>NC_091028.1:2546250-3241666 GCF_041296385.1 Aphelocoma coerulescens
GATCTTGCGCTGCTTCCTGATCCCCAGGCTGAGGATGGGGTCATGTTTCAGGTTATAGATCTGCAGGAGGGAAGGCAGGGAGGGAGGGAGAAGCAAGTCATGTGAGCACATTACCTAATGAGGAGGGCTAACACTCCCCAAGTATTGATTCAGGGAAGCTGTGAAGCTTTTGTTGCTGTCGTGTACTTCTGTAATTGCCAGCCTAGAAAACACCTGCTTGTCTGGAGATACAGGAACATTTTGCATGCATTCTTCTTTTTGATTGAGGCTTAATTCAGTGCAGCATCTCATCATCCTTTTCAAGGTCCCATATCCAGACATCATTCTAAGGTCTCTACTCCCAGCTTTTCAAGGCCAGGAGCTCAAACAAATCCCGTGAGGGTCTGACAGCTTTCCCCAGTGCCACACTGGGGTGTAGCAGCTCCCTTCTGTCCCTGAATGAACTGGCACAGTCACGATGCCCTGCACTGAGCTGCACATCCACTTTAGTGAAGCCCATCACAGATGTGGCCATTCCCAGAGCTAATCTCCTGGGACCATCTCAGCTGGATCACCTCTGGGCCACAGCAGAGCTCAAGCATTTCCATCCCTTGGTTGAGCACATCCCAACCATTTCACATCATCAGCCATCCCACCTTGTCTCCATCCCTGAATGATGCAAAACTGGTAAAAAAAACAGCTCCTGGGTCAAGTGGGCCTCAGCAGTCAGGGTGAGGCTGCTTTCCCTGTTCCAAAGCAATGTTGATCATTTGAGCACAAGCCCTGAGCCCTCCCAAATTTACAGCAGAGGTTGCTTCACAAACAGATCTGCAGCAGCTCCTCCCCAGCGAGGCCACCTGGGTCATACAGAGGGAGCAGAGTGTGGGAGGAACAGCCCCAGCACAAGGAAAACTCGGCAGCTGGGGAAACACATCCAGCAGCATTATCTAAAGCATAACAGCAGAGAAGTCATGGGACAGCAGGGCCAGAGGCACTGCTCTGGCTCAGCAGGATAAAGCTCAGGAAAGGGCAGATTCCTACCTCTTCCTCCTGCCCTGTCTGACACTGGGCACAGCACAGCCCTTCTGGGAAAAACAGCTTCACATCCCGGACAGCCACTGGGTAGGATTTGGAGCCTGAGAGATAAATACAATGAGAAGATTCTCTCAGGCCATGAATTAAACATTCTCTAGACTCACACTCATCTTTTGGAGAGATTGATGATGTGCAACTCACTGCAGTAATTGCTTTAAAGGCCAGCTGTTCTGTACAGTACTAGCAAACATTTTAAACCATTATATTTAGAATAGCTCCACTGCCTCCTTGGTATTTTGATTCTGTCCTACTATCACTCAGCAGCTTCTTCATGTAAACAAGACTCCTTCTATTTCCTAACAGTGGAGCTGAGGGAATCATGTTAAGGAGACTGTGAAACCTTTCAATTCCAGCTCTAAATCCTGTTGTTGCCTTGCTTCTGGATCACACCAAGCTGCTCTTACTGAAGGGAAAGAGCTACTGGTTAGTAAAACAGATGTGCTTAGTAAAATAATGCAGGTCCCAAACACACTGGGAACTCTGACTGACCATGGAAATCAGAATTAGCATGAGGCATTGCTGATGGAAGTACATTTTTCTGTTCACCTCTGGTCAGGAAAGGTAAATTGAGACTGGAACAGTCAGAGAAATGACATGGGGATGACTGGAGGAATGGAGAATCCTCTGAAGAGTTAAACCAGACCTTGGCTCGTTTGACCCAACACGACCCAAAGCTGAGAAACAAATCTGATTTCTGATAAACACTCCAGGGTAGGAAAGGTCAGAGGTGTAAAAAGAGCTACTTAAAATAAAGATAATGGCACAGGAACAAATGGGCACAAACTGTGTGGGGCTGCATTTAAGTCTGAAAATGTAAGGAGATTTTTAGCTCTCAAAGCTCTGTGACATCCATCCAGTTGGGGTGGATGCTCATGGAAGGGCAAAAAACATGATGGGGTTGTCTGTGAGGGAATTAACTGAACTCAGTGACTCGAGAGGTCCCTCCAGGCTTAGCAGCTGAATATTTCCCTATAAAGCAACAGTGCTAGAAAGCATTACTCAGAATGTTTGGAGATTTGTGGATGGAAAACATTAGAGAGGAAAAAGCTCTTTCTATTGGAGTTCAGATAGATTGTCGATGTGCTGGCACAGATCCATGCTCCTGGGATCCAAATATCCTCTGAAATATTACCACCTTTGAGGCTGCCCATTCAAAGGGTCCCACCTGAGAGCACTCAGCCCTGTTTGAGCTCCATAATTCCAGGTATTGTATAGCCAGAGCCCTTAAGGCAGCAGTTTACAATCCTGAGGTTGTGTAAGTCACCAGTGTAGGAGCTGGGCTGGATCCTTTCCACACCTCCACACCAAACCCTCTGTGCTTCCATCATTTGTGGCATTACAGAGAACACAAATGCTCCCAAAATGAGTGTTTTACTCTCACTTTGCTCAAGGTACAAGGCAGTGTAGGGTGCATATGTCAGAGCTCTTTGGATGGAAGAAGAAGCACAGTACAGTGATTTCCCAAGTCCCAGAAGAGATGGGAGGGTGCAGGTTTGCCTCTGCAGCTGAGCCCCAGAGCTTTAAAGCTGCATTTCTTGGTTCACCAGTGTCCCTGGAACCCCATCTTCATCTAAATTGCATTTCCCCTGTCACTTAGGGAGGAAAAGTGAGAGTTTGCTCTGCTTCAGGCATTAACTGAAATTCTTCCTCAGCTGGAGCAAAACTAGGAAAGCTTAGAATTCCCCCCTAGGAAAGGAAGATGGTCTTGCACAGCCCCCCACTTACTCATTGAAGGTTTTTCCACCTGAACTTGTAGGTAAATGTTTCACCTGTGCTGGAGGACAAGCTCTGGGAGATGCAGGGGGTTAGGAACAGTCCTTTCCTTACAGACAGACAGCTCCAGGGCAGAGCAGCTGCATCAGATCCATCAGAGTTAGCTACAGCTGCATCCCTTTTCCTGGGACGTGTGCAGGGAGGGCTTTGTGGGCCAGCGCTACAGCTGGGTCCTACACAGAGCACAGGGGCTGGGCTCAGAGGGCAGGGCCAGCTCTGGGCTCAGCCCAGATCTCAAGAGCAACTTCAGATCTCAGCCTAGGGGTCTGAAAGGAGTCAGAACATCCAAGCATCTCTCTCACACAGTGAGCTCCCTGTAACTCCCAACAAAACAGGATGAGACTCAGCTTCCCTTGCTCATTTTCACTGAGTTAGGCTGGGGATGCTCCAAATGTAGCAAACATCTGAAATCTGGGGTATCTATTAACCCATTCTTAGCCACGACTGAGGAGCTTCAGAGCAATCTGGATACACAATCCATTCATCTCCAGAGCAAGAGGAGCAGAGGCTGAGAATGGAAAAGGATTGGCTGAAAAGCCCTGACCACTTTTTTTTTGTGTGTGTAGGTAGATCCTGCTCTTCAGTCACTCCCACTGAGAGATCTCTCCTGGCTGAATCCTAGTCCTCAGGGTTAAAGAAGGTTCTGCAGTGAAGGGTTGGTTGTCTTTCCCAAACTGTGACTCCTTCATTCCCTGCCAGTTCTCAGCAGCCCACTGGATGTGGATGAAAAGAGAGAGGGATCTCACAGCCCAGGATATGATAGGAAGTGCCATATAATCCAATGGATCTTGTCAGGAAAGTTCTTGTGGGACTTGAGGGCACACAGTGCCTGCCAGCCAGTTCACCTGAGTTTACAGAAATTATTGCTTCATTATTTTTACATTCCTTTAACTATTAGAGCAAAATCCGTGCAACACTGAGGAGAGGCACAGGCAGGGAGCTGACCATGCTTAATTCCATGGGAATTTTGGAATGACATCCTTCCCTCCTTGTGGCAATAATGCTGGGCTCTCCACAGGCTGCTCTCTCCAGGGATACCTCCCATTTTCCCATCTTTCACCCCCTCCCACACACTGCAACATCCCAGTGCCTCCCTGCTGGCAGAGGAGCTGGGATGGTTCAGCATTCCAAGGATGCTGACTTGCCCTGTGCCTCTGCCCATGTGCCAGCTGGAAAGAGCCTTTCCAGGTGGGAAACAGCTGAGTCTCCCTGCTTGCCTCAGGCAGAGCAGGTCTGGATCACCTCTCTCCAGCCAGCCCATCAGCATTTTGGGATGTTACAGGAACTCGGAGTCTTTGTGAAGTCTTGGAGCTGGCCCATGGGTAATGGAGACATCAGGAAGGGACACACAAGCAGGGAAGACAGATGGGTTCTTGGGGATAACAATGAAATAACCAAGCTCAAAGTATGAAAGGACCAAGCAGGGAAGAGATCAAAGGAAATCTGTTCTGATAAAGACAGATCTAGGGCTGCTCTGGGAAGAACCCTTTTGGAATATATCTTCTGGGAGAGTATTTCATTGCTTGAGACACACTCAGCTCAGCCACCAAGAACACAGGGAAAGCTTTCTAGGGAATAATGGCCTCCACTGTTCCATTGTCACGTGTAGTGACAATGCAGGAGGGAACAATACATAACACAGTGTCCATTTGTATATCTGAGCCTTTGGACTTTTCTTTTACAAAAACCTACCATAAAATCCATTCTGGACTGTGCTGGTGCCATACTGAGCCCTCCAGAGGCATGGATCCAGTGCTTGGGCCAGCTGAGGATCCTCTGGCCCCAGGAGATCCATCAGCTTCTTCACAGCGTTGGGTCTCTGCAGGCACAGCACGAGGGCAGTGCCCGAGGTAAGGTAGGTACAGTGAGCTTCTACAGCAGCTGGATCCTGAGAAGAAACCAGAGATGGAACAGGTTATAACGAACTGGTGAGCACTGGGAACATCCCAGCTTTCCTTTGGCTGGGAAGGAAAGCTGTGAATAAGCAAATCTGCTGTTGCTCCTTGTTTTCTCTCCTCTTTAATACACTGCTAGTGTACTAAAGATTCCAAAATACAGAGCTCAGACACTAAGCAGTTCCTGTGACATCCAGCAGGTCACAGGAGGGCTGCTCCTTCAGGGGGACATCCAGATCAGCAGGAAGCACAAGCAAGAACACCAGGGTCACAAATACTCTGGGATGAGGAGCCACGTTTAATTCTTCAGCTGATATAAAATGATGGATCACAAATACCAGAGCTTTGCTTTTTGAATTCACAAAAGGCAGGACCACCCTCCC
Source organism: Aphelocoma coerulescens (assembly GCF_041296385.1). NCBI lineage: Eukaryota > Metazoa > Chordata > Aves > Passeriformes > Corvidae > Aphelocoma > Aphelocoma coerulescens. The sequence continues at coordinate 2,551,376 of NC_091028.1, forward strand.
ACACACACCATGCTTCTCCTGAAGAGTGAACTCCAGACACTAGTTAGGATCAGGACTACAGAACTTAAAAGTAGGAGGGTCAGAAGAGGGGCTGCAAGAAGTCAGTTGGTCCTCCTGGCCTTGTCTGATGCCCTTTGCTCCATAGCAATTTTCTCCACCTTTGCTTCTTTTCCAAGCGTGGTCAGTTCAGCCCGTGCCCACTCCTGAGCACAGCTGTGGAGGTCACAACACCCTGGGATCTTACACTGAGGAAGGATGAGAGGAAATGACAAACAGCAACCACTGCACTGGTGAGGAGAGGCTGCTCTGAGGGCTGGGGACAGACAGAGCAACAGGGACCCTGGGAAAGGCAGCAGTGCCAGGGGCAGGTGGATGGCAGAGCCCTCCTGGCCTTGCTGACTGCTTAAATGAAGGAAAACCTTGGGAAGCCAGGCTTGCTGCAGATGTCTGGGCTGAGCACAAGGTCAGGGTGCCCACAGCAGCTGCAGCCCTGCCTCCTCCTGCTTCTCCATCTGAATAACATGGCAGGAGCATCCAGTTCTGCCTCTTCCTGCCCTTCTAGCTGAATAACGTGGCAGGAACATCCTGTTCTGCCTCCTTCTGCCCCTCTGTCTGAACAAGGTGTCAGGAACATCCAGCTGTGCCTCCCTGCACCCCACAGTGCAGCAGCCAGGGCTGGATGTTCTCTCCAGCATAGAAAACAAGGGCATTTCCAGCTCCCTGCCAGAATCAACCCATGGCTATTTACTTTTTTTCCCAATTTCTGAGGAAATAAAAACAAGAGGGGGAAAAACCACCATTTGATTCAGCTGAATCACGTCATTCACAGAGGTTTTAATTCCTCTGTTTTTTAATCTTCTAAAAGCAGCAGAGGATAGCAATTCTCTAGATAAAACATTTCCAAAAGCAAATCCTATCATTTCATTTAGAAATATGGAGATAAAACACTTCAAGGCCTCTCTGCTTTTCTATCCTGTGAAACCATTCACTGCCTTTGACCCAAATCTCGTCGCACTCGCCTGCCTCCTAAATTGCATCTCTAAGAAGTAGGTTATGAATTGACAACCACGGGCTCAAGCCTGATATTCCCCCCTCTGTTTGCAAAGGCAGAATATTCCATGAGAAAGCCCCTCTGTGCTTAAATTGGTGAGGTATTTAAGGGCTTGGATGTGGTGCTTGTCAGTCCTCCTGCCCAGTGGGCACAGGGTCACAGTGTGTGGCTCAGGGGCTCTCTGGTGACAAGAGTTCTGCTTGGATGAGGATGAAGAATTTCAGCTTGTCACAGTGTACTGAGAAATTGTGACATTCATTCAGTTCTGTATAATACAAAATAATCCCTTCCTGCTGGAAAATTTTTGTTAGTTAAAAAAATGGATTTAATCCATTTTTCTATGGGTTTTCTCTTTGGGCAATGAAAAACCAGTGATGTTTTCAATGAAAACTTTCAAAAGGACTGATAAAACATATCAATATTCATCCAGGTTGGAAACAGCTGCAAGGAAAACATGCAGTTTCTGTTAAACAGACCAGAATAAATGGCATTATTTTGTTCCAGAGCATCTAACAAGTGATTTTAGATCTAAATAACAAAACTCTTCCATCTTGCAGTTGCTCCCCAGCAAATCCATGGATTTGGTGTTGAAGATGATGCTGTTCCTAATCGCTGCTGATGGTGTCAGGGTGTCAAGGTGACTCTTTCCTTCTTGGCAGCTCCTCACACTCCTCACAGCCACTCCAGCCCAGCGCTGCCTTCGCTCCCCCCACTCCCATCCCGCCTCCGTGTCCTTGCAGATCCCGAGCAGCTGTGCTGGGGCTGCCCCTGTGCAGCTGCCTGGAATTCAGGAAGCAATTTCATCGAGAGGAAGTTCCAGCTGTGCACTGGCTCGGGAGGGCTAACGGGATGAAAGAGCAGGGAATGATCCGGCTGCCTTTACCGCTGGAATCACAAGATGGGGCTGGAGGGAATCGTGGAGTTATTGAGTCCAGTGACCTGTTACTGCAGGCAATCACATCAGGTAATCCCCCACAGCAAGATCAGCCCCCACTGTAAAACTAAAGCCAAAACTGCCAATCTGCACAGGGCTGGATCTGCTGGATAAGCAGTGAAAGGAGATCCAGCCCTCCTAGGCAGAATCCCCCTGGGAACAGGGGCTCCTCACTGGCTGAGCACCGCCAGGTCATGCTGAAAGCTGGGCAGACAATGTCAGCTCTGTTTACATGACCTTTATTTTTGATAACCATCATTAAATTGCAGATAAAACATCTTCTTATGGCTCCTGTGATTCGATAACCTCGGCAAAGAGCAGAGCAGTCGTTTTTTCTCGTGCTCCAAAGGCCACGCGCCGCTCCGAGCTCAGGGGGACTACTTCAGTTGGAAAAGCAATCACGGAGCTGAGCTCATGCTGCCAAGGATGTTTGTCAAGTGCATGTAAATAATACATTAGAAAGGAAAAGGAGATGTGAGGTTGTCTTGCTTGCAGTGAATAAACCCAGATTTGCTCTCCTGTGCTATGTACACACAACAAACCAGCACATCCCAGTGCTTGGGAGTTCTGTAGAGATGGATTTCGGAGCATGCTCCAGGTAAAGTGAGAAAAAGCCCTGGACAGAACTTCTAGAAGGGACAGACACACTGGCTCCATCTTCTTCAACAGGACATTCCCTCACGGATCTCATCAATCCATATAAATATTCCAAGGGTGTCAGAGGATGGTGCAGGGCTCTTTCAGCAACAGGATGAGGAGCAATGGTCAGAAACTAAACCACAAGAAATTCCACCTCCACATGAGGAAGAACTTCCTCCCATGGAGGGTGGCAGAGCCATGGAACAGCTGCCCAGGGAGGGCTTGGACTCTCCATCTCTGGAGATATCCCAAACCCACCTGGATATATCCCTGTGTCACCTGCTCCAGGTGACCCTGCCCTGGCAGGGGGTTGGGACAGGATGATCTCCAGAGGTCACTTCCAGACCCAACTGGGACCACCCCAGCTGGGATTCTGTGATGTGTTAAATCCCAGCAATTTGCCCCCATATTGGGAGCCACATTTTAAGGCCACCACTGCATCCCACTGTGCCATAAACCAAGGAGTAGATCCATCAGGAATATTCCTCCCATCCAAAAGCTGTACATGGAATTTAGCTGGGAAAAACAGCCCTGCCCCCACGGCTGCCATTGAGCCACTTACCCACTGGATTTTCCAAATAACCCAGTCCCTGGAGCTTGCTGAGGCTTTTTCAAAAGCTCCCTACTTATCTTGAGAGCTCAGCCTTTCCCAGCCCTCCCTAGTGAGAGCCATTCCTACTGTTCTAAAAGGGAGCAGGAGCTTCTGGACAGCAGAAAGCATTTCCCACTGTCTGCTCCCCCTCACCAAAGGCAGTCTATTCTCTTTGCTTCCTCACTTCCAAACCCTGCTTTTTTCCCCTTGAACAAAACCCCAACAGTCTGTAATTTTTATCCTCATTAGTCACCAGCTCTTCAAGGCAACTGAATCAATGCTCAACAGCTGCTCTGGTGTGTTGGAGAACTCCAAAAACAAGGACGTTTTCAGGAAACAACCTCTCCTCACATTTACCCCACATGCATCTGCATTGCTTCCTGAGGATATTTGGGGGTTTTAAGATGTTTTCTGTTTCAGATGATGAAAAAATCATTTTGTGTTTAGCTCTGTGATTAAATAACATTGGGAAGCACATCCCCATCAACCCTAACGGCCACTGTATCTCTCTTGCCAGTATAAATATTTAAAACTCAGATACCTGTGCTCACTGCTATCATGCAGAAGGCATTAATTGTTCCAGAGCACTGCCTTGGCATGTGCCTGTTTTCTTCTGGAAGCCTCTATCAAGAATTTCTAGGAGACAATGTTATAAACTTTCCAAACTTAACCCAAGTGCAGTATCAATTATAAACGTTTGGTTTCTGTAAAGTCAATCGGTTAAATGTCTTCAGGAAACCAATCTAATAACACAGATTGTTTTTCCCCGAGGGAAGGAAAAAAAAAAAATAATCCAACTCCTCTCAAATGGCCAGAGTTCAGTTCCCTGGCTTTCACAGTATCCTTACACTCGGGGTAGGAAATAAAAGGTTTCTAATGCCCTAAAAGAGCAGAAACAAGTATCTATTTACAGCTAATCAACCCCACAGTGCCCTAAGATTTAAGAACCCTCTTTATTGTCTATCAGACACGAGCAAGGACAATTTTCTCTGCTCGCAGGTGATTTCTACAGCCCGGCTCCCAGGATGCAGCTGTGCCTGCAATGTAATCTCAGGTAACTGCAGCCCCGAGATGTGCGTGCCCTGACAGGGCAGGGAGGCTTTCCCAGCTTTAACCACATGGAATAAACGCAGGCACACGTGCTGCCGGGATGTGCCCTACCTGGAATGACCCGGGGAAGGAACAGAGGACACCTGTTTGGCAGGGAAAGAGGCAGAGCTGAACGGATTCCTGGGAGGTCCGGATTGCCCATATCCTCCCCAAAGTTTTGTTTGGGAGAAGCCAGGGCTGCGTCTTTATGGCGTGTGATAAAAGAAGCCCTCAGCACGTCAGCTCTCTTTGTGCTGATAAGGTACAGATCTGATTGTTCCATATAGCTCGCTCCCAGCAACAGCTCCGAAATCCCGGGTGGGAATTGCTGGGGTTTTCAGGAATGGATTATCCCCAGCTCATCCCTTTCCCCAGGCCAGAGGTACCACGGAGCTGCCACTCCCGTCACCAACCTGCTGCACCTCGGAGGGCAGGAGGGCCGAGGCAGCGGCCGCTCCCAGGTTGAGGTGTTTCATTCCGACCACGCTGAATTTTTCCAGGTGTAGATTCCGGAGGATCCTTGGGAGCCTGCGGCTCCAGACACCGGGTTTGATGAGCAGCACTGTGCAGAGAACCTGTGCCCCTGGAACAAAGCGCTCGGTGAAACACAGCGGGGTTTGTTTACTACCCTGGGCTGACATCTGGGGATGGGGGTTAGCGGAAACCTGGCAGGAAGCGCACAAAAATCCCAACAAAACAAGGCCATAAAAAACCCGGGCATACAGGATTATTTGTTTGGGTTTGCTTTGTTGGGTTTTCAGTTTAAAAATGTATCTGAAACAGTCTAGGCTTGGAGGTTTCTCCCCCAAGGAAATCTGCTCCAGGCCTAAAAAGTTTTTGTGGCAGCCCTGTCAGATACGACTCGAATCTTTATATTATAGATTAATGTTTTCAGAGAGATAAAGTATTCCCTTTTGCATTTTTCATGTGAACTGTGATGATTATGTGATGTAATCCTTGAGTAGCTATTCCATTCTTACTCTGGTGTTCTGTATATTTTAGAGCTCTGTTTCAGAAAGGCACTAACAACCCTGACAGGTCCCAATTAATGTCATAAAGCAATTATGAATAGAGTTGTGTTTACCAAAATTGACATTCCAGCAAAAACTTTCTGCTTCTCTCCCAGCAGAGCTGCCAGGAAAGTGCAGCACTATGAGGAGCAGAAAACAAACCAGACCAAGAAAGCTTTGCTCTCTGATGAAAATGGATTTAAAGGCAGAAAATACATAAATTCAATTTTTAAATGACAGCACTTTCAAATTTTAAGTCTTGCTAAAGTACTTTCTACTAAGAGTATAGTTAATATTTTATCCTTATAACATCTTTTGGAGATTTATCGGCAAGTGCAGTGTCAGAACCAGTCTGTGAGGCCCCAGGAACTGCTGGTGCTGAACCACATCACTCAGCACAAGCACAGGGGAACAACCTACAGGCTGCTGAAACTGATCCAAGCTCATCTGGAATGTCATTTTCTGTTTCCTGTACACCCCAGTATTAATTATACAGATGTCAATGCAACAAAGCATTAACAAGGCTACTTGGAACTTAATGCTGTTATTTCCAGGTGACAAGCAGGATTCATGGCACAGAAACACGGGATCAAAAATAAAAACCAAGATTATTTCCTCCCCACTTGATATCGAACTTAACCCTTGTGCTGCAGGGAGCCCTCCTGTTCCAGATGTGCTGTTTTCCTCACATCATTCCTGAACAGAAAGGTTCCATAGCAACAGCCTGGAAGTGCAGGAAGCTGCTGGGCTCCACCTCACCAACCTCACCCATGTGTGTTATGTAAGCACTCCGTGGTCTCCAGATGTTTTCCTCACCATCTGCTCCGGTTTTGGGCAGGTATTATCATTCTTCTGCTGTGTGAGTCACTACCTGCTGCATGTTTAAGGACTTGAGACACTTCAGGAGGATTGCCAGCTTGGTTTGGTCACCCAGAGCTGGCTTTCTCTCCTCAGCGATTTTAAGTAACAAGAATTAGAGAAAATACCACTAATTAGCAATGGAACAACCTCTGCTGATCATGAATTACCAGAGGTACCTGTTTGGCAACACTCAAACCTGCCTGATCTCCATCTCCAGTTCTGGCTGTTCAGAGCCCTTCCCAGTTTTCCTGGTCTTTCTCTACTTTGTAATATTTTTTAGATCCCTTCCTCACAATCCTTTCCATTTTGCCTCCCCCAAAAATTATTACATAGGTTTTGATTTCATAGCCTGTGAAAATAGAGTTTCATTTATATGCTATTTATAGACAATACTTCAGATAGGTGTGACTTCAAATGAGTGTGAACTCAAGCAGATACCACATCTCCTGGCATGCTTAGAGTGCATCACTGCCTGGATTCCAGCCTAAGGAAAATGTTGGTGTAATCCTTTTGCTTATTTTGGGCTGGCACATCCAGCTGATTTGTCTCCACCAAGTCCTTGTCAAACCACATTTTTCCATTTGCTCTTCTCTCACCTGCTTGCAGGTAGGAAAACAGGGATTCTGCTCGGCACCTCCAGCTCTCACCCTCTAAAGAAGAGAAGCAGATTTGAGTGAGTTCTGTGTGTTCTGAGACAACCTGAGAACTGTGCCATCATCTCTCCATACAGCAGCCAACATTACAGTGACACACAGATATTTTAGGGTATTACACTGGGACATGGATGGGTTGATTTCAGATGTCCTGGGACACCCTGGGCTGGGTCACACCCAGGAGCACAGGCTGATCAGGACTGAAAATCCTAAGTCATGTTGGATCTTGGTTACCTTTTCTGGGGTTTCAGAGAGTGATTAACAATGGTTTTAAATCTATTTGTGCTCCTAATATTCCACAGTCAAGTCAGATGCTGCCCTGTTTCTGGTGTTGCCAGAGCTCAGGTGTTTTGTTTGATGTTCTCTCAGAAACGAAGAAGTGCTGTTGATCCTGAGTGGTGCTGATAAAACCTCCCTGGCATTCCCCAGCCAGCCAGGAATGGCTGCTCCAGTGGTTCTTTGGGAGAGCAGAGCAGGATGAAAGGAGTCTGGTGAATCAGAACTTAGGACAAAAGCCAATAGAAAAATGTTTCCTTCAGTCTAATGTAAAACCTGCAGTGACCTGGAGAGGTGAGGAAAATCAAGGCACTTCAGGTACATGTGAATTGAGAAGTTACCCAGATCTAGGGCACAATGAGGGGAATCCTGCATCAGATTGATAAGAGACTTCCTTTTCCAGTGACTGGCAAATTTAGCCACTGTGATGTGCAAGGTAGATAAGAGAGAACTAAAATCTGTTTGTCAAAACAGAATTACCTTTTGGTTTTTTTTGTATTGATTACTGTCCAAAATCCCTGGCTATCTATTTTCCAGGGCTAAGTATCTGGAAGGTGTTTAGCCAAAGTGGTTTTTTTTCCTAATGAGGCCTCTTTCTCTTTCCACATGTTTGTTGCAATAATAGGAGCACAAATAGCAGGTGGAACCAGCCCTAAGGTCCTTGCCTTGTCTCATAACTTTTTAGCTCACATCCTCCCATCTTTTTTCCTTAGTGCTGGGGTTATCTGAAAGGACTTTGAGCATCTGTGAATCCCGTGGTGACCTGGGCAGCGCTGGGATGTAAATGACAGAGGAAATGCACCTTCTGCTCTGATTTCACCTCTCTAAAACATCATGAAAATGATCATTTCTGGGATCTACACCTGAAAAAGGCTGCTAAAGAGCTGACACTAATTACTCTTCCAGCTGACTTTCCACACCATCCCTCAGTGGGGCATTCTCAGGACTGTAGAGAAGAAATGATGTGGCAATACCCCCACCTTCCCCCAGCACCAGGTGGATTCTGCTGGCCTTTCCTTCCCAATTGCCTGGGATTAAGGATGTCTGACCAAAGGTTCACTAACCCCATTTCAATGGCTCTGACTGAGGACATACAGTTTTCTTCAATCTGTTTAAGAGTCTGAAGTGACTTGCTTTTTCCTCAAGAGGCAACTGGTGCTTACCTGTGGCCTTCCCTTCAGTCCTGGAGCTCCTGCCAGGTGGTGGCAGGTATTTCCCAGCAGGGCGGTGTTCTGCATCTGGAAAAGGAAAGACAAGTATCTTTATGGATTCACAGATGAGAAACCTTCATTGTCTGGAGGTTGGAGGGTGACAAAGGTAATTTTATTTAGCAGGGCAGGTGTTCAACCTGCTACAAAATGTTGAAGAGCTGTTCTTGAGCACAGAGGCCTCTCCATTCCTCCCACAACAATAAAAACAAAATGGAATTACCTTATAAAAGAGATAGTGCAGGTTGCTGAAGTTGTGCCTCAGCTGTGCTCCTTTGTTCCTGACAGTGGCTTTGGTGGGAAGGGCTGGCCCTACCATCACAACCTTCCCCAATAAACTGAGCTTGCAGCTCTGCTTCCCTCTTATCCTGCCTTTCCATCTCAAGATAACTTTAATTAAGGGCTGCAGTGCATGAATTCTTACAGTTTTGGACACCACTCTGGGATGTCTGAGGCCTTCCCTCCTGAAGGCTCCTCTTCCTGCTTGCCAGTCTCACAGAGAACACCCCCATAGTTCACTGACAACTCGAACTTACTGTGAGCCTAAACCCAGGACCTTTTCCCAGACAAAACTTTCTTCTTGGTATTCAGCAAAGCAAATTTATTACTGCACACTACACAGGCACAGTGGGTTTGACACAAGTGTCTAAGTTTGTGTTGATGACAAAGGACTTTTCTTCCCCAAGGAAAGATAAAGGAAGAGCTGTAAATTCAAAGCACGAATGCACTTATGGGACTGCATCGCTCCCTCTCAGCTGATACATGGTGTTACCACAATCTTTGATTCCTCTCTGCTTCTGAGTAATCATAAAATCCCAGAATGGCTTGGGTTGGAAGGGACCATCTTGTTCCAACTCCCTGCCAGAAACTGTCAGGCTCAGAACTGTTTCTCTCTGGGTGAGAGGAGTCAGGCAGTCCCAATTCTTCTCTGAATATTTCACATTAAAAGAAAACAGTGGGAGCTTGTAGTCTGCTGCTCTAAGCCATGCAGTATCAATAACCCCACAGTCTGCACAGTGATTTAGTTTTAAGAGGCATGGCTATACATTTCCTGCTACAGGAGGAAACTATCAAATTTACTGTGCTGAAAGATCGATGCTGGCACACATCACTGAACTCTGAGAAGCTTTTGACAGCAAAGGTCTCCATTCCTCCCTTCATTCTCCTCCAGGATATAAAAAGGAATTCTCAAAAACTCTGTTTTCTCCGGCTCTTACAGATTGGTCACCCCTTCATCTCCCTGAGCACAGGGCAAGGCTGAGGCATCAAGCCAAAAGCCTGGCACCACAATTAGGGGCCCACATTTAGGTGGGAGAGCTCTTGGCCTCTGTTCTTCAGTTTCTCTTACAGAGGTAAATGCATGGTATTATTTACTGCTCCTGCCAATTGCTCTGGTATCTAATTAATACTTATGGAGTACCTTAAGATCATTAGAAAGGGCACCAGGCCAAGCACAGCCACATTAATTTAATAGGTCACCTTGTAGATGACCTCAGCTGGCTCCTGCTGCTTTCATTACCTCATCTTAATTCAGCCAAGCACAGAATTTACCCCCAAATTATGACCTTTTTCTGTGCCTGAGAAAACCCCCAGCACTGGATTCCTTTGTCCAAGTTCAATCAATTCCCACACACCCTGAGGATAATACAAACAGTAAAAACGTGCCTTACCAGTTACAAAATCTGCCTCTGTGAAGAAGAGGATGGCTTGTCTGAAGGTCACCTCTGGGGTCAAGGCCATTACTGCCTGTGGGAGGCTGTCACCCATGCTGAGGCTGTCCCTGCCCTGTGTCCATCCCTCCAGTGCAGCTCCCAGGGCTCGGAAGGCGTCGATGCCCCGGAGCGCGCACACCAGGACGGGGTTGGACATCAGCGTGTCCAGGCTCCTCTGCCAGTGAGTGTCTCCAGCCTCAAAAGGGGTTATTTCTCTGGCCTGACACTGAGTGAGATGGGGCAGCCACTTCAGCCCGAGGAGCTCAAATCCTGAATCAGGCTCTGCTGCAAGTCAAGAAAAATGTGTTTAGCACCAGACAGCAGCTTGTGTTTCGTAGAAGCTGGGCTTTCTTTTGGACACAAACACTTTAGTTTACATCCATTTTTTTCCTACACAAGTTTCAAGGCTGTTTTGACTTCTGTTTCATCCAGAATAGACTTTAATGCACATATAGGAATATACCAGGAACACCCACAAGATGTAAGTGCTAAGAAATGACATTACAGTGAAGAACAAAAAATGGGCTATCTGAGAAATCACCAGGGAGCCACAGGGAGCAAGTGCCATGATTTGATTAGAGAGCACAGCTGATGGAGGAGAGCTGAAAGGGAATCACTGAGAGTACCCTGATAACAGTGTGGCTTGGCACAGCATAATCCATAATTATGGATCCTTTAGCACCTCTCGTAACACTTTAAGCAGTGTTCATCATAGTAATAAATACAACAGAATGCTGACTTGTCTCTAAAGTAGTCTCAATGTTGTTGGGTTTGTAAAGTTGTCTTCTGACTATGTAGCAAGGTATTTAGGGCTCAATCCATGAGTGCTGGAAGTTTCTGTTGGCTCAGATCTCGGATACAGAACATCACAGGACTTCAAGTAGTATTTTGACATAGTTTTAGGGGAGTTGGATACAACACAGTGTGAGACCGAGGCAGACTTGTGCCCTTTGTGCCTACACCTCCTGTGTTATCACACTTCAAGTGCAACCTGCACATGAAATTACATAAACTCCCTGCCCTGCCTAGGGCTTGACAGCCCTTTTCATGCCTGTGTGAGCACCCAGCGTGGGGATGGCATCGCTGCTCCTCCCACGGGGGAACCAGAGCGTGAAGCGCCTTGGTTCTGCTCACCAGGGCTGTCACTGGACACAACAGAGCCTGAGACTCCCAAATTCCTGTTCCAGTTCCAGCCCAGCCTTACCTGCCAGTGCTCAGGGAGGGACACGTTGCTCTGTGTTACATAAAAGCTCAGCAAGCCCAAGCACTTCTCAGAACTCATTTGATGCTCTCTGAAGCAAATGATGCCCACCTGAGCTGTTTGTGACAAGCAGTGTCACCTTGCCCATAACAAACCAAGATAAATTCTTCAGCTCTTTAGGAGGTGACAAAGCAACCTGTCCTTCCTGAGGCCCCTTCACCACATTTTCCATGATGTTCCTGCTATGCTAAAAAGAGCTACCCAGGATAAACTTTCCTGCCCAAGGTCTCCAGCCCTGCCCAAGAGCTGGGATCACCTGCACTCCGAGATTGATCCTTGAGGCCAGGCAGCAGGATCTGCTGCAGGAGCTCTCCAGCACTCTTCAGAGCCTGCATCCCAACCACTGTCAGCATCACCACTTGCTCCATCCCGGGCTCAGCAGCGTAAGTTCGGTGGCAGAGAAAATCCAGAGGAATGTGACGGGGCTCTGGGACAGAGCTGAGGTTTCCTCCTGCTCAGGAGAGCATCAAAACAAAACTGTTACCCCATGAAAACAGATCTCAGACTTTTTCCTGTGAAGGAATGGTGTAAATCTCAACCAGCATTTCACTGTCTGCTCACGCTGCAGCTCAGGAAAAGCCTCCTGAATGAGGAATATTAACACAGAAAACTCCCTCTAATTAGTCCCAGTCCTTCCCTGGAATTACATTTTGCTGAGTAAAGCAAATATATTCCCTTGTAATTTTGATATCCTTATTCACACCATTATGCAGAGTTGATAGATCTGTACCAAAATGATTTAAGGCACCCGTTTTGGGTTTATAACTAATGACTGACTTCACATTAAATCAATACCTCATTTTGCTTTCTAGGACACTGCAGGGCACACAGCTGGGAGCTGATTTGGGGACTGCTGTAACACTGCTTATATCCACAGTCCTGTTGGGAACAGCACAGCCTGGAGAATCCCTGCCCCATCGGAAATCCCTGGCCCATTCCATACTGATTTACTACATGATTATTTAACCAATTATATCAATAAACATTTATTTACTTATTCCTATATCGTAACATTTCATAATGCTAGAGACTGGTGAATGACATGGATTTAATTTTTAGTTTTCCTTAGGATTTAGTGTCAGTTTGGTTTTGGAGAGCAATATATTTTAACTCAAAGTCCTGGCATCCAAATTTTCAAACAATTAAACTAAATTAACTTGCTGAACACATAAAAACCCACAACCTGTAGTTAGTGAAATAAACAGCTGATTTTTTTTACTCCAAGTGTACAGAACTAGGAGATTTAAGACTCGCCCATGTGAGTCATAGATTAAGAACAGAAAACCCATTTCCTTGCTGTTTGAAATCCTATCAATCTCCCAGCTTTGAATGAACGAGTTACCAAAGTGAATACAACTGTATAAACTGAAATTAAGAATATCTGAGTAAAATGAGATTGAAAAATGCCTTTTCTGCACCTACAGAACTATAGCTGCCAGCATTTATCATTTCAGCACATTCCAATTTTACACACAACCACCAATTTATCTCATTTTAATATTTTGACTTCTCTTGAAACTGTGCCAATAAATATGTATTGATTGGCTATTAATCTTTTAATTATCTTAATTAAGGCTTAATTGGATGGTATTGTGTCACATTTCAATAATTCCTTTTTGCATGTATCTTTTAATTTACTTTAAAAAGGTATTTTCATTTTGATTTCCATTGATTCTTCCATGAGAGTTCCTGATTGACTGGCAGCAGAACAGTAAATGAGCTATTACAGACAAAAAGCATATTCCTAATGGTTTTATTCAGAAAAATCCCTTGTTAATGTGGCTGCTCCATCCCTGGAAGTGTCCAAGGCCACGTTGGATGGGGCTTGGAGCAACCCAGTCTCATGGAAGGTGTCCCTGCCCATGGGAACAGATGAGCTTTGAGGTCCCTCCCACCCCAAAGCATTCCCTGAGTGGCTGATCCCATAAAAGCCAGGACAGAGCAGTTCCCCAGCCCTGACCTACCCAGGCTCTGCAGCGAGGCCTCGGCGTACGGAGCCCCGTGGAAGCACAGGGAGGGGTCTGGTCCAGCAGCTGCAGGGGGGATGCTGTGCCCGCTGCCAAGGCTTGGCTCTGCCAGCTCCTCCATCAGCCCTGTGCTCAGAACAGCAGGAGACGTGAGGAATGCAGAGCTCTGCTCGGCCTGACATGAAAACACTCTGCTATCAAATGTTTGAGTCACTGGCTGCAGCTCCCTCACAGACTGAGCTGACCCGAGACACTAAATGCCACTGAACCACCTCCTCTCCCAAAATCATGTGGACCACTTAAAAAGGGGCAAGGAGCTCTTGAAAGTTGAGGCTGGCCCACAGCTTTCTCTGGCTTTTTCAGCAGCACCCAGTTGTTTCTATCCCCTTCTAACTCTTGCTGGGAACTGAAACGTGGAACAAGTGCACAGATGCTGCCACAGAGCTCCTGAAGTAGAATAAATATCTGAACTAAGGTGGTGTCCACTAGGAAGAGTCCCAAATCTGAGCCCAGTGCTCACGTGGAGACCCTCAAAGTGTCTCACACCTCCAGGCATGAGGCCAAAGTCCTGCAATCCCACAGGGCCCTCATGGGCAGGGAGGTGTTGCTGGTGACAGGCCTGAACAGAGACATCATGTTCTGCTGCTGTGATTTCCATCCCGTTCCACTCCACTTTTACAGACACTAAGTGCTTAAAGCCAGCAATCTCTCAGCTCCCATTCTCCCTCCAAAGAGCTGGGCTGTGCACAGGCAGTGCATGAAGGTGTTGCATACAGTACATTTCCACAACAATTAGTTCAGCCTTCTGTAATAATATTTCAGGCCACAGTTTTAAAGGCTTGTTATTTTTTAAATTACTTTGTACACATTTGATTGCTTCCTACCGTACAAGCCTGTCAAAAATTCACTGTAGTGGAGCATGGGAAATGGATTATTGGTGCTAGAGGCTGATGGCAAAGCTTGGATGTCAAATGTACCACTGACAATCACCTGCTTCTCAAAATTCAGAAGGCGTGAGGCACCAAAAATGGGCCATCAGTGTCACAGCAGTATTGCCTGTTGTTTATTCAAACTCAGGGCATGGCAGAAAGTAAAGCTGGGACAAAAATGTATGATGTTTGAACCTCAGGACACAGATCCTCAGCCATCTATTTATCTGCTCTATTTCAGGAATAATTGTTGAATTTTAACTTGCTTTGAAAATTGAACAGTGTTCAAGACCTTGAAGGGGCAACTGCTTTTCATACTGATTACAAATGTAAAACTTCTCAGTGAGGTATTTACCCTACTCCAATCTTAGTGCTATTCATCACTTCCCAGAGGCCAAAACCAAAGCTTGTGTGGAAAGAATATCAGCTTCCCCTCTCCAGAGCTCTGGAATATGGACTAAGGTGTCTTTCTGAATCAGCTGTGAAGTACAGGACTGATGAAAATAGCACAGAACACATGGAAAGAGGCATCTGCAAAATGTGTCACAAACAAAGGGAAAAACCCTGCGTTCTCAACCATGAGGGAAAATATTTTACCTTTGCAGACTACCCTTTGGTCCAGCCCCATATTTCAAGTGGAAATTTCCCCGTGCAAAACATGAACACAAAACATCATCTGTGGCATTGAGGGAAGCAGCAGAAACTGCACTTTTTAATGAGCAACTTTCCTTGGGTGCAGAGGCAGCAGGTGACACGGGGCTGTAATTACCGTGCCATGATTAATCCTCTGTGTCTGCACACGTTTTCAGAACATTCTGTGATAGTCTCAGGAGAAAAAGCCCAGGACTATTTGAATTGTCATTGTTTTCCCCCCCAAACCTCTGAATGTTCTTTCCTGTTGTGGGTAGATTAAAGGAAGCTATTGGGCCGTGGATAAATGTCTCCACCGTGGGCTGTTTGGGATGGAAGGGTCACCCACAGTGACTCCTTCTTGGGAAGAGCCAAGCAGGGCAGGATTTCTGTTCCTTCCTGACCACGGCTGTGGCCTCTGATCTTCCCCACTTGAGATCGATGTCAACTGATCCTTAAGAATACAGTGACTCAAGTAAAGATCTAAGGCAGCAACTTGGCTGGTTTTTGGCAGTCCCTTCATACAAAATGAGTCACCTTTGGGGTGCTTGGAAGTCACAAGGATGCAGGACTCGAAGCTGGGGTTGGTAAGATCAGATGCTGCCCTCAGGCTCAGTGGCACAGCTGTGTTTTGGCTACCCTACCTCTCTGGGCAAAGAGAGTTTCTGAGAGGAGGTGATTGAAGCCATAAAATCACAGCAAGTGCTGAGCTAGGAGGGACCCACAAGGATCATTGAAATCCAACTGCTGGCCCTGAACAGGACAGCCCCAACAACCTCCATGTGCTGGGTGTGAGATGCCAACGTCAGGCCTAGCTTGGAAGTGTCCAGTGACAAAGCTCACAGATCCAAACAGGAGGTTACAACTCCACATAAAGGAAAACCACTTCCCATAATAGTGGAACAAAGGCCCAGAGAGGCTGGAGAATCTCTGTCCTTGCAGATTTTCAGGACCTGACTGAAAAAAAGCCCTGAGCATCCTGACAGAATTCATTGCTGATGCTCTGCTGAGCAGGATGTTGGATGAGAGGCCTTCTGAGGCCCTTTCCATGAGGAACTACTCGGTGATTCTAAGTTCAAGAGGACTCCAGAGCTAAAGATCAAACAACTGGCAAAGGTCAGGCAGCTCTGTTGGATGTGTAGTAGTGACTGATTGACACGTTGGTCTGAAGATTCCTACAGCAACATGAGCATATTCCCCATAAAGATTCCCTGCACTGCACAGCTGTGGTTGGACTGCTAATGTGGAACTCACACACAGTGAAATGCAAACCCTCTTTCCCAGGTGGCTGGGCAGGGCAAGCATTACCTGTCAGCAAGGCAGGGATGTGATGTCTGGCGTTCTCCTTCCTCAGCAGCAACACCAGGCAGTGCCTGCAGGCTCCAGGAGGGACCTCTCCTCCTGCAGGACCATCAGGTGAGCTTGAACTCTTGCCAGGGCAAAAGACAGCAATCTGAAATAATGAGGGGCAGATTGGACTGCTAAATCCAGATGTAATTACTACAGGGCTCAAGCAAATAGATAAATTACAATGGCATAACAAGATACAGCTCCCCACTGAGCCACAGATCTCCAATATCTGGGTGTTCTGCATCATCTTTTCCTGAGACAGAGAAAGTTAATTTAAACTCAGCAAAGAGGCTTAACATAAAAACATTCTGCCCTGCAGCTGGGCTGGGCTAAAACTACAGCAGCTGTAAGTCAGCTGATACATGGTACCATCCTTAAGTCACTCAAAGATTATCTGGAGTTCCAAATGAGGGGATGATTTTCAGAAATTTTAGCTCCAAACAGCACATTGGAGCCATGGTTGCTGCTGTTAACTCCTTAATGGTCACTTAGCAGCATGCTCCAAATATCTGGCTGTTTGGGCTGTAGTATTCCATAAATAGGTTATATACATTCTACAAAATACTATGGGCTTGATCACAGAATGAGCAGAAAAGAGGGGATTTGTTGAGTCTGATTTGCAAAATTATGCATTTCCTGACTGACATAGCAAAGAACCCTCAGCATGATGACTTGAAGTGAGGGGTCCACTCCTTTGTGAGAGAAGGTGCCATATGATTCCTGTGGGATTTATACTGTAAGAAGTGCAGCACTGGACTTCTTGCACATGTTAAGTTTGACTGCAACCTTGCATTTGTGATTATTGCTGTTTCCTTAGGCTGACTTGTCAAAATGCCAAGTGCACTTTACCTCAAACCCATCACCGTGTTAGGCAGAGCTTCGAAGAAAAAAAAAAGTTATTTTTGCAAGCTCTTTTTGAAACCCATCTGGAATGCACTGAAGTAGGGGACTTCATGCTGAAATGCCCAGAGGGACTGTGGAGTACATCACCAAATATCAGCCTGTTAGTGAAGACACTTCTCCTGAGCCACCTCTGCAGATCAGAGAGTGGTATTTTGGTTCATGGGGCTACTGCCAGCTCTTGCTTATTCTGACATCAATGGCAAAATTCAAGTTTGTTTTAGTAGGAATAGGATGATGAATTTACACTCCTGTTCTCCATGAGAAGCCAAGGCTTTGTGGAATTTTCCTGCAAGAGAAAAAGCCAGCACTGAAAGCAGCCAGAGCACCACTCACAGGAACAGGCAGAGCTGGAAAAGAGAGAATGGGTGTCCTTGAGCACTTACTGGAGGAGTGCTGGCACGATTAGTTGCAGAACAAGGGGTAACCCCGGGCACAGAGGGCACAGTACCTGCCCTGTTGTCATGCCCAGCACAAGGGCTTGCTGTGCTGACAGCTGGAGCTGGCGCAGTCCTTGCAGCACAAAGCCCCGGCGAGCACAGGTCGAAAGCACAGCCCCATAGGCACGTGGAGGTACCACAGGTGACACCAGCAGAATGATGTCCCCTAGATCAAAGAAAGGGCAAGAAAAATAGCATGTTATTGTCACAGGAGCTGTGGTGTCAATGCAAGGCAGCTCTCACGGCAGCTGCCTCCACCTTGAAGCAAACAGCTGTATCCTGAGCAGTGACCGTGTGGTTTACAGTTTATTTGCTGCATCCAGCTCATCATGACTGCAATCCAAGGCCAGCCTAGAGTGGGACAGCTTATGGCATCATCAGTAATGCCTTTATGAATCATCGAATGGGATGAGCCAGTCTGTCTCCCCAGCTCTGGAGCTGCTCACACGCAGCGTGTCAGCACTGCCGGGCTGTGGGAGCTGTCCCCAGCACTCAGGGCAGGACTGAAGCCTGGTAAGCCTGACCACACTCTGAGTGACCAAACAGGGCAACAAGAACTACTTGTTCTTGATCAATTAGTCCACTCCAAAGAGCATGAAGCAGCTCTGGCCATTCCCTCTGCTCTCATTCCTCTCTGCTGTTACTGGTGGTCTCAGCCTGCAGCTGCTTCTGCAATCCTACTCAGCACCACCTTCTGTTTCCTCTTGTCCCTCCTTTATTCCTGCCTTTAACCTTCATCCCAGACCTGTATTGTGGCACAAGCTCCTGAAGCTCTGGGCCACCTGTGATCTCACCTTTGGTTTGGTACCATCTGGGGCCACACAGATTCCTTGGACATCATGGTGATGGTACCAGCCTGCCTTGTCCTACCTGAGCCTCTTCCACCAGGTCTGGCTGCTCGAGCTCTCCTTAAATCAGTACATAAGATGGTAGACACAGCTGGAGTTCACCTTGGGTTAGAAACTTGGGTTTTTAGACTGTTTTCCAAGCTGAATCCCAGGCTCACTGCAAACCTTGAGCAAGCTCAGGAGAAAGAGCCTCCAAGGCCTCCTAAGCAGCCCAAGCCACATCTTAAGCACTATGAGACAAGCTCAAGACTTTTCCCTGAAGCCTCTGATCTACCGGAGCTCTCTGTTCTTACCATGACCTCCATTATTACACTTTCTTAGTCCTAACACAGCTTTTTTAACCTTCACAATGTATATTCAGATCTCCAGAAGCTGCTAAGAGTGAGCTCTGAAGACAAATCCTCAGTGCCACTTCTACATGGGTTTGCTCTCCACTGCCCCAGTAATTTCTCTTATGTTTAACCAACCGATTTAATGAGATTGGAGGATTTTTCTCTGTGTCCCAATTGATTCTGAGGGTAGGACAGTGAATATTTCATTTTTTTCCTAGACTCTGTGGTATGGATATCTGTCCTGCCAAGGCTCAGCCTGGAAGTTCAAAGCAACAGCACTAAAACAAGGGAAACCTTGTATTTATCACTAAGGATGGCACAGGCAGGGTGGTTCTTTGTCTAAAATCTCTGCTTGGCTTTAAGGCTTTAACACTGGCTTTTAGCCATATTCATGATATGGGAACTGTCAGAATCTAAGATTGTTGGTGGGAAGATTTTGGCTCCTCTCCAGTTGATAACACTTTTAAAAAACACTTTTTGCACACACATATCCCAAATCAGCAAGGATATCTGCTTGGGTCACTAAACTCTGATTACTGAGAAGGGGCAGGTCTGCCTAGCTGCAGTACCTCTGCTCTGCATGGGTAAATATTCCTGTCTCCAAGAGGAGCTGCTGGAGACCAGAGGGAAGGAGTCAGTGAATGTTTCTTTTCCTGAAAAGCTCAAGGGTGTCTGCTCCCAGACCAGAGCTTCAGCTCCTCTTGTCAGAGCAAAGTTATCTGAGGAGCAAAGCTTGACAGTGACTTCTGAGGCTCCATGCAGATGGAACGTGGTGTGGTGGAACTGAGCAGCCCACAGCAAATGTGAATCATTAACGGCCATAAAAGGAAGGGGAGGCAGCAAATGTGACTCATTCCATCAGTAGCCACCAGCTGCCATCAATCCCAATCCCAAATAACAGAGCCAAGGGCTGGCTGCCAAACTACCTGAGTTAACATGTGCCAAAAGATGAAAAACTGGCTCAAAATTGGTTTTTTCCTTTCTCCTTTCTCTATTTCCCTTCCACTCCTTTTTCATTTTTTTTTGGCTTATGCTTTCATCCTTTTCTCATGGATTCTTTCCTTTGGCAATGTAATTCCCCATGCCTTCTTTCTCTGTCACTCCAATCCTGCTTTCCTTCTGCCATCTCCTCCCTGACAGCTGCTGAACTTCTGCTCCCCTCAGGCTTCATTCCTGTGAAACCACCTTCAACTGGGGCAGCACAAACCAGCCAAGAGCTCCAAGAGCTTTGTCCAAAAATGCCCTGCACCCCAGATGTGCTGTGCCAGGCCCACTCCAGAGGATGTTGACCTTTCCAGCAGCACCCCAACACGTTTTAGCCAGGCAAACTTGGATACAGTTTGCTGCTAATCAGGTACAAATTCAGGAGCTGAACACTGCTCCTGCAAAGGGAAAAGGGGGATTTGAGTGGAACCAGGTGATAACCCGTTGATATTAGTCCCATAAAGTGCTCTCCTCTCTGTGTGGTCAGTCCTGCCCTAAATGAAGCCTTAACCATCTAATTCCCTTGATTATGATATTCAGTCTTCACCAGGAGAGGCAGATGCTCTCTGATCAATAAACAAACAGTTTCAGGACTCTGCTAGGTCTTCACATGACTGTTGCTTTGATGAACAGGCCCCTCTGTGCAGAAATTTCCTGTGCAGTTTTTTTTTTGTTTCTTTTTTCCCCCTTCAGTGACATCTAAGCAGCCCCCAGGACTCCAGCAGCTGCTCCCATGAGGAGGATGCCGTGGTGCCACTCCTTTGCTGCTTCATTTCAGGCAACAATGTCCCACTAGAAATTCATTCCTGGCTCCAGAACTGGTCAGGTCACAGCCCTGAGCAATCCAAGGAGGCAGAACTGCCTTAGGTGGGCTAGTGTAAGGTGATGTTATCAGTGAAGGAGAACCATAAACCCTTAAATTTCATTCCCTAACACTGACCTTTGGTAGCTGAGACAAGCATGGCTGGAGGTCGAGGCAGCATCAAGCCCTGGAGATCAACTTTTTCTTCATCTGCTCCTGCCCCAGCTGATGAAGGACTCTGAGAGCTGCAGAAAAACGATAAATATTAAATGAAAAATATTAAAGGTTCTGACTCAAACCTACTTTCTGTGACAAATCCAAGGCCACAGGAGCTTCTCTGGTAAAACTGCTTTACTGGAAAAGCCATTCCAATCCCTTGTCCATGACATGAGCTGCATCAAGGTCTCTCTGACTGAGTATCTTTTCATATTATTCCCCCTGAGGCTGTGTTCAATTAAAAGTAGCTAATGCAAAGTAGCCAGCTTGGCAAAGAAATCTGGGAATCAAGAAATATGCCAGGCTGCACTAGCAGAGCTTTTCCCACCCACAGACACATCCTAGTTGCTATTCACTTTGGGTTCTTTAGGCTGAGTTTAACCAGTTTGAAAGGTTCGTGTTAGGCAACAAGCACGATCCAGTCTGGCAAAGATGATCATGCCAGTGAAACTTCCACAACATTCCTGCATATCCAAAAGGACCCAATCAGGGCAGGGTGAACAGAAGGTGTGGTTGAAAGCCAGGGACTGTCTGGGAACAGTTTTGGCTGGGACTGTGAGCTCAGGCTGCTCAGGCAAACCTGCCTCATCCCCTGCCGCCACCACGGAGCTGGCTGGAACACATCCTGCTTGCTCACTCCCAGGAGCCCACAGCATTTGCAAGTCTAATCTGAAAAGGGCAATCTGAGCTGCAGTTTGTATTCCTGTCTCCCAACAGACCAAATTACCAGCATTAGGAGAAGACAAGTGCATTATTTAGGATGTAGCACCGCTCCGGACTGAGTTATACCAACGGAGCAGAATTCATCATCTTTGTAAGAGGAAAAAAGCATCCCCGAGGAAAAGAAACAAATAAAGAGAATGAAACTTGGCCAAATTGATTTTTTTTCACATCTTAAAAATAAAAATGATGAGAGTCACTGGTGGTGGCCAAGCAGAGCTGAACTCTGACACACAATCCTCCACAGCAATCCACAGGTTAATTCCACATGGCTGAGCTTTGCAACTCGCAGAAAGCACTGACAGCACTGCGGAGGAGCTCACCTCCAGCCTGCTGCCTCTGACTGTGCCACCCTGCCCCCAGGATCAGGCAGGATCCCTAAAAACCTCTCCAGAAGCTGCAGGTGCAGGGCCTTGTCAGAGCTTTCTGCAGCAGAGTTTCTCATGCAGGTAAAGGTTCATAAGCCACCCTTCATTTTCTCTCTCATCATCCTCCAAAGAACCTTTTCCTGCTGAATCCCTTTACCCGTTGATATGGGGGGACATAGGGCAAAGCCAGGGGTTTCCTAGGAAAGGGTCACTCACTGGCACACAGCCTGGCAGCTCTTCTCCAGCACCAGTTTCCAAATCCTGCTGCAAGAGTATGAATGACAGGCCGAGATACCAGGGAACAGGAAGCAACTGCGACTGTCCCACGCCTGACACATCTGGGACCAAAGGGAATGGCTGGAGCTGTGCTAGGGGGGTTGGGTTGGGTATCAGGGAAAGGTTCTTCCCCCAGAGGGTGCTGGGCACTGCCCAGGCTCCCCAGGGAATGGGCACGGCCCCGAGGTTGCCAGAGCTCCAGGAGTGTTTGGACAGCGCTGCCAGGGATGCCCAGGGTGGGTTTGTTGGGGTGTCTGTGCAGGGCCAGGGGTTGGATTGATGATCTCTGTGGGACCCTTCCCACCCAGGACATTCCATGATTCTGTGATCTGCTGCAGAAGAGAGAAGGATTTCTGCAGACTGCATAACTGGCTTGGAAATACAGCAGCAGAGGGATTGCTCCCCCTGCACTCCCGTGCTCCAGGACCTTCAGAAGGCTGCCACAGAGAGCACTGAGTGCCTGCCTGCCTCCATGGCTCACTGCCTGTGGAGCAACAGCTCCAAACCATCCGGGGCTATCACCTGGAAGCTGGGGGCAGGATTCCAGCAGCTCTCCCTCCAAACCAGAGGCACAGCTCCCTGTGCACCCAGCTGGGCAGGGGCAGGGACATGAGAGGCTCCGCTTGGCTCCAGGCCTCGGGAGAGCCACGGGTGATGTCCTGCAGGATGCCACGGGCTTTGGGTCCTCTCACACCTAATGCCAGCACTGGGGGCACCTTGCCAGGCTCTGAAGTATAGGAGGAAGGCAGCTTTTCTGTGGAAACAAACACGTGTGTGAGTAAAACATGGAACAACCCACCCCAAAGTCATTCATTCTACTCGAGGGCTCTTTTCAGATCTGTCAGAGCCAGACTTCAACAGAGGAACCACCTGGTTACTGTCCTGGGAACCACTTGGTTCCCTGTCCTGGGGGAGAGATGCTGGCAGCACCTCACACTTGTACCCAACAGCAAACCTGAGGTTACTCAAGGCAGTCTGTTGAAGAAAGAGGAATTGGTTGCCTCATGTTTGCTGTGAAAAGTTATTACAGAGCAGGTGATGCACTGGAGGTGTCCCTGCCCATGGCAGGGGTTGGAACTTGGTGGTTTTTAGGGTTCCTTTCCAGCCCAAACTGTGACTCTAAGCCAGCACTTCAAGTTCCTCTTGTTCATGACCACAAGCAAGGCTGGGGCATTGAAGTAGAGACAGGACAAGAGCAGGGGCCTGAGGGAAGGGATGTTTTTGAAGGGGATCACAAACTGGAAATCTGGGGATTTCTGTTCTATATTATTTCCTTCTGCATCAAATACAGATTTTGTACAATGCTGTAAGATCCAGGCAAATATTTGATTTGCCATCTTTAATTTTCTGCCAGGATTTGAACCCTGACTTCCCTTATTGCCTTCAACAACTTTTCCCTATGACTCTGGCAAACCTTTCTCCAGCATAGTTGGGGCCCAGGAAGTAACCCCAGAAAAAGGAAATTTGCCTCTGTTGTAGTTCTTACTGAAGATGTCAGAAAAAGTAGCAAGGTGTGTGATTTTCTTCCCTTAGGTTTAAAAACATATTCAAATGTATCACGTCTTGCACAAGAATCAGAAGGCAGAACACAAAGCTCCAGAGCAGGCAGAGAATGGAGCAACTGGCTGTAAATATTTAAAATAATAATTATAGAGTTATCAAGCTAAGGGTAAAAATCTAATTTACAAACTTGCACAGCAGTTCTCAGCTCAAATGAATTTTCTCTTCATACGAAATGTTATTAAATAATGGTGCATGCTACAGAGCATTGAAGCAGATCTGCTGCCTGTCAGCTCCTAATGACTGCTGGTTTTATGGTTTCCTTATTCATTTCTGGAGCCTCCTCCCTTTCTGCAGCCCTCACCAGGAATGTGTTCTGTGCACAGCACCCAGACAGCTGCACCTGCAATCCCATTCCTCAGGCAGTCTGCTCCTATTGCTTGCAAATGCAAAAAGGGAGCAAGGAGACTGGGGAATTTTCTCTCATTAAGCTGATCTTCACTCCCCTTCTGCCAGAGGAGAAGGAAGCCCATTTCTCTCCCTCTCAGCCTGCCTGTGCCTTTCCCAAGAGAAATGGATTGTCTGGGCGAGATGGTGGCACATTTGAACCTTCCAGGAGAATTTCCTGGTTTAGAAGGAAGCACGAGCCACAAGCAGAGGCAATCTCTAACCTCTGCAGCTAAGGGCACACCTGTTGCTCTGGTGTTGCAGTAGCAACCAATAGTATTCCACAATGCTTTAGGGACAAAAGGAAGATGTGAGTGGCACGTGGCAATGTTTGACACATTGGTGGCTGATGTTAAAGACTTTGTGATTTGAGTTCAGAGCCCCAGATCATGTTTATTTACCTTATCCTGCTGCTCTCCCACCTCAGACAGGATTCTATTAAATAATGTGACATTTTGGTGATGGTTTATCAGCCAGTGCAATTACAGGACAGATAAATCAGTACTCCTGAAGTCCCACAGGCAATGAGATGGGAGAATTGTGGAAAAGGAAGGCTGGATTTTCTGCAGCTAAAACTTTCAGGAGTATCAGTGGGGAATTAAATTATTATGTTTAACTCAAACGAGTCTGTCCCTGGAGCTCAGGGCGCTGAAATGTGGGAAAGTTCACTGCAAAGGAACAACAACTAAAATTTGAGACCCGAAAACTTATCAAGAGTTAAAAATTCAGCTCATGAATATTCAACACTGGGAACAGAAAGAAAGAAACAGTCAAAGCTATTCTATAACTTCTTTTGGGGAGGATATAGGAAGTGATAAAGCAACCCTCATGCAAATCTGACACTCATCACCCTTCACCTCAGTGCTTTGCCTTCCTCAGCACCATGGAAGCTGTGGAGGAGAAGCAGAGCTCACCTGAACTCGAGAGCAGCAGGTCCTGCCCGGGGTAGAGCAGGCGGAGGCCACAGACATCCAGCCCAGAGCCCAGCAGCAGCTGCAGCATGTGATGGGTCTCCAGGGGACTTCGGAAGAGAGCCTCAAACAGCAACACCATGGCAACCTGGACAGCCAGAGAAAAACATGGAAAAATGAGGGAAATGCTTCCAAGTCCTCCACAACCTCAGAGCTGCAGCCTTGCTGCTCACCTGGAGTCCCTAGGATGGATCTGCACTGCCAGAGCTACAGAGAGGCTTGGGTTTGGTTTCTGTTTATGTGCAGTTCACACAGGAGGCTCTTGGCTTTGGACTAAATCACAGCTATCAATGATAATTATAATCTATTTCTGCTGATATAACTGGGCCTTTTGTCACATAAACCTACTAGTAAAGAACTGCAAGGCCTCTGGGGCAGAGACCACAGTGCCTCCCTTCTGCTGGTAACTTTGTGCAGTACCATCTGCCCATCTTTCTGGATGTTAAATAATAATAGACCAACTGGTTGTGTCTCTATACCTTTAACAGCACCAAAATCAATGTTAAAAAAATATCAAAAGGCAAACACATCACTGGTACTGTCCCAAATTTACATTTCAGTGCCTTCTTTATCAGCCTAATCCAATTCAGCCTATCCTGGCATGTAGGAAGACACACACCAATATGTTCTGAATGTTTATACCCAAAAGGGAAGCAAATCATTATTATTTTCCCCATCAGAGAAACAAATTGCTTTTAAAAGCAAGCACTTTACGACAGGGAGTTGTGTGGTGCTGTGGATAATAAACTGTCTAGCTGGGGATCAGACAAGCTGATTTTCTGGCCTCAAATTTAGGCATGGTTCTCCTTATTGTTGAGCAGCTCAAGGATTTCCCCAGCTCAAGGTTTATGGCTGCAGCGAATGCCAAATGAATCCATCACTACTGGACACTTGAAATGAAATGCTACTGCCCCATAAAGACATTATGAAGCTTTACCACCATGATAAATGAAGATATAAATTTACTGAAATCATATAAAAGTGGTTTAATTAGGAATAAAAGCTCCATTTCTTTATGTTTGTCTAGCTCAAGCTCTCCTGCTATTAACCCAGTACTCACAGCAGGCAGTAAGGAAGAATTTTCCTGTAGCTGCTCTGAGGCTTGGGGCCAGCTGTGAAAATGCAGCCATCCAGCACTGGGAAACCTCAGGAAGTGCCAGTCTCCCCTTTCCTCAGCAGCCTGCCACTTGGCTTTGCCCTTTGTTGAGTTGTGCCTGGCCTGGTCTCGGCCATCAGCAATTCTGGCCACTGTCCGAACCCTGGACTCGGCCTTGGCCTTGGCACTGGGGACTCCCACCTGCAGTGCTGTGCCCACCAACACAAGAAGGATGTTGGCCTGTGGGAACAAGTCCAGAGGAGGCCATGGAGATGCTCTGAGGGCTGGAGCCCCTCTGCTCTGGAGCCAGGCTGGGAGAGCTGGGGGTGCTCACCTGGAGAGGAGAAGGCTCCAGGGAGAGCTCAGAGCCCCTTGCAGGGCCTAAAGGAGCTCCAGGAGAGCTGGAGAGGGACTGGGGACAGGGATGGAGGGACAGGACACAGGGAATGGCTTCCCAGTGCCAGAGGGCAGGGCTGGATGGGACATTGGGAAGGAATTGTTCCCTGGGAGGGTGGGCAGGCCCTGGCACAGGGTGCCCAGAGCAGCTGTGGCTGCCCCTGGATCCCTGGAAGTGTCCAAGGCCAGGCTGGATGGGACTTGGAGCAGCCTGGGCTAGTGGAAGGTGTCCCTGCCCATGGCAGGGGGTGGAACTGGATGGGCTTTGAGGTCCCTTCCCACCCAAACCAGTCTGTGGCTCTGTGACTCTCAGCTGACCCTGTTACTGCTGCTGGCCCTGCCCTGCCCTTCTCAATAACATCTCACAGGGGTGAGGTCCTGTATGTTTTGTGCTGCACTCCTAACCAAGAGCTCAATGAAATCACTTTAACCTTCTCTTCTCCTGCAGTAAAATCAGTAGAGTTACTCCCTACTTGTTCATACAACACACACAGTTACTGAAGGTCAGGCAGTACCAGAACCTTCAGAAATTTCTTAGAACGTTTCTGAGCCCAAGTTTAATCAAAGTTGTGCTGTTTACTGGCTTACAGTCAAGTGGTTTCAGGTTATCAAAATTTTGTCTACTGTTACAGATTTGCACCTAGTTGGTAGCAATTTCTCCAACCCACACATTTCAAAGTTTAATCTTCTGTGGCTCAGAGCAATCAGCACATCAATACCGATGACATAAAATACTCAGCTGATATATTTAGGGCTGAGTGCAAAATACTTCAAGATCAGTAACAAACCTCTAGACTGAAATATTCCAGGGCACTTAATTTCTCCCAATGTCCCCCCTCAGCCCCCAAGTGAGGAAGGAGGGGGCTGTTTGTTGTTCTTTACCTCAGTGTCTGTGTCTCTGCAAGCCTCCATGGCACTGCTGTCAGGGAAGCGTTTGTCATCACTCTCAACTGTCTGCCAGTAAAATCCCTTTGGCGCTGCAAACACCTTCTCCACTGCCTGAAATGCACAAAGGACAGCTCTCACTTTCATGTTATCTTGGTCCCTTAAAACAAAGCAGGAAAAATAGGATCTGGATTAAACTCAGGCCAGTGTTGTTAATTTATATAATTTGCTTTCTTGTAACTATTCCAGTTCTTCCAGTTAAGTGATATCCCAAGAACATGAATCTGCAACTGCTTCCCAAGAGCCTGAGCATTCCCAGGGTCCACCCCAGTGACTCCCCACCACGCAGAGCACCCATGGACATCACCAGGAGCTGCATCCATCAGCTGAGACCTCAATTCTCCACGACTGTGCTGAGCACTCAGCAGAAAAGAGCTTTGTGAAAGCAATGCTCTAATTAACTAATCAAATGGAAGGGTAGGGAAGGGATTGCATGAAGCTCTACATGCCTGTAGCCAAAATAGCACATTTCTCCTGTGTTCATGTCACTACAAGTGACACATATCTGTAAGTCTCATCGTGCCACATCCTCATGGATAGGCAAAAAACTGGCATTTAGGTCACAGCTCAACACAAGCACAGCATTTCCCAGGCTCAGCACCTTATTTTGTTTCTCATCCATTTTCTGGGCAGCCAAGCAAGCAACTTGTACAAGTGCAAGTGTAAGGATGTGTCACTCAGGAGAATGTGCTGTGACTGCATGCTCTGTGAGGCCACAGTCCAGGGACAAAGTCAACTCCTGAAAGTCATGTTTGTCAGCTCCTGGTTTGAACATTCCAGAAACACAGATGCATTTAGGGAGAGTTCACAGTGGGTAGGAATCATTCCAGGGATGAAGGAAACAAAATCAGTCACTTTTAAAACTCAGGTGTAGCTCAAAGAGGCTTCACTACTTTTAAAGGCTACTTTCTTTTACAGCAGGTGTTAATTTGTCCTCAGCTTTTGACCTTTTCAAAAACAGAAAAAGAAATTAATTTTCAACATGGTCTCATCAGGACTTTTATGATGGAGAGAAAAGGGGCTAACCCTGCAAGGAGAAGCATCTGCTCTGCATCATGAGCTCCATCTAATGCTGTTTAATTGTGTAATCACCTGAGAGATTTCAGGTGTGCTGCTTGGCACTTCAGAGCATTCCACAAATGTTTCAAGGTAACAACCAGAAAATGAAATTCATTTGAATATTAAAACCTCTCTGACAACTGCCTTTTCACTTCAGTAACCTTTTGTGTTGTCTCCTTCCTCTACCTGCTGTGCTTCATGCGATATTTGCCTGAAAGCAGAACTGGAGATTTCACTTTTCAGCCTGTTTCAGTCAAATCAACTGCACCAAACCAAGAGCTTTGGCATCTCCCAGTGGATCTGTCCACTCTGTCCTGCAATCCATCATTCCCCAGCCTCCACTGCTGATATTACGCTTGGTTGCTGTGGAAAATAGAGGAAAAGTGGATTTAAGGAAACAGATCTTCCCCATTTCCAGTGCACAATGCCAGCTCCTGTCTGCAACAGCACAATGAGCCCAGACCAGCCCTACAAAGTGGGAATGCAGCAAAATCCCAGTTTCCTATTTCTTCAAGCTGTTCCTTGAACAAACCTCATGTCTGTGAATGTTCAAGAAGGAAAAGAAGGGACAAATATGGTCAAACCAACACCAGCCTCTATTTCTATAAAAACCTGCAGGATGATCATCCAGCTCCAGGACACAGGGCAGAAAATCCAAGGGGAGCACCCTGGTGTAAGCTGTGGATCCATGGTGATCCCAGGATGCTGCTCCAAGGCCACAGAAGGGATGTGGCCATACCTGGGAAGCAAGGCCTGTGGGAATTGTTCCTGTCATCTGTCACAGTTTATTTTCCAGCAGCCAACCTGAATGGGAGTTCACAAACCAACAGAAATGGAGCTTGAAAAGTCTTATTTCTCCCAGAAAATCCTTCTCCTTGTGAATTAGAAAACAGACAGATGGCTGCAGGATGAGAGCCCTGCTTTGTCCAGCCTGGCTAAAACATCCCAGTGGAGAGCTCCTGACACAGCCTTCCTATGCCATGAGCAGGAAAACCAGGGAGAAAGTCACTTTCCCTGTGATGTAGGAGAGAATTGATGAAGCCAGTCATTCCAAAACTGAGCTAAGCCCTTTTGGACACAGAACAGAGAGGGACCCTCTGCAGGCAGCTGCAGGAGCCTTCTCCTACTGAAATAACTTGGACACTATTTCTGTTTACGATACTTCAGTGCTGCTTTTAATGTTCCACAGGAGGGTAGGTGTGAGAATTGTATTGGTTTCACCTCAGGGCTGGTTCCTTTCACTCCTCCAACATCACAGCAGCTATAAATCCTTTCCCAATCCTGTGGATGCATCAACTCTGAGTGCTGACCTGTCTCCTGCTGGGAGGAGAGGAGACTCCCCAAGCCCTGTAGAATGGTGAAGAGGCAGCCCAGCCTTTGATCCCTACCTGAAAACACCTCTCCAGTGAGGCTCTGAGCTCTGTATCAGCCTCCCATCTCATGGGAAAAGCCTCATCCCAGGGAGGAAGGCTCCCTGCACTCAGCCAACAGCAGCTGCACAGCCCCAGGGATACTCTGACTTCCGCTGTGACAGGTTGCAAACCCAGACTCATGGAACCATAACCATCCCCATGTGTGTCTGCAGGGCTTCTTACAGCACTCACATCCTCTCCATGCACACTGCCATGATCAGGATGAGCAGGGAGGGAGGGCACATCCACAACCTCCTGGTTTTAGTTATTCCTTTTTGCCAATTTATCCTTATGCGGTTTGGGTGACAAATTCCAATTTCTGCCACCTTAAGACACTGGAAAAGACCACTCTGTGCCACAGCTGGGATTGAACACACACCAGTTTTTTCAAAGGCATTTAAAAGAAACCCCGAGCCCCTGCTTTGTTTCAGACAATATTACCCAAAAGAAGTCAGATGGTTCTGGGAAGGAAACTCACAGCAGAACAAAAACGTGCTGTAAAATCCTCAGCAGAAACAAGAATAAGCACATTTCAGAGGAGACTGGAGCTGCAGCAAAGCCATGAATATTTAACTGTCACACAGAAATATGACCGAGCCCGTGATCTCCTCTTGGTGCTTACAGTGTTTTCTGTTTCCAGCTCTGACAACAAAGGAAGAGCTTTTGCTGTCAGATGATCTGAGAGAGTCTTTTAAGTTGCAAGGAGTCTTCCAGACTGTTCACAGCCCCAGCAGGAAAACAGAAACTGCAGGAAGAACCCCCATGTATGCCACAATCTCATCTCCTCACACACAAAGTACTTTCCAAGGCAAAGATCTGCTCAGCCATTATCTCTGTGAGACAACACCAAACCCCTTGGAGAAAGATGCTGCACTTCCAGTACCTCCAGAGCCAGATGGGAGCTCTGGACTGAGGTAACCTCTCCTTGCCAGCCCTGCTGAGCACATCAGGGGCAGCAGAGGAAGCACTTCTCTCTCTCTCTCTCTCACTCAGCAAGACTAATGTCTGATGTGGTTCACCAAATCCTGCCCCTGAATTAGGCAGCATCACTCTCAAACTCTCTCCTGTCCCAGCTCTATGTGCAGCAGCAGAGTTTTCCTTGTGGGAATCCACATTAACACAATGTTGAGTGTGTTCCCTGCACATCTTCCCTCCCCACTGTGCATGTTCTCTTCAGATGGCTACAGAATTCTCTACAGGAAAGTGAAGGCACCACAGGAGGATCCCAGGCAGCAGAAAGTCTGGGATAGAGAGGGCTCATCAAGGAAGACGTGCAGTTCTGGTGACTGTATTTCAGGCAGTTTGAAATGGATCTCACTTCCCCTTGTTCCCCTTCTGGATAGGGAAGGGGATATCTTAAACCACAGAAGCCAGAGTGAGACAGTGGCTCCCAGCCTTTTTACCATCAGCACTAATCAGCAGAGTAGCTCGAGAGTTCTTTAAAGCTGCTCTTTTCAGGAATAATGAGTGATGGACACAATCTAAATGTGAGCTGTCAAATTTAGGAAGAATGAAAACTTGTAATGTTTTATTCCTCTCCAAGCTATGGCTTCATCTTTGTGCCAACTCTAGTAGACATCAGTGTAGTCTTTCCTCCTTCTAAAGGTTAGGGGTTTTTACTTACAAATGCCAATGGCTGCCTGAACTCCTGGATCCTTGAAAATCAATGCCAGACTCCAGCAGGACTCAGCCAGGGCCAGAATGCCACCTTCTGCTTCCTGAAGAGACAGCCATGCAGCCATTCTAGGCTGCAGCTATGGATTGTTTTCTCTAAATGTAAATAGATGAAGTCCCGGGACAAACATTTCTCCCCCAGACAAGCCATATCCATGTAGGATCCCCAGCCAGATGTGCTCTCACCCAAGCTGTTGGGACAACTTGATCCAGGCTGCACAGCAGACTCCAAGTGCCAGCCAGGCAAGCCCTGACCCTTTTCACCAACTCAGATAAAGACAAGGCACAGGCAAGGTTTGAAAGCAAAGGGCAGGATGAACCTGGCCTTTTGAACCTCCTGCTTTACAACTGCAGCCTGGATGCCCTGGAGCTGAGAGCTGGACTCCAATGCTGCAGGACTCATCCTGCCAGGTCTGCTTTGAGGAAGCCCACGTAGAGGAGCTGTCCTGGGTGTTTTATCCCTCCCTAATGCCCAGTTCAGCTGCACAACAATCAAGTCTTTGAAGCTTTGGAGGAGGAAAGCACAGCGCTGGGCCATGAACTAAATCTGGGAGCTCACAGCAATGTGGGGATCAGGTCTGGGAGGTGAGAAAATTGTGCTGCTCTCCAGGGAGCTTAGGCAGCATCTCGACCCCAAAATATGGCCCAGCTTAGGTGCTGCTCACACTGCATGAAATGAGAAAGAACACATGGGGCAATAACCCCAAATCAAACCAGAATTGCCACCAGCACAGCCACTGACCCACAGCAAATCCCAGTTCCTGCAGTTTGGGATGTGTGACAGGCAATGCCCACACAGCCACGGGCCTGAAGAGCTGAGTGAAAAGCTGATGTGGAAATGAGTAGCAGTTCCCTGAGCACACCTCCCTCAGCACTGAAGTTAAAAGAAGTGGAAGATGCTGAAGGCAACTCAGCAGGGCCGAGGCCACGGTGCTTGTCAATGAAATAATGTCAGAGCACTCAGAGTCTAAACTGAGAGAGCTCAGAGCACTCTCACTGAGCCTCACAGACCTGACAGATCCTCTGGAAGTGCCTCCCACTCCCTCTTCAGAGGCTGCACACAGAGCTTGGGAATCTGAGCTCTAAATCTGTGCCTCAAGTGCTCAGAGCAACAAGTGCTGCACCCGGGGCTGCTTTTCCACAGGGATTTCGAATTTCAGCAGCAATGTCCAGCTCCTCATGTATCCTACATGGTTATTCCAGAATTTGAAATAAAATATGCAGCTTTCAAAGCTTGTGTGTATGAGAGCTCCTATGGCAACACAGTTATTATCAGTTCCATCAGGGAAATCCCAAAAATCTGAAATTCCACATGGAAGAAATGCTCTACTTTCTGCCAGCCCCCTGCCACACAAACCTTCCTGTTAGGTCAGTCTGTGCTGCTGGACATTTTCAGGAGGCCTGGGTTACAGTACTGGGGCAAATTCAGCTCCCTGAACCCAGCTGTGGGGTTCTTATCTAAGATTAGCCAGGAAAAAAAAAAAAAAAAAAAAAAAGGAGCTTTGCTTAAGCAAGAAAGGAGGAAACTTTGTGTAGACCTGCCCTTAATCATTTATTTAAAAAACTCACACAAACTTTGTGTCAGAGCAGGGAAGCTACTAAAGGAGCAGCACGAGGGGAACTGATCACCAGAAGGTGCAACAAAATCAATTTTCTGGAACTTAAAGAATCTCATTCACCTTGACTTAGAGATGTCTGTGGACAGAGGAGAAGGGATGGAGGTTCCCCTTCTTCCTTCAAACCTCCCTGAAAACACTGCTATGCCCTGACTCCTCTGTCCTGGCAGGCACCTGCACAGGCTGGGAGGTCAAGGAGATGCTCTGGAAGATGACCATCAAGGGCTGCAGCCTTTGAGCAAATGTCCCAGCATCCAGAAAAACTGAGGGACAGGAAAAGAATTCCAGCATGGACCAAACAGGAGGAAAAGCAGCATCAACATTGGCTCTGGGTGTTCTCTGTATCCCTTAGGTGAACACTTGCATCCTGAGGCTCAGCAGCAGAAAGTAATTTTATTTTATGCTAAAATGAAGAAATCCTCTTTCTGCTGACAGGGGACCTTGCAGTTAATAGCTTCCACAGGGATGTTGTCACTCCCAACCCAAGCTGGGCTTTAATGACTGCATTGTGAGCTGCTGCTCCTGTCAGAAGTGAATTGCTGCAGGTTAATAGGCTCTATGCACAGCACTCATAAAAATGCCTCCAAAAACCAGCACAGGCAAAGCAATCTGTTTGGGGTCCAGAGCAGGCAGAAAATCCAGCAGACAAATTGACTGAAAACAAGACATTGGCTCATGCACTAACAAACAAAAAGCATAAAGGTTATTACAATTACTGCTGGCAATTGCTCCCCTGATCACACACAGAGCTGCTCAGTACACAACAGCTTCCCTCTGCCTCCATTTCCACCCATTCCTTCCACCATCCTGCCAGGATTTCTCTCTCAGACTGATCTACCTGGAGCAAAAGCAGGGATTCACTGCAGGTTCTTTGGGCTGCTTAGTTTTGTACACACTGCCTCAAAACAAATATAAATGTACAGAAAGCAAAGCATGGATCACTGGCCTTGTACCAAACCTTCAGACCAAAGAAGTTAAAAGAATATGATCCTGAGTTTTCCATGCAGCACTTTTTGGTTGTACTTTAACAACACTTGGGAACATTCTCAGTTGGTAGCACTTTGCAAAGCTCCAGGGCAGACATCAGGGTGAGGTGCTGCCTGCTGAGAGCATGGCTCATTGAGCCCTGCTTTGGAAATCAGCCTTTCTGCCTAACCAGCTATAAAAATGTGGCTGTGCCATCCCTGGCAGTGTCCAAGGCCAGGTTGGATGGGGCTTGGAACAACCTGGGATAGTGGAAGGTGTCCCTGCCATGGCAGGGGATGGAACTGGATGGGCTTTAAGGCCCCTCCCTATTACTGCAGGCCTGGTTCCTAGGGTATATCACCATGTCCCACAGCCATAGGGAGGAGGAGGAGAGAAGATCCTGCAGGCAGGAATTGTGCAGCAAGATTGATTTATTTAATTATTTTACAAACTCTTTTAAAGACTTTTTTCTTCATAGTCTAATTGGACAAAGGACCAGCCACCCCTTGGGGGTGATTGGCTAAAATCCTAAACCATCCATTGTCAAAGTATTTTTCTACTATACCATAAACAAGACTTTTCAAGGTTGCAGGTGGCTTGGTTGTTTACATTCTCTGCCACCTCTTCTGTGAGAGAGAAAAGTCTCTCACAGACTTAGAAGCTAGCAAGAAAATCCTTGCTAGCAGCATTTTTGTATCTACACCTCCCAACCCAAACCATGCTGTGATTCCATACCTCTGTGAAAAAGCAACAACACACAGTGGTCTCAGCCTCACTCAGGCCTGGGAGGCACAGAGCACTTGAACTTGGGAAGAGAATGTAGTTTTTAAATTGACATCATGTTTTCCACGGCATCAAGTCAAAGATCCACCCCCAGAAAGTGCCTGCTATCTTGCTGTTCAATTCCTAATGATTTATAATTCCCCTAATAAGGGATTTGCATAAAAGCCCTGGCTGTTTTAAATGATGCCTTATTTTATGCCTTAAAAGCATAGAGCAGATTTATCTTTTACGAGTACGTCAGACTCTTTATGGCTCTTGCTTCTGCTTGAAAGCCACAGTGACTGCAAATCAACAACACTAAGCCTCCTTTTCCTGCACACAAGTGGGATAAACCTTTAGGCAAATTGCTAAGTGCACTGCTAAACCCCTAAGCTTTCATGGCATTGATTCTCACAGAGTCATGGTAATCCCCAAATCTGGTTGAAATGGCAGAAAAGTTTTCATGCTTCATTATTCTCAAAATTAAAACTTCATTGTGAACAGGAATTGCCCTTCCGTGGAATTGTGTCTCAAGGGTTTTGTTCATCTAAAAATGTTGGGAAAAGACCACAATTGTCCAAAGGCTGGTGATGTTGTGGGAAAGAAATAAACAGAACATTCCCTCAAAAGGTATAGAAATCAGGTCAGATTAAAAGCTGCTTTGAAAAGCCACTCTAAATATTTACACCAAGGTAGGAAAGGCTGGTAAAGGCCTGAAAGCAACATTGGATGCCCTCAAGGAATAAATTCCCCCAATAAGTGTAAGGAATTCTTGTAACATTTCATTCAGTGTAATATTTGTTATGGAGCACTTGCTAATCTGACAGAAGTGAAAGGTTTATTATTATTGTCCTTATAGACAGCAGTGAGTGCTCCTGCAGATGTTTCCAGGCAGGCAGGAGATTGGAAGCACTCAATTTGGAGAGGTGCTGTGTCCTTGTAACTCACACACTGCCCTGGAAAGCCACAGATATTAAAATCACAGAACTGAATAATGGACTATTCCAATATTAGAAGCATTTGTTTTCCAACTCTGGTTAAATCCTTTGCTAAAGCAAATAAGAATACCTGTTAACCCTGGAAAAGCAACTTTTACTGAACCTGATCCAAAAAATTACCAGAAGTCCAAGCATTTCTGTACAGTACCTGTGGGTCAGGATTAACAGCAGTGATGTTACTGAGCAGGACAGAGGGAATTTCAGGAAGAAGTAGGCACAGCTGGTCTTGGAAGTGACTGGCCAGTTCATTTCTCCACCAAATGAGATCTGGAAGCCACGTAGAGGTCAGAAATGCAGAAATCTTCTGGTAAAACCTGGATGTTCCTTGGAGATGTTCTGCAGTCTGCAAAAAGCCAGTGGTTAAGAAGCATTGGTGATGGTTTCAGAAACTCTCTGCCTGTACCTTGCACCTGCAGCAGCTCCTCCTCTGTTCACAGCCATCCCAGACTCCAGTTCCACACAGCTGCCCTCAGATTCTCCAAACCAACCCCTGGTGTGACACCCTGCACCCCCCAAACCACCACACCCTGCATCCCGTGCTCATGCCATCCATCAGCTCACAAATCCTGCTCCAAAGCAGATCACACCACACTCAGAGGGGAAGAAAAGCCCATAAAAAGGACCATAAACCAGCCCAATACAATGAAACATTAACTTGCAAAGGGTTTCTTAGGGATATCAATGAAAACAGTTGTAAATGTCCCATCCCTGGAAGTGTTCAATGCCAAGGTGCATAGAGCACTAATCTGGTCCAGAGGAAGTTGTCCCTGCCCACAGCAGAGGGTTGAAATTAGATGACATTTAAGATCCCTTCCAACCCAAACCATTCTGTGATGTTTTTTTAAGATTGAGGCTAATGTTAATACTGATACATTAATATTGAATACTGCACTGCTACACTACAGTTTTCCATCATTTAACCTCCCCTCTAAGCCTCATTGCTCTTCAGGCTGATTCTTAATTAGCAGAACTTTCAAAGAACAAAACCAGTGACCTCAATGAGACCTAATTAGAAATTAACAGACTCAACAATTGTGCAGAGCATCTTCTCTCCACCAGTTACTCGAGGGAAGTGATGGTCCTGCTCTGTTCTGGTGTGGCCTCACCTCAGCTCTGGGGCAGTTGTGGGTGCCACAATATCAGAAGGATCTAAAGTTGTTGGAGAGTGTCCAAAGGAGGGGCATGGGCATGGGGAAGGGTCTGAGGAGCAGCTGAGGGTGCTTGGATTGTTCAGCTGGAGAAGGAGACTGAGGGCAGAGCTCACCGGGGCTGCAGCTCCTCCCAAGGGGCAGCTCTGATCTCTGCTCCCTGTGCCAGGGACAGCACCCAGGGAACAGCTGGAGCTGGGCCAGGGCAGGGTCAGGCTGGAGAT
Source organism: Aphelocoma coerulescens (assembly GCF_041296385.1). Lineage (NCBI taxonomy): Eukaryota > Metazoa > Chordata > Aves > Passeriformes > Corvidae > Aphelocoma > Aphelocoma coerulescens. The sequence goes on from NC_091028.1 coordinate 2,588,638, forward strand.
CAGGGAAAGATTCTTCCCCAGAGGGTGCTGGGCACTGCCCAGGCTCCCCAGGGAATGGGCACGGCCTCGAGGCTGCCAGAGCTCCAGGAGCGTTTGGACAGCACTGCCAGGGATGCCCAGGGTGGGGTTGTTGCGGGGTCTGGGCAGGGCCAGGGGTTGGACTGGATGATCCCTGTGGGACTCTTCCCACTCAGGAAATTCTATCATTCTGTGATTATTGCACCTAAAAAATAAAGCTCAAGGAGGAAAACCCCAAATCAAATGACAGAGGTTGGGAGCTCTCAAAGCCACCAGAGAATGAAGTGATGGAAGTGCACACAGAGGAGCCCCAGAGCTCCACACAGCACCAGTGTAATAACTGGGAATGCCTGGGAGATTCTTAGGAAGCAGAGGCTGTACAAATCTAATTCCCATCAGACATGCCTGGAACTGCAGCCTGTCTATCACAACAAGGATTACAGGAGATGTTTCAGCATTTGTTTGACAACAAGGAAGCAAAACCAGGCAGGGATGTTGAAATCTGCCTCACTTCTAGCAGCTGTTTGGAGGAGGACAGAAAGAAAAACACCCCAAACTACCCCCAAAAAACTGATAAAAATGAGAGGAAACATCGCAGAACCTCTGGATATAGGAGTAGATGCCATCCTAGTTGAATAAGCCACAAGACTTCTTGTTGTGCTAAAAACAGGAGCTTTTGCCTGGAGGAGCCACAATTATTATGCTATTTATAACTATTAGACCTTGGGACAGAGAACTAGAATGTGACAAATAATAAAAAATACACAGATGACAGTGAAGTGGCCAATAAATAAGAAATTGATGGCTCAGAGCCCCCTTTTGGGGCTGAAAATGGACTCTGGGCTCTACACATTAATATTAAAATAGCATTTGTCATAATGGTTAACATTTACACACACTTGGTCTTTTTTGCATAATCCAAAAAAAGTGACTGACGTTTCCCTACATTCTCATAGCAAACACATGCAACAAAAGCACCTGGAAACCCAGTCATATTTTTAAGGTAAGCCCTGAAAAGTCTCTTCATGCCCACAGGAGACAACTGGAACAAGAACCAGCAAGTGCCCCAACAGGATTTCGTTATTCAATTCAACCACTGAAAACTTGCACGTTGACAGGACAGGGGAGAGACTGAGGGCTTCAGTGTGAACAAAAAAGTCCACATTTCTCTGCACAGGAGCTTAAGCTGCCCAAGGGCAGGAACAGGGAGAGAGACTTGCTGTCATTTTCCTTGTCTCTGCTGGGGCTGACATCCCAACTTTTGTGGCTCCTTCCAGCTCTGATCTCTGCTGGGGAAAACAGCAGTTCTACAAGTGCCTCAGGAAAGAAAGATTGACACAAGTCAGTGCTACCACAGAGCCTCTAATGAGGGAGAGGAAACCGAAGTCCTGCTTGGAAGAACTGCCCCAACCCCTGAAATGTCACTGCTGCACACCAGAGCTGGGCTCAGAAGTTTTTCATTATGAGGGTGGGCAGGCCCTGGCACAGGGTGCCCAGAGAAGCTGTGGCTGCCCCTGGATCCCTGGAAATGCCCAAGGCCAGGTTAGACAGGGCTTGGAGCAACCTGGGCTAGTGGAAGGTGTCCCTGCTTCTTGCAGGGATTTGGACTCAATGGCCTTGAATGGCCCCTTCCAATCCGAACCAAACCATGCCATAATCCCATGATAAAAACTGTCCAGTTTGTTCCACCAGGTTGTGATTTAACCTTTCCCAGCTCCAACCCAACATCCAGGGTCAGCCTGAGCCCACAGCTCCAGAAGTTCATTCAATTCTGCAACACTGGGAACATATTTTGAGCATAATCAGTGCTCCAGAATTTTGGTGCTTTGGCCAACCCCTCAGCTGGAATCAGCAGAGAGCAAGTCAGGCTCTGTCCCTCCATTTGCTTTGCTCCAGAGAGGAAACACCCTGAATTCAGTTGCCTTGGGCAGAAACCAACACTAAGTCCTTGTCCAGTCCAGCAGAGCATGATCTCACCAGCCTCTGCCCAGGGCTGCTCAATCACTAATGGAAAAGCTGCTCATTGTTTTGGGCTGGGTTTTTTTGGTAGTGTTTTAATCATGACATTTGGTGCCAGCATCAATCATTGATTTTCAGGAGCACTGGAGCCACAGCTGTCAAACCCCAAGTTTTGTGATACATCATGGGAATTCAATCTTTGCTGCTCCCAGGCAGAAGCTGTAAGTGAAGAACACTGGCTGCAGCTGAGGAGGGGATGCTGGAGTGTGTTTTAAAAACGTGTTTACACATCCTATTCCATTTAGGTTCCCCATGGTGTGTCCAGCAGGTGTAATACAGACACCTGGGGGTGAAGCAGCCAAAAATTGAGTAGAAAATCCACTACCTGCTCACTGAAGCCACAAAAGTTGCTGAGAGGAACTCAGCAGCCTCAGCAGAGCACAGGGCAGCACCTCCAAGGTTCCTCAGCCACAGGACAGGTTATTCAAGCAAGTGGCTGTCAGGAGATCTGGGGGACACAGGGATTGCTGCTCCCCACATCACCTGGCTACACTTCCCAGCAAGAGTCACCCACACTGCTTAGGTAAAATAAGTATTTATGCCAGGCAAGAGTGGCAATAATACCTAAAAAGCTGTGTCCAAAAAAGAAACAAGAACAAGATGCTCCAACCTCTATCAAATCAGCTCTGTGAAAGGCAGAACCAACAGAGCAGAGCCCAGAGCTGCAATTTCACAGCTCTGCTGTGCTGAGGATGTGAGTCCATATCATGTCCTACCTCACATGTGCCACCTGCACGTGCTCAATTTGCAGCCTGCGTGCAAGACCTTCCAGTTTTATTGCACAGCTCAGGCTCTGGGGCCCCCCAAAACTGAGGGAACAGGCTCAGGTCCTGCTTCCAGACCTCAGCTCCTGGGAATCAACAACACAAGCACTCCTCCTCCCAGGCCACACTCTTCACATGGTTCAAATAAAGGAGGAAAAACCGTAATAGGTGCCAAAAGATGCGTCTCCTCCAAATCCAGCTAAATTTCTGCACTGTGAGGTTACAGCTAATGAGCAATTGAGAAAAAGATGCCCCAGAGAGCTGGTTTCTTGTCTGCACATAATCTAAATGCAGTAGAACTGAGGGCAGCTTGGGTTGGCAATTAGCTGTAAGCAATCCTTCAGCTCCCACAGTACTGGGCTGTTCCCCCAGTCCCAGTTTGGGCAGCTCTGATGCTGCTCTATCCTGCCTTGCTGAAATTTGAGCTTGAATTGGCACATCCAGGCCTGGTGCTCAGTACAGAGCAGTGGTGCCAGCCCTGTTTGCACAACTACCAGGTGTAAATGCTGCTACTCACTCCTGATTCGTGGGTCTCAGGGTAGCTCTGGGCTGAAGGTTCCTCTGGTGCCACCAGGCAGGCGTAGAGGGCCAAGCCTTCCTCTCTCCAGGCCTGCTGCAGCCCCACCACCTCAAATGGAGCTTTGGGGCCATCCTTCCTCTTCACAGGAGGCACCTGGAAATCCATTGGAACACAATTCCATTTTGAGATGGACTGAAAAAAAACCCTTTACCTTGCTCTGTTGCTTTTGAGTAGAGCCCCACAACAATCCAGGGAGCTTTGATTAGTAGATTAGCTGTGGTTTAGCCAGTAGAAAAATCAATAAAGACCAAATTAAATAGGAATAACACTTTGCTTTTGATACATCATAGGATTTATTTCCTCAATGAGGACTTGCAAGCTCCGTCTTCCACCAGTTTCACTATGTGGAAGCAGGAATTCACATTATTTCCCTGGTCCAGCAAGGGGGGAGCACAGAGCCCCTGTCAAGGCTGCCTGGAATGTTCCTGTCACAGCAGCATCCTGTGTGCCTTCATCAGTGACCACGAGATCAATCCAATCTCAGCTCACCAATCAATGCAAAGGGATGGTGCCATTCCAAGGGGCTGGTGCAGGCTTCCCTAAGAAGCCCTTCACTAATAGCCCAAACCCCATCAATCCCCATCCTTTTAGTTGGGCTGAGGTGATTTCTTTTTGATGGATTTTTTTGTGCACACATGTGTGGGAGGCAAACATTCTATTCTGCAGTATATAGATCTGATTTAAACCAAAAAGGGTAAAAAGGCACTTCTGCCAACCCCAAGACATGAATTAGTATTGTGACTATCAGTTTAGATCCAGGGAGAAGGTTCCAGGAGGACAGACCATGCCTTGGCTCTTTAGGTTGCTCAAAGTCAGATGAAGCATAATGCACTTTAACATGCAGAATACATGAAAATCTTGATTATAAGTCAGAAAAGAGAGAGGAGAGACACTCAAAACAGCCTGGGAAGGCACTGGGGTGCTGCAAAATGTCCAGGGCAGCTAGTGAAAGAGGGAAGAAAACTCTGGGAAAGCCAGACACAGGGAAATCAGCAAAGCCAGGAGAAAGGAGCAGCCAGGAGCAGCCATGTGAGCAGAGGTGCCTGATCCAGAACATGCTCTGGATGGAGAGAAAGGCAAGTCCGAGCTACAGGACTGTGATTCCCTCCCAGGGTTCTGGTGGATACAGAAACTCCAAGCCTTGTTCTCCTGGTTTATACCATCACCAGTCTCTAGATGCATTATCAGCTCCATTTACTGCATTTACAGCCCCAAATAAAGGCCTTTATAAACATGTTTTTAACACAGGGCCAGGCTGGATTTTGAAACTGTTGCATGGCTCAGCTGGAGAACTCCAGACACCAGCACCAAGTCCTCCACTGCTTTGAACACTGGATTCCCATGGGGAATTCTGCAGCATCCAGAGGATCACTGCTCCCAACTGGCAGCACCCAGCACATCTCCAACGAGATCAGTGAGGATATGCTGATTTACACAAGCCAGTCAATGGAATTGCATGGATTACCAGATGAGAATTTGGTCTAAAAATGCCTCAACACTTCCAATTCTTTCAATGAAAGAAATGCAAACTTCTTCATTGCTATCCAGCAGCCATTTCAGAGCCTGTGTAGAATAAATGGGTGGATTTTACCCCAGTTTTTCTCGGGCACAAAGTCCATCTGAACATCTGACCCTACACCCAGCAGAGTGACACAGCCCTGGAAGCTGAGGTTCCTTTTCAGGCTCAGAGAGAACTGCTACAACTCAGAGCTTAGGGGGGTTTTTTCATGGGAATAACATGAGGGAAGAGAGATCACACTGCAGCTGGTCACAAGCTAACGAGTCTGAATGGAAAATTCAGGATCCAGGGCTGTTCCAGTGGCAATTTTCATTAGCACTGAACTAACACTAAAGAATGTTAGCAATGTTTTAATGGAAGCACGAACATCATTAACAATTAATTGTGTTTAAGTGGCGTTTAAGTGATTTAAAAGCCTGGTGCAGGCTGGCTGCTCAGAGTGAAATCTACCTGGACTGCATGGATCAGTATTGGTATCCCAGAGCCTTTCCCAGGGAAAAGAATAAGGCCAATGAGCAGGGTGGGAAGGAAAAATATACATTGGGGAGGACAAATCCACTGTTTTCCCTAGGGAATAAAGGGTAATATGGATGGGAAGGCAAGAGGATGGGGTGGTTTCTTTAGAGGAGAAAATCATGTGAACCAAAGGACAATTAAGATAAGGCAGCCCCTCACTTGTTCACAGCACTCTTGACTATCAGAAAGGGTCTATCCTTCTCTAGAACAAGTGGTAAAAACCAGGAACCTGTGTCCATTGCCAAGGACAAAGCCTAACACCCAGCAGTCACTTGTGACAACTGAAAATCTGGTTCAACAATTTTTCACTTCTTCATAAACTACAGACACAACCCAGCTCCACTGACTCTGGCGAAACTTTTATTTACTGACTCTGAGGTGAAACAGAACATCATTTCCACTTTGTTCAGCCACCGTTTTGTAGCTGTTGAGGGGGAAAAAAAGCAGATTTCAAGAGCAATTATGTATTCACTGGAGGTCAACACACAGCTCTCATCAGCCAGAGCCTTTTGTGCCAGGTCACTGCACTCACCAGGGACAGGAGCCACGTCACGAGGGCCTGGTAGATGTTGGCTGCTCCCAGCACCTTGTTGGGCACCTGCCCCTCACATTGATCTGTGGCCACTTGGCCACAACTTGCCAGCCAAATGGTCATCAGCAGCACCTCCTTTTTCACACAGTGGGATCCAGGCAACGTGTCAATAGCTGGCAAAAAAGAAGCTTCCTGTCAAAAAAAAAAAAAGATAGTATGAAAATGGAAGTCACTTGGATTACTGGAAGTGTACTCATCATCAGGAATTAATTACATTCATTGCCATCACAGAAGGGGCATTTAACACCCAGAGAGCATTTATCAAAGAGAGAGAATGAGCCATAAAAGCCAGGTTGTTCTATCAGTGACACCTGCCTGAGCACTGCAGGTTTTCTTGGACAGCTGTCACCTGGGTCCTCATTTAGTCCCACACTGCCTGGTGAATGGAAGGTTACACAGTCACAGCTGGAAAAGCGTGATTGAATTTATTCTGTATTCAAGACTCAGTGTTTGGGGGTTTTTTTTAATCACTGAAAAGCCCTCAAATGAGCCTGATAGTGTGAAAACTCATTATTTTCTGCTTTACCTAACATCCCTTATTTCAGAGATGATGTCACAGTTAAGGGAACTCGCCTCCTTTCTTTACTTCAGCATTGATAGTTGGTTATTTAGGATGCAAATTCCCTCTCCTTTAAGAGAACTGTTCAAGACACAACTTCAAGCTTGAACTTTGAACAGTTTTTTGTCCTTCCACAGCTGCAGCTGTAATTACTGCCTGGCTTGTTCATCCCATCTATATTCAATTTGCTGTCCCTGACAATTCTTTGGTAAATTAACAAGCAAGTCCCTAAAATCCCAAAGATTCTCCAGTACTGCTCCTCAACAGTTATGATCACAGAATCATGGAAGGGTTTGGGTTGGAAGGGGCCTTAAAACTCATCTTCTTCTACCACATCCCACAGGCAGGGACAACTTCCTCTGGACCAGGTTGCTCCAAGCCCCATCCAACCTGGCCTCATGTTCTCAGTTGCTCCATGTAGCCCATAATGACGATTTCTGCCCACACCTCTACACTGAACGAACCTTAATTTGATTTACCTGGATTTACTCTGAAAGCAAAGTAAGCTAAATGCAATTACAGCTACTTTAATTCTGAATTAAAATGTCCACAAAGGTGTTTCATGACTAATCCACTTGACAAGTTAATGTAGCTTGACTTTTGTGCCAGTCCTCGAAACAGACAACTTCTTAAAATGGTTTAATAAGGCATAAAACGAATAAAATCCAACAAGCAGCTCTACTGTGTCACCCAGTGTTTTGGAACCAAATAAAAACTGCAATTAGTAATAAAAGCAAAACAGCCATGCAGAGGTGTGTGATGCTGCAGATTTGGGTTAATTAATGTTACTGCAGTCCTGGGGTGCCAACAGAATTCCTCAGGGCTTTTCCCCCACCACTGCAATCCCCTGAGGAAGAGGACTTAGGGGAAACTCTAGGACCATGAGGAAAAAGTGACCTTCTCCTATATCCTGTGTTGGAGAAAAAAATCTTTCCTTCCTCCCTCAAGGGTGTGGGGATCAATGAGAGGAGGTAATTTAGGAGCTAATGATACAAACAGTATCTATAACTGATGTTTCAGCAGGAAATCTCCAACTATTCCAAACTTCCTCAGCCCAGCAGCAGGGGAGGGCTCCGTGGGTTTTCTGACCAAAATCAGATCAGAAGTTTATTTATTAAGGTTCTTTCTGAGTGAAGCTTTGATGAAGGTTGGACCTTCCCTCTGCCAACCTCCTCACCCCAACAAGAATTTAGGTGTAGAACTCGAATAACTTCTGAAATATTAAGGCAAATGAACAAAACAGGAGCTAATCCAATTTAATTCTGGGCAAGAATGGCTGAAGGAAGATACAACTGGTGCTTTCTGGGTATGGCTTCCCACAGCACTGCCCAGTTTACCCCAGTCTGCAGATGAGGAGAGTTCAATCTGCCCACATTACGCTGGCTTTTATTTGTGACAGTTTTAAGTTATAAAAAGCCTAAAATTACTCAAATGCTGGGCTATTTTTGGTTGCTCTGGCTGGAATTGTGCTGTCACTCAGAGATAGGCTTGCAGCTGATTGTAGTCAAGTGCCAACAATTACCAGAGTAAATAAGATAAAATTTCCTCTTCCCAAATTCTTGCTATTTTATTTTGCAATTACAGTTTATGTCATTGCAAGTTCCAGCCCTTCAGCTCAGTTTTCCAACCACCCTCCATCCCCAGCTCTGGCCTTTCTTCTCCACTCTCACATAACAGCAGTGCAAAGAGGAGCAGCAGCCACAGTGAGCAGCCAAGGAGTGACCTCTGCCCAAATCCACACCACAGTGAAACGGGGAAAAAGGAATTGCAAGACAGCTTCAGGACAGCCACATAATCCAGCCTTCAGTGCCAGTGGTGCTGAACTTGCACAGAGGCACAATGGCCTTAGACTGAGGGCAGGGATAGATGGGATATTGGGAAGGAATTGTTCCCTGGGAGGGTGGGCAGGCCCTGGCACAGGGTGCCCAGAGCAGCTGTGGCTGCCCCTGGATCCCTGGCAGTGTCCAAGGCCAGGCTGGACAGGGCTTGGAGCAGCCTAAAATAGTGGAAGGTGTCCCTGCCCATGGCACAGGGTGGGATGGGATGGGCTTTAAATCCCCTTCCCACCCAAACCACTCTGTGATTCCATGACAATCCCAAAGACAGCTACTATTCATAAAAAACTCATTTTAAAAAGTGGCAATTTACCTCCATATTATTATTATTATTTTAAACCAGAGCTGTTTATAATGACAGCAAGCCAAAGGTCGTTGGGCACAAGCTTGTCAGCCACAATTAACATCATTTTATTTCTGATAAAATAGCTCAGAGTGCTTAAATGATGCTTTTGTTGATGTTTTTTAAAAATGTAGTTGGCATTACTCTTCCTACACCTCCATGTTAGATTGGACAAAGAGTTTCAAAGACTGAAAAACATTACTGTCAAAGCTGTGAGAGGCTGGAATGACCAAGAAGAAGTTTAGGAACCAGGCAACAACTTCACAAAGATTTCCCAGCAGAATCAACTCATCCACTCTGAGGAGTTGCCCCAGTGGCAGGAGAGGCCAAGGCAAAACCAATTTTTTACTTTAATAGATACAGCCTCTCCTTTCCAGGTAAAAAAACCATCAATATTTCCCTCCCAGCACCTTTTCCAATGCTAACATGGAAGCAAGGCAGTGTGTTCCACCCAAATACCCTCCCTACTCCATTGAAGAAACTCTGCAGCAGCAAAAGCTCCATCCAAACATCCACTGCATGGAAAAGGAAGAGAAGCTGAACTCACCCAGTCTCCTCCTTTAGCACAGAGGGGTGAGCGAGGGGGAAGGGGAGGCATAGGAAGACTTTCTCTCTCATTGGCTGGAGGTTTAATCAAAATAATTGTTTTCAGCCCTGTCTAAATTTATCCTTCTATGTCATCTGCACCCTAGCTTGGATCCCAGATTTAAGAGGCAATCCCTGATGAATGGCAAATTACTGACTGCAGAACTCTTTTGCCAAACGATGCATCTGCTGTGGGTTTGTAAATGTGAGCTGATTTCTAAGTGCTGGAGCAGCTCGAGCTAATTTCTCTAATGAACCTTCCCCTCTCATTCCACAGCTGCTCTGGTATTCCATGTTCCCACTCTGCTGTGGACAGAGCTCGTGGTACAACACATAACCATGATGATTGTGTGGTTATGTCCCTATTTTCCACACAGTCACATGGTAAATGTAGGATTTTTAGGATACATTTAACAATTCTGGCCATCTAATGCAAAGCAGATTATCACTATTCCACAGCTTCTAAAAATTCTTGCATTAGATGAAGACATATTGGAAATGTCAAGTGTTTGTTCATTTTCATTCTGTAGGGAAGGAAAAATAATGACAATGCCATCTGTTAGATGATTTGAAACTCCACATTAAAGCGTGGAATAAACCCTGAAACCATTCAAAGAACTGCTTTATCACTGCAAAGTGGGAGCAACTGGTGAGAACAAGGAGAGGATCTGCAGTTCCTGCATGCAACTGGCAGAACACTCTGGAATTAGGAAGTTAACTTTTAATGACAAAAAGGAGAGTACAATTGATGCTTAATAGTCTGAATGGTCTTTCTGTAAGTGCATTTCTGTACTGGAGTCACTCTGTAGCACCACTGCCTTTCTGAGGATCATGCTGAGGTTATGGATCTGAAAAACACGATGGGAGCAAGATGGTATTGAAATTTCTGATGTGGACTGAGCCTCAGATTGCTCAAATGGAGGAATTATGATCTTCCAAAGCAGATAACTGCCAAAGGGAGATTGCAGGGATTCAGAGAGCTGTGTAATGGAGCAGTATTTGCTCTGATCTCCACAGTTTTCAATTCATTTAGGGCACTCCACATCATGGGAGTTTAAGTTAAAAATATAATAATAAAGAAAATGTCTTTGCTGAAAGTTTTCTTGCTCTGGACAATCATTCTTCGTCTTGGGTATGAAGAATAAAACCTCTTAACTGCACTAAGGGAATTCTCAGCTGCTTCACTGGAGTTAATGGCCCATCTGTGAAAGATGTGGATAAACCCTCTTCCATGGGAGGCAAGGATCTGGTGCATAGGATATGTTAGCAGAGAGATGCTGTGGATCACACAGGATCAAAATATTTTTGGTCCAAATTCATCAAGTTAAAAAAACCCATCAAAATAACTGGTAACAAATAACTTTTTTTTTTACATATAATTTCTTCTTTATTTTTTAGAAGTGGGAAAATTTTCTGTTAAAAGCTCAGCTCAGGTAACCACTGACCTGAGAAGTGCATTATAATTTAAATCAAAGTTACACTGAGTCTTATTGGAGTTTGTTTGCTTTCTGAGACACAATCATTAAAAATGAGAAGTGCCTTTTCCATGATTGGTGTTTACACTCCAGTAACACTTGGAGAGGCTCAGAAGGATTCCCAGCCTCATTGTGCTGGTGTTCTGAGCACATGTAACAAAAAGTTCCTCCTCTAATGAGTTTATACTCCTGGTTAATGAGAAGCAGCTGAAATGAGTAAAGGAAGTTTAATTACTTACACATTTCATATGAGCACAAGACTGGGACTCAAGAACTGGTGCCTCAGTCCTGGCTCTGGAATGAAGTATTTCTCTGTGGAACTGTAAAGTGAGGATAATATTTCCTTATCCTGGTCCCTGTCTAGCTGGATTAATTATCAAAAGTCTGTAAAGAGCTCGGAAGAGGAAGAGTGTAAGATTATCAACAAACTTTCAAAATTAACCTCTGTTCCCTTTCCTGCTCCTCAAAGTGTTGTGGCCTCTCAGCCCCCTCAGCCTGATCTTACCTGCATCTTCCACAACTTGTTCTTCAAAGGATTCCAATCTGCCTCACAAATAAAACGTGTCAGGACTTCCAGGCCCTCAGAAGGGAAGGGAACTGCACGTGGGCACTTGGAAATGCTGGGACAGAGCACGGAATTGGTCCTCAGCCATCTGAAATCCAGGCTGGCATTTGGTGCATGCTCCAAGCTGGGTTTAAATCCTACAGAAATGGCTCTACTTGGATACTCCAGGAGATTATCTGTTCCCTGCCCATGGCAGGGGGTTGGAATGAGATATCTTCCAACCCAAACCGTTTGGGATTGGTTCCATGATTCACCATACATTCATCAACTTAGGAAAAGCCTCTTTTTTTTCCCCGTCCATTTATCTCTTCCATGTATTTCCCCTGACACTCTATGGAAATCCACAAAGAAATAAAGGAAAATAAAGGGTCTGAGGGAGGAAACTGCTCAGGTGCTTTATCAGGAAGTTTTAGCAGAGCTAAAGTGGCTTGTTTTACAGACTGTCAGCTTCCAGTTAAAATGGATTGTGTCTAGTTTGTCACAGGCCCTGTGCTCTTCTCTCCAGCTACAAAACACCCTCCAGACAACCCTTCAGACCTGTGAATTTGGGGCTTTGTGATCCTGAGAAGTGCTAACTGCTTACAGTGTTCCCTGAAGCTGGTGGGAACTCCAGGTGCTTGGCAGAGAGCTGGGCAGAGCTCTGTGTTTGCAAAATAAAAATAACTGCACGATTCTTCCACTCCATAAGCTCAGATAAAGCCCTGAATTCCATTCCCTACCACTGAGAATAATGCCCCATAATGAGTATTTGTAGAATAATGTATTTACAAGTTGTGACCAAGCTTATCCCCCTGTGTGCTAGGATTTGGAACACAAGCCCAGCCTAAGTCAGTGCTGAACAAGAAGGCAGAAAGAAAACCAAGAGTGCAGTTTCAATCCTGCAGTTCCTTTAACAGACAAGCCTGTACATCCCCTTGGAAAAACAGAGGGGCAGGTTCAGCCTCCTTTCATCTACAAATAGCATCAGTGATCACAGCCCTGAGGTGAGGCCAGGAGTTGGGAATTCTATTTTGATTCCAAGAGAGACAATCACGGCAGAAAGTGTTTGTCTGTGTAATTAAATGTGACTGGCACTTGTTCACAGCCACTGCAAACCCAGGGCAGCTCTTCCTGCTGCCAGCACAGGGCCTGGCATGGAGCAGGCAGGACCCGAGGAGACAAAAAGCTCAGAGATGGTTTTGTGTCCTCCTGCCCTCTCTGGGATGAGAAATAGAATTTGGCTCATGGGCATTTTACATTATTGTCTTCAAGTTTAATGGGAACATCCTGCTAATGTGAATGGAGGAGGATTCAGGACCTCTACTGGCAGCAAGTTCATGCATGGAATCCTGGAAACTCTGTTCCTTTTCCTCGTATTAACCTTTCCCTTAAGCAACAGCAACCAATGTTCCCATCTGTCAAACTGAGGCAGGAGTATATTGAGGAATAAGCCTGAACTCATTTTAATCACTTCCAAGATATGCCGAGGAATATAAAGGATTAAATATCTCACATTATCCTGAGGCCTTTTCAAACTCCAGCCAGAGAAACAGCACTGCAAGAACTCATTGCTTTAAAAACCCTGGTTCTTCAATTCCTTCCACAGCTGGAAAAAGCACAAAAGTGGGAGCCCCTGGGAACCATCAGAGTGGCTCTCCAGGTTTACATGGAAGGTTCTCCGTGGCTTTTTGGTGATTTGTTGCATTCAGCACAGGTGAATTTCCTGGTTCTGAGCTTTTCTACAGCAATTTGGCTGGAAAGCCTCTTAAAGCAGCCAAAGGTTATGAAAGCAGCTTTACTATGTGGCTCTTGGACCTGCTCTGGTAGTGTGAGCAGAGTTGGGGAGAGGAGCCATCAGGATGGGAAGTACAACCTGCCCCAAGAGTGCCTGGGCACTTTCATAACACTCCTGACTCCGGGAACTTGGAGAGCAAACTCCTCCTGTGTGGAGGGAGTTGTTTGTTAACACAGACACGTAAGCCCAGACCCTCTGCTTGCCTATTAAGGCAAATCCTTAGGTGAGATCCGTGCCATGCAGAGCCTCAGCCCCTGGGATTTGTGCCTGCAGCCAGGGACAGCAGGAAGCAGCAGCTCCACCAAAGTGCTGTGCCAGCAAATCACCCCGTTTGCTTTCCCTGGCACCATGTGGGAAGATGAAGAGGAGGCCAGAAACACAGGCTCTGTGCCAGCTGCCAGCCACCCATGCTAGAAAAACACTTCCTTAGGATCTTCCATCCATTCTGAATGCTGTGTGCTGGACTGGTGGCACTAACAGGAATCTTGGCCTTCTGTCTCCGTGTGCTAAGTTTAATTCCATCTCTAATTGCCTTAGTTTATTTTTAAGCCCTTCTTGAGTCGAGGCAGCGGGTTCATTAAGTACAAGAGATTTTAATCTTGTTTCAGGAACTCATTAAATGCCTGGCAGGAAAAAAAAAGGAGGAATTCAGGGGCCATCTGGTGGCTGTTGGGCACAGCACTGCTGGCCACAACCTTGGCATCAGCCCAACAGGGAGAGCACCTGGAGCCAAGCACAACCCAAACTCGGCTCTGGTGTCAAAAAAAAAAAAATAGTGTAGGAAATATTCAGTGATTTTTACAACTACTGGGGGGGGGTTTTAAGCTATATTAAAATAACAGTAAGGGCTAAATGCTGTTGTAATTACATTCACACAGATGCAGTTGCTTTGGTCCAGTGTCAGTGAAAACATTTGGTCACAGGTGATTTGTACTACCAGGATCACCTTTGGAGTAACACAGATATAGAAAAATTCAACTACTGTGTCACAAAATCGTTATAATCATAAAAAGATTTTATAGGTTTCCTCAGCTTCTCCAAATAAAGGTATTGCACCACATTTTGGGGGATAAATTGGCATTTCTGCAAGGAAGTGGCACAAAACCTATTCCTTCATGATGGTTGGTCAGGCCTTTGTCCATTCCTTAAGTGGAGACATTAATCTGACTTTCTTACAGTCCTTTTCCTTTATGCATTTTCCACCCAGCAATAAAAGTGGTGTATTTTTAAATAGTGCTGAGGCCATCACCTCAGTGCAGCCATGTGAGCAGCTCCAGTGGAGCTGAGGAGGTGCCCAAGTGCTCCTGGTCCAGCTGGTGAAGTGCTGGGTTGGGATCCCAGGATCCACAACGTCCTTGAACAACCCAAAGATGGAAGAAAAGGGCAATTTCCAATGTTGATGTCAGCACTATTGCCTTAAAAAGATCAAAACACCCATGGAACAGCAACAGCAATCACAGGCACCTATTTAAGGAAGACAGGTAAAGAATCAAAAGCATTTCACTGACAATTTGCAGATCAAGGCACCTCCTACTTAAAAATAACTTCTGGGGTCAGTAACTGAACTAAAAATACTTGTACAAGTTTTGGAAATCAATCCCTACTTTCAGGCAGACCGTGCTGATGCAGGGTAATTGTCCCAGCAGCAGAATGTACAGCACTCCAGCACCCCTCTGGATGGTAAACATGGATTTTGTCAGGGATTCTCCCCTGAAGAAGTATCAGATCAAAGAGAGAACAAGGCCATCAAAGGGCGAGGAAGGATTTGACCATAATATATTGGTAATTTTGTGGCAATGCAAGTAGAAAATCTTGTGGCTGAGAATTCTGCCTGACACCAGTGAGCTGAGTCAAGAGTGTGTTAACAGGAAAAACCTGCTGATTTTGACAAAAAGGTGATGGAGCCTGTGTTTACAAGATGGAAAGGAAAGTACCCACATCATCTATTTGTTAAGGTAGAATGACTCTGTTGTGCCTGGATGTTTTTGTTTTGTAAGGCAGCTGTAAGGCTAAGCTGCAATGAGATGAGGATCATGGTAATATAATTACTAATACGAGGTTAGCCCAAGTGATTGTGAATGCCAAGAAAAATGAGATGCCTCAGTATGAGTCAACACATTCATTTCCCAACCACCCTGGCTGTGTAAGGGAGATAAAACAGTGTTTATAAGGGGCTGGTTACAAGGTGGCTCCTAATAGCT
The DNA here is from genome assembly GCF_041296385.1 of Aphelocoma coerulescens. Taxonomy (NCBI): domain Eukaryota; kingdom Metazoa; phylum Chordata; class Aves; order Passeriformes; family Corvidae; genus Aphelocoma; species Aphelocoma coerulescens. The sequence goes on from NC_091028.1 coordinate 2,603,983, forward strand.
CTCCAACAACATTATCTTGTTCTGCCATATCATGATAAAGCAATAAATGGAGAATCAAGCTGAAGACCTGCTGAAAGCACCTACTTTGTCCCAATAATAAAAGAGATGAATCCAAGCTAAATTCTAGTTGTGTGTTAAATGAATTCCAGGGCTGGATGGGAAGTGTCAGGGCCATGCCAGGGCTTTGGCTGCAGTGTTCAAGGCCAGGTCTGACACGAGCTCAGGTGTGTCACTTCACACGGGGCTGCTGGGAAAGGAGCTCTGTGAAGCTGCTTTTTCAGCAGAGACATTTCCCTTGGTCCTGGACAAGCTGCAGAGAGCTCTGCCTCAGCCTGGCCTCACCTCCCTCACCTGCACTGAGCCTGCACTGACTGCTCTGACTTGGTGGCTGCAGCTCAGCTCTGTTTCATCACTCCAGACCCCCTGGGTGGGTGATCACTGGGCTGACCCTGGGTCCTGTTCCTGCCTTGGCTTTCTGCCCTTGATCTTGGACCTTCCTCATTCCCACACATTTGCCTACTGGCCACCCTCACTGGGGCTGCTCTGCTGCTCCTTGGGGACCGTGGGACTGCCCTCCTTGCTGGTGGGGACTGCCCTGCCTGCCTTGCTCTCACCTGCAGATGCTGCTTTATCTTCCCCAAAGGGTTCCCAGTGCCAGAGGGCAAGGATGGATGGGATATTGGGAAGGAATTGTTCCCTGGGAGGGTGGGCAGGCCCTGGCACAGGGTGCCCAGAGCAGCTGTGGCTGCCCCTGGATCCCTGGCAGTGTCCAAGGTCAGGCTGGATGGGGCTTGGAGCAGCCTGGGCTAGTGGAAGGTGTCCCTGCCCATGGCAGGGGGTGGGACTGGATGGGATTTAAGGTCCCTTCCCACCCAAACCATCCTGTGATATCCTTAGAATAACCTGCTTGTGCTGCTCCTGACATAAAACTCAGTTCTGACTCTGGCAAAAGTTACCTCCATTTTCTGGATCCCACCTAATGGGAAAGTGGTAGGAAAACAACATCAGCACTAAGTTACTTAGCATAATAAGCAAGATGAATGAAGAGACAGATCAAACCCATTTCATTTTACATCCTCCATTTAACTGCTTTTCATACTGGAAGCATTCCTTCTGTCTCCCTAACACTGCTCAAATACTGAAACAAACCCTGTGTTGTTCTTCTTAAGCTACTAATTCATCCTGGCCCTACAGCAAGGATCACACCACCTCTCTGCTGGCTTTCACAGAACTCTAGGTGCTTACATCAGTTCTGAACCAGATCCAAAGGTTAAAATGTGGTTAAGGAGCCCAATTTCAGAAGAGATCAACTCATGCCAGTCTTAAATTTCATTGAAAGTTTGGGTGGTGCAGAAAAGGGGAAAAAAACCCAAAACAAATCACCAAAACAAAACCAAAACATAGCATTTAAAAAAATCCAGTTCTTCCCTGAATTATTTTTAAAACTAAGAGGTGGGCCAGATTGCCCAAGTATTCAGACACCTAAAGACATGGACTTGACAGGCAGAATTCTTAGAAAGAACCCACTGATTTCCCAGAGAATTGGCACCTGCATGTCTTGAAAATCCACTGGATCTCAGCCCCTTCTTTAGCTGAAGTGAATTCTCAGTCTCCCACGTTTACCTGCACTGTGTTCAAAGTGCTCTCCCCAACCCCGACTCTCAGAGTGGAGCTGAGGACAGAGTTTGACTGAACTGGGTTGAGAAAAAGGAGACAGCACCTGAAATCTGCTTTTACATTTTAGACAAGAACTCTAATGTAACCCTAATGCAGCTTTTAAAATTTCCTTTGCCAGTCTTTCCCAGCACCTCAGCTACAAGAATTGCAGATTTTCTAAACTTTCCCTCTGATTATTATTCAATTCAATTATTTATGTACATTATAAATGGTCAGAGGAATTCTGGAAACTATGACAAGTGTTCCAGATCTGAACATCTATCACTGCCAAAACAAAGGACTTACAAAACAAATTTGCAAGTGTACTACTCTGTCAACCACTGGGGCTTGTTCTTTGAATATACATGTTTATATATAGATATTAGATATTTTCACTGAGACATAGCTGCCAAATTACAGGGGCTTTTAGTTTCAAATGTCAAAACAGTCAAGTTTTTCTGTCTGTGTTCATAAAAAAAGGAAGAAAAGAAAACCCTGTTCAAATTCAAAGAAAAAATGCTGCTATCAAGGCAGATTTCAAGTAATCTTCCAAAGGACTGTTGTATTTGATAGATGATGTTGATACATTTTTTATTCTTAATTTTAATAATGAATATTTCTGAATAAGAACTAAGAGCAGAGTTGCCCAGACAACAGGGTTATTATGGCTTGTGCTGATTTGCTTTTACCAACAGTGCCTTGGGAGGTCAGGCAGGTTCCCCCGGAGCAGGCTGGCACTCAGTTTGGAATCATGGAATGCTTTGGGTGGGAAGGATCATAAAGATCATCTCATCCCACTCCCTGCCATGGGCAGGGACACCTTCCACTAGCCCAGGTTGCTCCAGCCTGGCTTTGGACACTGCCAGGGATCCAGGGGCAGCCACAGCTGCTCTGGGCACCCTGTGCCAGGGCCTGCCCACCCTCCCAGGGAGGAATTTCTCCCCAATATCCCATCTATCCCTGCCCTCTGACAGGTTAAGCCCCTTGTCCTGTCACTGTGTAACAAGTCCCTCTCCCTCTCTCTGGGCACTGGCAACAGTTTGCCCAGGCAGCAGGAGCCTGGGCTGGTGAGAAATGCCCATGTCCCTGCTGCCACAACTGCAACATCATCCCATCTCTTAGGGGAATATTTACAACTTCAGTTCCAGCACAGATCCACCCTGAGCTCTGCTCGAGACAAAGCACATCATCGAGCCCATCCTCATTTTATTGGCATCAGCACAGCAAATATGGGAAATGACCAAATACAGAGGAATTCTGCCTTGCCTGGTGCATTGTCAGGAAGGAGAGAGCAAGGCCCACGTGGATTTCTGAGGAGCAAGTGAGTGTCTGCATCTTAATAAGGGCTAACTGGAAGGGGGTGGTACCTGCCAGCAGCCAGGGAGGAGCAAATCCAAGGATCCACAACCTTTATACCTCTAAAGCAGAGCTCTGGGCACTGTGCTGTCCTTGTCAAAGCAGGCTGGCAGAGGGAAACTCAGCTGGGAGCTTTTTAATCCTTTACTCCTCCTCACTGACTAATCCAGTGCTAAATAAAATGAGCTTTTAAATCTCCACAAACACAGTAATCAATTTACAAAACAAACCTGAATGGTCTAGCCCCAAATTTAGGGGTGTGAAATCTTTCAACTTTTGCACTGACAAAAGAGCTTTGTTACTGGCATTAGCCCAAATAAATCATTACTGTGGATTCATGGTGATTCTGCAGTTTCTCACCTCCTCTCACCTTCTCACCTGGCCTTGTGTTCAGCAAAATCAGTGCATGGATGAAGCAGGACTGCTTATCATGGAATCATGGAATGGTTTGGGTTGGGAGTGATCTTAAAGCTCATCTCATTGCAACCCCTCTGCTAAGGGCAGGGACAGAGATAAATCTGAGGAGGAGGAACAACATCCCTGTCCTCCAAGCCATATTTAGGCTTTGGGGGAAAATCAGGATCATTTCATACCCCTTATCAGAGTAAAACCTATTATTAAACCCACAGTCCTCAAAACCTACCCACAAAAGTGAACTATAAAGCTGCTGGGGGCAGACAGCAAGACAGGACTCAGCAGAAAGAGTAAAAATACTTCACTTTTTTAGAAAAAGTTATGAAAAATCATGTGGGAGACTCTGGCTCCTGTGAAGTAGATGACACTGAGGCCACTGATTTCAGCAAGCCCTGACAGGTCAGAACTGGAGGGCAGCTGCTTGGGGAGCTCTCCCTGCACAGGAAAGTGGGGAATTCTTCTCCCTTCCCTTAGAAGAGCTATAGGGCTGCTCCTCTCCTCAGGTAATGCTGCTCCATGACAAACAGATTTGAAATAATGCAATAAAAAAGACTTTTTGCTCCCAGTTGCCCGTGGCAGGGAGCCCCTGCCAGGCCCAGCCTACCCTGAGCCACTGACCATGTGGAAGAGGAGCGGGGTGTTCTCTGCCATGGGCTGCTTCCCACACACCGAGTGCTGAGGCTGCCACTGCTCCAGCTGCTCCTGCAATCTGCATCTCCTCTGCCTCTCTTTCATCTCCTCTTCCTTTTGGGATAGCTCTCTTTCACTTCCTTCTCTCCTGAAAAATACACAGATTAAGCTTTTCACTTGGGTAAAAAAGCCACTTGTTCATGTGGTTGCACTTCTTTTCTTCTCATATTTACACCACACACTTGAGGGGGAATCATGACATGAAAGGCTAAAATAGATTTAGAAAGCAATTCTGGTGCTTGTGGGGGACACAAGAACTTGGCAGTGGATGAAATCATCTTCGAAGAAAAAGAAAAAAACCTCAAAGAAAAGGAGCAGAGATCAAACTTCTGATAAGTGGTGATGATCTATCTGGAGATCAACATTCCTTTAAGCAGAGATGTGTTTGTGATGTGTCACTCCCCATCCCCACACCAAGATTCCCAGTCTAACCCCATTTCCTTTCCTATTTGCTGTAGGGTAGGGTAGGGTAGGGTAGGGTAGGGTAGGATAGGATAGGATAGGATAGGATAGGATAGGATAGGATAGGATAGGATAGGATAGGATAGGATAGGATAGGATAGGATAGGATAGGATAGGAGAGAAACGTCCCCTGACCCCAAGACCTCCCATCTTTCTACATTTGGATGCCTGCAGGAAGATTTCATCTGCCATTTCCATGGCAAATACAAAGTTGAATTTCTTCTGAATTCTTCCAGCCCCAGGTGCCTCAGCAGTAATTAGAATAGCAAGAAAGAAAACGGAAAACATTTCAAACCATTGAGTTCTTACTCAGAGACAATAAATAACCCACATTCTTGCCTGGCCATGGGCTGCCATCTCAGGCTAACAGGTAATCAAAATGGAGTTTAGTAGTCCTGATGGAAGCAATGAGCTTAATGTCAGGAATTCCAGAGGGAAAAAGCCCTGCCACCAACCACCTGCCATTTAAAGCAAGTACACAGGAGCTGAGGTGTCTAAGTGGCAGGGCAGGAAAGTGTTTAACTCTGACACAGTAACAGTCTCCAGAGCAGGCAGATCCTAATTCTTTCCAGGGCTCATATGTCAAAGTCAGAATGTTAAATTTCACTCCGAAAATAGCAGGATATAACCTTTGAAAAGGCAGCATAATGGAGCTCTCCCAAATAGTTGGGCAGGTGCACAAGGCAGCCACCTGATTTCACTTTGAAATTAGACCTTCTGCAGAATACACTACATTAAACTAAGCCCAGGGAGGCAGAGGCCCAAATAACTCTGCAATTTCCTCAATTGATATTACTCTTATTTCTATTTTTTAAAGCTTTCCAAGATATTCCTGTGGCATTCCTCACAAGTGTACTTTGTAACTTCAAGATCTTGCACTTTTCTTGGTGGCAAAGAGTCAGAATTCCTTTGTTTGGAAGAAAAAATTACAAGGGGAGACTGATACATCTTCCAGTTTTTAAAAGGTGTTCTATACTGAGAAACTGAATAAACCATTATCCATTCCTTCTGGGAACACAACAAAAATAAGCTTAAATTGGAGAGAGGCTCATTTAAATTAGACTTAATGAAAATCTTTACAACTCTAAGGATAATTTTAAACAGTGAAATGTACTACCTGGGAGTCAAGGAATCCTCACCATTGAGGATTTCAAGACCAAGTTCTATAAAGATCAGCCAGGAGATATTAGATTTTACCTCACTCTTTACTGGCATGGGGAGACTGACCCTTCCAGCCCTATTTTCTAGGAAGCTGTGCCTAGGAAAGCTCTGTGCTGTTGTTCCTAGAGGAGATCAATACTGTGTTATCCTCCTCTTCTACAGAAGAAAAGCTAAAGAAAAAGGCTCCATTTACAATGTGCCATAGCTCATCTAATGCCAGGCCCCACTGAGGCTGCCTCTAACCCTTCCAGCAGTAGCTGCCAGGACTGTTGTTCTTTCCAGGTAACAAAACCAGCCATCCTTTTGCTCCAAGTCACAGCCCAGGTAAGCAATGTTCTTTAATCCTGGACAATTAGAGAAGCCACATCCAAACCCGCTGATTACTTTTCTTGTGGGATACCTTGGCAATTGTGCTGTAATTAGAGGGCACTCTGGAGCATTTCCTGCATTTTGAATCTCCTCAGTTTCCATTTTGTTCTCTTTTTCTGTGTCAGCTCTGTTGTCCCCACAGCTTGGAAAGGGAGGACTTTCCTTGCCTGGTTCCAATCTTATCAGTTTCCTGGGAACCACCTCATTTGTCTCTTGCCTCACTTCATGAGATTGTTTTTGACTTATATGAGAGGAACCTCTGTCCTCCAGCCTTTCTGGATGCAGTTTCTCAGCTGGAACAGACGTTTTATGAAGAAGCTCCAAGGCCTCCTTCCGGGCTGCTCGGAGTTGTTGCAGTAACAGGCTTTTCCCTGAGCAATTCCTCCTGCAAAGGAAATAAAAACCTGATTTCATCAAGATAAAGCACTATAGGAATAAACTCACTCTCTGAGGAACTTCTCCTACAAATGAGAGCTCAAAACAAGGACTGGGCATCTACAGGAGCAGTAACTGTGGGTAACAGCAGCACCAGCACTCAGGTGACACAAACCACTACACAGCCAGAACATAAAATTCATCTTCCTGGCAACTTCTTCTGCATCCAGGCACAACACAAACACCTACCAGAAGAGCCCTGAACAAATGTATGGTTGGCATGGAAATCAGAGCCTATAGATTTTTGTCCCCTTTGGATACAGGGGGTGGGGTTCAAATACATGCAAATGAAAAGTTTCTTTTAATTATTGTTAGAATTTTTGAGTGTTTGGCTTAACTTCCTCAATGAGACTGCTAAACTGTCAGCAAGCACATTATCATGATAGTGGAATGTCCTGCCATGACATAATCTACATGTACAGAAGAATAATTCCTGTTTAATAATTTGTTCCAGATAAAAGTGAAACTGCATTGATCCCCTGGGAATGAGATCAGAAGTTTGCCATGCTGAGACCAAGAGGATTTCTTATTTACAACCAGAACTGAGCATCATTTGCCAGGCATTACTTGTTCTTTAGCAACATTAAGGTATCAAAATTAAGGAATCAAAATCCAAGCTCTGCTCTCCATCACTGCAGATTTACCCTGATGGAACTGCTGAATTTGTGTCAGTGCTAGGGAGAGTTCCCCAAGCATCACCTTGTCCCTGCTACTGGTTTTGGATTAGATGTTCTAAATTATGTTGTTTGGGCTCTGTTCCTTGTCAAATCATCTCCTCTTCCAAACCATTAAAAGAAGTGCAATTGGCTGGCACAACAAGACACATGTCCTGCCTGTCCCCTGCACTGCTGTGGTTTGGACTTCCAGGCTGCAGAACTCCAAATGGAACCCAGAGCATGAATGCAGGAAGATGGTTAAACTTGACACCTCTGCTTCAAATTAAACAAATGCCTAATAACCTATGGATATGAATCCATGCATTCAGCAACAAAAGGCTGACATCTGTGCCTGTTGAGGAATTTCTACTTTAGGATTCCACCCATCACACTCTCTCCCCTTTCCCCTCCAATTAAGGAGAATTGGGAAGGTCCCTGCCCAATGTCGTCAATATTCTCTTTAAATCTCTCACCATTCTATGTTATTATTTCTAAAAATAAAGGTTGGTCTGAGTCAACTCCCTACAACACTTCCAGATTTGGTTCTGAGTCATGTCAAACACAGTTCTGGTGTCACTCACACAGGTTTGGAGAAAGAGTTGCATTTTCCAGCCCCCCAGGGCACCTCTGGTTGTGTTTTGAGCTGTCCCAAGCAGCTGGACACGTGCAAGTATTGCCTCAAGGATAAACAACTATTCTCTAGCTTTGGTAGCTTTACCATGCAACAGGAAAAGAGTGACCTCCTGGGGCCACTCTGGAGCACTTTCATTACTGGGTTTTTTGGTTTTGTTTTTTTTTTTTTTTTTGCTGTGAAGGCCAGGAATGGAGATATTTAAGTTCACTCTGATCACTGTTAGGGCAATTATTTTAGTTTCAGAAAACCTGAATATCATATCACTTGAACCAGGGTCCTGCTGAGGAATCTTACCTTCTCCTTTCTGCTTCATCTTTAATCGTCACACTCTCTTCTTCTTCTTCAGAGGAGGAGGAGCTGTCACTTGCACTGTGAAACAATCAGACCATATTAATTAACCCTGTTTCAACTGAGTGTTGGCTCTTGGTCATTTCAAGGATGCAAATTTAGAAAGTGAGGAAAAAGGGAGAGAGGCTTCCAGGGAAGATCTCCAGGTGTTTTGGAGAGTTTTTCACACTATCACTCCAGCAAATAGAAAATTAAAGTATTCAAGCAACTAGACCAAAATGTTTACCTGTTTATTACCTATTATCTGTTTATTAACTACAAGGTTTCTTCTTGTGTAAAAGAACATTTTTCAAGTTACATTTCACAAGTATGAGATTCAGAAAGGTTTAAGTTTCTCACTTTTTTGTTACTTATTTCTCACCCCCAATAAAGCCAGGATTTACCTTTGTTCCTCTTCAGGGAATGTCACTGCCTTTTGTGGCTCAGCATCTCTCAAATCTATGTACACAGTTGCAGGTTTTGGCAGGCCCTGGAATCTCATCCTGTCCATCCTCAGAGAACTTGGTGGGGATGACAGCAAGGCAACATCCCTGCACATAGAAAACACCACCTCAGCATGTCCTCTGCCTTCTCCACACAAGAAATCCTGCAGGGAGTGGATTTCTCCTGAGAAAGGAGCTTTGTGCTTGGCTACCACACAGATTTGGACTCTGCTTCTGCCTACTATCAAAATCCAAGGCTTCAGCTTCCCCCAGGAACACAGATCCCAGGCAGGATGAAGAGGGATATTTAGTTCTCAAAATATGGCACCACCAAATTGTTCTGGAGAACAAAGGCAGGCATATATGGCAGAAGAGAGGTCACAACTTTGAACATCTCAGTGTAAGAACAAGGCCCCCTTTCCTGTCTGCCTCTTCTGGCAATTCCGTTTTATCCTCCCAGGCACACAACGTGCAAATCATCCCAGTGGCTCTCCCTGCTCTGGCAATGAGGATACTTCCTACCTTCCCTTCCACTTTTTCCCTCATTATTTCCTCTGTGCTGCCACCATTGATGTTGTTCCCTCTGAACAGCCTGAAAATGCTCTTCCTGCCCACAGAAACCTCCAAGAAGCACTGACATTTCCACTGACACGCACAGAAAATCATCCTGTGTATTTCTGCTCAATTGAGGTACCAGTAAGAGAAATTGATACCCTAGAGGATAATTGGCTTAGCCTCATTTTCCTGCCTTTCCCATTTATCCCAAGTGTCTGGTAAGGCTGATGGAGAAGCCAAGGTGTTTATCATCAAATGTTTCTGAATGACTGAATATTCCAACTCCAGTAGCAGCTTTCTGCAAGGCTACAGAGGAAAACTCCTATGGAAAGCCAGGAGTTCCCAAGCACCCATTCTGGCAGCCAGGATTAGCTGGGATATGAGACAGAAAAGGACCTACTTATTGTCCTGCTGTCCCTGCAAGGAGCAGAGCGTGGCTGGTGGCCCCTCACAGAGAGGGGACCCTGTCCTGGACTGCCTGGCACACAGCTCTGCCAGCCTCTCCATAAGCTCATCTTCAGACTTCCTCCTGAAGGTCTCTGTGGAAGAGCAACCAAATAATCATCAGCTGTGGTCTTCTGCCATGGAATCACCCAATATTCCCCATGTTCACACTGTCCCTTTTCCTACAGCCTGGCAGCAGGGCAAGGATAAAGATAATATTGTCATCTGGCTTGTCTGGCCCATGGCAGGCCACAAAGCACTGGCTTCAGGCTAGGAAACCAAGATGAAATCTTGAGGGAAGCTAATTAAATGTGTTAGAAGCATTAAAAAAACCCACTATAATTTAAGCATTCAAAATTATGCTGCAGGGAATGACTTAAATACAGGAACCTGAGTTTTATTTATTTTTATGCACTTTCAGCTAGTGACATTACCATAATCTGCTGGGAAGAAAGCAACTTCTGCACGAGTTTTATCTCTCTGCTGCTCCAGCTCCTCAGGATTCTTGTCTAGATCCCATTTCTCAGTATTCTGAAAGAAAACAAGAGAAATGTGATGGAAAGTTTACTCCCAAAAGACTACCCCTAATTTCAGTGCCAGCATGCTTTCAGCAATTCCAGAGGAAGTGCTGTAAGGAAAGGAATGCATTTATTATATCCCTTCAGACAGTGCATCCCTCCAGCTGCTTCAGCTACTTCTGCTGAGGCTTTTTCTCTGAGAATCATGAACCCTTTTGATAAGTCTACAAAAAATCACTGGAGACAGTGGAACAGATTTTAAAGTGGCCTGATACAAGGCCAAGCATGTGCATTCTGATCCTGAATAATGTGAGAACTTCCCACTGCCACCCACAGGAGAAGGACTTCTGGCTCTTCAGTTCTTTGAGATGAGCCTTTTCCTCCCCCTCCAACTTCTGAGCAGGGTAAATTCCCATTCCTGTGGGTACAGCCAGTATCAGATGACACCTCACAGCTGCTCTCCCCACCCTGAAGAGAGGATCATCCATTTCCTTGCTCTGAATCCACATGCCCTGGCTGAGAGCACACTCACCTAACTCAGGTACAAGAGCCTGCCATGAAAGTCCACGTGCATTTAAACCACTCATTGCTCTCCCCTCTGAACATTACTTGAAATTGAAGTTTTAATGAAAAGTATCCACGCCCATATGAAATATCATCACCAGAAATTAGAAGTGCTTACAAGTTTTACTGAACAGAAGGAGGCTGTGAGTTGTGACAATGACACCACTGCCACAAACATGCACTTCACACAACCACTCATGGGCTTTAAAAAAGCAGAAGCAGCCTCCAAATCCATCAGTTTCACCTTGTAAAACCTCCAGCATCTGTCCCTCTTGTTGAAGAGAAGGTTCTCCCTCCTTCCTGAGCAATAAATCTTCACACATATCTGAACCTTGATTAGATCTATTCCAACACTGCAGCACTGGTTTAAGTTCCAGAAGGTCCAGAAGAAAAAAGTGAAGTTTTCCACAATTCCATCTCTAATACAGAAAGGAACTTAAGAAAAAGAAATTTCAAATGAACTGGTAGGAACCAAGAAGAAACTGTGTATTAGGCTTAGCAACTTGACACAAACTGAGGTGCCTGGCTGAGCTGGGAAGCAACAACCCCCAAAGTGAGAACCCCCAAAGAGGGTTCTGGTCTCAGAACTCACTCAAGAGCATCAGAAACATTGAAGCCACTGATACCAAACAGGTTCTGAAAGGCAAATAGTGCCTCCTGAATTAACAGAGCCACTGAATTCTATGAGGCGAGCTGGGCATTAAATCCAGACCCACTTGAAAAAACACCCTTCAATGATGCAGCCCAATTTAACTCACAGGCCAGCAGCTGCATGATTTGCCTGGACTCTAACATCAAAAAGTTCATTTCTGTGAATACATGAAAGGGGAAGGGAAACATCTGTACTCTGACCTGTGGAAGGCTTTGAACAGAAAGATCAGGCCCTGTTCTGTGCTGATTAAGTCCTAATGAACTCAAAAATCAATATAGGCAGATCTGTAACTCAGTACTGAAGAGAACCACCTCCCCACCCTGGGCCACATCCCACTTAACACTGAGCTGCTCATCCCACCTGCCTTAGGTGGGTGAGATTTAGGACTTCAGAACAACCCTAAACACCTCCTCACCTGCAGCACTACACTGGAAGGTCAGCAAGCTCCTTGTTTTAATGCAAAGTCTGCCTGGGACCTGAAAAACTCTGTGCACTCCCAGGGACAGATGCTATGGTTCCATGGGCCTTGCTGCTGAGCCATGGCTTTTGCCTCTGGTTTGGACTTGTGCTGGCAGCTCTGGGCCAGCTTGAGGTACTTGTGTAACACACACCCCCTGTGGTGTGTCAGAACTTCAGTTCCTCGCTGCAGTAGGGTTGTGCAGGCACTGCATTGTGCCCCCACCCCACAAGCAGCAACCCCCAAAGCTTTATTTTAGGGTCACTTGCCTGCAATGACAAAGGGGTCACTTCTCCAAGATGCTCAGCTGAGGAGGCTTTTTCCTTTGCATGTCTTCCTAGGCCGTTGTTGATGCCATGGGAGGGAGGCTCGACATCCTGCTTTGGGGAAGGCTTCAGAATGATTTTGGAGAGTATCTTTGTCTCTATCAGCTTTTTTCTCTCCTTTTTACTGTACAGCTCTTCCACAGGCACTGCTGTGTTAAGCCAGGAGATCTCTCTTTCCCTGGCCTGTGTCCTGCCCAGTTCTTTCTCCTCAAGGTGATCTGTGGAATCTGCAAGAGACTCTCCAAGAACAGCTTCCTTTTGGCTTGGCATTTCTTCAGCCTGGCTGGCAAGTTCAGGAGCCTCATCTTTAATCTTTTGTACATCTTCTTTTGCAGTGATTTGGGCACCATCAGTTTTTTCCTGAAAGTCAAAACTATCCAGGTCTCTATTCCAGATCTCCCATGGAAGTCTTTCTGTCTCCTGGATTTGCTACAGGTAGAGAAAGCACAAACATGCAGAAAGTCACATCTCCCTGAGCTTTGGAAGTGGATAATAAACCAAAACAGAGTGATTGGAAGGCAACAGCTCCAACTCAGACACCATATGGAAACAACCCACACCATATCCCTCATGGAAAACAGTGAGACTGTTTACTTTCCAGAAACTTTAATTTCAGGAAGTGCTAAACATCCTTTAAATTACTTTTTCTTACACGTGCTCATTATTCCAACCCAAACCATTCTGTGATTCTATGGATTTATCTTCATCACTGAAGGAACAATGTGATTATTTTATCCCAGAAAAGCTGTTCAAAGAGTAAATGTCATACTTTTCCTCCTTCCTGCACTGTCCTAATTCATCTTCTAGACACATAAAACGATTGCACAGTGTTAGTGCACAGGAAAGAAAAACAGTAAAGGGACAATCAAAACTACCAGAAGGTGGGACAAAAAAGGTCTAAAATCTCAAAAACAGATAAAACTTGAAAGGGCCACTGCAAAAAGAGAAAAAAAATCCTATTTTCTAGTGGGAGAAAATACTGAGGACTAAACTTTTGCACTTCAGACAAATAGGTCCAACACCAGCAGCTGCCCACACTGGGGACAGCCAGAAGAGAGGGGTGACAGTACAGCCCACACACAGCAGTCCCAACCTGCTCCTGGGAGTCTTCCAGGGAAAACATCATCAGTTCTTCCGACAGGTCCGGAATTAAGTTTGGCAGGTCCCGCTGGAAGATGAAAAGCTCCTCATCACTCTCACAATCAGACTGCAAACAGAAAAAAAAAGAGAGAAATCAAACAGGAGACTGCAATACTCACTGATATTAGAATATCTGGTTTGCAGTGACAACTCTCATGTTGTCACCTCTTGAAGTGCAGAGACAAGAAGTTTCCTTGCAGTCACACCTTTACTGGACAGTCTGGTAGCCCAAGAATCACCAACCCAACATTTCAGCAAGCTACAAATGTAAAAAACATGTAAAGCATCAAATTCCCAGGGAGGTTGATGACAAACATCCTGCTGAGAAAAGCCATGGAAAGTGTGGGAAGTTCTCTAACTCCCAAGTGATTCTCTGCACTACCTCATTCACCATCAGAGAGGCAAGAGCAGAGCTGCTCAATATTTACAAGGGCCTGGAGTGCCAGGACACAGGGAATGGCTTCCCACTGCCAGAGGCAGGGATAGATGGGATACTGGGGAGGAATCCTTCCCTGGGAGGGTGGGCAGGCCCTGGCACAGGATGCCCAGAGCAGCTGTGGCTGCCCCTGGATCCCTGGCAGTGTCCAAGGCCAGGCTGGATGGGGCTTGGATCAACCTGGGACAGTGGAAGGTGTCCCTGCCCATGGCCAGGGGTGGGAATGGATGAGCTTTAAGATCCCTCCAACACGAACAATTCTGGGATTCTGGACTTCTCAGAGACTGGAAAGGCAAGGCCTCACCAGGGAAAGCCCAGTCCCACAGCACCCAAGAGGAACAAACAGGACAGACCAGGGGGAGCAAGCAGGCCAAGTCAAAACTCCAAATCTTTGGGCAATATTGGAGTGATGAGGGAACAGAAATCAAGCCTGAAAGTCAATTCACAGGTGAAAGTCTGGCTCAGGCAGGACTATAACTAGAAACCAGCATGGCTCAGAGAGGGAGTGAAGGGCCAGAGCTGAGCTTAAATAGAGCTGCTGGGAGCCCCAGGTGAGGCCAGGCAGGGCCATGAAGGCTTTTCACTGCCCTCAGGACCCTGATTCCTGTTCAGAATGCAAACAGCATCTGTGTTTGGTTGGGCAGCATTTAGATAGCTCTGAAAATCCCTTTTTTAAATATCAGATATGCATTGGAGATGAATCCTTATGCATGGACACCAAAGGGAGATTAAGCACCTCCTCAGCAGTCAGGACACAACTTTCCTGCTTGTCCCTTTGTTCTGCAAGTGTGCATTTTTGGGAATTCACACTGCGGAGAACTCTCTGGTGTCATCAACTTAACACGAAGCCAACTGCAACAGAAGATCTTTCCTCTTAATAAATTGCATATCAGGGTAATGAAAGGGCTTCAGGGCATAAAACACATTTGTGAGTGCCACTTTAGGAGGTGGCAGCAGAGCACGTTCAGGTGACAGCTCTCAGATGCACAAATGGATCTTTCCACACGTGGAAACTCCTCGGACAAAGGTGCAGCCCTGGAACTGCAGCCTCAGCAGGACAGGGATTACACAAGCAGATCTTTTGAATGCAAATGAAGTGCCAAACAGATTGCCTCAGTTCCTTCTGCAGGAAATCTTTTCCACGTGGGATAGAAACAGAGAATTTGGAGATTGTAAAGAGTGAAGAAAAAAAAAGGTCAGCATGCTTTAGGGTTATACAATGGTGTTTGGCACCAAAATATGGAGCTGCTCCTCTGGCTTAGCCTGATAGTATTTACTCAACAAGAAAGCCTACAAATAATTTCAGTGTTGGGCCTTCATCTGTACTGTAGAGACACGTGTTAAAAGGCAAGGGTTGTTGTAAATAATTAAAACAGTGTAGGTGGAGGGAACTGAGAACACTGAGGGAATATGGCTTGTCCAGCATGATGGTGAGAGATCCAGGTGCAGAACCCAAGTCATGGAATCCCCATCAACACTTTATCCACCAGATCACACTGCTTTGGATCATTGATTAATAATAAATCATAAATACCCACTGGAGGCATTTCTGGCTCTTTCACATCTCACGAGACTCTCCTTGTACCATTAATGGCCACACTAAGTCAGGATAAAATATATCCTGTGTGTGTTCAAAACATATTTCAATTTATACATGTTTGAAAATTAACTCAATGTTCTGATTTGGACAAAAGGCAACTAATAATCAAATCTTGAGAGATATTATCCCCTCAGAAAAGTCAATGCCAGAGCACCTTAGACTAGAGAGGAGCACCAGAGCAATGCTGTGGTGAAGAGAGATGCTCAGCAGCCAAGAACAGCCTGGCCCAGGCCCAGCAAGTGAAAAACCTGTACCAGTCAAAAATGCTGCACACCACCTCTCAGTCTCACACTTCATATGAAAAGGCTTCTGTAATTATGCTTCTTTGGCAGGTAAAAAGCACGAAAAAGCAACATGGCTCATGGAGAATTACAGGCAGGGAAAAAAAGCAGAACCTGGGATTGAAATATCTGCCAAAAATGCTTTTTTTTAGTGGACCATCAAGTCTTCAGGAATATCACTTTGCTGTGATCTTCACAGACCGAAAGCCATCCCACCAGGCCTACTGTCTGGCAAGGACATGCTTGGAATGAATAGCACAATGCTGCCAAGCATAAAACCTCTTTATTTCTTTTCAGATCAGCAGGATGCTGCTTTCACACCGTATTTTTGACTGAGCAAACTAAGAAGGAACATGGGTTCATTCTGTGAGATGCCCACTACCCTCCTCTTCCCTAGAAGCATTTCTTGTCTGCAGAATCCCAGAATGGTTTGGGTTGGAAGGGACCTTAAAGCCCATCTTGTTCCACCCCCTGCCACGGGCAGGGACACCTTTCACTGTCCCAGGCTGTTCCAAGACCTGTCCAATCTGGCCTTGGACACTGCCAGGGCTCCAGGGACAGCCACAGCTGCTCTGGGCACCCTCCCAGGGAACAATTCCTTCCCAATATCCCATCCAACCCTGCCCTTTATCAGTCTGAACCATTCCCTGTGTCCTGTCCCTCCATCTGTTGTCCCCAGTCCCTCTCCAGCTCTCCTGGAGCCCCTTTAGGCACTGGAAGGCCACAATGAGGTTGTCCCGAAGCTTCCTTTTTCCAGGCTGAACAATTCTCTCAGCCCGGCTCCCAGCAGAGCTGTTCCATCCCTCTGATCATCCTGGTGCCTCCTCTGGACTCGCTCCAGCAGCTCCAAGTCTGTGCTGGGCACCAGGGCTGGAGGCAGCTCTGCAGGTGGGGTCTCACCTGAGCTGGGCAGAGGGGAAGAATCCAAAGAATACACGGAGAGAAGGTGGCAATTACACCCTGATAATTAAGGATAATCCAGAAGGCTGTGGATTAACACACAATGTTCCATAGTCAGGACAGGCAGCCCACCCAGGACACCACACCAGCCACCCCAAAATGCCTGGTAAGGTCACCTGCTCTTGCTTTTGAGAGTTTTTTTCCATGATCCAGAAGGGAAGAAAAGCAGATTTGCAGTGCTTACAGTGGAGGAGTCGGAGTCCAGGGATGGGAGCTGGTCTTTCACTGCAGCGAGGATGGCTCCCCACTGGAATGTCCTGTCCCTCTGCACAGGAGCTGCAGGAGGCTCAGCTGCTTGTTCTGCACCCTCACTTTGCCCTTCTGAGGCCATTGGGACAGCTTGCCTTGGAGCAAAGGAAAGATGAGCTTAAGGACACCTCTCCAAACATGAGATAACATCAATCCAAAACAAGGACAAAGAGTGTGCAGTGGAGTTCACAGCACTCCCAGCAGGAAATGTTAAAATCTGTGGGTTTGGAGCTATTCCTTCCCACCTGAGTTCAGAAAGGGCTGAGAGCTTTCTGCCCTACTCACCACACACACCCCAGGGGCAGTTTAGCCCCTCATTTATAGAGCATATTTAGGGATTCTTAGCCAGACTGCTGGAACTGTGTTCTCTCCAAGCATGTTCCCATGTTCTGCCTGCAGGGACAGGACAGGAACACAGCAAAGGCACCTCTGCTCTCAGCTGGATTGACTCCTCTTCCCTGTTTCCCTCACATTCCCCTCCTCACTACTCAAAGGATAGATAAAATTATCACAAAGTCATAGAATCTCATAATGGTTTGGGTTGGAATGGAGCTTTAAAACCATCTCATTCTACCCACCTGCCATGGGCAGGGAACCTTCCACATCATTAATGTTTACTTTTGTTTTCACTGGATCTTTATGCAAAAAAAGTAGTTAAGAATAGGCACATTTGTGGATATTGACCTCTCAAAGTGTTTCTAAAGTGGATTCTTTCCTCCTGTTCCCTGATGAGACAACACAGTAGGAACTGCAGCTAAACGAAGAGGTCGGATAATTCACCCTCACAGAAAACCTTTACATTTTCTGCTACAATCACATGGTTTTCTGGGCAG
The DNA here is from genome assembly GCF_041296385.1 of Aphelocoma coerulescens. Taxonomy (NCBI): domain Eukaryota; kingdom Metazoa; phylum Chordata; class Aves; order Passeriformes; family Corvidae; genus Aphelocoma; species Aphelocoma coerulescens. The sequence goes on from NC_091028.1 coordinate 2,621,601, forward strand.
TGAAACATGTGAGTGAATGAGTTCTGGTTCAGAGGTTTAACAGAATACCCAGAGTTGGAAGAGATCCACAAGGATCATCAGAGGTTGGTGACTGTGTTGTTCAGGACTGAAATAACTGTCCAAGGGATCATACTGTCACTGTTATTTGCATTGGCCAACAATACTCCTAAAAACGTGAAGTTAACTTACTCCCTGGGAAGTTCATAACTTGCAAATTGCCTCTGTAAATACTTCATAGGCCATATCTGTGATGGTTTGGTTGGTGTGAGACAACCCCTGAATTTCATTTAGATAAAGCAGAGGGAAATCTTCATGCCTGGAGCACTGTGCTCTGACACCAAGCAGAGCTTGCCAAGGGCCCGAGGAGCCCCATGGGGATAAAACAAACTGCCTAGCACGGCTCCCTGTGCCAAATTCAGAGATAAATATCCCAAGGTTGTGGATGGAGACTGGATCTGACTTGTCAGTCAGCAAATACAGCATCCTCTGTGGGAGCAAGCAGTGCTCTGTGTTTAAATCAAACACTTGTTAGCAGTAACACAACAAGCACTTGCTGGAGAGCTTGGACATGGAGGTGTTAGGTCGAATGTTGGACTTCATGATCTTGGAGGGCTTTTCCAGCATTAATGACTCTAATTGAGACTTGAAACCCTGAGCTTCTCCGTGTCACCAGAACTGACGCGTTCGCTGTCACATCCCCTCGCTGGGAAGGAGAAGCGGAGAAGATACTGGTAATGGTGGGAGACACAGCTTGGCTTCGGGGCAGAGCCACCGCAGTCCCCGCTCACAGCACTGGACAGGGACGGGGCTCGGCTGAGGGACCCCCACCCCCTCACAGCCCCACAATGGCGGCCGCGCGGCGCACGCGCACCGTCCCCATGGCAACGCGGCTCCCGGGCCCCCGGCCCCGCCCCGCTCCCCTCCCCTCACTCACGGCGCCCACCGCCCCGCTCAGCGCCGGGCCGGAACGCGGGCACAGCGAACCGGCGGCACTGGGACAGCGCTGCAGGGCCGGGGACAGCGCTGCAGGGCCGGGGACAGCGCTGCAGGGCCGGGGACAGCGCTACGGGGCCGCGTCCTCGGGGTGCTCGCTACAACCGCCCGCCGCTAGCCCCAACCCCATTGGCTGCCCTTCGCCCCGCCCCTCACACGAGCTCCTCCCATTGGCCCGGCGCCGCGGGGGCTCTTGGGTGTTGTAGTCCGCCGCTCGGGAAGGCGGGGCGCTCCCGGCATGCCTTGCGCGGGCGGGACTAGTTCCGGCGGCGGCGCTCACCGGGGCGCAGGTGAGGGGCAGGGACGGGACAGCGGGAGGAGGAGCAGCAGCATTCACCTCTGGGGCCAGCCCCGGCCACTCCCCGTCCTCCCTGGGTCCGTGGCCGCAGCGGTTTCGACTGGCTCGCTGAAGTCCGCGATGCTGAGGCCGCGTTGCCCAGCAGGGCCGCGAGGGAGGCAGGTGCGGAGATAACGCCCCTGGAGCCGTTCCGCTGTGAGACGTTCGGTAAGAGCCGTGTGGCGGCCGCTTTGGCGGCTCCAACCGCGCTGGGTCTGCCTCAGGTGCGTTGCTGTGTGACCGGAGCGTGCCCGGGCCGAGCCGTGCGGGTGCCGTGTCCGGCTGCCTTGGCGGGCACAGCCCCTGTACGGGAAATGTGCTCCCTAATGTGGCTGCTCGAGTGGTTTTGTGCCCCTTACCTCGTTTTTCCGAGGTTGTTTGATGTGCTTTAACGTGCCTGATACTGACAGGCTCGTGGTAGAATCACTCAGGTTGGAAAGGAGCTTTAAGATCGCTGAGTCCGAGCATTAAAAGATGAAGAACTTGGTGTATTTTCAACAGACGTGGGTAGGATTAAACGCGAGTGTTGTGGGTCCAGGAATGTTTTCTCTCACCCACCTCTGGAACCTGATGTGGTTCCTGTAGCTGTGATTTGTGCCAGCTGAATCACTCAGCAGATGACACAGTGCAAAAATGAGATGTTCTGATTCTTGTTGCTGTGGCTGAGCTGATAAAAATTGCACCTAGAAGGCATGTAACAAGGCTTTTTATTCCCTCCAATAAGTTGTTGCTGGACGTAGTGGAAATAGAGCTAAGTTGGGAGCAGAAGGGGAGCGTGTTCCTGCTCTGCTCCCCTCTGATGGTGCCTCATGCCCAGTCCTTGGGGGCAGCCACGATATCAGAAGGATATCTGTTGGAGAGTGTCCAAAGGAGGGACATGGGCATGGGGAAGAGTCTGAGGAGCAGCTGAGGGCGCTTGGATTGTTCAGCTGGAGAAGGAGACTGAGGGCAGAGCTCAGCGGGGGCTGCAGCTCCTCCCAAGGGGCAGCTCTGATCTCTGCTCCCTGTGCCAGGGACAGCACCCAGGGAACAGCTGGAGCTGGGCCAGGGCAGGGTCAGGTTGGAGATCAGGGAAAGGTTCTTCCCCAGAGGGTGCTGGGCACTGCCCAGGCTCCCCAGGGAATGGTCCCGGCCCCGAGGCTGCCAGAGCTCCAGGAGCATTTGGACAGCGCTGCCAGGGATGCCCAGGGTGGGGTTGTTGGGGTGTCTGTGCAGGGCCAGGAGCTGAACTAGTTGGTCCTTGTAGGTCCCTTCCCACTCCGAATATTCCATGATTCTCTGTTGTGAGCTTGATGGCTCAGTTGGAACCTCCAATAACCTCCACTCTTGTGCTGCCTTGGGTGTCCCTATTTTGGGGCAGAAGGACACATGTGGATATCACCTGTGCTTGTGGGAGGGGATGTGAGAGAGTGAATTGAGCAGAGCCTGGAGCTGAGCAGTGCCTGGTGAGAGTGATTAATGGGCAGTGTTGGATTTATTCTGTGTTAGGGGCTGGTTGCTTCTCAAATCACCTCCCCTTTATTTTAGTGTGGCTCCAAGGTGTGTTTTGTTGCAGTTTTCATACTAAATTTATTTTTTCTCTGCCCTCTGGTTTGCTCAAACAGCAAATTCTGAATCCAGGGCACTGTGGGGTTTGCTGCCTGTTCTGTGCCCCAGCACTGTAGAGCTCTGATCCTGATAAATAGCTGTCTGCTGATGGTTTAAATTTAATAATAATAATTACAGCAGCCTCACAGGTGTCATGGCTTGACCCCAGCTGGCTACCAAGTACCAGGCTGCTGCTTTTCCCTCCTCCATCCCAGTGCGATGGGGAGGAGAATCAGAAAAGTAAAAAAAACCTCATGGCTTGAGGTAAGAACAATTTGATTATTGAAGCAAAGTCAAAGATAATAATAATTATAATGAGAAAATAAATAAAACTCAAAAGAAACTCAAAAGCAACATGGTTGCTCAGCACCTGCTGACTGATTGCCATCCCATATCCAAGCTATGATTGGCCCCTCCCAGCCAACCTCCCCAGTTCATGTTCTGGGAGTGATGTTCTGTGGAACAGAATATCCCTCTGGCCAGCTTGGGTCAGCTCTCCCCCCCGGCTTCTTGGGCACCTCCTTGCTAGTAGAGCATGGGAAAGTCCTTGATTTAAGGTAAGCACTGGATAGCAGCATCCAAAACATCAGTGTGTTACCAGCATTCTTCTCAGCCTAAATCCAAAATGGCCTGTGCCAGCTGCTGGGAATGAGCTCTATCCCAGCTGAAACCGGGACAGCAGAGCTGAGGGAGGTCTCTAACAAATGTGAATTTGGTCACTGTGCCCCAAAGCAGGGGAATAGCCTGTGAATGTTCAGGTCTTTGTCAAACTTATTTTTAGTAACCCAATCTCCCTCAGTACTCTCATGTTTACTTTTACAGGGATTTTTGTGGACTTTATCTGAAGTGTTCTGTGCTATGACTTGAGCTTCTTAATATCTGTTGTGGCTGCCCCTGGAGCCCTGGAAATGACCAAGGCCAGGCTGGGTGGGGCTTGGAGCAACCTGGGATAGTGGAAGGTGTCCCTGCCCATGGCAGGGGGTGAGATGAGATGATCTTTAAGGTCCCTTCAACCCAAACCATCCTGGTATTCCATGTTATTATGGATTATTTTGTATTGGATGCCTGTGTCACATGTCCCCTTCAGGCTCCTCCTCTTTGGACCAGACAACCCCAATTTTGTTTCACCCAGGTCTTTCCATTTCAGTCCTGAGAGCTCTGATCACTCTTGTTGTTGTCCTGGAGATGGTGAGCAGCTGTCCTCACAGGTGCTTGCAGAGCTGACATCCTGCTGAAGTTCAGTCTGAGACGAAATCTCAGAGCTTTAAAAAATAAAAATCAAAAAGCAAATATGTAGGCAGAGCACAGGGGAGGTGTAGGAGTGAGGCTGAGTGTCCTGGATGTTCTGTCCTGTCCTTATTGCCCTGTTGGCTGTGGATCACCTCACCAAGGCTGTGTTGGTAACTTGTACCTGAGTGGGGCTGATTCTGACAAAGACCAAACACCTGAGTGGTTTATAATTAATGTACCCAGTTAACAAGAGGGCTGCAGAGAACAACAAGCTTCACTTGCACCTGAATGTGCTTCTACAAACTGCCCTGGATTTTACCTTCTTTCACTGCCTTTTGGCCTTCCTGAGGCAGCTTTAATCTGTTTTAGTGAGAAACTCCTACTTTCCCCCTCATGATCCACTTCAACCCACTTAGCTCTTCTTGTGTTTTGATTGTGAGGTGTTCAGGCCTTCCACTTGTGCTCTGCATATTCTTGTCTGAGGCCTCTGGGTTGCCCAGTGCAGTACAAATTGCTGCTGTCAGGCAAAGTAGGTGCTTTTACAGATATTTCTAAAGGGAAATAATTACCAGTTGATGAAGTAGAATACATGGTGCTTTTGTAGTCTTAACAAGCTGAGGATGAAGGAGGGGAAGAAAAGGAAGGTGGGAGAGAAAGGATCCAGGTGGGGAGTGAAGAGGTAAGAATTAAAGGTGTTTTCTTATAATATAAGACAGGGGATGGTGCTTGCAAGGTAAAGACTCCCAGTTGTTCAGAAAACAGGAGTATGGTTTTGAAATGTTACAGCTGAGGGAATCTAGAGTGCAACTGCTGCTGAAAAGCCTGTTCCTGCTTTCTTTTATTCCTCACCAGTGCCACGTTTGGCATTTGCCTGACCCCAGAATGAATCAAAGCACTTAAGCTGGCAAGAAGTTATCAGGAAGAAGAAAGACTTTATGTTGGCTTAGCTTATGTAGAGGGACCAGGCAAACCCCAGGAGTTCTGCATGGTGGGCAGTGAGACTACAGGGAGGGGAAAGCAATTCCCATGGGATTGCCTGGAACAAGCTGCCCAGGGAGGCTGTGGATCTCCTTCTTTGGAGGTATTCAAAGCCCACCTGGGCATAGCACTGTGTAATGTGCTCAGAAGACCCTGCTTGAGCAGGGAGGTTGGGTGAGATGACATCCAGTGGTCCCTTCCAACCTGTGCTGGAGCTGCAGCTGAAGCCCTCAGCTGCTGGATGCAGCTGTGCTGAGCAGCTCTTCATGGAGTGCCAAACAAGAGCACTCTCCTGTGAGAGGTTCAAATGATGAATCTGCAATTGCTCCCCAAGGCTGGGGCTGGGATAAACCTTTCAGGCAGTCCTGGAGCTGGAGGAGCTGTGTAATTAAGTTGTATCTGCAGGATGGGGGTGTGCTGCTGCTCCCAGTGTTTCAGCATTTTCCAGGATTCACTGAGGTGGGGCTGGGCTGTCTGTGAAGGGCTGAAACAATAAATGGGAGAAACAATCTACTTAGAACCTGATGACAGTGGAGTGTGCACCCTCTTCAGGTGACACTGACTGCCTTTGGGAGCAGTGGGCAGTTGTCGTTATTAATGACTGTGTCTTAATTTAATTAGGGCCATCCTGTAATGCAAGACAGATGGAGAAGACCAGGAGTGTCTGACACATGAATTCTTAATTCTCTCCCTGCATTATAAAACATGCAGAGCAAGAATTACATCCTTTTGTATAACACTAAGCCTACCTTCAGCTCTTAAATAGATGTTTGGTCTTCTCTTGCCGAAGTTATTCAAAGCTGCCTTAGGCATGTTTGGATTAGGCAGGGAGGAAATAAAGCCACTGCTTCTGGAATCTTAAAATGAGATTTGAAAGATGTGGGTTTTAGCATTATTGCCTTTTATTTTTCCAGTGTATTGGAATCCCAGAGCTCCCTGCAGTAAGAGAGAACTTCCAGCAGAGTCTTCTCAGCAACTGTTACTGCCTCGGGCTGAGGAGTCGATCAAAGTTGAGGTAAGAATTTGAAACCCCACGCTTCTGATCTGGCCTCACCTTCCAAGCCTGTGGCACCTTGGAGCTGTAATCCTGTGTCAAATGGGGATCAGCAGCTGAATGCTGTGCTCTGGTTTGGCTCCTCAGGGCGGGATGTCGGAGCTGAGCGACGAAGCCAGCGAGTCGGAGCTGCTGAGCCGCAGCCTCTCCATGTGGCACGGCGTCGGGCACGTGGTCTGCCGGGAGGAGCTGGATGTGCCCCTGGACCTGCACACAGCCTCCTCTGTCGGGCAGTATGAAGTGGTGCAGGAGTGCATCCAGCGGTGAGAGGGGCTGGGGGGCACAGCTGGGGTGCCACCTGCTGCAGGTGTGGTTGTCACCAGTGCTGCACTGGTCAGGGCAGTGGGGACATGTCACTGGGACTCCCAAAGGGTTCTTGGCACAAAGTTTCCAGGGGCAAATCTGCTGATAGAAATTAGCTCCTTAGTGTTTTAGTGGGAGGTGTGTCCCCTTCATGGCACGGGGGTGGAATGAGGTGGTCTCGAAGGTCCCTTCTACTCAAACCATTCTGTGATTCTGCAATTTTGGGGAGGTTGTGCTGGAGCTGGTAGAAATTCCCCTGCAGGCTTCAGTGCTAGAATTCTTTCAGTACAATACTGATAACAGGAGTCTGCAGGAGCCAGCTGTGGTCCACAGCTCCAGCACAGTAGTTCATGTGACTTCTTTCCTCTGTTCCTTAGTGGAGACCTGGATTTGAACCAGAGGAACTGTGGGGGCTGGACCCCACTCATGTACGCTTCCTACATCGGCCACGACAACATCGTGCACCTGCTGCTGGAAGCGGGAGTGAATGTGAACATCCCCACCCCAGAAGGGCAGACTCCCCTCATGCTGGCCTCCAGCTGTGGCAATGAGAGTGTTGCTTACTTCCTTCTACAGGTGTGTATCCCATAAAAAACAGGTAAAGCCACAGCATGTGGTTTAAATGCTCGTGGTGGGATTATCCACGAGTGGCCACTTTGTGTTCTGTTGTGAGTTCAGCTTCATGGTGGGATTTGATTTAAACTCCTGGTGTCGCAGCACAGAGGGGCAGTGGCTGAAAGCCTGAGCTGTTGCTGTTGTCCTGGGGAAGGCGAGAAAAGCAACACAGACTTCAGTCCAGAGGAAGGGAATGGAATGATTTATTAATTTCCAAACTCATTTATATAACCTGGTTTGCTTGAATGGCATAAGGTTATTGGTCCTTTGACCATCCACCTCTTAGAATGATTGGTTAAACCCTACAACACCAATTTCAAAATATTTCTCCAGTCAGTAACATAACAAACTGTGCAGCTGCAAGATAAAGGTATTAGTTTACAAAAACCTCTCACTGTTCCCAGCCAGCGTGCGTGTGAAAGCAAGACTCTCACATGGATGTTGGCACAAATCTGGAATATTTCTCTGCGATCAAGCTTTCAGCATCCACACTGAGCAGAGCAGGTGCAGTAAGGAGCATTGTCTGTTCTCTCGCAGCAAGGGGCAGAGCTGGAGATGAAGGACATCCATGGCTGGACTGCCTTGTTCCACTGCACCAGCGCCGGGCACCAGCAGATGGTCAAGTTCTTACTGGAGAATGGGGCAAATGCCAACTGCAAGTAAGGAGGAATCTTCATTCCATTGTCATTTCATTGTCATTTGTCATTCAGTGTGACAGCAACAGGTGGCAGATGAACACACTCCAACAGACACCTGCTTTTGTCTTCCCCTTGTACCTTAGGATGTGTGGCACAGCTAATACAGGGACAGGTGACCTGCAAGCTGAACTGAAGTCTGCCCATGCTGTCCCTGTTTATTAAACTAAGATCAAGGGAAATTAGATTTACTGCTTGTTTAATTATCAGCTAAACACTGACACCTTCTGAACTCAACTGCACTTCACAAGTCATTCTATTGATTATTTTATATACTCAGAATTCAGGTTGGTTTTTGAAGTGTGCCCTGCATTCCCATGCCTTGGGGGCTGTCATACATTTATGCACGTGGAATTGCCTGAGGGCAACAAGAGGTTCCTGCCTTATTAGCTCCTGCAAAACTGATTTGGGCTCTTAAAGGCAGACCTGCAGCTGGAAGAGTAATCTGTTGCTGTGCAGCCAATGTAGAAACACTGAATCTCCCCAGGGAATTTTACAGCAGGACAGCCAGTACATCATAGAGTCTGTGCTCAGCAAAGGTTGAGGGATGGAAATGCTCTGTTAGGGTATGGCAAAACTGCAGCACAGTTCAGCTGTGGTTATACCAGTCCATGTGTCTGTTCTCTCCCCAGGGAGCCAGTTTATGGATACACACCTCTGATGGAAGCAGCTGCTTCTGGCCATGAGATAATTGTTCAGTACCTTCTCAATTATGTAAGTGTCCTGACAGTTCTCTGTGTAGCTGAAAGTCTCTGGTTCCAGCCCTCAGAGGAACTACCATAAGTTTGACACCAGACTTTTTTTGGCAGTGTTATGTTTGCTCCTTGATGACAGTCGCATCTGAAGTCCCAGACTTTGAGGACTGTTTCAAAAGTACCTGCTTTCTGCAGGCTGGTACCGTGATTTTACACTGGCCTTGCAGGAATAGGAGTGAGGTGTGACTGTCCAGATTTAACTGAGCAATGACTGAAGTAGAAAACAGAGCTGTAATTTTTTTATTGTATTTACAGGCTTGCATGCTCAGGCTAGTGGACATCCTGCATCCAAAAGCTTATGAGCATTCAGGGCTCTTACACAATTTGGTTTTAATCCCATTTGACCAGTCCAGCTTACTGCCAGAAGGAGGCAGCAATACAAAACACTTCAGATCAAACAAACCAGTTCCCAGTGGCAGCAATGCACAAGAGCTGGGGCTATTTGGCATTCAGGGACTGGAGAGACTGGAGACAACTAGAAAGGCATTCAGGGTATTAGTGCAGCTTGAGCTGCCTGTCAAAGGTGAGCCTGTATTGCTGATGGAGGAGCTAAGACAATCCTTGGGGTTTTTTTTTTAATATACATATGTATTTTCTATACTGCCCTCTGCCATGTGCACTTAAACAGGTATTTTTTCTGCAGGGAGTGAAGGCAGATGTCCGAGATAACACTGGAGCCACAGCACGGACCCTGGCCATGAAGTATGGCCACACCAAGATTGTGGGGCTGATAGATTTGCATGCAGCCCCAGTGCCCAAGGTCTTCTGCAGAGGTCCAGGTAACAGATGTTTTACCTCATTCACTTTGAGATGGAACCCGAAGGGAGGTGTTTGATAGTTTGAAATTACATTATACTGTGTATATGGGGTAGTGCTAGCTGGTCTATCCTGGAAATTCCAGCATTTCTGAGAACGGAAGAGGCATGAATCCAACAACTCTTGTCTGCTGGCCCCTTTCTGACCTACTTTAGCTGTTTCACCCTCACTCTTTAACATTTCCCTTTTTCTTCCCACTGCATTTATGGGACCAGTAGCAAGTAAAGCAGGGGAATGACTTCTTGTGCTGCTAACAACCTGTGTTTGAACTACAGGCAAATATGAAGAGCTGAGTTCTTCAGATGAATCATGTTCTGCTCCCCAGAGACAGAGACCTGCTCGTAGGACCAAGGGTCCCAGCATCCACGAGGGGCCCCAGGCATTGGCCAAGATCACAGCAGTTGGGATTGGAGGAAGGAAGCATTCTCACTATGGTGAGGAGAGTTGGGAGCCTGAGGGACAGTCCCGAGGCCTCAAATGCACTGCAGCTGTTCCTGCTACACATTTTTTGTTTGTTTGGGATTCATGTGTGCTTTGTACAGAACAAAGATAGCTTTGTATGATGGTGTTCACTATCCAATGTCTGGGTTAGAAAGAAAAACCCTGAACTCTTTTGTCAAGGGTGGATATTGATGAGTGGGATACTTTTCTGCTCTCACCTCAATTACTGTTCCCTTGACTCTTAAGAACAGTTCAGCTTCCCTTCAGACAGGCTCAAAAGTTTGAGAGCCCTTCTCAAGCTGATGACAGGGAGGTGGTCACAGTGGCCAAGAAATCATTGATCATGAGAGTGATCTTGTGAGTTTTGCCTTCCTTGATGCTTTAAATGCTTCTAAAAATGAGATTGCAAAACCCTTGCAACAGACCAAGAGGAAGATGATCCCACTTCAGCCATCAGCCCCTGGAGGCAGTGCTAGGAGGTTTGTTTTACTGCCTGTCATGGGTATTTCTCAGATTGGTTGCCTGGAATAACAAAGATTATGGACTTGAAAGAGTGTTCAAAGCTCAGTTCATTCTCTTAAACATAAGTCTGTGTTATCCCACAGCCTGTATTGGAGTGATACTATCAGCTTCTTAAATGCCAGTGGGATGCTCCTGGTGTTTTAGCACAGCTGCCAAGGGCTTGGTTCTGCAGGGCTGGGAGTGGGACACAGCTGGCACCTTGCTCTCTTAAGCAGCTGCTTCTCTCCTTTTGTAATTTGGGTATAAAGAGGAGAGGGAATGCTGGAACTGCTGTTTAAGGTACATCTCTGCTATGGGGTGTTTCCTCTGACTACTTTCAATGTAAGTGTGTAAATAAAGTACATTTGCTGTGGGGCAATGTGAGGGAACTGCAGGAATCTGCATTTCTCACGTGTTCTGCTTTTTAGAATGAAACCTGCCAGTTGAGAGGGCAGTCTCACATTTTGGTTTTTTTCACATCCATACGTGGTTGCATTCTCTGCAGGAGCCTCCCTGATAACTTGCATACTAATCTTTGTTCTCCCTTTCCTGTTGCACACAGAGCAGGTGCCCCCTCAGGGCTATGTCACCTTCAGCAATGATGGCAGCTGTGAGCCAGGTGTCATCAGGAACAGGGATGTCACCTCCCCAATTAACGAGCTGGATGTGGAGAGCAGCAGCAGCAGGGGTAAGTCACTGGCTCAGAACGTGGTGTAGCTTGCAGTGCACAGCTGGGTGTGAGTCCAGGCCTTGGCTTCCCTTCCCAGTAAGATGCTAAGGTTGGAATGTCTCTCCTAAAGGAAGGCTGGGATGGTTTAGCTACAGAAGATAAAGCTTAGCGTGGTAATTTCACCAATTTGCACAAATAATCTGAAGGAGGGTGGGACAGAGCAAGGCTCTTTCCAGAAGTGTCTCTGGTAGCAGACAGACTTGGGGAAAGATGACTGCTGGAGACTGTGGTATTTCTCCCTCAGGGTTCTCTTGTTTCCTGAGTGCTGCACATGAAGCCTTGTTCTGGGTTTCCCCCCCTTTGCACCTCCAGGAGGTTTTACTGGTAATTGTGTAAGGAAACCAGAATGTAACAAAGTTGTACTTAAACATTTTTTCCTGTTCCTATCCAGAGGATAGTGTTTTGTCCAGCAACAGCTTGGGAACCGTCAGGAGCAGCAGCAGCAGCAGCGAATGCCTGATCAGAATCCCAGGAGTCAGCAGTGAAGGCTCCTTGGAAAGCAATGAGGTGGATTTTCCTTTCTCTGCCTTCAGCTTGGGCAGTGCTGTCACCCTTGGGTGACTCTACTCCCATGGGAACCTGCAGGACCAGGCTGGGTGAGGAAAGGTGCTGTTCCAGGGACAGGAAAACCAAGGAAGGGGAAGAGGTTGGAGGTTACTCACAGCTCACATTGGTCAAGGCAGCTCTGGGCTGCAGTACAAAAGGGCCTTTTAGGTCTTGGAGGAGTCTGCACTTGTTAGCCCCAGTGATCCTGACATCTCTGCACAGTCATCCTTTCCATTCTGTGGGTGTTTTATTCCTTTTCCAGGACTCTGACCATGCCAACAGCCCCCCGAGTCGGAAACAAGCCAAGAGCTTTAAGGGCAAGGCTCGCTACAGCAACAGTGACAGCCAGTGGAGCCACTGCCTGGGGAAGGCTGGGGGCTGCAGCCAGCACCTGGTCCTTCCTGAGCCCCCAGCCTACACAGGGCCCCAGGTAACCACACAAACTTGTCCTGCAGGCTCTGTCACTGTTCCAGGCGTGGGAGGCTTTTCCAAGGTCACCAGAACATCTTGGAAAACATCAAACCTCTGCCTAAACACAAAACTCTTGTGAAACAGCAATTTCTTGTACAGGAGCTGTTTGCTGAGATGTTGCTGTTGCTTGGAGGGGTTTCCTAGACCCTTCAGGCCTGTGGGTGGGCATCACAGCTGGCAGTGGTGTGGGCTGGGGTGGATGGTGCTGTGTTATTCTGCTCTGCACTTGTTAGAAGAGGCTGTGGCTGCAGCAGAGAGGCCAGTTTGGTGTGTGACTGTGGAGAAGGGCTGGGAACCACAGGAAGTTGTGGTTGCTTCTGAGAACCCAGAAAGGTGTTACAACAGCACAAGGAAGCAGATGTTTATGATTAAGAGGGATGGTGATGCTTTTGTTGTGAAGGTATCAATAAGTTTGTTTTGTCTGGGCTGCAGGACCTGGCAACATTCCTTGAGGAGATTGGATGCCTGAAGTACCTGCAGGTGTTTGAGGAGCAAGACGTGGACCTCCGGATCTTCCTGACCCTCACAGAGAGTGACCTGAAGGAAATAGGCATCACGTGAGTGTCTGTCTTGTCCTTCCCAGCTTTCCCTTACAAACCGTGTCCACCCTGGTCAGGAGGGTTTAGCTGGGGAGTGCTGCTCTCTTCTAGCTGCCTCCCACACAAATTGACATCCCCATGTCCTCACTGTAACACCTGCCTGCTTCTGGAGGTACCTTTGAGAGGCCAGGACACTGCAGAGGTCCTCATGGCACCCCATTGGGCTTGGGGACAGGTGGTGCAGGGCTTGACCCGTGTCGGTTCCATCCCCCCAGGCTGTTTGGCCCCAAGAGGAAGATGACCTCGGCCATCGCGCGCTGGCACAGCAGCGCCCGCCCGCCCAGCGACGCGCTGGAGTTGGCCTACGCCGATCGGCTGGAAGCGGAGATGCAGGAATTGGCCATCCAGCTGCACAAGGTGAGGCTGCTGGGAGCTCCTCAGGGCCCTACATCCTGCAGGAAGTGATCAGTGCTGTGTTTTTGTTGTGCCTCTGATGTTTTTCCTTCGTCCCAGACCATGAGTTGTAGTGGGCACAGTTGGCGTCAAGTACGCCACAAGTACAGCTTATCCACTCCTCATCCTTTGTGCTCCTTTGTGTCTGGTTCCCATCCAACTGAGAGCTATAGGAGCCAGGGGCAGGAATTAAATCCCTACTCTTTTCCAGCAGTGTCATTTTTATGGTGAAGTTGTGCAGCCATCAGTGAACAGACTTGTGTTGGTTTGGGTAGTTTGGACTAATGAGTAACTTTGTAAACAGAGGGGAAGGGAGAATTGTTAACTGTGGGGCTGGGCTTGGTGTGGAGAGAACCTGTACTCAGTGTACAAGCTTCATCCAGCTTCCTTTCCCACTGGAAAGGAACGTTCTGGCTGCCTAGGACATTAAAACAGCAGGGACTCCAGGGACATGTGAGAGCAGCAGGTAGGAGATGTTCAGTACTCCCAGCCTGATCCCCAGTGTGCTCTGCTGCAGAGGTGTGAAGAGGTGCAGGTGATGAAGGGCCAGGTGTGCCAGGAGCAGAAGCTGCGTGCAGTGGCTGAGAGCTGTTTGATGGAGCGGGATGAGACCTGGAATGCCATCCAGTGCCAGCTCAGAGAGGCTCAGGCCATCACCAAGGATGCTGGAGTCCTGCTGGATCAGATCAAGTAAGTCATTCCCAGGAAGTGACAGTGAGACTGCTGGGAAATGGGATTTGGGGTCATATTGGTGGTCTTACAGGTGATGCTCAGGGTAAGGCAGGAGAGCTCACCTGGTACCTGAACACATTTTATGTCCTGCCTGACTTTCCCTAGTGGAAGGCCACAGCCACAGGAGCACATGTGAAGCTTTGGTCAGAGGCATGAGCTGTAAGTGGCCTTTTTGGGGGTGCTGGGTGCTCCTGTTTCAACTAGAAGCAACCAAAAGGCTGAGGTTTTGTGCTTACTCAGTGCCCAGGGTAAAACTTGGTGATCAGGTGAATACAAAAAGGAGTTTTTAACTCATAACCTATCAAAGGATGTGCAGTGATTTGCAAGTGAAGAATACTTTTCTTACAACTCTGTGACACCTGGCAGAAAAACTGGCCCTGTCCCACCTCCTGACACTCCTTTTACTGCCTTTTGTGGTGCTTTTCTCTCTGCCCCAGCTGGACTCCTGTTACAGGCCCTGTTCTGCCCAGTGATAGAACAGGGACATCCCTGAAAGTGGCATAAATCCTGCTGCTTATGGTTCCTAGCCCAGAGGGAGTGGGGTCTGCTTGCTGCCGAGCCAGGGTGAGCTGAAGTTGGATCCAGAAGCTCAACAGAGCAATGTTCCCACTGCAAGGGGCAGAGCCTGACTTTTCCTCCTGACTGAGGAGCTGAGGCTGCTGTAGAAGGGCCCTGGCATGCTCTGAACAGACACTGCTTGAATTGGTGGTGATGGTGATGACAGCCTTGATGTTGGTGATGACAACTTGGGTGCCCCTCCTGCCTGTCCTGAGGTCTTTTCTTTTGCCCATTAGAAACCTTGGATCCGGCTTGATTCTCACACAGACCAGGCACAGCCCCTGGCTTGGGCTTCCTGCTGCTCACCCCAGCCCCTCCTTGTCTTGTCCCCCCGCAGCTCCTCTGTGAACAGGGCAAAGCTGGCTGTGGCTGCAGATGGGGAGCAGTGGCTGGGAGCTGAGCAGTGCCAGCGCCCCAAGCTTGGGCTGGGGCACCACTTCCTCTTCCTGGGAAGCAGCAAGGAGCAGGTTGTACCCCAGCGCCTTAGAGGCGCTGCCTGGGCACCCCACGCAGGTACCGCAGGCTGTAGGAGTGTGCAGTGTCACTCCCAGCACGTCCCTGGGCCCTGCTGATGGCTGTGGTGTGGTTTGGCAGGAGCTGCCAGGCAGAGCTGTCGGCCCGGCTGGGCCCGGAGCGGGCGGACGAAGGAGCGCCGGACACGCGGGAGCGGCGCGGCACCAGGGAGAGCCGGCGGCCCGGGGAGCGCCCAGGTGAGCAGCAGCTCCAGCTGCAGAGGGGGAGCCCAGAGCAACCCCCTGCTCGTCTGTCCTTGCTGAAAGGGTGAAGTCAGACAGCTGGGAATGGGTGAGCAGCCAAACTCTTAGAGTGAGTTTAATTCTTGCTCAGGAGAAGCATTTAAAGCTCTCAGGGCGTTTGGAGTTTAACTTGCTGAGTTTCTCAGCAAGTTTTGGTTCTCAGCAAGTGGGAAGTTTTGAGGTCTGGGAGGTGTTTGTGGCTGAAAATGCAGAGCTGTAGCACAGGCCTCAGTGACAGCTCTGCTTTGTGAGCCTGTGGCTGCAGCTCGGGTTTGTTACCACCCTGTGCACTGGAGCAGGGTCTGAACCAGGAGATGTGGTTGGTTCCCTAACCCAGTTTGGAGGATTTTGCTGTTGGATCCATGGCAAGAAACCTCTGGCTGGGCAGGCCTGATCCAGCAACTCCTTATCCCTAGCAGTTGGTAAATGATCCCTGGAACTGCTCAAGGCCAGGTTGGACGGGGCTTGGAGCAACCTGGTCTAGTGAAAGGTGTCCCTATCCACAGCAGGGGGTGGAATGGGATGGGCGTTAAGGTCTCTTCCAACCCAAACCATTCCATGATTTTGAGATTCTCTGACCTTGCTCCCTGTGACATGTTCCTGGTGACCTGTTCTTTGCTGCCTGTCTTAGAAGTGAGACAAGTAGAGATCCTGTTGATTTCTGTCCACTACACTTAATCCCTTTAAGATTCTCTTAATAAACAACCCAGCCAGCATAAAAACATAAATTCCTAAGTGGTAGACTTGCCAGAAAACTCCTCAGTTTGGCACAGGCAGCTCCAGCTCTCTTCCTGTGTGATTCAGAACCCCTAACTGGAACCCCTTAGGCTGGGGATGCTTCCCAGCAACACCAACCCCTCATGTGCTGTGTCCCAGAGAGCGTGCAGATGGATTAACTGTGTCCCTGTCCTTGCAGTGCTGGAAGGGTGGCCACCTTCCCTGAAGTTCCTGAGCTTGCCTGAGCTGTCAGTTGTGCTGGAGGAGTGTGTGGGAGAGATGGGTAAGGTGGGAAGGGCTCTGGGCATGTGGAGGGACTCTTTTGCTGGGTGGGGTTTGGTGGTTTGGAGCGGTTGTTGGGAGACACCTCACAATCCCTGCTCCTTCAGGGAAGCTTCCAGGCCCTGGAGTTGGTGCTGGCAACTTATTCTTGCTGCAGAGCTTGGGCTCTACTTCATCCCCTGGTGACAGGTCCAGGCTGAGAGATGAGGGGGGATGGTCCCTGCATCTCCTGCTCAGTGGAGAGAGCTGCTGGGGAAGTGGTTCCCTAATCATCCTGTGTCCTTGTCTCCTGGTGACAGGAACTTGTCCCAGCAACTTGCAGACAGTAGAGACACCCCTGTTTTCAGAGCAGGGAAGCAGCACAGCAGTGGCTGATGCAGCCTGTTCTCTCCAGTTTCCTGGCCCCTTCCTAATGCTGCTTTTCCCCTTTGCTTTGTCCTCAGGAAAAGCTCTGCAGACTGTGACTCAAAACCTCCAAAGGCTCCAAGCCCTGGGGCAGAGCGGGCAGAGCTGGCCAAAGCCATAACCAAGCCAGGAGGGTGAGTGGGAACAGCTGCCCTGCCCTGTCCCAGGCTGTGGCACTGAGGGGACACCATCCCTCACTGCCCTGTCCCCAGAGCTCACTCATAGCCCACACACAGGGCTGGGCTCTGACTCGTCCTTGTGTGCCCTCTGCTTGGTTCTCCCTTTGGAAAATCCATATCCCCCTTGTGTCTGTGTGCCCCCAGAGGGTGACTGTCCCCTTTTCCCTGGTGGCTGCAGGAATACTGACGTCGGGTGACTGTTCCACCCGGAAGCTGAGTGTGCCTGGGAGAGGGAGCACGGGGGCCGTGCTGGCAGCACTGTGGCTCTGCCGAGGGGCCACCACAGCTGGCAGGGCACGGAGGAGGCCGTGGCCACCAGAGAACACAGCTGGGAGGACAAGGGACAGCAGAGGACAACAACCAGCAGCTTTTGGGGCCTGACTCAAGGTTCCCCGGATCTTTGTTTGAAAGGTTTCGGTTTGGAGGAGAAGCTCCAAGCCTGGAAGTTTTATCTGCCTTCAGCTTCCTGCAGCCCTTGTTGTTCAGGTCTGGGTGGTGGTAGAAAGGTGACAGTTGCACACAGCAATCAATTCATTATCCTTTTCTGCATCCCAAGCTCCCCAGGGCCTCTGAAACGTGTCCCTGGCTCCTCCTGTGCCATGGGGATTGGCCCAGAGAATGGATCTGAGGCCATAAAAAAGGCAGTTCGTTTTGGAGGGGTGAAGGGAGTGGAGTTTGCGATGTTTGGCTTTTTGAGCTGCAGGGGAGCTCGAAGTGCAGCCCTGTTCTGTTGGAATGTCTGCTCTGCTGCCATCCCAGATCTGGGCTTCAAAGCCTGTTCCTCCCACCAGCCCACTCTCGTTCACTTTGGGTTCTTGCCGCCCTCAGGGGCTGGGTGTGGTCACATGTGGTGGTTTAGGAATGGCATTCACTGAAACACTCCCACCTCACTCACTGCTCCTCCTCCCCCTCCTCTGGGGTGGGATGGAGAGAAGAACTGGCACGAAAGGTGAAGATCACTGATTGAAATAAAAGCAATTTACTGGAAACAGCAATGAGATAAGGAGCAGTAACAGCAACAACAGTAATAGCAAAAGTGTACATGATAGGTCCTGGTCCTGCAAAAATGACCCCTGTCCGGGCCAGGACCAGGACATCACAGTTACTCCATCCCCAAAACCCTGGCTTTGTGGTCAGTGCTTTATGGCAGAGGTTGTTGGTCTGGTTTCCCAGGGCCAAGATCCCAGCAAGGCAGCTGTTCCCCTGGAAAGACAGGAGAGAGAAGGAAGAGCTGGGACTGTTGAGCTTCCCATGCCTCTGGCAAGCAGGGGAATGCCAAGGCAGCAGAGCAGGAACAGGGAGCTCTGTCCCCCATGGGAGGTGGGCAAAGGAAGCACAGCCCAGGTGGAGCTGTGGTGCCAGGCTTTGCTCCTCACCACTGCCTGCCTTTCATTTGCAGGCTTTAGTCTTGGGAAATAGTTCTGCCAGGGCACTCTGGGGTGGGCATTGCCAAGGACAGGCAGTGCAGGAAGAGGCTGCCCTGTCCCTGGGATTGGGTGAGGGCTCTGGTGACAGGAACCTTGGTGTAAAGTGGTTTCCAGTGACTCTGTTCCCATTTATTCCTGAATCCCATAGGGGGGGAAAACACAACAATCAAAATCTGAAGTCTGAGTGAGGGCCTTGATGCATCAGGAAGAGTCCCTTTTGGAACAGGATGGAACTGTGTGTTCCTTCTGATTTTTGGACCTTGGTTACAGATCCCAAATACAAAAACCCATCCAGCTCCATCTTTTGAGCTGATCACCCCTTCTGATGAGCTGCCTGAGTGTCCCCTTAGGCAGGGGTTACAACTGCTCTGCCTGGGGTGTCTGTGCTTCCTGGGGTTAGTCCCTGTCCCAAGGCAGGCAGGTGTGGCCCTCTCAGCTGCACCCCGTGTGCCTGGCAGCGTTCCCCCCTCTGGGGTGCTGCTTCCTGCCTGTGGTTACCCTCCACCCTCACCACAAGGCACTCGTTTTTCATCTTGAGAAAATGCCATGGAGCATGTGGGCACTCAGTGCCAGCTGCAGGACAGGGCTGCAGGAGCTTCACCCTGCAGAGTTTGGATGAGGTGGAGGGAATTCTCCTCATGCAGCATCCCTGGAGACTGCTCAGAGGCTGTGCTGGGAAGAGTGTTCAGGGCTTTGTCCCTTGCTCCATGCCACTGGAGGATAGGTGGGCAGTGCCGAGGTTTCTCCCTGGCCTTGGTGGTGCCTCTGGCTGCACTAGTACAGGGTTGTTAGTGATGTTTCCCTTGAATTTAAGGCAAAGCCCCCCAGACAATCCTAAGGGAAAGGGCCTGGGGACACCTGGAGAGCCAAGGAAGCCCTGGCTCAGCAGTGCCTTCAGAACTGGGGGGCTGTGCAGAACAGGAAGGCGACTACAGGGATTTGGGGCTGGCTTTGCCAAATCTGAGGCTGGAAGAAAGGGGGTTTGGGGGATTTAACATGATCTATCCAATAGGTTAGAATGCTTGGGAAAAGGAGGGGAGACAGTGGCTGTGTGTGTGTGTGAAGGAAAAAAGCCCCAAATAGGTGCTGTAGGAGCCCAGGTGTAAAGGCTTCAAGGGATGTGAGGGCAGACAAGAGGGCAGCAGGGAGGGGATCTTCTACCACAGAGTATCCCTGAGGAGGCAATTCCTTAAATGCAGGATGTGAAGCAGCATTCCTTGCAGGCAGCAGGAGTCTGGTGCTACCCTGAGGTGAGCTGTCTGAGGAAAAATAGCATTTGCTGACTTGGATAAATGAATAAAACCTGAACAGCCTGGCTGTGGTGTGTGGGTCTCTCTGGAAGGGAGAAGGGACAGGACAAGGGGCAATGGCTCCCTAGGGCCAGAGGGCAGGGTTAGATGGGATAGTGGGAAGGAATGTTTCCCTGGGAGGGTGGGGAGGCTCAGAGAAGCTGTGGCTGCCCCTGGATCCCTGGCAGTGTCCAAGGCCAGGTTGGATGGGACTTGGAGCAGCCTGGGATAGTGGAAGGTGTCCCTGCCCATGGCAGGGGTGGAATGGGATGAGCTTTAAGGTTCTTTCCACCCCAATCCATTCTGGGATTCAGCTGTTTGGAGCAGAGAGACGCAGCAGGCTCTGCTTGCTGAAAAATAAATATTTATTTACATCTGCAAAGAGAGTTAATGTGTAAAATGGTCTCATGGGGCTTCCATTGATCCAGGACCCTTCCTGTGTGACTCCAACCTGGTGCAGCTTCTTGGCTTTGTGTGCTCAAGGCAGCCCCTCCGTGAGGCACGGGGAGAGGCTCCCCCAGCCCATCAGGGAAGGGGCAGGACCTGGCGGCCCTCCTGTGTCCATGGGCATCTCCTGGAGCATCCCAGCTGCTTCCTCCAGCCTGGAGCGGACTTTTGTGCATGGCAGAGGAAGGAATGTGGTGGGAACAAGCACTGCCAGTGTGTCCGTGCTGCTCCTGCAGGTCAGAGCGAGGGGCTGGGTGCTGAGGGGGTCTCCAGCTGCTCTGGGCTCCTCCGGGACAGCACAGGACCAGGGCAGGAGGGCAGCCAGGCACAGGCAGCCTTGCTCAAACCACACCACCTCACATGCTTCCCTTGCTCCTGGGCTTCCTGGGAGCCACAGGTTGCTTGGCCAGGGTGGGATGATGCTTTGGCACCCCACAGGAAGACTCCCAGGATTTTAGCCTTTGGCTAGCAAAATGGTTCCTGAGCCTCTGCCAAGCCTGGAACTCCAGCTTTCCCTCCACAAAGCAGGAGGAGGCTGGGCTGGATGCTGGATGGGGGAGGTGGGGCTCTGCTCCAGGGAGTTGCTGCTTTCAAATCCTTCACTCCTAAGTGCTTTTGAGGCTCCATCCTTGGCTCTGCCCATGGCCAGGGGGGACTGGGGGGGTTGGTGCAGCTGCAGAGCAGCGAGGAGGGGATGGGTGCTGCTGTTCTGTGGTGGTGATGGGGGTGGGGAGGAGAGTGCTGGAGCAGCCCCTTGCTGTGAAGAGCTTTACAGGGTGGCTGTGGCTGGCTGGGAGCTGCCAGGGTGCTGGTGAGATGGTCCTGGGGTGGGACACAGGGGAGGACAGGGAGGCCCTGGATGTGGTGTGGCCCAGAGTGCAGGATTTGGGCAGCAGCTCCTCTTCCAACTGCTGAGGATCAGGCTCCTCCTGGCTGCTGGGATCCCACAGATGCCCCAGGTGGGTGTGGGTGTTGCAGGGGTTCCCTGTGTGGAAGGTGTCCTGGGGAGGCTGCCAGGTTCTGCTGCTGCACAGGCAGTGGGAGGAAGCAGCAGGCACTGCCCACGCAGCCCCTGGGCCCAGGCTGAGGGGACAGCGATGCCTGGCAAGAGCCAGGGCTGCCACCTCCCACTTGGGTCGCAGCAGGGATGTCCCTTCCAGCAGCTCCAGTGTGGCACAGCCAGGCACCGGTCCCAGCCTGGCCATCCCGGGTGGGCACTGCCCAGCACGGCTTCCTGCAGCCTCCTGCCCTCCAGCCAGGCCCCGGGGCCAGCAGGGCCTCTGCCCTGGCTGGTCACCACCTCAGTGGGCACAGCAGAGCGCTGGGTGGTCGAGCTTCCAGAGCTGCCACTTCTTCTTCATCTCGGACTTCACCTGTCACGTGGGAGGGAGCAGGGGCTTATCCCTGGCTGCGCCCTCCCTGCAGGCACAGCCTGGGGTGGGGAAGGTGGGCAGGAGGGGCCGTGCCAGGTGCAGGGACAGGAACAGGGACGTTACCTCCTTGTTGGCAAAGCAGTACAGCACGGCCACCAGGAAGCCCTGCAGGGAGAGCTGGGAGTGAGCCCCCCCTGCCATCCCTCTGCTGGGGCTGGGACAGGCTTAGGCTCCCCCCAGGCCACTTCTGGGTGCCTTTAGGGCTGAGGTCCCCCTGGCACCGCTGCCTCAGGGAGCACGGGAGGCACCACCACGCTCTCAAGGGCAGAGGGTGGCAGAGACAGTGCTGCCCTTCCCATGGAAGCACCACATGGAAAACAAGCTGGAAGAGGGACCCCCCTGATCTTTGCTCCATGGTGTGCCCAGAGCAAAGACTTGTTTCACTCCTGCCTCACCTGGAAGGAGTTGAGGAAGAGGGTGAAGAACACCTTGATGTAGCGCAGGATGCCCGTGGTTTGCTCGTCGGTGGCGAAGATGAAAACGACCTCGTGGATCCCAAAGAGGGGGATGAGGGTCAGGGTCGCTTTGGCCAGCCTGGAGGAGAGTAAGGGGACCCCAAAACTCCCAGTTAATCCCAGGGTGGTTGTTTAAGGATGTGCGAGGGGGAGGAGAGGTATAGGGTGGGATGTGGAGGTGGTGTTACCCCAGTATCCCAAACTGTCCCTGCCCCTCTCCCAGCCCACCTCAGCTTGTAGTCGGCGTAGCCCTTCTGGTTGGCCCGGAGCTTGGCCAGGATCACCTTGAGGATCCGCATGAAGATGAGCAGGTTGATCTGGGAGGGAGAGACAGGGCAGGGGCACACAGAGCCCAGCACCCCCACCCTGGCTGGGGCACTCATCCAGCAGGAGATGGCAACCCCTGTGCTGCCAAGGCTGCTGCTGCCCTTCCTCCCCTCCTGCCATCCCAACATCCTGGCTGGGAAGCAGCAGGGATCACCTCCAGCCCCTTTCTCTGGGGTTCAGCACCCCAGCTTCCTTCATGAACCCCCAGAACCTGGGAGTCAGCAAACTGCTGAACCCCCTGTGCCTTTGGCTGGTCCTTGCAGGCCAACTCTCCCTCCTGGCCTCTGCTGGAAGCTCCCCTGGGGATCACAGCCCTGCCCAGGGCCGGGAGCCAGGGGCTGAGCTGCTGTTATCCAAAAGGTCCTGGGGCTGGCAGCTGTTCCCTACCAGGGAGGCGAGCAGGATGGGGATGCGGATGATCCACCAGTAAGCCATGTTCTCGTTCAGTGCCCAGCACCTGCCAGGGAGACGTGGAGAGCAGCACCATCACCCTGTGCTGGGGGCAGGATCATCCAAGAGCTCTCCAGCCCCAGCCGGGTGCCTCAGGGACCCTCAGCAGCCTCTGAGCATCCCAGGAGGATCTCCATCCACCCACCCATCCATCCCTCCATCCAGCCATCCTTCCATCCCCACTCACTCCGCGTTCTCCTTCAGGTACTTGGCAGCCATCCAGGGCACCACGAACACCACGGGGGTCCCTGCAAGTCACACAGCAAACCCTGTAAAACCAAGCACCCTCCTGAGCTGAGAAACCACCCCTGCGCTGGGAGGGCACTGTGGGGACACCCGGGGTTGGCAGAGCCCCCACCCCTCACCCTCCTGGTCCCGTGGTGCCCCCGACACCGGGCACTGCCCCCTCCCCGCCACGCATCCGGGTGGCCCCTACCCCAGCCCAGGTAGAGGTAGAGCCTGTAGTAATTCTTCTCGGAGAACACGGCCCCGATGAGCAGCTTGTAGAGGTAGACAGCTTCCACCAGGAACCAGTAGTGGTTGGCCAGGATGCAGTACTGCATCAGCACCTGCGCTGCGCGGCACCCCAGCGCTGCCTGCCATGGGAGAGCCACCGTGGGGCTGGCTGTGCCCATGGGGCACCCCACAGCTCACCCACAGGGACCAGGCACCCCAGGAGCTCATCCACCAGGTGTATGGTGCTGCACAGGCACCCCAAGCACTCTGGGAGCTCATCCAGAGGCTGCACAGGCACCCCAAGAGCTCATACAGCAGGTGCATGGTGTTACACAGGCACCCCAAGAACCCTGAGAGTTCCCCTATGGGTGCCCCTATGGGTACCCAGCAGCTGCACGGGCACCCCAAGAGCTCACTCACAGAGCACAGGCACCCCAAAAGCTCACCCACAGGGCATGGGCCCCCCTAGAGCTGCCCCAGAGGGTGCACAGGCAGCACAGGCACCCCCAGACCTCACCCATCAGGGGCATGGGCGGCACAGGCACCCCAAGGGCTCATCCCTCAGGTGCCACCCAGGCCCAGAGCTCACCTAGCAGGTGCACAGGTATCTCAAGAGTTCACCCCCTGCACCATGGGCAGCACAGGCACCCCAAAAGCGTGTCCACGGGGTGGATGGGCACCCCAGGATCATGCACAGGTAGCCCAAGACCTCATCCATCAGATGCATGGGCAGCACTGGCACCCCAAAAACTCACCCACCGGGTGTCTGGGGCTGCATGGGCACCGACCCCCCGCACACCCCTGCCCTGGGCGAGGGTCCCCACGCTGCCACCAGCCCAGCACTCGCCTCGTGGCTCAGCAGAGCCTCCCAGTCAGCCACCTGCACCAGCTCCACGCCCCAGCGCCGCTCCAGCAGCGCATCCTTCACCATCACCGAGGTCGCCCGCAGCCCGAAGGAGGCGAACAGGTTGGCGTGGATGTAATTCCTGGTGCAGCGCAGGTTCCTGCAGGAGCCGGGGTCAGGCAGGGCCAGCGCAGCTGGGAGGGAGTGGGGGCAGGGCCGCGTCCTACCTGAAGACTGTGAGGACGAGCAGGGCGGAGATGAGGGTGAGCAGTGACAGCGAGTACCCCACGGTATAGAGAACCTTGAAGCTCAGCATGAGCCGGCGGGCGCCTTCCTGCAGGTGGGCACAGCACCAGGGAGCCCAGGTGGGAGCCATGTCCACCCCGGCCAGGCTGCCCTGGCCACCCCTGGGGTCCCAGCCAGGGTCCCACCTCCTCAGCAGTGACCTCCAGCTCATCCTCGCACTGGGAGTAGTCCCTCCAGGGCTGGCTGCCGTTCACTGTCACCCACTGGCCGTCGGTGCCACACCTGCGGCTCACCAGCCCGTGCTTCACTGCGGACACGAAGCACCCGCACAGTCCCTCAGGCTGCCCCAAATCCCTCCCCTGGGATGATGGATCTGACCCTGCTCAGCCCCAAAACCCCTGTCCCAGGGCAGGCATGGGCAGGGCGTGAGCTGGCTCTGCTCTGAGTCCCTTTACCCCAGGTCTGCTCATGGGTCCCTCTGCCCCTGTCAGCCGGCAGGAGGGGAACCCTGAGAGCCTCTCCACCCCCAGCACGGCTCAGCCCTGGCTTCCAGCTCCAGGGTGGCAGGAGGGCATCCTCACCTTTCTCAAACCAGGGCAGGTAGAAGGGGCAGGAGACGTTGACGGCGGTGCCGGGGCTCCCGTCGGGCCAGCAGGCGTACATGTCAAATGTCCTGTTGCAGAACAGCCCTTCCGAGGGCAGGGACAGGGACAGCCAATGGTCAGATGCTGGTGGCACAGCCACATCGAACCCTACCATCCCAGCGCCTCCGAGGGGGCTGATGCCACCCTGAAAGGGGCCCACGTGCCCCACAACAGCCTCAGCCCCCCAGGGCATCCCAGCTCTGGGTATCCCATCTGAGATGTGGAGATCCTCGTCAGTCCCTTGGCTCACCCTCCGTGGGTGACCGGAGCAGAGGATGCTGGAGGAGGGATAAACCCCAGCCCCGGCTCTGTGTGCCCCATGTCTGACCCCGAGCTGGGCACGGCCGGGTACCTGCCGGGTAGGGCTCGCTCGCCATCCTCCTCAGGCACTCGTCGCGGTACCGCAGCCACTCCTCGAAGGTCTTCTCCAGCACCTTGGCCCCGCCGTGCTGCAAGCCCAGAGCCGGGTCAGAGCACCTGACTGCCCCCATGAACTGCTGCCACACCCTCGGGACGGGCAGGAACCCAGCACGGAGCGGGGATGGAGCCGCCGCGCAGGGGTCAGAGCCCGGCAGTGCCAACCCCGCTGCCCCCCGGCCCCAGCCCGGCCCTCACCGACACAGAGAACAGGCACAGCCAGGCAAGCTGGACAAGGCTCCGCAGGGATCCAGCTCCAAGCACGTCCCTCATGGCTGCTCCCAGCCTGACCAGTGCTCCCAGCGCCGGGGTGCGTCTCAGGCTGGGCCGGGGACTGAGATCCTGGTGAGAGGAGGAGGAATGGGGACGGCTCGGCTCTGCCAGCCACCCACCCCCGGTGGAGGCAGAGATGTGCTTCCCAGGGCAGCAGAGAAGATCCTGGGCACGTCCTGGGGTGCCACAGCTCCGGCTCGCTTCCCTGATGGAGCCAAAACCTCGGGGAGCACCAGGCAGAGCAGCCAGGGTGTAAATGGATCACACGTCTCGGACGAGCCTGGTCAGCTTCCACCACCCACCGCTGCCATCCCCGAGGGGAGCAAACGCCACCGTGACAGCCGACGTGACAGCCCCAGCGCCACCGCTGCCCCCCAGCAGGTAGCTGGCACCCCTGGGTGACCCGGGAAGGGGCTGCAGGGACAGGAGGCAGCGAGACCTCTCTGGGGTCCCCTGGGCCCCCACCCCCAAACCCGCTGCACCCCACCACCTCCCGCCC
The DNA here is from genome assembly GCF_041296385.1 of Aphelocoma coerulescens. NCBI lineage: Eukaryota > Metazoa > Chordata > Aves > Passeriformes > Corvidae > Aphelocoma > Aphelocoma coerulescens. The sequence goes on from NC_091028.1 coordinate 2,647,480, forward strand.
CGATCCTGCTCGCAGCGACCCCTCACAGCCCAGCCGGGGGCTCGGGGGAGGAGCGGCTCGGTCACCCCCGGGGCTCCCCGCTCCTCCCGGGGCTCCCCATCGCTCCAGGCTGGACAACCCCAGCCCGCCCCCCCCTCACCCCCCCCCAGCACGGACCTTCGGGTTTGTCCCCCCACGAGAGTCCCCAGCCGGTCCCGCTCGGTGCCTGAGGGGGTCCCGGGGCTCCACCGCTTCCTCTGCCCGCTTACCCGGCTCTGCGGGACCGCCAGTCCCGATGTCCCGGTGTTCCCGGTGTTCCCGGTACTCCCGGTGTTACCGGCAGCCTCGGCAGTGCCGGTGTTTCTGGCAGCCCCAGTGTTCCCGTTGTTCCCGGTGTTCCCGGTGTCACGGGCAGCCCCGGTTCCGCGAGGTGAACGCGGCGGTGACCGAGCGGCGTCTGCGGCGGAGCCGCCTCCTGCCAGCGCCGTGCCCCGACGGGAGGGGGTTTTTGGGGGGGCTTAGGGGGAGTTCGGGGGCCGCACCGCCTCCCGGGGCTCCGGACGCCCGGTGAGAGGCGGGGGGTCCCGGAGCTGCTGCCCCCGCGCCCGCGGAGCTCCAACACGGACCCACGGAGCCCCCCAGGAATCACACAGGGATGGGGGTCCAGGTCCAGCCCCTTCGGGAGTCCCTGGTGGAATCCCACAGGGACAGGGATGGGGGTCCAGGTCCAGCCCCTCTGACAGTCCCCAGCTGTATCACACGGGGACAGGGATGGGGGTCCAGCCCTCAAACTGTGGGTCACAGGGACTGGATCAAGGATCCAGACCCTTTCAGTCTCCCCCAGAGCCCCCATCACACAGCCCCAGGGAAAGTCCTTCACCTCCCAGGCTCGGTGTCCCCTGGGCTGGGTGCTGTGAGGTGCTGGCATGGTGACAGCCCCCGTGCAGGCAGGGTGGCTGCGGGGGCCACCCTCCCCTGGGGACCAGGAGGCCCTGGTGGGGCAAGGGACCGGGGGACAGTGCTGGATCCCGCACGGGGACACAGCCCGTGACATCCATGGGTCCCATCATCCAGCCAAGGGACCTTAAAGGGCAGGGATGAGCCATGGGACAAGCCTGGTGGCCCCGGTCATGCTGCTTTCCCAGCACCCCACGTGCCGGCAGTGGGGAGGGAGGGGGTCTGTGCTGGGGCACGGCTGGGGAAGGTGGTTTTCCCATCAGTGGAGCTGGGGAGATTCCCCTGAGGTCCCCCAAATTACCAGCAGTGCAGCCCTGCCAGGCTCCCACCTCCCTCCCAGTGCAACTGGGCGTCCCTCCGTGCTGCAATGCTGGTGCCCACCACCCTGCCCTGCAGCAGGATGGGGTTCATACCCCAAAACTAGCTGAATGCACCAGAAAATGCATTTATTTTGCAAAAATCAGATGTTTGCCTCGAAGCTGCTGCAGTGGGCTGGGAGCAGACACAGGAGCCAGACAGATGAGGAGTCACAGCTGTTGCTCCAGTGATGCGAGCGGCATCTGGTTATTCCAAGTGACAAATAACCGATGGCAGAGCAGCCCAGGGTAAGGATTGGCTGTCTGGGGGGAAAATGAGCCTCAGGTGCCTCCCCCAGCATGAGCCAACGCCAAGGTGTTCCCTCACTAACAGAGTACGGACTTTGGACAAAGGCCTGGAGGGACAGGACACAGGGAATGGCTTCCCACTGCCAGAGGCAGGGTTAGATGGGATATTGGGAAGGAATTGTTCTCTGTGAGGGTGGGGAGGCCCTGGCACAGGGTGCCCAGAGCAGCTGTGGCTGCCCCTGGATCCCTGGCAGTGTTCAAGGCCAGGTTGGATGGGGCTTGGAGCAGCCTGGGACAGTGGGAGGTGTCCCTGCCCATGGCAGGGGGTGGAACTGGATGGGCTGTAAGGTCCCTTCCAACACGAACCATTCCATGATTCCATCATAACATGGCCCTGGGGCACTCATGGAGGATGGTTCCAGCCACATCCCCCTTCCCAGACACAGACACCACACGTGTTCACCCACAGATCTCCCCGTGTGAATCCATCTAATGGCAGCAGGAGCACTGGGTGGGCTCCACAAGGATGCTGGAATTGGGGGACAGCCCAGGGCTGCAGCATGTGGATGCCATTCCCTGGAGAGGAATCACAAAACTCCAGACGTTATTGTCCCGGTGTGGTCCATCTGGATGGGATTTTCTCCCTGGTCCCTTGAACAGGGACATGAGGAACGAGCTGTTCCTCTCCATATTGATGCATTTCAGGCGAGGTCTCCATAGCGACTGCAGCGCTCACGGCTCAGCCGGGGCCGGATCCCAATCCATGGGGTGCTCAGAGCCAGCTGGAGCCACGGGAAGAGGAGCTGGGACAGCACCCCACTCCCAACAGCTGCTGTGCTGCCGGGGTGGGCTTGGGACACAGCTGTCACCAAGGACACACAACTGGGAAATTTATTTATTAAAGGTGATGTTCACCATCAGAGCTGGAAAAATTGTCCCAGAATGGTCTCGGGCGTTGAAGCTGTTGGTGCTTCTTGGGCAACCTGAGAGCTGCAGGGGTGCTCAGGGAGAGGAGAGCATCCGCCAGTGTCCTTCATGGACACTGAGAATCGTGGAATTGTTCAGGCTGGAAACGCCCTCTGAGGTCATCGAGTCCAACGAGTCAGCACTGCCAGGTCCCCCATTAACCCATGTCTCTGAACACCACAGCTACAAGGTTTTGGAACACTTCCAGAGATGGTGACTCCACCACTGCTCTCAGCAGCCTCTTCCTGTGCCTGATCACTCTTTCAATGAAGAAATTTTCCCAATATCCAACCTAAACCTCCTCTGGTGCAACTGGAGGCCATTTCCTCTGATCCTGTCCCTTGTTCCCTGGGAGAAAAGCCAGGGTCACTAAGGGATAGCCACCAGACAACCCCCCAGGGCTAAATCCCTTCCCTCCAAGCACTGCTACCAGCAGCAACAACCTCCGGAAGGCAGCTTTCACTTTCTCTATCCGTCATTGATGGGGGAATTCACCCATGTGTGTTATTGCAGGCTCTGCTAATCAAGGTGCTTTGCTCCCCGTCCAGAAGCAATTCGCAGAACAGAAACCCTCACCAACACACGCCGACTCGCAATTATCCAGAGAACTTCCCAGAAAAGGCACTGGGAGCCGTACCAGGTAGAGAAATCCATCAGCGTGTGAATGCCCAGGAACCAGCGTGAGGAGGGACCTCCAGTGCTGGGAGCTCAGGGGCACCAAAGGCTCGTGAAAATCCTAAAAACCAATGGGTTTTAAATATTTTTAATATCAGCAGATGGTGCTGTTAGAAACTGCTGCTAACCCAATGAGGTGCAGACCCCATGTGAGCACAGAGGTGTTTGCCCTGAAATTCCCTCTTTTCCAAAGCTGTTCCCTGCATCCCAACAAAATCTGTTTCTCACTTGAACCTCTCTGATGCAGGAGAGGAATGACCCCGAGCTCTACCAAGCCTCCTGTCTGGAGGGCAGAGATTTGGGGTGAATCTGAGCTCTGAGACAGAGCAACAGCGAAATCAGCGTCTGGGGGACACCGAGTGACTCCGGCACCACCGCGGGGCGGGACTGTCCCAACTCACCCCGGGACACTCCTGCTTTGGGGCTTATCCCTGGAAAGACCATGAGAAATGTAATGTTTAATGCTCCATTATGTGCTTGAGCGTTTCCTCGATGGCCACAGGCTGTTCCACTATGATTATAAAGGGATTGATGACTTGTCAGCCTGTCCATAGCCAGAAATCAGCCAAACACCGCTGGTAGCCTGCCCAGGAATGACCAGCTGGGGGATTTCGTAGGGAATCATCTGCTTGGACATTTATTCCTGAAAAATGCTGGTTTCGAGAGATACGGAGTGACACAGGACTTTGGAGGGACAAGGAGAGATGCTGGTTTGAGTGAAAAAGGAAGTGGTGCCCCGGCACCTGCAGGGTGCCCCCAGCCAGCACCTTGCAGGGGTTAAACGAGACCTGGAGCTCTGAGCTTGGGGTTTTGGCCAGTGTTTGCAGAACGGGAGCATCCATTTCCATCCCATTTCCAGCTTGTTTCCATCCCCTGGGGCGATGACAGCCAGGGACCCCACTCCATCACACAGCAAAGGTCACTCCCGAGCCGGTGTTTCACCACGTCACCACATTCCCGTGAAAAATGAGCGTTCCCAGCTCAGAAAGGCGCTGTTGGATTTGGCACTTACTCAGAGCCTTCAGCAGCTGCCGTCCCTCCAGCGAGCCCCCAGGCACTTGGGATGTGAGCCTGGATTCAAAGCCGACCAGGTCCCTTGGTTTCCGAGTGGATTCTCGCCTAATTCGAGCCGGAAGGTTTAACCGATAAGATCAAGAACTTCTCTGAAATTCATCTCTATTCACATCCTGCCCCGGGGCTGGACTCTTTGTCCCATCCTCTGCTGAAGGGCACGGCTTCCCCTCTTCCATATGTAAAGCCTTGGCAGGCACAGCAGCATCCGTATTCCAAGCTGGGGTTTATTTAACCCCGGCATCGAGAATTCAAGGGGCAGATACAGAGATGCATCTTTTATTTCCTCCCTGCCTGGTAAGAGCCTGGTTGCAACTTCTTCTATCACCAGCTCTGGGGCCACAGCACAACAAAAATCTGGCTGGAGCTGTTGGAGTGAGTCCAGAGGAGGCCACAGAGATGCTCTGGGGGCTGGAGCCCCTCTGCTCTGGAGCCAGGCTGGGAGAGCTGGGGGTGCTCACCTGGAGAGGAGAAGGCTCCAGGGACACCTCAGAGCCCCTTGCAGGGCCTAAAGGGGCTCCAGGAGAGCTGCAGAGGGACTGGGGACAAGGGATGGAGGGACAGGACACAGGGAATGGCTTCCCAGTGCCAGAGGGCAGGGATAGATGGGATATTGGGAAGGAATTGTTCCCTGGGAGGGTGGGCAGGCCCCGGCACAGGGTGCCCAGAGCAGCTGTGGCTGTCCCTGGATCCCTGGCAGTGCCCAAGGCCAGGTTGGATGGGGCTTGGAGCATCAGGAAAATTAATCCACAAACACCAGAGGTTTATGTCCAAAAAGGAGACAGAGGAGTCCTGTATCTTTATACGAATAAAGGGAGAAGCCACAGGGCATTTCCCATGGGATCTCTCAAGTTGTTAGAGGACACAGCCTCCTTTTTATCCAAATTTCCCAGCTTCATTTCCCTCTCTCTTTCCCCCTTGGCTGAGGTACTTGAGAGGCGCAGACTTCCCGAATCACCTAATACAGACCCCCTCCCAACATGTACTCCCCCCCCCTTTTTCTTCTTCCTTGTGTCTCTGTTCTTTTTCTCTAAGTCCAGGGATTTAGCACGGCCTTGGGTGAGTAACAGTCTGTGTCAATCAGCAGAATTCCTGAACCTTAAATTCCAGAATTTATAGTTCCTCCCATTGTTTCTTTCACCTCCAAGTACCTGGCTGTATCTACCAGCAGGCCCACAGCTGGTTTGTAAAGACACCTCCTCCTCATTCCTTTCAGGAGCAGCCTGGGATAGTGGAAAGTGTCCCCGCTGACCTCCTCCAGGTGAAAACACTGCTAATTGCTATTTAGCTTAATCATCATTAAGCTGGGCAGGGTGAGGGTTAACCCCAGGTGAAACCACTAAGGGACATCTCCATCAGCGCCTCCCAGCAGCTGCTCATGTGCTCCTCAGGGGTGTGGCAGTGCTTTGCCAGCTCAAGATGCTCCCCAGAATTTCCAGGGGGAAGCTGGAAGATCTCCTTTGCTCTTTGCCAAAACACATTTGCAGTCACTCCAAGGAATGAGTGTGAAGGCTCAGCCCTTGCTCCTCCCAGCCCAGGGGCATCCCCACCCACCCTGTGGAGCATCCCGAGTGGGTCTGTGGCAGGAAAACCTGGGGTGCCCCAGCACTGGGGGTACCCCTCAGCTGCTCTGGGAACAGACGTGTTTCCCACACCTTTAACATCCTCCTTTTGGAGAACCAAGGCACTAAGAAGTTGCCTTGCCTTGCCCTGGTTTCTGCATCCTTCCCAGCCCTCCAGCTGTCTCAAATGTTGGATGTTTGCCACCTTATGGGATTGTGTGATGGATGAAAATGGATTTTCACCCTGGACTGTAACTGGCACTGCTCTGTTGTGCTCAGCAAAGCATTCAAGTCACTCAGACCTGCCAGGTGAGAGATGTGCTCTGCATTTCCCTCCTGCCAGCAGATCTGAAAGGGCTCCAGAAAAACTCCCCCCAAGGTTGCCAACCCCTCTCATGGTACAAAACCTGGCTTAGAGCTGGGAAAGGGAGGCACTGAGACTGGAGGCTCTGTGCTGTCATGAGGCAGGATGCTCCAGGTGGGACTGGGGAATGCTGGGAGCCCAGCTACCACAGGAGACGTCAGGATGTGTCTCCTCCAGCATTATTTGGGTGACTTGGGAATCCCCCAAAGCCCCCAGGTTTGGGAGCTGACAGCCCCCAGGCCCAGTGCTGGATCACAACACACTCAGTGGGAAAGTTCCCTCCCCCTCACTTTGGGGAAAATGAAGTGAAAAAGCAACTTGCACAATTCTTAGCGCTTCCTTGCATGTGTTCCTGCAGGAGCTTCCCAAATAACTGCTGGAGCAGGTGGATCTGAGGCTGGGCAGCACCCTGGGGTTGGTGGAGTGGCTGCTGCTCCGTGTGCTGCTTCTCATGGTGTTTGCAGGGAGATGCTCCTCTGCTCCAGCACAGCTCCCATTGGAAGCCCAAATGAGAACCACAGACCATGGAATGGTTTGGGTGGGAAAGGACCTTAAAGCTCATCTTGTCCCACCCCTGCCATGGGCAGGGACACCTTCCACTGTCTCAGGTTGCTCCAAGCCCTGTCCAACCTGGCCTTGGACACTGCCAGGGATCCAGGGGCAGCCACAGCTGCTCTGGGCACCCTGTGCCAGGGCCTCACCATCGTGGGCTCTTTCTGGCATCAGATTTCTGCATGTTTACAAAATCTTCACAAGAATGTGGGGGTTTGGGTTGTATCTAAAGGTGTCGATAGATGCCATGAGCTGGGTTTTTGTGTCAGCCAGGGCTGCTTGTGTGTCATTTTCCTTCTGATGGCGACAGGGCCCATTAATCAGTGTAAATTGAGGGCTGTGCAGCCCCTGGTTGTCGCTCCTTCCACACCCACTCCTGCTCCTGCTGTTGCAGGGAAGCTCTCCAGGAGCAGCAGCGTGGAGCACACACCTCCTGCCTCAGCAGCTGCTGTCTTCCCCATAGAACTGAGATTTCTTTAGCCCCTTTTTCAGCTCCTTCTGCTGGGCACAACCAGCTCCAAGGACTTGCTCAGAGGGTGCTGCACACCGTGTAGGGATGGGGTGTTATCAAACACATTTACTGATGAGCTTGCAGGCAGACATCACCCCAACTCCTGCTCTGCAGCCCCCCCATCCTGGAGATCACCTTCCTGCAATTCCATAGGCTCTGGATGAGCTTTTGAGGACTATTCATTTCTCTTTTATTTAATGAAACCTCAGCCTGGGTCCTGGGTTTGCTGGCAGTGTGATCTGTTTTCTGGAGGTCAAGTCAAGAGAGATTTCTGGCCGAACGTGTCAGCTCTGCTCATAAAGATGCCCAGACATCCTCATCAGGAATGTTTTCCTGGTGTGACCACACATTTTCTGACAGCTTAAGAACTGATGAAGGCACCCAGCCTGCAGAAAAAAATCTATCTCCTGCCCAGGGAGCCTGAGATCCTCATTACCTAACTGAGAGGGGATAATAATTCCTCAAATCCTGTAAGAACCGCAGTGCAACAGCGTTGGCATCGAGGTTGTCAGGTCTCCCTCCACCAGGCAGAGGCAGGTGACAAAGCTGCTGGGAGTGCTGCTGGATTCATCCAGGAGGAATGGCTTCCCCTGGGCTCAATTTTACAGCTGAGAGTGGTTTTGCACTAGGAGAAGGTGGTTCTAAGGAGGGGGCTATTTCCAGGTGAGGTGTGGCCCTATCGCTTCTCTCTCCCTGTGACTGTGCCTGGCTTGCTCTGCCTGGGATTCCTACCAGGAGAGGAAGCTGGATTCAGGGATCCCTTTGGCTTTGCTGGGAGTTGGGGTTCCATGGGAGGGCTCAGCAGTGCCATCACCTCCCTGGGCACTGGCACCCACTGCCTGCAGGCCATGGTTTGCAAAATCTGCCAGCCCAGTGATCTCCCCCTCACCATCCCCTGCCCAAAGCCCCTCCATCGCTTCCACTCCAAACCTTTCCTTGTCACAAACCTATTTTCAGGTGTTTTGAACACAAACCAGCTCCCCTCATGTTTGAACAGAGCAACACTTAATTCTGCTGCTGAGATCACAGGTTTCTGCCAGCACAGGGACATAAAATTCCCAGACTGGCCCAGCCCAAGGTCTGTTTACCCAAGACTCCAACTCCTCCTGAGAGCACCCCTCAGAGAGGGGGGGAAAAGCCAGGCAAAGGTTGCACCTCCACAGGTAAGGACTATTTGGGATAATCCTGGAAGAGCTCTCATTTCCACCCATTTTTGTCCCTGGTTTTGATGGCAGTGCCCAAATGCTGCCTATGCTCAGTTACTGGGGATATAAAATACTTAACTGGAGGGGAAATCCTCTGGAACTGTACTTAAGCCTGTCCACTTGAATGTAATGGATGTGGCACCTGGGGACATGGGTTAGTGGTGGCCTTGGCAGTGCTGGGGAATGGTTGGACTCGGTGATCTTGGAGGGCTTTTCCAACCTTCACCACTCTGTGGCTGCAATGAGTTAAATAAAGAGGCTGTGCCAAGTTTGGGGCCTGGAGAAGAGAAGGCTCTGGAAGGTTTGTTCCACCCTTTTGTTGTGTTTCCTCATGATCCTTATCCTTATGTTTTCTGGGTGATCCTTATCAAAAAAGATAAAATTGGGTGACTGTGACAGTGGCCTTGCAAACCTGTCCTTCCCTGTCCTTGTCACCCTGGCTGCTTGTTCTCTGTGCATTTCCCTCCAGGTAGTCCAAGAGCCAAAACGTTGGTGAAAAACACATCAAAGCATCTCATGATCATTGTGGGTCACTTCCAAGTTGGGATATTTGATGAGAAATCAAGGATTTTTGGATCCCCTGTGCCTTGTGGTGACGGTGAGCTGGACTTGCAGCTCCCAGGCTCACTGGCAGGGCTGTGCTGGCTTTATATCAAGCTGTGCTGTGCCATCTGAAATTGGACCCCCAGGAATTAGGCAGACTTTGGGAAATCAGCACTTAGTGCTGGCTTCGGGTGGGTCAAATGGCTCTTTGCTTTGGAGGGAGCTAATGGAGGGTGGGTGTATAATTTTGTTTTTCACTGAATATAAATGAGAAGCCAATCTCCTCTCCTGACCTGTCAGACACAGACGGAGATGGATCTGGAAATCTCCTTGCTCGGGGGTGTTTTTTCATCCTAAGTAGCTTCTCCTGCTCCTCTGCTGAGTGACCAAAGGGCAGCTGTTGATTTATTACCCCTGGTGTTTGATCCATAGGCTGAGGCTTATCCTGGGCACCCAGCTCTCCTCTAATGCCAGCCCATTAACAGGGAGACCTGCTCTGCACTGTAATTACAGGGAACATGACATTCCTGCAGATTTCCCTTCCCCAGACCTTCAGATTTCCCCAGGCTCCTCGGCACAAAGAGCATTTCACTTCCCCCAGTGGTTCCCTGGCTATTTCCCCCCTCCTGGGAGGGGTTACTTTCCCTTCCACACCTCTGGAGTGATGAGGTTCATGTTAAATAAAGTGGGAAGGAAGGAGTTTGCTCATGAAACTCTTCAAAGACCAAGAAGTCTGCAAGCTAAGCCAGCCCTCAGCAGCAAACAGAAGCCTCGGATCCTGTGGCAGCAGCCCAGGCATGAAAACAGAATTTGGGTGAAAATAGATGTCCCAGATGGGAAATAAGGGAGGCTCTGACTGGAAGAGCAAAAAATGGTGCTCAACTTGGAAGCAAAAGGCAAAAGTGGATGCAAAAAGCTGAGCATGACCTGTCTGTACAATTCTATGAACCAGCCAAAGGAAAACTTCATCACTTCTTACCCTGCCTGGTTTTGGGGATTTTTTTGCACCAGCCCTTCTCTGAGCAAATGGTCTGGCAGATTCCCTTCCCAGTGTTTCAGGCAATTTGTAAAGCTAAAACCTTCTCTAACAGGTAGGCTGGGAAACAACCCAGCAGAAACAGGTTGTATTTTCTCCACCATCATGACCACACTCATTTAATTTTTTTTTCCACAGTATGTGAGAGGTGACTTAGAGGATATTGAAGTGTACAGCAGCTTTGCAGGAGGGTTTTCCTGAGATGCAAAAGAAGCCTGAGGACTTTTAACCCATTTTTTCCCACAACAGGGCAGGCACAGCTGAGTGTTTTCTGATTTTTGTGCTTGAAGAATCTGAAGAATGTCTGCTCATTTCAGTTTTTTTATTCCTAATTTAAAAAGCATTAGAGAAATGAGGTTAAAAATAATTTGTGTTCTCACTTGATCATGTTTCCAACAGCACATTTATGTCCCAGCCCAGACAAAAGCAGAGGGGCTCCAGCCCTTGGAGAGTGATTTTTATGACCCTGAGGAGAACCAAAGCTGTAAAATAACATCCTGACCCTTGCTGAGTGTGGTCCAGGTGAGCCTGACCCCAAGTAACTGCTGGCCCCATGGGAATCTCGTGAAGCAGCAACTCCTCACAAAGCCTAATCCTTGTTACTAGAGGGGAAAAAATTGGTTTAGGTCTATCTGCCAGGTAGGGTAATGCAAGGATGTGAGAATTTGACTTAAAAATATGTGATAGAAGGTTTAGTGCCAAGCTCTGCTAAAAAAGACCTCCAAAACCTGTGGGGAAAGAACAGTAGAACATGAAGAATGAAAATATATATATTGCAAAAAAAACCAACAAACAGACTAAAAAACAAATAAAAACACCCCCAACCACCATTTCATCTGCAACAAGATGTCTGATGGCTGAAAGGACCAACAGAGGGAAAGATGAATAGAGCTGATTATTTATATGTTGAGACCCTGACAGGTTCTGTACTCAAAGCCTGCAGTGCGAGCTGATGGCTCACCCACAGCCACAGAAACCTGCACCAAAATTGCCAGTTTTCCTTTCTTTCCATGAAAATTTCCACTTTTGTCCTGATGAAGAGGAGAAAAAACCCCAATTGCTCCAGTGAGGAGGGCGGAATGGGGAGATGCTTCCATGGAGGTGAGTTCATGTGCCAGGGAATAAGCAGAGGTGTATTTTCCTTCAGGTGTGGGTTGCTGGAAATGGGCAGTGGGCAGGGAGAAAAGTTTATCCTTCATGGATGGAACCTGAGCTCCTGCCAGAGAGGCTGCTCCTCTCTGGGTCCCTGTTTGGTTCACAGTTACATCCACCCCACCTCCAGCAGCACCTTTGTGCTGCCTAATATTAATATATAAATATTAATTTTATTTACTTAGAGTCTCAGTGTAGTGTTTACCTCAGCTGTGGAATTTATTGTATTTATTTTACAGCTTTGGCTTTCCCCCCACATATTTCACCAATAGTAACTCAGAGCAGAGCAGGGGAATGGTTCCTTCCTTCTTTGATCCCCCTGAACAAGTGGGATTGCTGATATATTATTGAACTGGTGAATTATTCAAGGTTTGCTGTCTCATGGCTTTCTGGCATAAGAAACCCAGTCTCTAAACACATCTCCTATTTCCTAATGTAACTACTTCATGTCAGTATTTATTCTTTCAGGATTTATTGCTCTTTCCTTGCTTTTGATTACTTTTTCAATCATGTGCGTGAGTATTGCTCACTACAGTCCATGTCGGTGTGTTTTCTAAGCTTGGGCAGTTAGAAGTGAAAAAACTGTGAACTGCTCTGCAAAATGTCCTCAGACATCCATAAATCAGCCTGACATGGAGATGATTTTCAACTCAATCCACCCTGAGATACAGATGACCCTGTCATGAACAGCTGTGGCTGCTCCATGCAGTGTTCCTGCAGAGATCTGTGGTCACAGCTCCCATTCCTTTGTCCATCCAACATCACCACTGTCAGCACAGAAACCCTCACACTGTTCTCACTCGATGTATCAACATGAAAAGTGCTGTGGGTTATGTCTGTAGGGGCAAACTCGGGACATCAAGACCCTTTAAGAAGTTTATTACGAAGCTGCTGCCAGGATCAGTCAGCATTGGATGTGGCTGGGAGCTGAGAGGCTGCAAAAGCCGTGTTGGTTGGCTCAGGCTGGCTTCTGTGGCAGTTTCTGCAGCCCAGCAATTCTGTGTGTCTGTCTGAGCACCCCAGAGATGCTCCTGACACTTCCCTGGGGCTGCCCAGGGGCCTGCAAGCGCCTTCTGGGGCCACCCAGACACCTCCCTGGGCCTTTGGGGCTCCCTGGCACAGTGCAGACAGGGACTGAAGAAAAGCTTCTTTGGAAGATGCAGGCAAGAGAATATTGCCCACGGTCTGAATTCCAGCTGCCCTCAATAATCTTTAAATCCTGTTGTGACATTCAGGCTCTACTTTACTGCTGGTCTGCAGCACATGTGCTAAACCATCAACACGACTCACCCTGATGCATATTGAACAGTAAAATAACACAGCAATGTACAGAAAACATGAAATTTATTGAACATTAATACTCTTAAAAGTTTCTACGCTGCTACAAACTCGAACTGTGTGGTTAAAAAGATTCCAGGGAAAACCATGCCTAATAACAAAGGGGTTCCTAACACCTATGGGCAGGAATGTCCCAGTGCCCGGGCTCAGCACTGGTCACACATTCCCGGCCATGTCCGCCAAGCCCAGAGATGAGCTGGGGCTGGGGAGTCGGAGGAGAGGCGAGAGGTGGAGTCTGCTCTTCTGAGTGCCAGCGCTCCTTCGCCTCCTCCCTCTGGGCCCTGGCCTCTGCCGGGAGCTCTGGAGCAGAGACGTCTTCATCAGGGCCTGGTTCTCCAGCAGCAGCTGCAGCAGCTCCTCGGAGCAGCCGTGGCCCTGGCAGCACGGCCGTGCAGAGGCCCGGGCGCTCTGGCTCTTCTCCTGCAACACCCAGCACAGGGAGCCCGATGGAGGGGCAGAGGGGCCTCGGGGCTGAGCCCTCGGGCGCTGCCCTCGGCCCCTCCTGCACAGCGAGCCTGGGCCCGGCTGGGCTGCCCCGGGCAGAGGCTGCAGCAAGAGCAGCTCCGGGGCTCAGCCGGGCCCGTTCCTGCCCAGCGCTGGGCTCAGCCCCCGCTCCGCCAAAGCCTTGGCCAAGGGGCTGCCCCAGAGGCCCGGCACCCGCGGGGCCTGCCCAGCTCTGCTGCCCCACGGGGGCTCTCGGGCCTCGCCCCACACCCTCCTGGCCCAAGGCCTTGGCGGCCCCGGCACCGGCCCACCTGCCTCAGCCCCTCCCTCACCTCTCCCCGGCGTCTCCTGAGCCCTCTGACAAGGACCCAGCCCAGGTAAAAGCCCCTGAGAATCAGGGCCACGGCTGCACAGATCCACGGCAGCGCCTCCAGGACCAGCGCGGTGTCGCTCCTTGGCACCACGGCCTCCTGCTCCTCCAGGGCCTGGGGAAGCGCATCCCAGCTCCCTGTGTCCCCAGCAGCGTGGCTGGAAGGGTCCAGTGGCTGCACCAAGAGCAGCAGCACCGAGAGCGGCAGCAGCGGCAAGAGCCCCTGGCTGAGCATGGTGCTGCTGACGGACGAGCTGCCACCGCTGAACAGGCCCTGGACGTCCTTCCCAGCCGACTTCTGCCTGGGCTCTGGGCACGGCGACGGGCTGGGGACACTTATCAACACTGTCCCCAAAGGCTGTGATGTCACAAGGCTGTTACCTGTGACAGGAGAAATGGGTGCAAATGTCATCACAGAGGACTCGGTCTGGAGGAATGGCTGTGGGGTCTTCACCAACATCAAGCCATGCAAGTTTTGCAGACTCAAGCACAGTCTGAACTCCTGAACTTTAGGGGAAAATGCCCAGGCTTCATGGACTTGTGAAGAGGAACTTTTCTGCCCAGGCTGGGCTTCAAGCTCATTTCAGTGGTTGTACAATGCATGACAAGGCAGGGCTATGTTCAAGGGGCAATATGGAGTAGGTGGTTGGGGAAGGCTGCACCTTCCTAGGACATCAGCACTGGGGAAAGGAGGAGGGCAACATGCGGTCAGGAGTTCAGGAGAAAAGGAGGCTGCCTCCTCCAAAAACCTGAGACCCCACCGGGGTACGGCCTGGAGCACTCTCTCCCTTCTCTCGAATACGGGTGACTCTTGCAGGACTCTCCTCTGTCCCCTGTGCAGACTTTCACAGTGGCATGTTCAGCACAGGGCTCTCCAGTGCAGGGCCAAGAGCTGGACTTGGAGGATCCTTGGGGGTCCCTTCCAACTCCACACATTCTGTGATTCTGTGACTCCACGTCCCCTTATCCTGTCCCTTGATCCCTGGGAGCAGAGCCCAGCTCCCACCTGGCTGCACCCTCCTGTCACGAAGCTGCCGAGAGTGAGAAGGTCCCCCCTGAGCCTCCTCTTCTCCAGGATGGGCCCCCAGGCTCCCACAGCCTCTCCACACAGGACATGAGCTCCAGACCCTTCCCCAGCTCCCTTCCCTTCCCTGCACCCGCTCCAGCCCCTCAATGTCCTTCTGCAACTGAGGGCCCCACAACTGCACACAGCACTCGAGCTGTGGCCTCCCCAGTGCCCAGCACAGGGCCATAAGCCCTGCCCTGCTCCTGCTGGCCACGCCACTGCTGACACAGGCCAGGGGCCATTGGCCTTCTTGCCCACCTGGGCACACCTGGCTCTGCTTCAGCCACTGCCAAGCAGCACCCCCAGGTGCCCCAGGGTCCTGAGAGCACCTTCTGGGACAACCCAGAACCCTCCCTGTGCCTTTTGGTGCATTCTGGTACAATATGGACAGTAATAGAACAAAAGATAATTTGTAGATGTTATCAATAAAATATTTCTAAAGGTGGGATTCTCAGTTTTCCTATAAAAATGTACCTGTACAGTTTAATTGACTTTTATTCTGAAGAACTTTCAGAGTTCTGAGTCATGGATGATGTACAGGATACAAACTGTCTGCTGGAAGGTTGGCATGAGCAAAGCCATGGCCTGCCCTGGTGCTTACGGACAAAAGGAAATCCAGGACGGAAATGTAGACCTGACAATAGGGAACAGTGAGGATATATAATGAATACTGTAGCAGGGTTAGGAATTTTGTGTCTTGTGTTTATGGTTTCTTCACAACAAAGGGAAACGCACTTGTGAAGATACAGGCTGCTGTTAGTAGACTTTCTAACAGCCATGTTTTCATCTCCTTATGAAAATAAATATTTCCCAGCCTTGACTGAGCCTAGTAAATTTTGCTCCTTATCCACAGTGGCTGAAGAGGTCTATTCAGGGCCCCCAGCAGCAATTCCTGCCAGGGACGTGTGTCAGGCTTTACACGTTTTGCAGTTCATACACAAACCCCCTGTGTGCATTCCAGGGTCCAGATACCCCAGTCTGCAGTTGGAGATTTACCTTCTAGTCTCATTCATGGTTTCCTTTGATTTTTGCTCCACAAAAGCCGGGCTCTTGCCCTCGGAGAGATCCTCGTCGTCCTCTGCAGAGCGCGTGGAGGGTGGATGGATCCCCGGGATGTGGCCGGTGGGTCCGTGTGTGCTCCGGCCGGGTGCAGAACGGGCCCCGCCGGGCCTCCCCTCACACCGCACACACGGCCGGGGTTCCTCAGAATCCCCCGGGGATGGCTCCCAGCCCTCCCTCCTGAGGCACAAACCCCATCCCGGCTTACCCGGGGGTGTCCCCAGCGCGGGGGACGCAGCCACGACACGGAGCTGCCACCGCTTCGCCCGGGCTGTCGGGGCAGCGCCTCCCGCCCCACAGCACACGGGGGAGGCCGGAGCCGGCCGAGGCCGCCGGGGCAGAGCCAGGGCGGGGCGCAGGGAGTGGCCGGCAGGAGCAGGGCAGGGCTCGTGGCCCTGTGCTGGGCACTGGGGAGGCCACAGCTCGAGTGCTGTGTGCAGTTGTGGGGCCCTCAGTTGCAGAAGGACATTGAGGGGCTGGAGTGGGTGCAGGGAAGGGAATGGAGCTGGGAAAGGGTCTGCAGCTCATGTCCTGTGTGGAGGGGCTGAGGGAGCCTGGGGGGCCCTTCCTGGAGGAGGCTCAGGGGGGACCTTCTCACTCTCGGCAGCTTCGTGACAGGAGGGTGCAGCCAGGTGGGTGTGGGGTATGCCCAGGCCCTGCCCTGGAGATGAGAGATTTTGTAATCGCCCAGCAGGACTCCCTGGAAAGGCAGCCACTTCTTTGGTCACGGTGAGAAAAGACAGACCCACAATCCTTTAGGAGACCCTGTGCAGATCCTTTGTAACCCATTGGCTTTCACCCATCCCCTGTATCCCTATAAAAGCTAAGCCCTCTGCCCCTGTGAGGGAGAGCTCTCATCCCTGGCTTTCCCCTTTGCTGGAGGGGACCAACAATAAAGCTCCTTCCATGAGGAACCAGCCACACGAGCCTCTCATCTCTCTCTCTGGTCTGGTCTGGCCTGGAGGCTGCCCTGCAGAGCTGAGCTGGAATCACGAGCTGATAATCACTAAAGAGCTGACAGTCTCTGCAAGGGCCCTCCTGCCAGCAGCTGAGGGAAGACACCGGGCCTCGGGAAGGCGATTCCTTTTGGGACCATCTCCCCGGACTGGTCACCTCTTCCTGGGTCAGAGCCACTGACCCCTCACCAGCTGTAATAGGTGGGGGCCGGGCTCTGCTCCCAGGGAACAAGGGACAGGATAAGAAGACATAGTCTTAAGTGTGCCAGGCGAGGTTTAGGTTGGATACTAGGAAGAATTTCTTCCTGTTGTTATGAATGTATTGTGATGTTGGCTTTTCGCAGGTTACATAATTGTTATGAATATATTGTGATATTGGCTTTTTTTTTCATGTTCCTTAATGTTAGAAAAACTTTACCTAGGTTCTGTATTGTAGTACATGACATAGAACGTCTACTGTTTATGTAGTCAGTTTAGAAAAGATAGGCAGAGAAAGCCTTCACGTTCCTGGAGTATCTTATCAGAGAAGACCTGAAACCAGAGAGAAGAATTGATGGAGGGAGCAGAGATGGAATGGAGCCAAGGAGGAAGATAAGGCTGATGGGATGATACACAGAAACTCCAAAGAATTTATGAATCATGCATGATTGTGATGAATATGCAATAAGAGATGTACTTTTACAGACGATCTTTTGGATGTAGAGTTGTGCCTTTGGATCTCTGCCAAAGCACCCAGCCGTAATACCCTTTTTGCTATTGTCTCCTAATTGTCCCTTTAATTAAACTTTCCTTAAAACTCTACTAAGAGTGAACCTCGTTTTTCACACCATAAAGGGTGATGAGATATCAGAACGGGCTGCCCATGTGCGCGATGGATTCAACTGTGGCGGGAGGTGTTTAAGGAAAGCTTAGACGTGGCACTCAGTGCTCTGCTCTGGTCGCCACGGTGGCGACCGATCACAGGTTGATTCGCAGATCTCAGAGCGCTCTTCCACCTCAAGTTATCCCGTGATTCCGTGATTCCGTGATTCCGTGATTCCGTGATTCAGTGTCCGGCCCGCCGCACACTTCGCTTCCCGCAGGGTTTGGCCCCGCCGCGCCGCCGTAGCGCGTTGCCTCAGAGCCGCGGCGGCCGCGGGTCCCGGCGATGTCGTTCCGCGACCTCCGCAGTGAGCGCGGCCGGGGCCGGGAGGGGCCGGGAGGGACCGGGCGGGGCCGGGCGGGGCCGGGAGGGACGCGGCACCCCCGGCTCGGCCTCCCGGGGGGCCCCGCTGCTCCGCTCGGCCGCACCCGGAGCTGCCGGCGGGCGGTGCCGCGGGGGATGCGGGGCTGAGCCCGCCGGTCCCTGCCTGGGAGGGGTCCCGGTGGCACAGCCCTGCACGGGCGGGATTCCCCCAGCCCCTGGGGGACACAAGTGAACCTTGCGTTTGCAGGGAGAGACTGTGTCAGCGTTGTTTCAGCTCAGTGAATCTCGTTTAAAACGCCTCTTTTCACTTTGGCGTGTTTTCTGTTGAAATGATGTGATTTATGTTAATTATTGAGGTTGAATTTTTTAACAGTGCTTTGCACTGGGTATATCTCATGGAAACTAAGCAGCACTCTGTGGGGGATGGCAATCTTGGCAAAGCCCTTATTGGATATATAAGAAGGAATCCCTGCTCTTCCTCATTTTTCAGATTTTACTGAGATGATGAGAGCGCTGGGGTATCCTCGACTCATATCCATGGAGAATTTCCACACCCCAAACTTCATGCTTGTGTCAGAAGTGCTGCTGTGGCTGGTGAAAAGGTTGGTGATGAGGCTAACAAATTTTGGGCTGATGCTGGCATGCGGGGAGTGTGCTTGGAACTGATGGTGCGGTGTGAAATTAGGAAACTCAGTGACACTTAGTCATTCTTTGAGCTCTGCTCTTCTAAATCCCAGATAGAAATGTGGTAGTTTGCAGGTTTTTAGTTTAATTACACAGACTGGAGTAGGAAACGCAGTGACTCAGTCCTGGCAGAGGTTGCACCCTGACTGTGGGCACATTCATTCAAAAGTAGCCTTATCTCTCTCCCATATTCTCCAAATTCCACAACCATCCTGTCCATGACCTTTTATCCAAACAGGGTGATCTACTGTGGGAATTTCACCAAAACCCAGCCAGTTTTTGCCTTGCTGCTACAGTTGTTGGCTCAGCCTGGTATTGTCCTGCATCCACAACATGTTTAAAACAAGTAAAATGGTTTGGTTCTAATCTACCACTGTCCAGTTGCAGTTTTACACCCACTTAACCCATTGTCAGCCTTTGGTTAAATATTTCTGTGTCTTGAAGTGTTACTTGAATGATACACTATCTTCTCTCTCCCAATTTAGTGTAAAATTAAGGGGTTTTTTTTAAGATCATGAGGTAGAATATTATAATTGAAACCAACATTGACCAGTTTGTCTGATTGCTGTTTTTTTGTCCTGGATTCATAATTAATATCCATTAATTCCCAAGCCATTAGAAATTTGCTGAATACTCTTGCAATTGTCATGAAATAGGGATATACTCACAACCACTCAAAATTACTTGGATTAAGTTGCCTAAATAGTCTTGAAGATGCTGCTGTTTACACTGAGGGTCCAAATCACTGAATTTTCCTTTATTCCTCCCTGCTTCCTATAGACTGGCCACTTCTAGAATTTTCTGCATCTCCTGGGTTTTTTTAAGCGTTTCACAGATTTCAGTTTGTTTTTCCATAAGTTTCCTTTACATGTGAAAGGAGTATGTTCGAAATGATGTCTGGATATGAATTTGTGCAGTGTGTCAGGTTTTGTACAACCCCACTGTGTGCATTCCAGGGTCTGGATGCCCCAGGCTGCAGTGGGAGCTGCACATTTATTTTCCACTCTTGTCCATGCTTGCTTTGTGTTTGATTTTTACCTCACAGATGGACCAGTCTCTTTTAATGTTGCCAGAACCTTGTTCTAATCTCCACCTGTTGTCTGCACAGGTATGAACCTCAGACTGACATTCCTGGGGATGTGGAGACAGAGCAGGACCGGGTTTTCTTCATTAAGGCTGTGGCTCAGTTCATGGTGAGTCTGCCCGGGAGCTGTGCTTGGGCTGAAATCCTGAACATCTGAAATCCTGGTTCCATGTCAGCTTTAGAGCTTTCCCTCTTAACCCTACAGAGTTTCCCTTCAAGGGGTGGCTGAGTTTGTGTTGCATTCTGGTGCTGCATTATCCCTGGAAGTGTCCAGGTTGGATGGGGCTTGGAGCAGCCTGGCCTAGTGGAAGGTGTCCCTGCCCATGGCACGGGGTGGGACTGGATGGGATTTAAGGTCCCTTCCAACCCAAACCATTCTGTGATCCTGTGTCTTGTGCTGGTGGAAATTTGAAGAGGCCAGGGCGTGCTGTTACAGACATCTTGGCCTTCTCTCTGCAGAACTGGGATCTAAATACAATATTGGGATCTAAAATTATATTCATTCTTATCTCTCCTTATTTATAAAAGGTAACAGTGGAAGACACAGCTGTAGATAGGAGATGGTTTTAAACCATTTCAGTTGTTTTAAAAGAGATCCCACCATGGTTATTGCTAAGTTTGGATGCCTGATTCTTTTCTGTGCTTGAATAATCATAACTTCTGATGTTTTCATTATGGTATAGAATCATATATTGGCATATGTTGTATGGGATTTTCCATAGATCAGGGCATGTGTTTTTCTCAGACCAGTTTTTTTATGCATGAGCATATTTGGATTGGGCCATGAAATTTTTTAGTCTTTTGGAATAAAATAACATTGTCCAAAATTCATGTGATTTTGAAGCAGTGTGAGCCTTTGATGTTATCACACACTTAGATAACACCCTTCATTATGTGAAAAGAACTTTCTGGGGCTGCAGGTGGATCTGGAAGCAATGGAAGTCTTTATGCTAATACCAAAGATGAATTACAATACTTAAAAAAAAATTTAAAATGTCATTTTAAGAATATTTCCCTTGTCATTTGTGAATAGTGTGCACCATAAATTCTCTTAGTTCTTCATTTTGCCATGTTCAGAGCATGGTACCTTCCTGTACATATTAGAATGTACTTTTGAGCCCTGGAGCATCATGAGATGGAGTGAAAAGGTCTGTTTTGTTTGGAAGTGTTTCCCCCCTCCAAGCACAAGTCTGGAAGCAGAAATAATGTCCTTCTTTTCAATAGCTGATTTCATGTCAGAAATCTCAAAGGTTTTGGAGAATTACATAATATGATTCAGAAAATGAAATTAATGGAAATTACTTTAATCATACTGTACTTAGTTAATATTAAAGTTAATATGGGGATTATTGTAGGTTTTCAGCATTTTCAGGATGAGAAAAGCTTGTAGACATTTCCTTAATAATTCACTGTCCACAATTATGTTCTCCAGGAGTTAATGGCTTAATTTGGGAGATTTGATGGAGACAGAATTGTCTCAGAAGAGAATGTCAGGACAGATCCATCATTAGGAAATACAACTGGAGCTTTGCTCTGCTTTACTGAGCAAGGAGTAAGGAGGTGTTAATTTTCCACACAAATTAGGTAGTGCTCTGTGTTCCTGGCAGTTTGAGAATTTACTAAATGTCTCCTTTCCACACCTAAAAGTTCTGAAGTGTCTGCAAGGTTGTCTTAGGTGGGTTTTTAATCATTTGCCCCCTTAGAGCTGCCCTAATTGGTGGGGCTCAATACCTGGCCCCTGCTGGAGCCCACTTGGATCCAAATTTGAAGTAGAGTGCAACAAAAAGCCTCTGACGAGTTCATCTCATAGAAATCCATTCAGGAAAACAAACTCAGAAACCTAAGGCCACAAAACCTTTTGCAAGAGTCAGACACCACAGTCAAAATTTGGCTCCATTATATTAATAAAGCAGATTGTGAAGTTAAGCAAATTTTCTGGCTGTTGCTGCCATTCTTGCTATATATTTATATATTTTTCTGTTGCATTTTAACCATCTGATCTTCAGAATAAATAGCTGTGGTTTTAAATGGTTCTTTAAAACTAGAAATGTTATAAAATAAAACAACAAATAAAATAGGCAACTGTCCCAAACATGAAGTGATGAGGTGACTTTCCAAACATGAAGTTGTCTTCTTGACTCCACAGGGCCATTGTGCCAATCTGAAAAATATATGTACTTGTCTGTGTATTTTTTTTCTCTTTTTAAGTAGCCTTTGAATGAAAAGCCATTTTTTCCCTCTCACTAGACATTGATTTTACTCTCTTGAGAGTGAATGGAGCTAAAATTGGAACTCCTGTCTTAACAACACCCTTTATAATTTAGTGCATTTGGACAGGGGATGTTTAACAGAGTCCATCAATTTAATGACCACTTCTCCTACAATGTCACACTTGCTGTTTCTACAATTAATTTTTTAGATTGCTTCTACTGCAGAGGAAGGGAGGTGGACATACCTGGCTTTTCACTTTGTGTCTTGGCTCATTTGAGGTCATTCTGAGAACAACGTTTCAAAAGGAATCAGGGTTTTTTTGTACTGTGGCTCTCGTATTCCCCCAGCTCAGGGTGCAAAACATCAGGAGCCTGTTCTAGGAGTTTGGGCTTCAATTTTCAGGAATCACAGAAGATCCTGAGTTGGAACCTTGAGCTCTGGCAGCCTCGGGGCCGTGCCCATTCCCTGGGGAGCCTGGTCAGTGCCCCAGCACCCTCTGGGGGAAAAACCTTTTCCTGATCTCCAGCCTGACCCTCCTCTGACACAGCTCCAGCCGTTCCACTTGGGTCGTGTCACTGGAAACAGATACAGAGTCATTTTCCTCTGCTGGATTGAGATTTTGGGATGAGAGAGGCAAAAGGAAAATATTTATTGGAAATTAAAATCTGATTCTTAAGTCACAAAGTTTAATAAAATACATGCAAAGAAACATGGGCCAACATCCATTTGCTTTGTTTCCTTTGAAAAGCTGGAGCCAAATCCACGGTTTGAAGTGGTGGTCCTTTCTCTCTTTAGTTTCACAGGTGGGCAAACCTTGTACCAAATACTGTAATATTTGAGACTCTTCCCCCAGCTTGAAGATCCTGCCCTGTCAGAGCCTGAGGGGAATGGGAATTCCTTCTAGGAACACTGTAAAACCAAAGCTGTGTAATACCACCAGTGACTCATGGATAGGCTCTATCTGCCACAGCATTCCCAAAGGAGAAACATTTCACCAGAAGTTTCATCTTAAAAATACACTGAAAAGAAGATGTTAAGTCACTTTTGGGCTTAATGTGTCATTTTTAAGCTTAATTTTTATATCCATAGCTGGTGATCAATTTTTTTTTTTTTGCTTCCTTGTTTAGTTATGCCACCACGAAGACTCCCTCAAAGTTTAATCTGAAATTTGTGGTTGGCTCCTTGGGGCTATTCATTTATAATATAAACTTACCAGGAATTTCAAGAACAACGTTTGTGTCCTGTGACAGATAGTCATTTCCCCCCTTTATTATTTTGAAGTACAAAAAGATAATATTAGAATTTTTAATATTTTTTTCCTTACTGCTCTGTCTGTACCTTTCAGAGATGGGAGACAAGGGAATAAAATCACTAATATCATAGCAGGGGAAAATTGAGAGAAACAATGAAACATTTGGAAGGTGCTGCTGGAAGAGAAGACAGTTAAATTAGGATAACTGATCTTATTCTTGCAACTCATTAAGGGTGAAATTTACCTCTCTGCAGCATCATCACAAGCCCTGGGCAGCACTTACTTTCCACTTAAACTTAATTTGAATTTAAGTGGTGCACAGGGTTTTTGCTGATCTTTACTAAGGGAAGAAATAATGATAGTTTGAGGGTTTTTCTGCAAATGCTCTGACATGCAGAAAGTGCACAGCTTTCAGAAAAATTTCTTCTAGAAATACCAGTATTATGATGAGACAAACTGGGTGTCCAAATTGGAGGAATTACTCTGTACAGCAGAACATGGTGCCCCCAAAAAGAGCTCTGGAGTGCAGATAACTGAGGATTTTGTTCTTTATGACTGCTGAATTCCTTCTTTCTTGCCCAAGGCTACCAAGGCTCACATCAAGCTCAACACAAAGAAGCTGTACCAGGCAGATGGATACGCTGTGAAGGAGCTGCTCAAGGTCACCTCGGTGCTCTACGGGGCCATGAACACCCAGGGAGGGGAGCGTGCAGACCTCCCAGAGGAGGACAGCAGCAAGTTCAAGTTTGATCTGGGCTCAAAAGTAAGCAAAACTGGCACTCTTGTGTTCACTTAGGAAAAACTCATCTGTTTTCTAGCTGAAATTTAAGTGGAGAATGTTCTGGCAAGGCAGTAGGCAGGGTTTTAAGTTAGACTTTCAGTAGGTGAGGTTCTGTGATTCTGTGATTTGTTTTCATCTCTGAATTCTCAACACAAACAAGGCAACAGTGGCACAAAATTGGTTCTCTTTCTCTTTCTCTTTCAACAGCATTGAAATGCTGTTGAAATCGTAGAAATATTGGAGTAGGCTGGAATAAAGATTATTCTTTACCTACAAAACTTTTGCAACAGGAGGAGCTTGCAAAATACTGACTGAAAGTTGATTTTCAGTCCATTTGCATTGAAGCAAAGGGAGATCTTCCTGTGACCCTAACAGACATCAAAGCTGTTCAAGCCCTTAAAATAAAAGCCATCTCTAGATATTTTAAAAGCACTTTCTCTAAATATTAAAAAAAACCCAATAACCCAGCACTTTACTAAATAAGAGGAATTTCTGTTACTACTTCTGTGGAAGGTGTCCCTGCCCATGGCAGAGAGTGGGACTGGATGGGCTTTAAGGTCTCTTCCCACACAAACCATCCCGTGATTCTCTGTTCCTATGATTCTTGAGAAAATGGCAGACCCACAGGTGATTCTCCTCTGTGTAAGTCTGATGTGTCTCTCTGAAAAAATAACAAAAAACCACATGGAAAGTGCTCAAAGGTTCACAGCTTACACTGCAGGCTGGTCACATTCCTCTTGGTATATAAAATCTTTACTTCTGCCTATGTTTCCCTTTGTCCTGGGCAGCACATGAACCAACAACTGGCTGAGTCACTGTTCTGAGGAGATCTG
Organism: Aphelocoma coerulescens; assembly: GCF_041296385.1. Classification (NCBI taxonomy): domain Eukaryota; kingdom Metazoa; phylum Chordata; class Aves; order Passeriformes; family Corvidae; genus Aphelocoma; species Aphelocoma coerulescens. Next base: position 2,671,922 of record NC_091028.1, read on the forward strand.
TGGGGTTTTTTCTTGGCTTAAAGTGCTTGGGGCTTCACTCAGAAATCTGTATCTGAAGGGGCCTCACCTGGGCTGTTTCAAAGCCAAGAGAGACGTGTTCACCCTGATTCCAGTGGAAAACCTCTGCTAGAGTTTTGACCTCCTGTGGAATTTTGACATCAAAATGGGAAATATCATGGATTTTCTTTGTGATGTTGGGGGTTCTTCTGCTATTCAGTGCTTTTGCTGTGTTCCCAGATTGCTGACTTGAAGGCAGCTAGGCAGCTTGCTTCTGAAATCACCTCCAAAGGAGCAGTCCTGTATGACTTACTTGGCAAAGAGGTGGAACTGAGGGTAAGTACGTGCTGGAGAGCATGGAAAAACTTGTGTTCACTGGGTGCCTGAAAGGAAAAAAGGGAAAAAAGTCTCAGTTCTTATTAATGTCTGCACTTGACATGAATATTCTGTGAGTTTGAAGGAATGGGTCTGACAGTTTGCATTTCCTTCCTTCTCCTATTCATGTCTGGATTGCAGGAAGCCTGAGAGAACAGCTTGGCATTTTCTCTTCAGCAGAAAACTGAAATACTCTGTGTTTGGAAATACACATGCAGGCTGTAGTGGTGGGGATGGATATATTCTAACAGGTAAATGATGAATGCTGTTAGTTTTCCAAGAGCAAGGCTCATTATTTCTGAGGCAGGAGCTGGAGGCATCCCAGCCTGCAAGGTACATGTTCTTCAGCTTAGCTGGAGAAGTAATGAAGTAAAATCAAAAGCTGTTGTTTGAAGTCAGTGACACACTGCCAGGAAGTCTTGCCATTATTTTCTTCAGTGCCTTTATCTGCAATGCTGGAGGTTCTTCATTTTCTGAAAAGCGACTTTAAAGAATGGAGACCATGCATGATACTGGAAATGTTCAGATTTGCAGGGTCTGAGCTGTAGGGAGTGCACCCTTAAGAGCTGGAAACTCTAAGCCTCGACAATTAGTGCTCCCAGATCCTTGTTTGATGGAGTACAGGTGTTTCAAAGGGTGGCTGATACACTGGGAAGTTCACCCATGGAACACTGCCTTTCCTGCTGCATCCATACATCAGTGTGGTGTGCAAGGTGTTCATATTTCAAAAGAGAGGGAGAAGTGATAATCCAGTTTAATTCAACATGCACCAGTGTCACAGAACTGTTAATCACTTGCTTCTCCTCTGGCACTCTGCCTCATTTCTTGGCTTTGAAGGAGTTTTCACACAGCAGCTATGCAATGTGTTAATATTTGCTTTAATGGAGCATTGGACCCTTTTGTTCAGAGTACAGCATCCCTGTAACTCTGCCAAAAGTCCAATATTGATCAATTAAGGCATTTGTAAAAGTACTCAAGCACTGGTTTGGAACTGGCTGTTGTTTAGTCACTTGAAATTGAGCCTTGTAAGATACCAAGTCTAGAACTGGGCCCTGGAAAGGGGCCAGGCACAAGTGGAGTGTGCTGAAAGCAGGAGGGGAGGGGAGGGGAGGGGAGGGGAGGGGAGGGGAGGGGAGGGGAGGGGAGGGGAGGGGAGGGGAGGGGAGGGGAGGGGAGGGGAGGGGAGGGGAGGGGAGGGGAGGGGAGAGGAGAGGAGAGGAGAGGAGAGGAGGAGAGGAGAGGAGAGGAGAGGAGAGGAGAGGAGGAGAGGAGAGGAGAGGAGAGGAGAGGAGAGGAGAGGAGAGGAGAGGAGAGGAGAGGAGAGGAGAGGAGAGGAGAGGAGAGGAGAGGAGAGGAGAGGAGAGGAGAGGAGAGGAGAGGAGAGGAGAGGAGAGGAGAGGAGAGGAGAGGAGAGGAGAGGAGAGGAGAGTGCTTCAGTGCGGCCACTTTTCTCTGGGGTCATTAAGAGCTCTGGAGTGGGAGCCTATTTAAAGGTGCCATTTCTAAAAGGATTGGATTTCCTAGAGAGAGCTGTGAGCACACGTTCCTTGTGGCTGAGTGCACAAGGTGGGGCCAGCTAATCCTGTCCAGGTGCACAGGTTGTGTTTTGCAAAAGGGTTTGTCAGACGGAACTTGCTGTCTTTAAGAAATGCTGTCCTGGGAAAGGTGACCTTCTGTGTCATTAGCTCTGAGAGCATCGCCTGAAGGCAGCAAGTGACAATGACAGCACGGGGAGAGCCTCCAGAGAGCCGCAGAAGAGGCTTTTGAGCTCTGTTCCTTACGATTTGGGGCTGGTTCCAAGGTTCTGCATTGATTTGTTAAACCTGAAGGGCCCATTTTTGGCTCCTGTGTTAAATGTCAAGTTTGGTACATTGTAGCACAGCAAAGAGGTTTCAGGTTAAAAGTCAGGCGGTTGCAGAACCAGTTCTCAGTGGAATTTGTAATTTTTAATTATAAGCCCACAGCTCTGCCTTTCACTTGAAGTATGAAATTTGCCCATCACAGGAGAGGCTTAGAGCCAAACGCTGCTGGTTTTTTCCATCACTGTTGGGTCTGGGGTTCTTGTCATGTAGCCAGTGCTGAGGGCAGTAAGGAACTGCCCTTCCTCATCTGCCACATCCTCCCTGGATCCTTCACAGGGGTGCTGAGGTGCTCAGGAGACCTCAGGAATGGCATCCTCTGCCTGCCCTTCCCTGCCATTCCAGGTGGGGAAGAGCTGCAGTTCATTCTGGCTTTGAGGTGAGGAGTAGAGCTTTGCTGCTAGACACCAAATTAGTTGCCATTAATCCAAGATTAATTTTATTACTTTTTAGCTTGCAGATTATTGATTTCCATTGGGGATTTTCTTTTGACACTGCCTGGCTAATTAATGCTCACACTAAGGGCACTGCCAGAGGGTTTGTGCTGTTGAAGGGCAGGGGAGCAGTGGGGTTCAGTTTTTTATTCCATTTGATCTCCTAGAACCTGTTGCATGTGCTAAAATGTATCAACAGCTGTCATAGTGTTTAAAGGAATTTGAAAACATGGGAGTTTTATGGTCCCTGAACCTCTTTTTTCTTTCTTTTTCCAATCCATTCATTTCCAAATATTGAAATAAAAGCTCTTCCTACCTAAGCTTAAACAGATTGATGATAAATGTTATTTCTATCTTACATGAAAATGGCTTCATTTTCCAGGAACTGTAAAGGAAATGCCAGCATTTGGCACTAATGGGTTGACTAGATCTGTTTTCATAGTCTGAGCAGCTTTTGGGGAAAGATCATTGGGGAAAAGTGAAGTAAAGTCATTATTTCGTTTGGAAATGTTGACTAATTTGCTCCACAACCTCTACCTTCTCTGTTGGAGTCTTTTTGTACATAATTTGTATAGAAACTGTGTAGAAAAGCTTCATACTTTAGATAAATTTCATTGCTCCAAGTCATGAAACACTTTTTAAAATAAATTACTTTCTGAATGAAAACAAATTTCAGCTAGAGAAGAATTTAGGGGAATGGTTCCTTTAGAGTTATTGGAGATAGAGAGTGCTGTAAATGTATGTGCATATTTTTGGGGAAGACTTGAAGTCTGATTTTCTGGAAATGTGGTTCTGTGCCTTTCTGAAGCCTTTGCAAATATCTTATTCCCTGACTGAATATAAAGTCTTTCTGTATATTTAAACTGCTTCCAAAGGTAATCTGGAATGTTAAAAAAGGATCTTTAATTAACAGCAGAGGAAGAAACAAAACCTACAGGGTGTGCTGAATTCAGACTATGATGTTGTTAAGTTGTATGGGAGAAAAAAACCCCAAACAAATCCCAAAGCTGTACTGTCAGATGACAATCACAAATAGGATGACTGAATTCCATGGAAGCTGTGTTGTTTCTAGCCCAGCTGTGGATTAGCACAGTGCAGGTTACTGGTGTCCTGTGGCAGTGCTGGAGACACAGAATTTCTATTTTAAAACACATTTCAGCCTTACATTTGGAAGCTAATTTGCAGTTTCCAGTCTTGCTGGTCCAAGTCTTGGAGCACAGAAATTGCAGTTGGGATTTGTAGAGTTTAGTGGAGCTGATGAATGAGTTTGGTGCCACACAGTGAGATCCCTAAATGAAAAGCCAATTCCATGCAAATTCCGTGCATGGAGAAATACATCCTCATCTTTATTGTTTCCTTTCCTGCCAGGGGCACTTTCTCTGCATTTCATTGCTATGTAACTTTAATTTTCAGAATATTTACAGTTAGCTTTGGAAAAGTAACCAGGCATGTTGAGTTCTGTTGGGTTGGTTTGTTTTTTTTTTGCATGAGGGAGGTGGAGGTTGATTTGGATTTGAGGTGAGGATGAGAGATTTTGTTTGGATTTCTTTCTCTGTCTTCCTACACAGTACTAAATGAATGGAGGAAACAAGAAGTAGAAAATACCAGTCTGTGATTAAGGCTGTCAAACCCCAAATCAAGAAAAGTAGCAAGAGAATTAATGTCAGCACTCAGGCAAAATGCAGCACTGCTTCCCTATGCATTCCCTTTTCTGGGATCTACACAGCTGCCATTCTGTACATGGAAAAGGATGTTGGAAAAGCCAGTGGTGCTCTGTATCCTAAAAAAGTGGCACAATGGGGGAAATGGCCAGATTAATCTTTGGGGGAAGGGAGGGATGATGAGCTGGTCCAAATCATTCTTCAGCTCAAAATAAAGCAGTAATGAGACTTTCAAGGTCAGTTGTGCTCATTTGAGGAAGGGTTCTCTTGAATTATCCTACAATGGAAATCCAAAAGGAAAAACTCCTGGCTGTTTTTAACTCTGAGTGCCTCTCACTCTGCTTCTGCCAGAGGTCCTGGGCCACATTAGCAGGAGCCTGTCTGGAAGCTGCTCTGCTGAGACTTGCTGAATTAATTGGACACAGGAAGATAATGAAGCAAAAAAATATTCCAGAAGAAAACTGCCTCTGTGCTGGTGGCAGGCAGAAAGATTTCTGACCTTCTCAGGGTTGTTTTCATTTTATTTACCCTTAATTAGCTGTAAGCCCTGTAAAACTGGAGAAAAATGAAAATAATCTATTTTTAAAGGCTTTTAGCTTGTGCTGAAGATGGACAATGCAGTGGGTTTGTCTTCTAATGCTCCTCTTGGCACTTACCCTATCTGTGCCCTTGAACAAAGTGTTTATTCCCTGTATCTGCTCCTGTAAATAAAGGAAATGCTGAATGTGGTAGATTAAAGCTTTAAACAGGCCCATGAAGTGTTTGCCACTCTGTGGAGGATAAATTTTGGAGTAAGTACAGGGCACTGCTCCCTGTTATTGTTATGGATGTCCACAGCACCAGCTTGTTCCCAAAGTGATGGGAGTCACTGAGAATCTCATTACCAAATTCAGCTGGGAAAGGCTGGAATTAAACTCTTCAGAGAGCCAAAGGCATTTAGACCCAGCTGTGGAACTGAGGCAGTTCCAGCACAAAGCCTTGCCACTAAGGACATTTCACTTGGATCTCTTTATTCCCAGCTTTTGGATTAAAGAGCCTTTCCTCCCTTCCTTCACCCTCCTGCCACTGCTGCTCGAGGGGGGAGGGAGATGTGATTTCAGAGATGGCTGCATCATTCCCTGCTCCTTGAAACTTAACTGCAAAAAATCATTTTATTGGGAATGTTGGAAGCATTTTTCCGTCTGCCAAATGTTACTTCTGGATACGAGACACTGCCTGGGGGAGGCTGATAAATGAATTTCTCTCATTTCCTGGGCTTTGGTTACAGAACTGCCACACATAGAACTTCTAGTGGAAATTTATAACTTGAAATTGCCACAACTCTGGAGAATTACTTGGTTTGCTTCACTTTTTTTGAGCAGTCCTGCTTCTCACCCAAACCTAACCCATCAATTTTGAGGAAGAGGGCTTATTGCAAATTGGGAAGCCAAAATTAACCCGTGCAGCTGTGATACAGTGTTGAATCAATACTGCCCTGAATATTTAACCACAACTGCAGTTGTGTGCATGTATTTTAAGTAAGAAATTATTTTGTATGACCCTCCCAGGAGTATTTAGCTTGAAGAAATGGCATCAGCTATAAAGTAGTGGTTGGCACATTTCTCCTGGCATTCTGGGGACCAGTTATGTCCAGTGGAAGGTGTCCCTGCCCATGGCAGGGAGTTGGAATGAGCTGAGCTTTAAGGTCTCTTCCAACCCTGCCCTTTCTTCCTTTGAAAACCAACCAGCAATGCCCATGCTGCCCAAGGCCATTTCTAGCTGACTATTTGGAATTTCACTCACAGGCTTAGCTTTTGCTCTGGAACAAGAAGTTCCTTGTCATCTTCCCACATTCTGGAGGAGACATCCCAGGCCACCTCCTGGCCAAGGACCCAGGAAGTGACACCCTGTAGTGCTGGGGACTAATCCAAGCTTTACCAATGCAGTCTGTCCTCAAACCTGACACAAAGAAATGAAAGGTGAGGATTCTGAGGGTGTAGGAAGATCGCAGGAGGCACATCCTGGGGTCTGTGAGCTGAGGGTGAATCAGTGGCATCAACTCCAGAGCCAGAAGATGGATGGACCTGGGAACAGAGCAGTGTAAATTCATCCCTGTCAGAAAGCTTTAAAGTTCTCTTTCCTGTCTCAACAGAACCACATGCAGATTACTTCTGATTCTTTTTGATCCGTTGAAAAATGATGTTTTCCAGTTGCTTCTCTCTTCCAGACCTCCTTGTGACGTGTTTTACATGTAGGGATAGCTGAGGGTTTGGGGCACTGATTGAGGCTCTGCATTGCTGAGTAGGGAAGTGTCTTTGTGGATACCCTTTGGAGACTGCTGAGATGAGCATGAAAATAAGCAGCATAGTCTGGAAGTAGAAAAATTCTCCATGACCTTGACTTTAATGTCTTGAGGGGGAAAATGGGCTGTTGGGAAGGGTCACATTCCTTCAGAAGGATTCATGTCCCTCATGTGCCTTCCTGTTCCTATACATCAGTGCCAAGTCACCCATCCCCTGGATTGGCCAAATGTGATCCCAGCGTGTGTGAGTAAACTCCCTGAATAATAAACTCCTAAAAGAGAGCTTTGTGGCCTGCATGGACAGCTGGAATTGCCAAGGCCCTGTTAGCAGGGAGCAGGGGATGTGGTGCTGCCTGGATTGAGGCTAAAGTGGCAGTGAGGAGTGCACACATTTCTGTGTGCATCAGGCTTAGAACCCCTGGAAAACAAAGATTTAACCTGCAGTGAAAAACTCAAAAAAAAGAATCATGGAATGATTTGAGTTGGGAGGACCTTAAAGATCACCCGGTTCCACCCCTGCCTTGGGCAGGGAACACTTCCACTATCCCAGGTTGCTCCAAGCTCAGTCCAGCCTGGCCTTGGGCACTTCCAGGGATGGGGCAGCCACAGCAAGGCCAGTGTGTTAGGAAAAAAGCTTTAATTTCTGTTCCTTACCACAAAAAAGGTGTTCAGAAACCTCTGCTAGACCTTGAGCACATCAGTACATGTTATTACACTGCATTTATCAGCAGTAACTTGTGTGCTGGTCATGCCTAATTACTTGCCTTGGTTCCTTCCTGCAGTTTGGAGGAGGAGTGCATCCATTTTTCCATACATCAGGCACACTGGAAGCTGCTTTATCAGCTTTTGGTCTGCAGAAATGGAAATCCATTACCAGCTGAAAATGCTTCCCTGGACATATTTGTAGAATGGGTTTTGCAATAGTGGCTCTTCATTGTTAACTGAGAATGAAGTTTATGGGGGGAGATTCCCAGTCAGGGAAGTGGTGGGTGCATTTGCAAAGGGTCCTTCTTGGGAAGAGATATTAAAAAGAAAAGTTTCCTCTCTGAGAGTGTTCATAGGGTAGCAAGAAATGGCCCAGTGACTGGACCAGGGAAGCTGTGACAGACATCCACAAAAAAATATGTCAGTGCTTTTGATAGACTCAAAATATATTTATGTTTCTATTCTATTTCCATTATATATTACTAATTTTCCATAATATTTAATATCTTTTCCACTTAGACTTATTACTCCAGAGAGTCAAAGTTGGGTTAGTGGTGCTGTTGTAACAGTGAAGTGGAAAATGCACATTCCAAGGCAGAGTTTTAGGGATGAGCTGTGTGTACAGAGGATTCTCCTCTCCATCTCTTGGGGTGTGAGGGTTTAATTGCCCTGACCTTCTCCTTTTCCAGTTTAACCCTGATTCCACAGCCTGAAAATACAAATTCCAGCCTTCCCACTGCTCTGCATTTCCCTGACAGATTTTTCCAGGAACATGTGGCTGTAGGACTGAACCTTGCTATAGAAAATGATGTGGATTTCTGTGGACGACTGTGGTGTGTACATGAAACTCAGGGCTGTTAGAGGGAAGACAGAAGAAGGAAAGACATTAAACTTGTATAAATTATTCCACTTAAAAGGGCAGCTCCTCAGAAGTTTCTCCAAACCCATCAGTTCCTTGCCCTGCCCCATTGCAGTGCCCTGTGCATGTTCTGGGGTGTTCCACCAGGCTGCTGGAGGGGAGTTGGTGAGGGAGTTGTTTATGATTAAAGACTACAGTCCTTGCTGTTCTTTGATCTCTTTTGCAAGTGGAAAGGACAATAATTCCCTTTGCTCTGCTATTTTGTTTGAAGTCTGTTGGCCCTGTGGCACAGACCCTCTGAACCAAGTGCAGTTGGCAGGGCAGTGTCTGCACCAGGCTGGTCCTGGCCAAGGCCTCACAAATAAACAGGGATTTTGCTGAGCTTCTGAAATGCTAAATGTTCCCAGAATAGCAACTGAGCTACATTATTGTTCCCCACCCTCCTCCAAAAACATCTACCTATGAAATTATTTGGGAATTTGTATTGCACAGATGTTTTCTATCATATTTTTGCCCAAATTAACTTTCTGCTTTGGAGTTTGTTATTCTTTGTGGACAGAGGGATGTTCACGAGCACTTCAGGCAGTGTGAGCAGCCACTGCCACCAACAGGTGTAACTCCTGTCACTCCTCAACAGAATGTTTGTTCTCCTTCTTTTCTCATGCCAGGAAAATGAGCCTTTGTGGAGCATGTGCTGGGATTGCTCAGAGACCTGATCCAGCAGAGGAATAAGCTCAGCACAAAAAGCTGCTTTTATTTTTTTGCTGGATGAGCTCCCAGCTTGGGTTCACCCTGCAATTCCCTGGTCTGGAGTTGGTGGCAAGGGAGCAGACTCTGCTCGAGCTGAGCTGTGCAATCTGGAGAGTCTGGCATGGCATTTTACCAAAGTTACTGGATCTGCTTCCAGAATGCCTCCTGTACTGAGCTGGGTACAGCCTGTGGCAAAGTATACAAAGCATTTTTAGGTTCTTAATCAGATATTTTCTAGAGAGAGATGCTTTCTCCATCTTTATCCACTGGTTACCAAATGCTTTGCCAATGTAAGATTGTGTTAGGGACATGGAGCTGCAAAATTCCCTCTCTTCCCTTCCAGTGCCAAGCAAGTAATCAGAAGTTTTTATGTAATGACCAGGTCAGTGTTTAAGGCATCAATTAGACAAGTGCACACCCAAGCCCTTTTGTCCCCAAAACTGCTGAGAGGGGAGGTTTTTTTAATCCTTTGGGATCCAAACAAGGATCACTGCGGGGGATTTGAGGAGTCTGACCCACTTGGTAGCAGAAGCAGAGATGCCCATATCTGCAGCATGCAATTTTCACATGGGCATGGGAGGCACATGGAATCAGGGAATATCCTGAGTGGGAAGGACCCACAGGGATAACTCAGTCCAGCTCCTGGCCTTGCACAGGACACCCCACAATCCCACCCTGTGCCTGAGAGCATTGTCCAAAGGCTCCTGGAGCTCTGGCAGGGTCAGTGCTCAGTGTCCACCAGCCTGGCACAGTTTGGTGGCTTCACAGTCCTTGCTGCTCCACACTTTTGGGACACTGTGCTCCTCTACCTGCACTGGTGTTTTCATGGGTTGTGTTGTACAGGTGATGGAATCTTCTGTACCTTGTTCTGCCTGTAAAACCAGAGCAGTTGCCAAAAGTCTGCCTTCAAGAGTACCTGCAGTCAGACACAGCCTTGACTCCTCCCTCCTTGCTAATCTCAACTCACTTAACTTTTTCATCATCTCCTGTTCTCTAAATTGTCTCAGCCTTGGTGAATAAACACTAAATCATACCCCATTTATTATGCAGATGATCCCATCATTGTTGTTTGATCACCCTCAGTTCTGCATAAATTAGCTCCTTCGTGTAGTGTTGAAATATATTGGTTCATTTTATTTCATAGGAAGCAAGGACAGAAGCTATTGCCAGACCTTTGGAGATAAATGAGGCTGAGAAGGTGATGAAAATTGCCATTAACAGCGTTATGGTAAGCAAAATGTTGTTTATTTGATTGTAAAATTATAATTTCTCTGCTGCAGGAAGAAATCAGCTCTTTTTATCAACAGCATGGGGTAAAGAGTGCTAAAGGCATCACCTGTAGCTGTCATTGATGCATCTAAGAGCTGCACTTTGCCCCTCTCTTGGGAGAAAACACATTGCAGTCATATTCCGTGCCCCTGTTAGGAGCTCCACCCCAAAAGCTCTACAGGAGGGATAAAAATTGCCCAAAATTGCACAGAAATCCACACCCCCCTACCTTGTCTGAGCCCTGGGAACTCTGCAGTCAGGGCTGCAAGGAGTGACCTGGGTAACTCAAAAAGTGCTGGTGCCTCTGGAGTTGGGAAGCCTCTGGGCTCTGGAAGCAGGACAGCTGAGCTGGCACTGGCTGATGAGTGTCCTGCCAGGGCATCCCTGTGCTTCTTGGTTTGAAGGACTTTTTTGTCTGTCATGCACTTGCCAGCACTGTTCTTGCTCCAGTGCTCGGGTTCCTGAATTTCTGACCCTTCAGCTGCACTGTGTGAGGAGGGAGGTTAATTACAGCCGTGATTACTATCAGTTATTGAACTGCAAACTCATCCAGTCCAAGGGTGTAATTACAAGGAGTGGAGTCACAGCTTTAAACAGCCAATGGGTAATCAATAGATATTCCAGGCAATCTTCCCTTGTGTTTTACTCCTGCTCACAGCCTGTGTGAATACTAAATGTTGTTAATGTGCATTTCTTACTCCAGCCGTAGTTCTGATGCACTGACAGCTGCATGGTAGAGAGGGATTGGCTTCCTGGCAGACAGCAGTGCCACACACTCAGCTAATTAATCCTGGCCCAGTTCATGGAATGACCTGTTGGAGCTGTGCAGCACCAACACTGTGCTGGAATTCCAGCAGTGAAGTCCTCCCTCTCCCTCTCTCCCTCAAAAGATGCTCGTGGTTTCTTGAGCCTGGATGTACTCAGCTCATTGGAATCAACTGGAATATTCCCACTTCCCCTCCTGGTTCCTGTGGCACATGTTGAAATGTTCAAGATGCTTCCCAGATTTTGAAAATAAATGGATAAAGCAAAACTTAGAATAGGATGAGGATACTCAGATACAGGAAGTTCTTTACAAAACTGACTTGTATCTTGAAGAGAAAAGAAAAATGATAGAAGCTTAAAATTCCCTAAAATAGTACCAAGAAACAAATGGATTTCTCATCTGCGTTTATTCAGAGAGAATCATGGCATTTTTAAGGCTGGAAACGACCTTAATGACACCATATGATAGGCTTCTTCCTGTCTTCTACTGCTTTTTCAGTGAGAAGGAAAACTAAAGTTACAGCTGTGGGGTTTTTTCCTTCATTAAGAATGTTGGCAAAAAAAAAAAAAATTTACATTTGTAAATGTCCAGTTAGTTCATTATCCTGGCCACAAAGAACTTTTGAATTTCCATTGCCACTTTGAGTAAACACAGATGAGTTCATCCAGAACAATGTTCAGCATCTGAAAGATAAATTTAATTATTCCAATGCCAGCCATGGTTCACCATCCTTCTGTTTCAGGAGGAAGTGCAAAAGACTAAAGACATGTTGAATAGTGTAGCCTTGGATGAAGCAAATTTTGAAGCCAAGATTGAAAAACGAAAACTGGAACTGGAAAGAAGCCAGAAGAGGCTGCAGACTCTCCAAAGTGTTCGGTAAAGATCATGAACTGATTATCTACTGCAGGAAAGAGTGTGAACAGAAGGGATGGGACTGCTGCAAACAGTCCCTTTGTTCCCAGAGGCTTCTGGTGTTAACCACCAATTAAAAAACTTCATTCTGCAGCCCTTGTTAGGATCAGATCCTCAGGGCAGTGGTACAGCCTGGCAGAAAATATGTAGAATCATGGAATCCCAGACTGGTTTGGGTGGGACAGGAACTTAAAGCTCATCCAGTTCCACCCCTGCCATGGGCAGGGACACCTTCCACTGTCCCAGGCTGCTCCAAGCCCCATCCAACCCAGCCCTGGACACTTCCAGGGATCCAGGGGCAGCCACAGCTGCTCTGGGCACCCTGTGCCAGGGCCTCACCACCCTCACAGAATTTCTTCCCAATAACCACTCTAAATCTCTCTTCTTTCAGTTTGAACCCATTGCTCTTTGTCCTATCACTGCAGTTCCTGATGATGAGTCCCTTTCCTTCCTTGTAAACCCCTTCAGATACTGGAGGTATCACAGTGTTCAGGTTCACAGTTTGGGTTGATTTCTGGCCCTTAATTAACCTGCAGGTTTATACAATCTGCAGTCTGACCTCATATTAAAAAAACAAAAGAGGAAGTATTAGACAAGGGAGTGGTGGAAGGAATGACCTGGATTTCCATCCACGTTTTGATCAGTCCCACTCTGTGGGAAGTGGATTGGGTGGGTGTGAAGCACTGAGCAGCAGCAGTGATTTTTTGGGTGCATCAGTCAGCTCTCTGGTGTAATGACATCATCACTTCATCACAGTCTAATTAAACCTGTAATGACTCAGCACACTTTTGTAGCAAGTAAGTCCCCAGCAAGGTAGATGATTTACCAGCCATGCTACACACTAACTTTGTGCAGTTGTGGAACAGCAGGATAATTATTTTCATATTGCCTTCTAAGGGGGCCAAAATGCTGCCTTTGTGCCTGTGTGAAAGGAAAAGGGAGTTGTACACAAAAACCTTCTCTTGGCTTTATGTCATTTCCAGGATTGTTTAGTGAGGGGCTTTGTCTTGAGCTTTTATTCTCTGAAGCAGTGTGAAACCTTAACAACAAGAGGTTTTTCAGGCTGGTTTAGCAGACATGGAAAGGCAGCTGCAAAACCAAAATTGCATTTCAGAATTCTCTATATACAGAGCAGCGTTTATAGACTCCTAGAATCACAGAATGGCTTGGGTTGGAAGGGACCTGAATGCTCATCTCATCCCTGCCATGGGACATCTCCCAATATCCCAGGTAGCTGCAAGCCCCATAAAACCTGGCCTTGAGCACTTCCAGGGATGGGGCAGTCACAGCTGCCCTGGGCAGATTTCACTGAGTAGTTTGTGCTTGCTCTCCCCAGCCCTGCTTTCATGGATGAGTATGAGAAGATTGAGGAGCAGCTGCAGAAGCAGTACAGTACTTACCTAGAAAAATTCCGAAATCTGACCTACATGGAGCAGCTCCTGGATGAGCATCGACGGGCAGAGCAGGAGATGTTCGAGGTAAGAAAGACAGTTTGGAAATACTCAGCAGGACTGTACAGCCTGCAGGTCTTGGCCTTCCAACAGAAAATGTTTAAATGCCTTTTTCCAAAGCAGCACATCAGGAGTTGGCTGAGTGACTGGCAGGTGAGGGACAGGCCAGTGACTGTGGCTGCTCCTGGCCAAGCACGAAAGCGCAGCTGCATTTTCTCAGTTAATTAAGTTAATGAGTGTAGTGATGCCTCTCACCAGTCTCTGCCCCCCCCTGCCCCCCCGACTCATTTTCAGCTGCTGGGTTTTGTTCATGAAGAATGTTTTCAGAATTTCTGATTTTCCTTTTGCTACCTACAATGCCTGTGCTTACTTTTATTATCTGCTGATGTATAAGGGTTTCTCAGCACAAGACTCTTCAGTCTCCTCAAAACATCAATGGAAACAGCAAAGAGCATCAATGAGGAGATCAGATGTGCTGGGATTTTCCCCTCACAGACTTCAGTTTTGTTTGGCAGAATTCTGCCTTCTCTTGGCTTGCTGAGTTTTATCAGTTCAGTGTGATTCTCCTCATGAATAATCTGCATCTATATCCTGTCTTGCTCCAGACTTTTCTTTGGGCAGTGCTTTCAGCCAGCCTCTCCTTCATCTTCCAGTAGCTTCTTGTTTTATTGTCATCCTTCTCAGTCATTACCCACTCTATCTTCTGTTCTTCATTGAAAACATGTTGGAGTGAACCATCTCCCCTGGGATCTTAATGCTGCTGGGTGTGCTACACCTGGAGTTACAGAATCACAGCATCCATGGGCTTGGGAAAGACCTCTGAGACCATCGAGTCCAACCTAGGACCCATCCCCACCTTGTCACCCAGCCCAGAGCACTGAGTGCCACATCCAGGCTTTCCTTGGACACCTCCAGGGATGGGGACTCTACCACTCCCTGGTCAGCCCCTTGCAGTGTTTAATCACCCTTTCCATGAGGAAATTCCATGATGTCCAACCTGACCCTCCCCAGCACAGCCTGAGGCCGTTCCCTTTTGTCCTGTCGCTGTTCCCTGGGAGCAGAGCCCGACCACCTCCTGGCTGCCCCTTCCTTTCAGGGAGTTGTGGAGAGTCAAAAGGTCCCTCCTGAGCCTCCTTCTCTCCAGGCTGAGCCCCTTTCCCAGTTCCCTCAGGAGTTCTCCAGACCCTTGTGGTGCTCCAGCCCCTTGCCCAACTCTGTTCCCTTCCCTGGACCCACTCCCCAGCTCCTCAATGTCCTTTCTGTTGTGAGGGGCCCAGACCTGGACACAGCACTTGAGCTGTGGCCTCACCAGAGCAGCCAATTAACCCACTGATAATCAATGCTTCTTCATTCCACCACCACCTTTTGGACACAGGGAAAGCCATGCTGTTGAGAAGTCTCAAATATTTTGCTGCATTATTTGCTTGAGGGATAAAATATCTTTTCAAAGCTAATGTGGGCACTTGGCAACTTGGTAATCCCTGTGAACCAGTTTCCCATCAGGCCCCCTTTTCACAAGCACTGTCTCTGTAGAAGTTTTTTCACCTTATATCTGAAGTCAGTTCTAGCTCTCTGTTCCAGTTCTTCACCATATCCTTGCCCCCCCCAAAAAAAAGTCTTCAAGTAAATCATAATCTTGAAGTGAAGCCTAAAATCTGATTTATTCCTTCTGTTCAAATGCCACTGAGGCTTCACAGCCAAAGGAGAAATGCTTTGACCAGAGCTACCCAAAACTGTTTATGAATTCATGTGCAGAACTTTGTTAATGAGTTGGTGCTCAGCTCTTCAGTGGATTTTTGTTAAAAGATAATAAGACAAAGAAAAAGCCTTTGTCACTCACAGCTGTGCCGTGCTTAGAATATGGAGAGCACACTTTATTTTTCTTTTTTTCTCCTTCTTTCTGTGAGACTCCTGGGACTCTACCCATATGGTTTCCTAGGATAAGCAGGGAACAATGCTTCAGCCTAGTGCAGAATTAAAGAGTATAAAAGCTGGTGACAAAAAGATGTGGTTTTGCTCTGCACATTTCTATCAGTTGTCCCTAAAAATACTTGAAACATATAAAGATGAGACTCTGACCATCTCTTTGTGGGCAGGAATACAGTGACTCAGGCAGCCACGAGTGCTTTGCTGCAGAAGCTGTTGCTCTGGTAGAAGAAGAGGAGTGTGTGTCTCTCTTCCAGCCAAATATTCAGGAATGCTGGAGTCCAAACTGTGATTTGAAGTCATCATGAGATGTCAGTCCTCCAAATCAAACTCCAGGATTTGGGGACTGAAAGAGGGTGAAGAATTTCATCTGGAGAGGAGAAGGCTCTGGGGAAACTTTAGAGCAGCATCCAGTGCCTGAAGGGGCTCCAGGAGAGCTGGAGAGGGACTTGGGACAAGGGATGGAGGGACAGGACACAGGGAATGGCTTCCCAGTGCCAGAGGGCAGGGATGGATGGGATATTGGGAAGGAATTCTAGGAGCAACCTGGTCTAGTGGAAGGTGTCTCTGCCCATGGCAGGGGGATGGAATGGGATGAGCTTTAAGTTCCCTTCCAACCCAAACCATTCCATGATTCTAAGCTGGATTCCAACTAAACCTAGAGACTTGCTGGTGCACTCCTGTTTCCAAACCAGTGAGGGGATGCACTGTTTAATCCATTTTGGATTAATCTCTGGCCAACCTGGAACACAAGGATATGTCTCTCACTTCTTTCAGTCTTGATCTGCTTTTCAGGTGGTGCTTCCACACTTTGGCTGCTTCATGGTGAGGCAAAACTGTGGGTTATTACATGCTTTAAAGAAAAAGAGAACAATTGGCTCCAAAACAATGTTTTGCATGTTGTCCTACAGTTTATAATCTTGTCATTTTCAGCATCAACAGAGGAAAAAATAACAAGGATAATTACATTTAATCCATTTTAAAACACACTCTCTCCAGCTGTCTGAAACACTGAAAATTATGTTGATTTTTTCCCCAACCCTGATTTGTCTTTTGTTCCACCAAACAAATCTTAATTAACTTCTGCAGTAGCAGCATGAGGCAATTCTTTTATCATTGCTGTGTATTTGCTAAATAGCTTGCCAGCAAAAAGCATCAGCAGTGTAATTAGATTAATCCAGCACTCCCTGAGCTGTTCTGAGCACTGATTCCTGGGCCCCTCTCCTTGACTTAGTCCATGTTTTGAGGAGTTTTGGCTCTGATTGAGAGCCTGTTGCTGAATAATGAACCTAATCTGTGCTGCAGTTGGACTCAAGAGTGGTTGGGTATCCCCAGCCACCAACCTGGACCAGAGTGCAGTTCCTAATTAGCAAAGTGATTTAAATACTTTAATTAAGTGCCACTGAGCAGTTGAGGCACTTCAGCCCCTCCAGAGCTGGTGGTTGTGTAAATTTTTAAGGTGGTTTTTTCCATGCTCTGGGTGTCCAGCCCCATGTGGCTCCTGGTGTTGTCCTGAGCCTCCTGATCCTTTGCCTGCCCATGTCAGTCCCATGGAGCAGTGGCTGGAATGTGATCAGTGGGAGTCTCCTGCCAGGCACTGGGCTGAGAAACCTGTGTTAAAAGAACTGAAGGGCTTGTGTTGAGTCTGAACCCAAGAGTTAATTGGTGGTGAAGGAGCTCCTGCTGAGCACCTGCCCATCTGATGTGGGAGCCCTTTGAAATAGATGAAAAATACAAAATGATTATCCATTATCACCTGGAGAAGGCAGAAGTCCATGCATGACTCGTCTTTAGAGTGAGTTTCTCACACTTCTTGACAAACTGTCATGCACTGCTTGCTCATGGATGTGAGGAATTTAAACAAGGGCCTTTTGTCTTTGCAGTTTCCTTCGCCTTCTTTACCTCTTTTATTCTCCTTCTGTTCCTTTGTGCTGTTCATGGAATTAATCCATCTTCCTACAGTTCTGTGCCAAGGCAGGGATTTATGAGCCATGTCTCCTCAAAGATTTGGCCTTATCTTTCTGCTTTTTAAAAAGATTCAGCAGACTTAATTCATTTTTACCCTGCTTTTAAGATGGAATCGTTTCGGATGTTTACACACAGAAACTATTAGAACTTTGGCTGTTCTAAAAAACCCAATCTTCAGGGTTTTTTTAGATTTGGGGGTTGAAATTCTCTCTGGATTATAAATGAATGCCTCTCTTTTAAAGGACAACACAGACTAATACAGTTCAAAAAGGTGGTTTTGGAATTAGCTTATGTAATGCCAGCATAACTTGGCAATATCCTTCAGCATTTTCCTTTTCCCTGGAGAGAATGTGCTTATTCTTTCTTGTGCTTCTCAGAGGACACCCCAGAAGTACTTTCCTCTTCAGCTGCTTTCTCCTAAGGTATTTTCAGACTGTTTTTATGCTGTTAGTGTTTCATCTCAGCTGAGGAATGCCATGAAGTGGTGGACACAGGGATGAGGATGTTCTGAGTCATTATCTTTGGTTTGGGATTGCTTAAACTACTTTTCTTTTCATCATTATGGGGTTTCCATGGGCATGTAGTGATAGAACAATGGGGAATGGCTTTAAACCGAAAGAGGAGAGGTTTAGATGGGATATTGAGAAGAAATCCTTCCCTGGCAGGGTGGGGAGGCCCTGGCACAGGGTGCCCAGAGCAGCTGTGGCTGCCCCTGGATCCCTGGCAGTGTCCAAGGCCAGGCTGGACAGGGCTTGGAGCAGCCTGGGACAGTGGAAGGTGTCCCTGCCCATGGCAGGGGTGGAACTGGATGAGCTTTAAGGTCCCTTCTAAGCCAAACCATTCCATGATTGATTCTATGGACTATCAGTCCTTCATGGTTAATCATGGAATTCCAAATAAACAGACTGTGTTGTGACTTATCCTTTGCAACCCACCCTCCCCAAATAAAATCCCCTCTTCATTAAACTCTTTTTTATCAGTGCTTCTGAATATGCACATAATAATAAATAGGGATATCTGAGTTCTGCTCCACTCTGAGGTACCCCTTGGTTCTGCTGCTTTTTGCACTGAACTGTCCCTCTTAAGTACTGAATTCAACATTCCCACTGTGACAGCTGTTTGCTGCCGTAGCCAGCACAAGGTTAACATGAAAAGCAGTTGGTTACAGTCTCTAATCTTCTAAGTAATGTGCATTTGAATTATGACTGCTTTAAACATTTTACAGGTGCCAGGAGAGCCCTCCTGGTCCAGCATTGCTGAACTGTGTGGAATATCAGATGTAAAAGTAAGCACGGGCTGCTGCATTGTTGATTGCTTCTATTTTGGCTTTCAGTCCAGTGTACAAGTGTGACACTATTGGTGCACTGAGACACAGAAATCAATGGAGAAATGTGGAGAAACTTAGGGCAGGGGGAAGGGAATGCACAGGGAGAGAGTAGGGGCAGTGGAGTGTAGGAGAAAAGGACAAAAGAAATTATTGGCTGTGAAATGATGATCACAGAAAGGAGAAGCTGGAGATAGAGAGAAGGTGGGAGGGCATGTGGAGGGTGCATTAGGGAAGATGGAAATGTTCTGTGTGCATTCATTCCACTGATATAAAATTCTGCAGTCCCCTGCCAAGAGCATGGCAACTGCCCTGAGGCAGACATGCCCACCTGCTCCTGGAGCTCTGGTGATACTGCCTCTCCTTAAAGCTGTAGGAGAACTTCTTGGGAAATGAACACAGTTGAGATCAGTTCAATTGATCTCAGTCAGATCAACTCAGTGCTCAAAGATCCGTGTTTTCATAGGGATTCTCTGGATATCTGATGTGCCAGGGGGCTGACAAACTTGCTTTAGGATCCCAGATTTGGGGTCATTTGACTCACAGCTTCAGGTTCTTCATGTCTGTCAGACTCTAGAGCTCATTTTATCACAGAGCTAGAGGTCAAACAAGAAATTATTGAATCCCAAATCACTTACAGGCTTTTCTGAGCAATGGAAAGATTCACATTCTGCCTCCAACAGCCCCTGAAGAGGTAAAGAGGTTCCTTGTGCCTCAGGGCTTGATGCTGTGGTTGGATATGAACCCCCTGTAAAGGTTGCTCAGTCTGGTTCTTTCTTGCTGCTGTTACAAATCTGTGCTAATTCTTTTATAAATTAAATACTCTGCACTTGGGGAAGGAGCACAGGGAGGATCTGCTGAGTTTTGCAGCCAGGGTGAGTTTCTCTGTCATGACAGCAGTTGTTTCTGTGAAGTGTGAGATGTAGTGACTCTCACTGACAGCATGGCTTGGAAATCCATGGCTGACTGTCAGAAAGAGAAATCAGAACTGTCTGATCTCTAATAAATTTGGTTCTTAACTTGTCTCACTGAATTTCTTGTGCAGTGACTCCAGTGGAGAAGAAGCATTGCACAAGAACGGTCCCTAGTGCATTCCAAAGTGCTGCCTTGTAGGTTTTACACCTTCTCTTTATCCAGCTTCATTTGGGAGGAAGATGAGTAAATGGAAGGTTCATATTATGGTCTTCCTGTCTTCCCTGCATTATCCTTTTGAATATTCACAAAGCTTTAGATGTCTGAATTATGTAACAAAAATCACTTGAAATTCACTCAGAATAGGAAACAGATTACTTGAAACAAAAGCTGATCAAGAAGATCAATTTCTCTTTTTCCCCAGAGATCAACATTTAAATCATTGAGAAACATTTAAATAGGTGATTGTTTGAAAGAAAAAGCTAAAACAACTTAATTTGGGACTGATGTTTGGTGCTTTGCAAATGATGTAAGTAGATAGTGTTAAAATGATGTATAGGAAATTGAGGGGGTTTATGCTCTGCTGCAGGTACTTAGTGGAGAAAAGGAGCTGTGAGTGTGGCATTTTGATTTGCATAAACATGCATAATCTCATCAGGTGCAAAACAGTAGGGTCTGAGTCTTTAAACAGGAAAATAATTCTCAGTTTTCTGGCTGCATGAAAGCAATTCCTAGTTGAGTTCTGTGAGATGTGAAAGTGGGACACTGTGCACACGTGGCCCTCTGGGATGAATGTCCTGGCAGAGGCCTTGGCATGGGCTGGCAGGGGGAGTCACTGCCCTGTGCAGCCCCTGCCTTCTCCTCCCAGAGCTCCAGGACTCTTTAGAGCTCCAGGATCCTTTGGAGAGGATTCTGATGTTGGGTAACCCGAGGGCCCAACTCTGCATTTCAGCAGCTTTGCAGCAGGGTCAAACAGCAGGAGCAAGGAAAGGTAAGAAATCCCAGGACAAACTGCACTCCTTTCTGCCTCGGGACTGGGGTCATATTTATTTTGCTGGAAATCCAGTTCCATTCCCATTTGAACTTACCTTGAGTGTGATGTAGTTCCAGAATCAATGGAAACCTCCATTGTAGGCCACTACATGGTGAGACTCTCCTGGTTTTTAAATTTGCTGACCTGGAGAGCTGTGACTCTGAGTCTCCTACTCAGGCTTTGTCCCATCTGTGAGAGGACTGAGGAGGAGCCTGCCCTGCTCAGAGCCTGGCCTGTTAAGCAGGCACTCCCCTTGGCAATGCCACATTCCCTGGAAATACCTGCTGGTGGCCACCTTCTACTGGGAAACTTCAGAGAGTGCATCCTGCATCTCAGCTCCTGCTCAGCCACAAGGGTGTTTAAACCAACAGCTCCACTTTCTTAATCCATAGAGTAAACTGCAGTGAAGCTATCCTGTGTCCCTGCCATTTTGTGGAGAAGAACAGAGCTATGGAAACCAGAGAAGCAGGATATGTAAGGTGAAACCTGCTGGTCTTGTCCATTGCTGGTTGCCCAGAAATGATTTAGCTGCTCTTTTGTGTTAAAGAATCGGAGCCTGATGCATGAACAATCCTAGAAGCAGTGCTTGTCATGGCCCTGCTAAAGAGGTTTGTCTGCATCATTACTCATCTGCACTTCCTTCTTCTCCACCCCACCACAAGGAGATGTTTGAAAATAATTTTATTCCAGTCATCTAAGGAGTAGGTAGAGCATTGTTCTGGGGAGCAGGAAGTAGGAGTGCAAATGTTTTCAAGCTGGAGAAATGGTAAAAACCAGCTTTGTGATTCCTGAGCTTGGGCTCTGACAAGAGTTAGAGAGAGGCTTGATGGTGCTGCCACTGAATTTGGGTGGGAGATCAGGAATAAACTGAAGTGTGTGTCAGCCCCCTGGTGAAGAGGCTCTTGCTGGCAGAAATAGGGGCTGTATTGAGCTAATTGATCTCATGATAGAAGGCAGCAGAATCCATTATCAGTTCCTGGAACCCTCAAGTTCACCAAGAACAGCTGCCCTTTAATACAGTAAACACTCTCCTTGAAAAGTGTGAATAATCCCGACCCCTTTGGAACACCTGAGCTTTGTGACACAGGCAGAGGATAATTCAGGTTTTGGAGTTTGGCAGGGATGAGGCAGTGGCTGCTCTGTGCTGGTGAAGAAGACACTGCTGTGATTCCCAACTTCCAATCAGTGTTAATTTGGATGATGATTTCTTCAGGCACTGCAAAGTGACCCCAGGTTTACATTGCAGAATTGTACATTAAATCAAACAAATTACACATCCAAACAGGATCACTTGTAAGCTTGCTACAATAAAAATGTAATCCATGAAGGGAATGTTTGATGAGCTGGTATTGAGTCATTAGAATTCATCCCTTCCACAAAAGCAAATAGGAAAAATGGAGAGTTGTCATTATGGGAAATTTGGATTGTATGTAATGCTGAATACAGAACACATCAGATCCAGAGGATAAAGTCCTGAATTTGTCTGTGTTATTGCTGACCTGGTGCTTCTTGTATGAAAGCATTTTGACTGGAAAATTCTGAGCAGAAAATATCTTGATTTCTTTTTAAACTTCTTTCCTTAGTTCTGTTTAGATTTCTCTCAGTGCTGGCAGATGATTTAAAGGCCTGTGTCCTGCAGTGCTCTTGTGCAGCCTCTGCCAGTGCCTTCCCAATCCTTCTGTATCTGCACAGTCCTCCTGAGCTGTGCCCTGCCGTGGACAGTCACACAACTCCTCAGCAGGAGCTCAGTGCTGTTTCCTTGGATGTTCTGCTCCCTTGGCTCTGACCTGTGGTTCCTGGATGGGTCCAGGAGTATTTCCTACACCACAGAATGGTTTGGGTTGGGAGGGACCTCATAGAGGGCCATGGGCAAGGGCACCTTCCACCAGCCCAGGGTGCTCCAAGCCCCTCCAATCTGGCCTTGAAACCAGCACAGCAGTGCAGAGAAGTATTCGAGGTGGAAGGTTTTGAGTTGGGCTTTGTTTGTTGTATTTTGGGGTTTTTTTAAATAGAAAACCAGTCAACTAAATAAATCACTTTTAAACCTGCTCTCTTGGTCACTGGTTGACAGATTCATTCAATTCCAAGCAAGGTCAGATGTGGCATCAGATTTTATCCAGTGCAGTCCTCAAAGCCTCCAAGGACAGACACTGTGCAGCCTCTTTGGGCCAGCTGTGCACTGTTTGATCATTCCAGTAGAAAACATGTAATGTGCACAGTAAAAACTGCAGTAACCTGTGCAGAAAGGTTTTCTACTGTATCAAAAGTCACTCCAGAATCGTGCCAAGGGGAGGATTACTCATTTACTGTGTGAAGATACAAGGGGAGAGCTTAGAGGGAGGCAAAGAGAGTTCACACAGAGCATGAGCAGGGCACCCAGGTCAGGAAACACATTCCACAGGGTGGGAACAATTACCAGGCTGCCATTCCTCACCCTGCACAATCTGCTCCTTGTGTTGAGTTCCCAAGGGAAGGTGTTGATGTGTGGGTGAGACCTTCCAGCTCAGCCTGTTCATTCCAGAGGAGCTGCCCTGCCTCAGGTCTCAGGATCTGCCTCTCAGGTTCTAGAGTGTGCTGTTCCCTTCCAGCTCCAGTTCATCTGTGGGTGCTGCAGTGCTGGGGCTGGATGAAGTCAGGACTTGCTAAGCAGTGACAGGAGCTTTAGGAAGAAGTGTGTGAGAAGTGTTAAACCAATCTGATTTTAAAACAGGGACTGTGGGTTGGTTTTGAATGCACTTCACTGTCTGGCTCTGTGTAGCCTGAGCTGGTGTCATTGAGAGCTGCATTGGTGTATCCCCAGCCAAAAAGTCCATCTTTTTCTGTCTCTGCTACTCATGTGACCCCATGTGAAAGCTCTGCTGGACACCTTTCCCACATATCCCTGATGGAAGTTTTCCTTCCTAAAGACATTCCCCCAAAACAAAGATATCATAGCTGGCAATAGGACAAAGGGAAATGGCCTCAAGTTGTGCCAGGGGAGGTTCAGGTTGGATATCAGGGAAAATCTCTTCCCAGAAAGGCATTGGGACAGGCAGTGGTGGGGTCACCATCCTTGGAAGCATTCAAAAAACAAGTGGATGTGGCACTTGGGGACATGGTTAAGTTGACACGGTTGGACTTGACCTCAGAAGTCTTTTCTGATTGATGATTCTGTGATTCTATGAAAACCCATGCTAGGTTTTTTTGCTCTGATTGCTTTCCTTGATGAAACATTGCCCTCACATTAGAAAGCATTTGTGCTTTCCCCCTAATTTTCTTGATAGCATGAAAGACACTCTGTTAATTAACATGCTTGTCCTTGAAAAAAGAAACCTTTTAAGGAACTTCTGGGGTGTTTTTGTGGCTTCTCTTGATGAAAGTGCCCTTCAGTAGTGATCTAACAGGTCTAATTGATTATTTTGATAAATGTGAGCTCTGGAGCTGGTGTGCCAGAATTTATTAGGAGATACCATATTTCTGTAATCCCTGTGGGATCACAGCCATGCACACTGATTCCTCCTGTTCTGTTTCCTACAATGGATGTACTTGTGTTCAGGCACATGAGATGGGATCCCACTTGTTTTGCCTTCACAAGGAACATTCCAGAGCCTGTTCACAGTGACCTGTTTCTTGTCAGGATCATCATCATCATCATCATTCCCTGCCAGACCTCGTTCAAAGCCCTGCTCGTAGCTGAGCCAGCCTGATGATAAAGGTTCTTCAGCCCCACTGTTTCAGGTGGATCTTGTGTCTCTCCCACCATTCCTCAACAGAATAAAAAGGAACAAACCCTGTAGCATTACAGTCAGGTCTAGTCAGACATAACTACAGATGTTCCCATTCAGAACATGGATTTTGGGTGAGGTATTTAACAGTAGTTCAGCATCCAGGAAACATCATCACTGCTCTTAAAGAACAGCTCCAGGTGGGTTGGTACCTCATGAACTTTAGTCCCTTTCCCGTTGTCCTTGGCAGATTTCCTGTCATTGAGGGTTGTAACATTCTCATCAGGCACCTCCTGGTTTCTCCTCATCCTTTATCTCCCTCCTGCTGAATGAGTGGCCACTCTCTCACCAAAACCAGCTGCCTCAGTGTAGCAGGAGCTGATCCCAGGTGCTTTGTTCTGTGACAAAGGAGGGAGCAGCTGCCCAGATGAAGTCAAGCTGAGCTGAGCCCTTCACTCCAGCAGCAAATTGGTTTCCTCCAAGGGTACTCCAGAGCAGTGGGAGCACTGCAAATCACTCCTGAGAAAAACAGAAGGAAATATTGTTTTCCCTTGCTAAAATGAAATCATTAGACATAGAGAGATTTCTGGGGTTGGGAGTGTGTCTGAGAACAAAAGGAATAGCTTAAGCAAAAACTGAAATGCTCGATCCAAATGCAAGTCAGTGAGCTCCAGTTGTTGTCCTGTGCTTTTGTACTTATTCCCTTCCTATTTCACCCACTTCTTTCCCTTTCCTTTCTGCTTAGTGGTAATTGTGTCTGCCAGCTGGCTGCAGGGCACAAATTCTTTGTATTCAAGATCCTGCTGGTGTTTTTAAAAAAAACTTAGAGGTTAGCTAAAAAAAAACCCTCCAAAACCCAACAAAAAGCTGAGCTGTTTTAAAGGATCAAATACTGCATCATTCTTACTGTTCCTGGTTTTGAGCTGTCAGACTTGCTGCTTTGCAATCTGCAGGGGCAGAGTTGTTTTCAGTCTCATGATTTCTCATGAATTCCAGCTTGATGTTATGGTTTAAACCAAAACTTGGGAACATCAGGTACATCGTAAAGGACTGGGATGAAGGACTGGCAGTCCAGTCAGTCATGTGGCTTAGCTAAATCCTGGATCACTGGCCTTAAGGCAAACACTGAGTCAGTGGCAGGGCAGGCTGTGCTGGGGGTTGTTCTCCACTGCCTCTGTTTAAAAACAAAACAGCCCCAAGCACCCCTCCCACCCCAGAGCCTGCACACTGGAACTCAGCATTGCTGTTTTACTTGTGCAGAGAGCAGGACATGAGAGCATATTAAAACATTCTGACACATTTGATTGCAAAGACTTTCCGAGGTATCAGATGGAAAATCATCTGCTTTGCCAGTTAAAGACGACTGAGATGCAGAATATCTGTACTGTCTCATTCAAACTCCAATCTACAAAATCCAGACATTTTACTTGAGTGGAGTGTGCTGGACAGGTAACATTTCTGTAACAACAGCAAATGGGCATGAAAAAAGCCCAGTTGATTGTAAACACAGGTGAAAGTTACTTGAATGAGAAGCCTTTGTGTGTCACTGGCCAAGGGCCTGCATGGAGAGCTGGGACATCACTGGTGACTAAGGACACCTGAGCACTTGTGCTGAGAGCCCAGGACAGGTCACCAGCAAGGAGAAGTCATCCTGACCTGCTGTCAGGAAACTTTTGCACCCTTTGGACATGCAGGTCCCTCTTTTGGAGATCTTTAGGACCCAACAAGCTCCAGCCCTGAGCACTGTGATCTGATCCCATTGCTGGTCCTGCTTGGAGCAGGAGGTTGGACTGGGACTTTGCAAGGTCCCTTGGAGCCAGGGTTATTCAGGGGATCTCAGTATCAGCAGGAAAGCCCTGCCTTGCTGCCTATTTCCCTCAGCTGTTTGCAAAAATTACTCCTTTGGGCAGATTTACACCCAGGAGAGGCTGCATAATGTATGAGGCAGAGGAGGAGAATTTCCATCTGTCTGCCCCTAAGGCAGGATTTTGAGCCTCAGCAATCCCTGGTACCCTGAAAGTCCTGGGAGTCCCTCTGAAGGGGCAGGTTGGTTGGGATTTTGTGTTAATTGGTATTTAAATTGTGTTGATTTGACACCATGATTCCTCAGTGGGAGCTGCCACTTTATGTGAGTAAAATTCACTTGTAGAGGAAGATCCAGAGAGTGCCTGCTGCTGTTTTTACTGGAGAGACTCAGCAGGGGATTAAATAGTGGCTCCTACCCATCCAGCATCCCAAGGCAGTCAGGCTGTTCCCTGAGGGAGCTGCACGAGCACAGGGCACATCACATCTCTGCTTTCATGGAGCTGTCACCCTGCCACACTGCAAGGGAAATGTGACACTTGAGCAGCCCCTGGGCCCTGGTACAACACTGAGTGTTGAAGGAGCCCCTGCAGCATTCCAGTCCATCACCCCCAGCTCTTGTGCCCTGTCACAGCTCAGGAGTCACAGATCACACTCAGGTGCCCAGCCTCAAACAGAAAACCATCTCTGATGGGCACAGGCTGGGCTTTGCTGAGCTGCCACAAACCACATCTGCTAAGGTGCTGCCATGTGGGGGAAGTGGTGTCAGCATGAAAGGTGGAAGCTGCTCAGGCCAAAAAAATGCAGCTTTGAGGATTGCAGTCATTCAAAACCTTAAAAAAATTAAGTGATAAATTCTGTTTACTTTCTAGATGTGTGATTTGTCGTACCTTCTGCCCCCTCTTTGAAGATGTCACTTGTTAAGGACAGAAACCAGCAGTTCATTGATTTGACTGGTTTGGAGCTGCCCTTTGAAAACATTTTCTGTTGCTGCAGTTTTTGATGAGTTTTTCAGGATGTGGCAGTGATGGAGCCATAGGCTGCTGCTGGAAGGGAGGATGCACAGGCTCAGCAGGTCCCCTGGGCTGACAGTGGCATTCAACTAGCCATGCATCAAGTTATTCAGGCACCTAAACCAGCAGAAAAACAACATTTTTCCTGCCAGTTAAGTGTCTTGGCTGGCTTGCAATGACATCAGCTGAGCTGCTGGCAGCAGCACAGGTGAAAGGCTGGAGGAAAGGGGGAGAAGTGGTTCATCTGTGTGGGTAAACATTCTTTTAGCCTTCATTTCTCTTGTCATTTAAGTTCATGAACCCCATCTTAGCCCTGCTGTTTTCCCCACAGATGCAGCACCTCATCCTCCAGTCAGGACCTTGGGTAGGCACATGCTGAGCTGCAGTGGAGAATTTGCCTGGCTTAATTTTGTTTTGATGGATTCGTTTGCAGCAGGTTCCTTTTGTGTCGCTGCACAAGTGCTTTTCTCAGTGCTGGAGAGTGGGAGAAGGGAAGGAGCAGGGAAGCAGGGTAAGGGAGCTGCTCATTTGTCTAAATTGGAATTGCCAGCTTCAGCTGTCATGGTGTGTGTCTGGAATTACAGTGCCAGGCAATGATTATGTCTATGCTGATTATTTCACTGCTCTTTGAACATTCTAAATGTGCTTCCTGGGCTTATGAATTTGTCCTTGTGACATTTGGGAAATGTCTTTTTCTTGTATCCTGTTTTGGCCTTTCTTTGCCATAGGCACTGTGTGGGCTGCACCAGCCAGTGGGGTTGGGATTCATGGGGGATTGACCCCTCACATATCCATTTGTCCCAGGGACAGAGCAGTGGGGAGGCTGCACTGGGAAGGTGTGCAGGGGCTTATTGAAATCACTGACCATATTTAACCCTTAGGACTGGCTGGGAGGAAAAGATAAAAATGATAGCAATTGTGAGGCTCAGTGAGGAAATATTGGGACTCACTGATACAGAGGGAAGCCTTGGATGGCCTTGGAATGACCAAAGGGAGACACTGTTAGCTAGAGACCTCTGAAAATTTTGCCTCAGGTCCACATATATTTCAATTTTCATCATCTTTGAAAAGGCTTTGCTGGCACTGAGGGGGTGGAGCACGTTACTTGTGAAGAAGGAATTCATAAGGAAGGGCAGTTTCCTCCATAGAGTATTTCAAATGTTCTGAATCTACACGAAACAAGTTAAAAACCATGCTTGTGCCTATTCCTCCCTTGTTTTTGCAGAAATCAGCTCCTCCCTGCAGAATACACCCATCAGTTTGGAGATTTCAGTAGTTCTGGTGATGCAAGTTGCTGCTGGAGGGTCTCATTCCATAGGATTTGGCATCCTGACCTTTCTGCTTTATCCCCCTGGACACTGTCACACCTGCTTCAGTTTTGCAGGGTTATTCCTTTGGTCCCAAGGATCTATTAGCAATATTCCTGGTATCCATGGAGCCCCTGTCTCTGTTAGCACTGAGAGTTTGTAGAGCAGACAGTTTTTTGTGGTTGTCCAAAGCAGATTTTTGGATCAGGGTTTATCCCCTTGAGAGAGGCACTGAGCTGGGTTTCTCACCAGGTACAGGTGACACGTCACTTCCACTTGGAAACATCTTCCCTGCGAGCTTTTCCAGCATGAATTTCAATTCCCAGGACAGGTATTTATGCTGAGTTGTGTTGGATCATTCCAGTCTGTCCCCAGGCCTCTGTTTCCAGCAACTTCCTCATGTGCTGGGTGGTCCTTGGAGGTTTCTTTCTCAGCTTCCATACTTACAGAAACACATTTTCACATGGAAGTGTGAAAAGGTTGGGCTCCATTCAACCACTTTCAGATGCTCTTTTTACTTTCTTCCCTCTGTCCCATGAATATTCCAGCTGAGTCCACGTTTCCTTCCCACAAGTGCACTGTAAGTATGGAGGTCTGATCACATCAGAGCAACTGGTGGTTTTAATTATAATCATATTTTGCATAGAGAAATCAAAGGCTCAGAAAAATCTTACTTCAATCCACAATTAATTAACTCTCCTCTACCTGACTGGAATGGAAGAGACTAAAATTAGCAAAATTTGTGGCTAAATCTTCTATCAGCTGTTGCCACCTGTTCCTGTTGTGGGTTCTGTCTGTGCCTGATTCTGTGCATTCATATCTTACCTACTCCATCAGGTTCAGTTTGCTATTCACCATTAGCATTACCTAAATTAAAGCTAAATGTCATTTAAAATGGACTAGAAAGGTCCCATTCTGTGGTTTTTTAGTGTCATTGACCTTCATTTGGTTGGTTCTCCTCTGCACTACAGTGTGGTGTCATAAATACATGGCTGTACTTTTCCAGCCTATTGATAGGGTTGTTTGCTCCAGATTTGTTTGCATGCTTGGAAAGGTGTGGTTTCTTTCTGGTTTGGGTGTGTGTTTGGAAGTGCAGTCATTTCACAAACCAGTTCTGGTGTTTAATGGACTGTTAGCTGAAAACAACTACCAAAGCCTGCTTTTCAAAGCACCAGCAGTCATGTTCTATGGGATGAAGACACATAAACTCATTTTCCATGGGATAAGTGATGTTTCACCCAGTGGGGATGCAAGGTTGATTCTCAGTGCACTGGTTGACCTGGCCTTTATATCCTAACCCTCCCACTCAAAGTGAGCAGGAGCTTCATGTTTCAAATCAGACCTATTTTTCCATAAAATATTTCCAATGCTGACATTTTCTAGTCCCATTCTACCTGTGGCAGCTTTCCTAAGGCAATTCTTTTCTCCTCTTGCAGGAAACAGCCAACATGTTACGTCTCATTCAGAACAGGCTGAAGGAGGAGGAGCAGCACCTGCTAAAGAGTGGAAGTAAGTGGGATTCCTTCAGCTCTTGTAGTAACAGAGGAGTTGCTAAGTACTGGCTACTCCATGTGTAAGTGTCCACTTCCAAGGGGATGTGGGGTGATGACAGAGTCAGTAGGCAGGGTTAGAAAAAGTGGAATCATGACAACTTTAGAAAGGACAGCAGTGAGCCTAGGGAACAAAACCTCTGGGAATGTTCTTCTGCTTTGCCAGTTTTACCTGCAGAGCTGAGGAATGACCACAGTCAGCCACTGAGCACTGGGCAATCCCAGGGAGCAGATTTAGGCTTCGTTTTACTGTTCCCACCCCTCCCTGGGCTGGCTGGGGACACAGACTTGTCCCAGCACTGTGGGATTGCTGGTTTGGGAGCAGACTTGGACAGAGGATTCTCTCAGCCAAAAGCTTTGTGGGGGTGAGTAGTGCTGCTGGTTTGTGCCTCATCACACACATGCTGGAGTGTCCTGCACAACCAGAGTGTCCTTTCTGTCCCCAGTTTCTGTCCCCAGTTTCTGTCCTCAGCACTTGCCTGCCACAGTGCATGGCACAGAGTTTGGTTCTGTGTTCAGAATGATTCTCCATGACACAGATCAGAACTTCCTCAGATGAAAACTCACAGCTTAAAATCTTCTCTAAGATCATCAATCTTCTCCACAGAATCTACATTTGCCTCCCTGCATTTGTTTGATTTTAGTGTACCTGCAAAATGGGAATGCAATTAAAATTTGGGGGTTTTTTTTCTCTTTTTTTTTCCTAACCTTCTTCTTAATTAATTAGGCTCACAAGGGAATTAATGACCTCTTGAGACTCTGTAGAAAGCTCACAAACCAGAAAGCTCACAAACCAGATCTTTTTGAGCCAAACAGCAGCCAGAACTTCATAATGAACTACCCCAGTGAATTTAATATTGCAATCTGTGCATTTTTATTTGACACTGGGAGAAACTAGAAGGAAAATTAACTCTTAAGATCAGAGGCAGAATTCATGGAAGCTGAAATTGAGTAAAGACATAAAAGTTGCAGTTCACAGTTTGTTTGGTGTCCGAGATTTTCAGAGAAAACTCATGAAGGAGGAAATTCACTGATTTCTGCCCATCTTTGATCTTGTATCAGTGAGGTACACAGTGAAGAAGTTTCAGATGAAATACAGGATTTGTAATATAAATTATAAGCATGTGGAATTATTTCAAGGATTTATTTGAGTGAAAAAGTCCAAGTCCTTCTCTCTGACAGTTTTAGGGGTAAAAAGGTTCAAGAGGAGGTGGACATCAGCCATCAGTAATTGGCAGTGTGAGGTATAATGGGAAAATTTGCTGCCCTGCTTTGTCCTTGTCTATGGATTTTCACTTGGAAAACTGTTCTGTCATTTTGCATCTCTGAAATAAAAGGAACTTTGCCTTTCAGTGACTGATTTCACTGCCACCTAAGAATGTGATTATTACTTTTAATGACCTCAAATATTACCATAATACATCTTAATTCAAGTACCTAATTGTCATAATTAGTATTTATTCTAGTGAGAAGAGCACCAGGATCCATTTGCCAGAGCTGGCTCATTTACTGACATGTCCCATCTCTCTCAGCTCCACCCTGCCTTTGTCTGTGAAAGTCTGCAGGGGTGGAACCGAGACAGGAAATTTGGTTCTCCAAGACTGTGTTCCAGCCAGGAGCACAGGTTAATTTAATTAACACAGTCTGCTCACACTTAACAACCTGGGCTCTCCCCTTAGACCACACCCCCCTGTCCTCCTCTCCTTTTTAATTAAATACTGCCCTTTAAACAATTCAAACCGAAGAGATTTGCATTGGTGAGAGAATGCAGAAGTTGGTGTCTTACATGGCACAGTTCACAGAGCAGTTGTGTTAATCCCAGGATCCTCATCCCAGGAAAAAGGCACGTTTAGCACAAGAGGGAACAAAGAGCGAGCAGCAGAACGGGCTCAGCATCGCTGAGCAGCTTTGTGTGCCCACCCTCCCCCAGGGTTAGCAGTGCAATTCTCACCAGAAGCAGGGATCACCTGAGGGATGGAGTTTCTGCTGGAGAGGATTCCCAAGGCACCTGCAGGTGGATCTGCCAGTGATTTTAACAAGAGTGCTGTGAGCACGGTGAGGAAATGGTGTGAGGTGCTGCAGGCAGGAGCACTTCAGCCTTTCAGCTGTTTGCATTTTGGGTGCTACGTGCTCCTGAGAGAGGACGTGTTCTGTAATGAGCCAGTGACAGGGAAGAGTAAGGAAGGACTTTCACCATCAGAAACATCTTTCTGAAGTAGGTTTTTGGAGGGAAAAATATTTCCTAGAATCCCAGACTGCTTTGGGTGGAAGGGAGCTTAAAGCTCATCCTGTTCCAACCCCCTGCCATGGGCAGGGACACCTTCCACTGTCCCAGGCTGCTCCAAGCCCCATCCAGCCTGGCCTTGGGCACTGCCAGGGATCCAGGGACAGCCACAGCTGCTCTGGGCACCCTGTGCCAGGGCCTCCCCCCCTCCCAGGGAACAATTCCTTCCCAATTTCTTGTTTAAATTGACCATCACTCTTTGTCCTGTCACCACAGACCTTGCTAAATACTTCATTATTCCACTTAGATTTTTGAGTAATGTCCCCCACACAAAGCAAGGTGGTTTAATCTGAAGTTTTATTCCATCTTCAGTTTGTTTGGAAACTTAGGATTTTGTTGTCTGGGCCTTCAACCCAACAAGACACCAGGATGGTTGAAGTGGACCCTGCTCTGACTTGGTCTTGGTCATGGAATGGGTTCTGGAGATGAAGGGATGAGCTCCTTCTCAGCTCAGGGGAAGGTGGGCAGGCTGGCCTGGTGTCTCCCAGTATCCCAGGACTCCCTGGCTGACTCTGGAATGTTGAGGGGCTGGAGTGAGCTTTCTTGGAACAGGTTCACCGTTTCCCTCCTCAGAGGGGTCACAGGGGCAGTGCCCCTGCCAGGAACAGGGCAGGTTCTCACTCTCTTTGCACGTTGCCCCTGGAAGCTGCACGACACTTAATGAGGCTTTTCTAACAACACGGGCTAGCAGGTGGTGATGAATTTGTTCCAATTAACTGATAAAAGTCAGCATCCTCTCTGTCCTGTGAGCAGTTACCTTCATGGACCCTTTTAATTGATCAGCTCTCTCATTGTCTGCATCCCCTGACCTTATCTCCTGCTAATTTGGTAAGAAGGGCTCCAAATTAACACTTCATTTCTCTCTGCAGTAAAGTTGCAGGAGTTTTGGACAGCTTTCAGTTGAGTTTCAGGCTGAGAAGCCTAAATCCTGTTTCTAATAAAGGAGAGCTGTGGGATGGAGGTTGAGTTGTGCAGATCTGTGCTGAGAATGTAGAAAGTCCATGGATTTGTTGTGGTATTCATGTAAAACTGGCAAAATTGTTTTGTGGTATTTATAAACAGTCTGGTTCTTTTTTCTTTTGCTGCCACACATAGCAAATCAGTTTTTTTTCTCTGACAGAGCAACTCCATAAAACCACTGCACAAAAAAAAAAAAAAAGCCAACACTAAATTGTCTGAAAAACTGTTCTTAAACAACATAAAGGTTTTGAACTCTACAGATCAGGCTCTGAGTATTATCTGCCTGATGAAAATACACACAATTAAGTACTTGCAGTAGTATAAGAATGTCTTTTTGTGCTCAGCAGGGAGGAAATTGCTGTTATTTTTCTAATCTTTGCTTTGCAGAAGAGGCTCTTAGAGAAGCTGATCCAGGCTGTGGTGTCTCACACATCTGCTGCCCCTGTGCCACATCCAAGGCTGGTGCCAAGTAACAAATCCAATTGGCTGAAGCTCAGGGTTTGGTTCCCTTGTTAATGGCAAAGTGACTCTTGGTGTGTTGAACATTGCTCAGATGAAGGCTGTAGATAGAACTCCTGTCAGGTGTGGGTACTGGATGCTCTGGTACTGGATTGTGTGAGAGGAGAGGCCAGGGAAGGTCACTGACCACAGCAGAAATTCAATTAATTTCCTCAAATTTATCCAACATTGTAAAAACTTTGTTGAGCAAAAAGGCACTTGGAATGTTTCTGGGCTGAAATAGTTTTTCAGACTCATCAGCTTTTTGCAGATGAAACAGATGTTTCTTTTTCACTTTTTTATACACTTTTCCCAATGCATTTTCTCACATTCTTCAGGAGCTTTTTATCAATTTAAAAACAGACAGTGCAGAATCACAGGATCCCAGAGTGGTTTGGATTAGAAGGGACCCCAAAGCCCATCCAGTGCCACCCCCTGCCATGGGCAGGGACACCTTCCACTATCCCTGATTGCTCCAGGATCCATCCAGCCTGGCCTTGGACACTTTCAGGGATCCAGGGGCAGCCCCAACTTCTCTGGGCACCCTGTGCCAGGGCCTGCCCACCCTCCCAGGGAGGAATTCCTTCCCAATATCCCATCCATCCCTGCCCTCTGGCACTGGGAATCGATTCCCCCTTGTCCTGTCACTCCAGGCCATTGTCCCCAGTCCCTCTCCACCTTCCTTGTAGGAATATATATGAACTATATATTTTTTTAAAAAGTAAAATATTTTGTTTTGGAAACATAAAGAGTAAACCCTTTGAATTTTCAAAAATATTTCCTGTATTTCTTTTGGCCAGTGCTTTGCCCAGGATTAATTTAAATATGCAGGAGTATTTGCTGTAAAACTGAATTTGTCCTTGACTCTGCCACTTTCTGTTGTGCTGCTCCAGTCAGTCCACCCTGCATCCTCTGGCTTGGTCTGTAGAATGAGTAAACATTCATTTCCCCCAGCATCTGGAAATCTGCACTGCTTGAATCTTGTTCAGCAATAACCAGAGGATTAACTGATGCTCCTGGGTGCAGCCTTTCTACTCCAGAGCTGCTGCTTTACAATCTGACAGCAGGCAAACAAAAAGCCCCATTGCAGCAGTTGTGGGATTTGAGGGGGAACTCCTGGATGATTCCTGGAGGATATTGTTGGTGCTCAAGCCATCCGTCTTGTGAGAGACACTTGGAACTGGTCCACAGGAGCTTTGTGTTGTGCTTGTTGGGTAATTGCAAATTCATGGTCTAATTTAATAGTACTTTGATGGGTTCTTGGCTTGGAAGACTGTTAGAAATAGTTCTGGTCACCAAATACGACCTCTTGATCAAATGGGCCCAAAAATAACTTAACTGCTCACTCCTGCTGAGACTCCAAATCCCAGTTTAAATGGAGCTTGTCATCCAGATTTAATTTTAATTACTTCAAGTGGCTGAGACCTATTGCTTCCCCAAGCAGTAGTTAATCATCCTTGTTGATAAATTGGGAATTTGGATTCTGTGGATGCACCAGGCTGGATGGGACTTGGAGCAGCCTGGGATAGGGGCAGGTGTCCCTGCCCATGGCAAGGCTGGAATGGGATGAGTTTAAAGTCCCTTGCAACCCAAATTATTCCATGATTCTGTGATCCTAAAATGACCAAGCAAGGTAAATAATTGCACTTAGAGCGACCTCTGCAACCTCCTCGTTGCTGTATGTTGCTGTTACTGCCCAGTTTTTGGCTACACAGCTCCAAACATCCAAGTTTTCCACTGGAATTTGTAGGACCTCCACACATCTGGAGCTTGCTCAGTAGCTTTCAGTACCAGGCTGAATTTTTTTCGAGAAGAGATGACAGATCTCAGTGTTGTGCTAAGGATAAAGGACGTTCCCTCCAGAAATTTTTCTATCCAAGCCTTTCATTCCCTTCAGAGTGCAGAGCTGTGGGTTTAGGAGTGTCCAGGCTGATACAGAGCCTGGTGTTCTGGATTTGGTGTGACAGTGGGATGGGTTTGGCAGAGCTGAGGCTTCCAATAGGCACTGAGCTTCACTCTCCTTCAGCACATTTAAAATCCCAATCCCACCCCCTTTGGTTTTTCCTGCTCCCTTATTTCATGCCACTTATTAACTGGATTTCATTTGGGATCAAGTTGCTGTCAGCTGCCCATTTGATTGTTCTCATGATGTTTTCTCACCAAAACCAGCATCCTGCTGAATGCAGTAATTGCTGTGGAACCAATACTTGTGTTTTCAAGGCAGTGGATTTCTGATGAAATTGGACACTCTGCACAGCACTTACAGCTAATTCCAGAGCACATCAATAAACAATGGCCTCTGTGCTCATTATCCTCACCACAGTAACTTCTTATTTTACAGCTGGATACTTTTACTTGAATATTGATGCAAACTACCAAATCTGTAATGAAATCACTGCTAAGTTATTAAATCATGCTGCTTTTCCTTCAAGCATTGCAAATTACCAGAAATTAAATCATTTCAGGATAGTATTATCTGTCCAGGTATCAGCTCTGGCTTTTTTCTGGGAGCAGTGGGAACAGGAACAAAAATTCCACCTTTGGAGATCAGTGGAACCAGGATGTATTTTTTGTGGCTGGACAGCTTTAAAGGAAACTGATTTAGTTGACTGAAACCCATCTTTATGAAATAGAAATGTTGAAATGAAAGGCAAGTGGGGTTTAAAATCTCAGTGTATTCTCCCTCAGGTAGGCTGATATTTGGAGTGTTTTCTGTGCAGTAGAGTCAATCACAGCAGTGGGAAGATGGGCCCAGCACAATTTACAGACTTGTTCTGCTGACTGCCTTTTCACAATAAAAATACAAGAGCTGCTTAAAACCTCAGTCTGAAGCTTCTGGAAGCTGCCAGCTTGGCCTCAACTGGGGCACATGGATTGCTGAATAATAATAAATAAGTCTGTTGTGAGAATTCCAATAATCCTCATGTAAACCCATATAAATCTCATAAGCCAGCTCCATTTAGTGGTTCTGTACTCCATGTACAAGCACATGGCAGTTTGTGGTGCTGTGGTTGATTATCTTCATTGCTTTATGCTGATCCTAAGAAAAACCAGCTTTTTTCATAAGGAATGTTCCTTGTCTCCCCAAAATTGATTGTAGTTGGTTGTGCAGTGTTACACAAATGAGATTGTGGCTTCTTCTAGGGCAACAAGTCTTGCTACGTGTTGTTAAATGAAACTTTCTGAATTGTCACTGTTTATGAATACCAAGAATATTTTGGTGAGAACTGGGCACAAGGGGTGTAGAGTGAGGGGTTTGGTGGGGGGACACTGCTTAGGACAGGTCACACACAGCCCTGGGCTGGTCTGATGTTTAATCCTGATAAAAAGCCTGTACTCAGCTTCTCTGTACCTTGTGTATTTGAATAATTTTTTAGTACTGTGCTCTGCTTCTGTGTCCTTGGGATTTTGGCTCAGCTGTTAATACAGATTGTGTATGGGCAGAGCTGGGCTTGGTGATAGCAGCCCTTGGGCTGGATTGGAGCAGTATATTTATTTTGGGGGAGTGCAAAAGGTGCTTGATGTCTTTTCAAGAGGGAGTAGGAGGCTTGGAGGCAGGGATTTTGATATTGCTGCATTTGCAGCTGTCACTTCCCAGAGCCTCTGGCACGAGTGCACTGCAGTGATGCTCCGAGCTGGGGTCTGTGCACCAGGATTCCAGCCAGGCTATGCAAGGAGAACCCAAACTTGCCATAGATCCATAACAGGATTTGTTTCAAGGTCACAACTCAGCAGGAAAAGTGTTGTACTGTGGTTATTGGGGAGAAACTTCTCCCTGTGATGGGGGGCAGGCCCTGGCACAGGGTGCCCAGAGCAGCTGTGGCTGCCCCTGGATCCCTGGCA
Organism: Aphelocoma coerulescens; assembly: GCF_041296385.1. Taxonomy (NCBI): domain Eukaryota; kingdom Metazoa; phylum Chordata; class Aves; order Passeriformes; family Corvidae; genus Aphelocoma; species Aphelocoma coerulescens. The sequence goes on from NC_091028.1 coordinate 2,709,366, forward strand.
GTGTCCAAGGCCAGGTTGGACATTGGGGCTTGGAGCAGCCTGGGACAGTAGAAGGTGTCCCTGCCCATGGCAGGGGGTGGCAGATGGGCTTTGAGGTCCTTTCCAAGCCAGGCCATTCCATGACATGCTGGGAGTTCAATTGAATTGGTATTTTCATTTGGGTTGAAAGGCAATCCAGGGTTTTTAAAGGCACAGGGAAGAATTTCTTCCCCATATCCCATCCAGCCCTGCTCTCTGGCAGTGGGAGGCCATTGGTCCCTGCTCAGCTGGCAGCTCATGCTCAGGAGATCCCAGAGAGGAGCAGGATGCACGGATGGGCACGGAATTGGAAAGATTGGGCCAAGTAATCAGTGGGCTCCCTACAGCAGCCTCAGCTCTTGGCAGTGGTGCTGCCTAACAGGAGCACAAGTGACAAAACCTGAAAGGGAGAAATTGCTGCTAAAAATAAAATAACCGAGAAGGAAGAAAAAAACCCCACAAAATAAGAATGAGGGCATTTTAGTAGCAGTAAGAGCCATCACAGATGTGATAAATTCATTCTTTAATATACTGAGCACAAACTTGAATTCTTTCTGTAAGCTCCACATGGAGATTGCCCATGCAAGGCTGAGCAGAACCTCAGTTTCCTAAATGCCAGGCAAACAGCAGCAGCATCCAGGTCACAGAGCAGGGAGTGATTCCCTCACTTGCCAAACAGGAAAGTGCAAATAGAAATTACAGCTAACTCTGCTGGAGCCTTGTCATCTTACCAGGCTAGCAAATAGTTCCCTTGCCAGTTATTATTTTCTCATTAACTTAATATAGCAGTGAAAAAGAGGATGGGAAAATGTCTAATATTTGTATATTGTCCGATAATTAAATATTGCAAAGCTGTGTCAGCTCATTACTAATCCTAATTAAAGTAGTTATTTCCATTTTCAGCTCAGATGTGTGTGTAATTAAATGTACCTGGGAAAGAATTGCCTATTTTCTCTAAATAATCAGCAGCAAATGTTGCTGTGCTGGGTGCTCCCGTGGGGTCCTGTTGGGCTTGTCCTGGCACTGGACAGGGAGCTTTACTTTGGATGGGGAGAAGGAAACAAAGGCAGATGATGAAAATATCTGAAGAAGTTCCTGCATCTTTGGAAGCTTTCCTGTCCCTCCAGCATCTTGGGTTTGGCTGTAGCTGCATTCCTTTTATGTGGGGACCTGGAACTGTGCTTATCTAGGATTAAATGGAAGGCAAATAGTCCAAGGGGATGGGTTTTGACATTGCTGGTGTCAGGGTAAAACCAGGAGATGCGTTAATAAACACACACACTTCCCAATGCTTTTCAAAGAGTTTTTGTCTTTAAATCACTTGCTGAAGTAGCACCTTCTCTTCATAGCCAGAGGGGGGGTTTAAACAGCACCTTTGTGGTACAGTCTGGGATTGTCCCAAGACTCTTGTTTGCAGTGAATGGTGCTTTGGCACTCACATGCTGAAGGATTTCTCCTTGGGATGTGGATATTGGCCACTTTCCTGCACTCTTGTGTAGATCCAAAGCTCTCTGCAGCTGCATTTTCAATTCCTCTTGGGCTCCAACAAAGGTAGAACTGCTGGTATCTCCTGTGTCCTGCTGCTGTTCTGGGCTGTGGGTTGGTTTGGGGGATATTAACTGGGTTTGTTTTTAACCAGGTAATGATGATTCCGACATAGACATCCAGGAGGATGAAAGATCCGACAGTGAGGGGGATTTGCAGATCATGAGGCACCGCATCAGCACCGACGCTCTCCTGCAAGGTATCCTACCCCTTCCTGAGCTGCCCTGATTCACAGGGATATGCTGGAATTACCTGAGTAGCTGCAAATGTAAGAAGCCCCTGTCACCCTTCAGGATATTGGCACTTCTCAGCTCTCAGGAGCTGTAGGAGGATAAAGCCCTGTGGAGAAAACAGTGCTTCCAGGGGAACAAATGAAGGATTATTTACTGGGGGGAAAAAAATCACTGTGTGGGGAAAATCCTGCCTTGGTATTGCCTTACACATTCCTGAAGCAGTTTTATGCAAAGCCTTAGGGAAGCAATACCACTTCTCATTGCAAAGCATTTCTTTCCCTTTAGCTGTTGGCACCTGTTTCAGCTGAGTCTCCCACAGAAACCTTCAGTGAGTCACTAAAGCCACCTGCACTGACTGGGCACAGGTGGAGCAACCTGAGCTGCTGCTGCCAGGGAGGGATGTGAGCCCTCTGTCCTGCTTCATGGGGAGTGGAACTGCAGCCTCTGCCTGCTGATGCCACTGCTCACAAGGAGCTCGGAGGAATTGCTGTGTGAGGGTCTGTGTTTCACTCAGGTGGGAAAAGAAACCTTCTGTTTAGTCTGGAGTCGAGCAAAGCACAGCCAGGAAATCAGGGTGGTTCTTCTTGTTAGCAGTGAGGGATTCTGAACTGTCAGCACAAACCTCTCTGGGTTCTGGAGCAAGTGCCTCTGTGAGGGATTTCACGTGCCACCATTCCTGCTGGTACCTGTTCCTTAGATAAACTGCAGATATGTGGGGGTTTGTGAGTGGAATTCTGCTTTCCCCTCTCTGACTGAGACCAGGGAAAGAAGCTGGTGTTCTCAAATCTGTGTAATGCAAGTACTTTTATCCTCCCTTCCTCTGTTTTTCTTGAAAATTGAAAATTCTCAAAATTAAGTGCTAGAAACACTGATATTCCCTAAGGAATATTTTACATTGGCATTTCTCAAGGAAAGGTTTTAGAGCTTTGGAAGTGACCCAAAGTGTAGCTTCATCTCAGAGAACACCATGACCTGAGTGCCTGCTACTCTTAATAGCAGTTTTAGTTTTACTCTAAAAGTCGTAGATTTTGCTGCAAGTAGAATTTTTTCTAGGAAGAGCTTTGTTATCATTAATTACCCTTAATGGAAACTCAGTGTTAGTTCATCAGACTTTAAGACCTGAGTTTAATGTCAGAAGCAGCAGCTTCTTTAGAAAACCAGGGCTGAATATTGTCTGCCTGTTTGCTATTAAACACACCACAGATCTGTTGGTGTTCTTCAGCAATTTGCATTTAAAACACACTTAATGATCAAGGCAGCACAGCAAGAACATTATTTCTATTAATTGCTGCTTTTTCCCTTGATTCAATTTAAGATATTTCAATCACTTTCCTTTGAAGCTTTGTGCTTTCTTACATGGTCATGCTGCTCAGCCACGTTTGCTCTCAAACTGAGGAGAAAGGGCCACTGTGCTCAGTCCCTGTGGCTGCTGTGGTGCACTTTCACATCTCTAATTCCCAGGTTATCAGTGCTGGGAGATAAGGCTTCCTCCCTCTCTCTGTGGTGGGCAGATATTCCAGTGTGTTCTGCCATTATAGAGGCAAAATTCTCAGGGAGAGATAATCCCTCTTTTTAGGCCACTTGGTATAATTGAGAAAAATCAGCACCCTCTCATCCTCAAGAGCCCTTTCATCAGCTCTGCCTAGATGCAGCAAAATTCAAACTAAGTGCAGGTTTGACAATACTGCTCCTGGTTTTATTCTTTCAGCCAATTAAAAGACTTGAAGTTACAGGATTTCGTTTCCCATGGAGCAGCAAAGAGGGAGCTGGGGGAGACTTGTGTGGTGCAGAGAGAAAATGGACCCTTTCCCCATGTGCAGAGAGGAACAGGCAGGAGCAGCTGAAGAAGGAAGCTGGAATGAGCTCTGGAGCTTTGACTTCAGTGCTGCTGGGTTAGCAAACATGGCAAAACCAGCATTAGGGAGGCAGGAAGGGCTCAGATCCAGGAGGGAGCAGGGAGGTGAGAGCTCATGGCTGGAAGAGCAGTGGCCAAGCTGCAGGTGCTGCCTGTGGGCCTGGGAAACCACAGCTGCTTTATTGTCCCAATATCACAGTTCCAGGCAAGTCCCTTCCTTGAGGGGGCTTATTGTAATAAACCCCTGTGCCACTGATCATTTGCTTTTGTAAATCAGAGAATCCATTGATTTATCATAGAATCACAGACTGCTTTGGGTTGGAAGGGACCTTAAAGCTCATCTCATTCCACCCCAATCCATGGGCAGGGACACCTTCCACTGTCCCAGGCTGCTCCAAGCCTCATCCAACCTAGCCTTGGGCACTGCCAGAGATCCAGGGACAGCCCCAGCTGCTCTGGGCACCCTGTGCCAGGGCCTGCCCACCCTCCCAGGGAACAATTCCTTCCCAATATCCCATCCATCCCTGCCCTCTGGCACTGGGAAGCCATTCCCTGTGTCCTGTCCCTCCATCCTTTGTCCCCAGTCCCTCTCCAGCTCTCCTGGAGCCCCTTTAGGCCCTGCAAGGGGCTCTGAGGTGTCCCTGGAGCCTTCTCCTCTCCAGGTGAGCACCCCCAGCTCTCCCAGCCTGGCTCCAGAGCAGAGGGGCTCCAGCCCTTGGAGCATCTCCGTGTGTTCCTCTGGACTCACTCCAACAGCTCCGTGTCCTTCCTGTGCTGGGAACACCAGAGCTGGAGGCAATGCAGTCTCTACATTTTAATTTTAACATTGTCAATGTGAGTAATATTTCACATCCACTTTTATTCTGTCTGGCAATAGATATTTGAGGCTGTGACAAGTACAATGGACTTCCCTGAATTTGTGGTGGCACTTGCAATAAGATTCTTGTTTTGTCAGAGATCCAAAGAAAAATTCTTTCAGCCTTGAAAGCCTTAACCATTTGCAGTGCAGAGAAACCTCTTGCCTGAAACAGCCCATAGATGAGTTGTTTGCAGCAGGGTGGTTGTTCGTGTGCAGCTGGGGTGGACTTTGTGGTAAAGGATGCAAAGCCTTGTCCTGGGAATGCAGAAGCTGCTGTGCTGGATCACCATCCATCCAGCCTGGTCCCTCCCCAGCACTGGCTGAAAGAAAATGTCTGGGGAAGCACATGGGAACTTCCCTCAGGTTCCCTAGTGCTCTCAAGCTGTTTCAACCCCATCAGTTGTGGCTTCCACAGATTTAATCTAACCCTCAGTATATTTATGTTCTCCTAAGAACCTGTCCAGTCTCCCCTTGAACTAAATAGGTTTTTGTCGCCCACAACTGTCAGAAAGTGGCAGATTCTGAAGTGATGTTGTGATTCCATGTGCAGATCCATCTTCTCAGGACCAGAGTCCTGAAATGCATTGTGGCATCACGAGGATCTCTCCCCTTGCAGGGCTGGCAGGTGGGGATACACACACTGTGCTGGTGACGAGGCAGTGCTGCTGCATGGAGCTGAAACAGTCCATCCTTGTGGAACTGTGCCTGTAAATGACCTTCTGTTCCACACTGCCAGGGTGTTTCAGCTCCTGTGAACCATTTCTCCCAGTGCTGTAGCTCTTTTCCTTTCGTAACATTGGTGTTAAGGGGTGGTTTTGCCCTGACCTGACCACAGAGACCATTTCATTACTGAGATGGGAACAACTTCAGCCCCATTTGATCTTCACTGTAAGAAGACAGCTTTATAAAACCCTGGCTTTTTAGCAGTTGGTCCAAAGTCACACAGTGAGAGAGCAGCTCTCTCAGAGCCCTCTTCCTTGGCAGAGCTGGCCCAGAGGATCAGGGTGTTAATGATGTGCTGGCAGAGAGGGCATTTGCTGCTGAGTGCCTGTGGCATCCTGCATGCTGGGGGAAGGCTGCAGAGCCTGAATTATCCCTGATTTTTTTTTCAGTCCTGTAAGGAAAAGGGAAGTTTTGACAGAAAAATCTTCTCAGGTGAGCCTCCACAGTCCTGTTTCCAATCCTTCCATACAGCAGGCAGGCTGAAAAGCAGGGAAGTCCTGTTCTCAGTGGGAATTGTCACTCTGCTTGTGGAATTTCTCTCTCCAGCTTGTGGCCATGTTCAGATTTCTGCTGTGGAATTTCTAGAATGTTTTCCTTCCCTCTTAATCTCCCCCAGGTGTGTAGAAACCACAGGTGTGAAATTGGTTGGCAGGAGAGTTGGAGGGATTCAGTTGGGAATATGCAACAGCTGCCTGCTCTTTATATCTTGTTCACACTGAGCTCCTGTGGCTGTCACCTGCCTAATTTCTAAAACCACATGTTAAATAAGTGGTCTGGTTTTCCCTTCCCTCTGACTCCTCAAGGAAATAACATCTCTGAGTCCACGATGAGGAGATGTATGCAAGTGCATTTGTCTTTACAAACACAAGATGGTAACAAATCTGGATTTCTCAAAATTCTTCTCTGTTGTGGAAATGAGTCTTGATAAGAAAAATGTGCTGAAGGCCTCTGCAGCTGTCTGGGCATCCCTCAGATCCTGTGTGATCCCATCCCTGATCGCTCTGCCTCATCCACAGGGACAGCTGCCTCTTACCAGCACACAGGATGTGGTTTCCTTCTTTACCCTTCTCAAGTCATTCCTCCAGGCAGTCTGTTTAGAAACTCTTTACAAACAGGGGTCAGGGTCTCCTCACTGCTGCAGAGTGCCTGGAGCTTGTGGTTTTGAGAAAAAAGCCAGAAGAAAATGCCTTGTTCAGAGTCAGGCAATACTGAAGTGCCCACAGGGAGGATTTGCCAGGGATGTTGCATGTGCAAACTTCTGCCACAGACTCCAGAAACTGTCAGCATCCTCCTGGTGTCCAGCAGTGCCAGCATGGCCAGACCTGAGTCTCAGAAACTCCAGGAATCTGCAGTCCCCACACTCAGTGGGGCTTCCAGGTGCTCTTTGTGAGGCCAAATTAAATTTGGGTGTCTGCACAGAAAGGGTGCCTGATGTGGTGTCAGGTGGGCAGAGGTGAGTCAGACACAGCAGCAGCTGTGACACAGGCTCTGCTGGGCACAGAATTCTTAACTTTCCAGTCCATCTGGGGCTTGGCAATGTTGTTTGTAACCCCAGAGCCCTTCTGAATATCCCTGCCTGATTTCTTGGCAGTTACCAAGAGGTACAGAGCAACAAAACAAAATCTGCTCTGCCCTGGGCAGCTGCTCTCTTCCTGATGGCTCTGAGGAGCCCTGGTGTTCGCAGGCACCTCCTGGTATGTGTTTGCCTGGATTCAAAGCCTGTGGAGGCAAGGAGATGAGTGGGTTTCACACATTCCATGGACAGAGGGACAAAGCTGAGGCACAAGGAATGGGAAGGATTTGGCTGTGCAGGGTTCAGGTTCTCCAGCTGTTGGGTAATGTATGGAATCAAGGGGGAAAATTTCACAAGTCCACCTGCTCCCAGAGCACCTCAGAGAGCTACACCGAAGTGATCCTGCTCTCCATGAACTTTTAAAAATAAATTCCTTCCTGGGGAACTTCCCCAGGGGCAGTTTTACTCTGCCTGGGGCTTCGTACACATGGGAAATGTGGGTCCTTGTGGCTGTGCTCCTGGAGGGAATGTACTTTCCTAGCAAACCAAATCAAGTCCTGACTGTAAACCTTGTAAAAGCATTTTGGGGAGTCAGGTTAGTCTCTTATTCCTTGTCTCCTCAGGTCAAACAGGAGGGAAAACTGGGAGGGAAAAACAGTGTTTGAAACGCTGGATCTGACTGTCAGTACTGTGAGCTAAATTACCTGGAGAGGGAGGAAGCTGCTACAGCCGCTCTTCCCATTTTCCTGTATTTCTGTGTGGATCTCTGCAGATTCCTGTCCCTCAGATAAGTTTACAGACCTGAGTTCCCTGATACAGCAGCTGCTGGACAATATTACCAGGCTCCTGTAGCTGGGGGAAGGTGGGCAGTCAGACGTGTTTGAAAAGGGGCTGCAGATGGGATTCACAGAAACTCCTTTGTCTCAAACTGAAATGGGGCTTTCTCCCTCCATGTCAGCATCTGCTTCCAGCAGAGCTGCTGTGGGCTGGAGGCTTTGTGTCTGAAAGGGAGGTGCTGCCTGGAGGGAGGAGGTTTTGGGCCATCCCAACATCAGAGCTAGCGAAGGAGGAGGAGAGGCTGTAGGTCTGACATGGTGGGAACAGCTCCCTCACTTCCAAGCAGATTTCCTTTTCATGGAGGTGTAAGAAATAAACTGAAGTGTGCTCCCCTACACAGCAGCTGTGCTGTGCTTAATGAATCCCTGGATTTTGGCAATGCCTGGAAAATGCTGCTGGGATCAGGGTCTTGCACTAAAGGGAGGGGATTTTTCTGCTCTGCCCTGGTGTGGCCTCACCTCAGCTCTGGGGCAGTTGTGGGTGCCACAATATCGAAGGATCTAAAGTTGTTGGAGAGTGTCCAGTGGAGGGGCATGGGCACGGGGAAGGGTCTGAGGAGCAGCTGAGGGTGCTTGGATTGTTCAGCTGGAGAAGGAGACTGAGGGCAGAGCTCAGCGGGGGCTGCAGCTCCTCCCAAGGGGCAGCTCTGATCTCTGCTCCCTGTGCCAGGGACAGCACCCAGGGAACGGCTGGAGCTGGGCCAGGGCAGGGTCAGGCTGGAGATCAGGGAAAGGCTCTTCCTCAGAGGGTGCTGGGCACTGCCCAGGCTCCCCAGGGAATGGGCACGGCCTCGAGGCTGCCAGAGCTCCAGGAGGGTTTGGACAGCGCTGCCAGGGATGCCCAGGGTGGGGTTGGTGGGGTGTCTGTGCAGGGCCAGGGGTTGGACTGGATGATCCCTGTGGGACTCTTCCCACTCAGGAAATTCTATCATTCTGTGATTGAAAACACAGTGCCCAAAGGCAACAGTTCAGAAAGATCAGGCAGAAGGTTCATCCCATTTTTCTGTGTGTGGAAGGGAATGTGATGCAGAGGGAAGAGAGGTGTCTCCTGTGAGCTCATGCTGTGAGTTCACATTAAACATTGGAGCCTGACTGCAGATCTCCAGACAGGGAGCAAAATGTGTCAGCTCTAAATCCACCTGCCCCCCTCCCAGGCTGTCCAGACTCTCGAGTTGTGTGTCACTCCTTGCTGTGAGGCACAGGGTTAACCTTTACCCACTGCTGGGTGAGGAGCTGGAAATCATCCCAGCCCTGTGGCTCCATCCTGGGCAGCTGCACAGGGTGGTACCACAGGGAGCATCACACAGAGGGAAAACAGCAACAGCTCACAGGCTCCAAGCCAGGGATGCACGTTCCCTTCTGCTTCCTGAGGGCTCAGTGCCTACAAACCATGGCCATGCACGGGGAGAAGGTTGGAGTCCAAAGGTGCAGTGAATTACAGCCTGTTCATTACCAGCATCTTTCCTAATTACTGCTCTGTACAGCCTGTCCCAGCTGGATTCACATTATCTGTAAGGAAACACCACAGGCTCTCTCCTCTTGGCAGCTGTGTGAGCCCAGCTGAACAGAACCCCAGAAACCAAGTGACAACATCCCCAGCTCTCCCTGTCCTCTGCAGGTGACTCTGTTTCCTGCCTGCCCCCAGTACATGATGGCACCATGGCCATCTGCCCTCTGTGCTCCCACACAGGGAAACTTGGGGGGTTATGGTCTGGAAGTGAAAATAATGCTCCATGGAAAATCTGCTTTCTCTCCTCTTTACAGTTTAGTGCTCAGGTGAAGTCCCAGCCCCTCTGCATCCTGGGATCACTCCTGGCAGTGTCCCAGGGTTTGCTGCAGGACTTAACCCTGCTAATCCCACAGTTGATAGTTCAGAGAGGTGCTACCCTGGCTTAGAAAATGTAGGGATCTGAGTCCAGGCAGTCCCAGATCCTCGAGTTCTCCAGGTGTGAGCAGTTACACGTCCATAGGGTGTCTGCACTGTGCCCACTGATGGAGGAGCAGCATCCTGCACACCTTCCATGAGCATTTTGAACTGTCCTATTCCATCAGCTCTCCTTACCTGCTATCTTGATTCTCTTTTATATTCAGGATCTCTCTCAGTTTTGTCTTATTTTAGGAGCTCCCTGCAGCTTTCTCCTTTTGAGGTAGTAGTTCCCAGTTTTACACTTTATGCTGAGCCTTTTACAGAGTAAAATTGCAGTTAAACTCAAGAGTCATTTGTAGGCTGGGCAAAAATGGGGTTCTGTTGTCATCTAAGGATGTCAGTTGTAACCATCTCCAAATTTAGATCATTTAGTGTAGCATAAATTAGAGCAAAAGTCTCCAAAGCCTGAAGACAGATCTATCCAGAAATCTTATCATTCCATCTCCACTTCCTGTGTTATCAGCAACTGCTGGATAGAGGCCACTGCTTTTTATATAAAGACAAAAAATCCTTTTAATTATCTGCCTTGATGCAACAAGGGTTTTTTGGTGAGCTGAGGATGAGTTAGGCAGCTTTTTCCTACCACTAACTCAGCTCAAACTGCGTGGGACAAAAGAGACCTGTCATCTTTTGTGCTTTGGGAAGTAGAAAAAAAGAAGTTTGCCAGGGTATATTTTAAAGCTGCTTTGTTTTCATGCTAAAAACAGCACAGATTGGATTGTCTAGGTTGGAACAATCCATATTGGGCATGGAGGAAGCTGGTGATGGCAGGAGATGAACAGATGGTGAGATGGGATGGACACAGCGGGGCTGGAAATAGGATCCACTGAGTGTTGAGGGGGTTCTGTGGGTGCAGCAGCAGGGCTGAGTCACCCAGGCAGCCCACAGGCAGCTTCTCCTTGCTCACAGCTCTGCTGTCCCCATTCCCAGCACTTCCAGGCTCCCTCCCCACCCAAGGAGACCTGCTAACATCTTCCCATGGCCTCTGTGTAGCCAAGAACAGCCAAGCAGGCACAAGTGGGTTCTCCCCTCTCAGTGAGCTCCCTGCAGATCCCCACCTCCCTCTTCAGCTTTACACATCAAACTCCCAACAGGAAATTCTTGAGGTTTGCCTGGGTGCTGCCAGGAGTTCTTGTGAGATTCAATCCCTCCTGGAATATCAGAAAGGGTCTGAGCTCTCTAAAGGACAAAGGGTTCACCACATGGAAAAACCAGGCTTTTGTTCTCTGTGTACCAAAGCAGAGGAAGGAACATGTCAGTTCATGGATTTTTTGGGTTGGAAGGGACCTCTCAAGATAATCTAGAGCAACCTCTCTGCTCAAACAGGAGATCTGAGCTGCTTGTCCAGGACCACATCCAGTTTGGTTTTGAGTATCTCCATGAATGAAGACTCCTAAACTTCTCTTGGCAACCTTGTTCCAGTGTTTGGTTGCCCTCAGAGTTAAAAAAAAAGGTTTCTTGTGTTCAGATAGAATTTCCTGTTTCTTAATGTGGCCGTTGCCTCTTGTCCTGTCAGAACTGTCATGCTGGAATAAGGTAGCTCTGGAAATAGCACCCTGACTAGAATTAGAATCATAGAATGTTGGAGAAAACCTCCAAGGTCATTGAGTCCAGTGTTAATTACTGTTAGCCTTACCCCCTCCTACCTTCTCCTGAGCAATGAGGCTTAACAAGGGAGGTGACTGCATGAATTGGGATCTCATCCTCTCACTGAGGGATACCCTCTGAGCTTTATCCCTCCTTCTTCCTCCCTCTGACCATGAGCCAGGTTTGATGGTGATTCTCTTTCCCTCCTGTGACCACGAGCCAGGTTTGATGGTGATTCTCTTTGCTCCTGCAGGAAGAGTTGGCACACGGATCATGGGATCAATGCAAGGTGGAGACACAGAGGAAGATGTGAGTAACCATCTCATGTGTCTGCAGAGCTTCTCTGACAGGGCTTTAGAATGCCAGCTCTCTCCTCAGCTGGAGGGACACCTTTTTACCTGCTGAATGCTCACGCCCCAGGCCTGCTTTCCCCCTCCTCTCCAAAGGCTGACACCTCTCCTTGCCATAGATGCATATTTCCTTATTTTTCCTTTGTTCTTGGAGTCTGTGGGCTCCGTGTGCTTTCACCCCATCCTGCAGTGCAGTAACAGTGGCACACAGGCTGCAGGAATGCTGTTGTGGTGAGCTGTGGGGCAGATTTCTGGGAACAGGGACCAGTGCAGTGCAGCAGGAGTTAAATAAATGGACTTAAATCCCCTTCATTGCTCTAAAAACCCACTCCTTGTCCATGGTCTGTACTGGCAGCCTCAGTCCTCTGGAGGATGGAACAGGGATGAGAGCAGGACTGTGAGCTGTGCCCTTGGGATTCCTGCTGCCCCAGGGCTCCTGGCCTTGCACTTGGTTGTGGTTTGCCTGTGAGTGGACAATGTAAAAGGCACACACAGGTTGGCACAGGAGACACTTGCTTTGTATCCATGCCCAGCCTTTGGCATCTGTGGGCAACCTTTGTGTGCCTCTGGGCACACCTGAGTGGCTGCATCTGTGCCAGGAAGCTGAAGCCCAGCTGCTGGGATATGGTTGGCATTTGCAGTTAGCTCTCCCCACAGTCCCCAAAAAGCTGCTGCCATCCCAGGAGCAGTGGGGCTGTTCTGCCTTCCAGTGATGCTGGAGCACTGTTTTGGAGAGTGGTAGGAAACAGTACAACTGTGGTGACTGTGGATTTGTGTTTGAGCCTGTGCTGCTGGGAATTCCCAGTGTAGATGGAACCTTTCTGTCTCAGTCCCACAGACATGCCCCAGTGCTGCCTGTCTCAAGGAGGGTGGTTCAGACATCTCTGGGAATCCCAGATTGGTTTGAGCTGGAAGGAACCTTAAAGCCCATCCTGTTCCACCCAGAGACACATCCCACTAGACCAGGTTGCTCCAAGCTCTGTACAACCTGGCTTTAAACATTTCCAGGGATGGGGCAGCCACAGCTTTTTGGGCACCCTCACCTTGTGTCTGGAGAGGAACTTGCAGCCCATGCTCTGCTCTTTGCTCCTGCCAGAATGGGTGTGGTGAAGGCTGTTGTTGCCTCCTGGGCATCCAGGCCCATTTCTGGGAAGGGCACAGTGCTGTGCTGTGGGTGAAGGTGTCATCTTAGTCCCAGTGCTGCCTGATTGTCCTTGGCCATGTTAGTGACAGATTTGGACAGGCACCTTCTGCAATTTCTGTTCCCTTTAGCCTTCCCTGTTGGCAGCTCTCTCCCTGTTGGCACAGCCCCAGCACATCCAGCCTTCAGCTGCCCTCAGCTGCAGCCACTTCATTTGTCTCATGGCTCTGCCCTCTGACTTGAGCCTCTTGGAGCTCAGAGACCCTTGTGGCTTCTGAGTGTCCCAGCTCAGGGAATGAAACCAGTGAGGCTGCTTTGAACCCCTCAAGGAATTCATGGAGTTAGGAAGAGCCAGTGGTGTGTGCCCAGCCTGTGTCACTTGCTGGCATGGTACATGATACCCGAGCTGTGCCTGCCCTTGCTGCCTTCTCCCCTGCTCCCAGCCTGGGTACTTTCTGTTTTCTTTTATGTTCTTGTACTTTTTTTTTCCTGCTCTGCCTCTGCTGTTCCTCCACTCTGGCTCTCCAAGGGGACCCCAGCTGCGGCACGGCCAGGCCGGCACAAGGCACAGGTGGGTTCCTCTTCTGTGGTTCATCTTCTTCCACTTCACCTTGGTTCTGTGGTCTCACAGTAGCTCTCACCTGAATGTTAAACACCCTGCCAGGTTTTTAATAGCCCAGACCCAGCAGAAGTCAGGGAATTTCTGTTCATCAGCCCCGTGGGGTGGGGAAGGAGGTTTGCAATCCATTGGGAGTGCAGGGGGAAGCCAGCGCTGCCATCCCCTACTTGGGGCTGGCAAAGAGGCCTTGCCATGGCAGAGCTGAGCTGCTTAGGGACTCTTGTTTCCTTTCCTGCAGGAAGACTCAGGGGATAGTGAGATTGACCTGGATGAAGATGAAGAAGAGGAGGAGGAGGATGATCTGGAAGATGACAGCATGGAAATCTCCCCAGGCAAATCCAGTCTCCGAGCAAGGAAGCCAGAGCCACTGGAGCAAAGTGATAATGACTTCTGACCCTTCAGTAGCAGGAGGCCTCTTGAAGCACAAACTCTGGAGAGGCCAGGAGCTAATACCCTGCTGCCTGAAAAGTGCATGTCAGTGTGAATTCAGGAGTTGGTAAATAATGTTCATTAAACCTGAAAATTAAACTCGGATTGCCAGGTTTGTGAATCTCGAAGCATGAGCAGTTTATCCGTAATGAGAATCACAGTAATGTGCACTTATTTCCATAATTGCACTAAACTGGCTCCTGTGCACTGCAGTGCCAGAAGTCTCACTCCAGTGAGCATCGTGTGCCTGATTTCCCTGCATTTTATTATGTCCAAATAGATTTCTTTGGCTTAATAAAACTGGATGAAAAGCTGCTCTGGGAATGCATTTCAATTGGTTTCAAATCTGGCTTAAATCTATTTATCCTAAACATATCCTTTACTTAATCAAGGGCTTGTCTGCACAAAGAGCAGCACCAGGTAGCCTGAAGGAGTGGAGTTAAAACTGGAGAAGAGAAGGCTCCAGGGAGACCTCAGAGCCCTTTCCAGGGCCTAAAGGGGCTCCAGGAGGGCTGGAAAGGAACTTGGGACAAGGGATGGAGGGACAGGCCACAGGGAATGGCTTCCCAGAGCCAGAGGGCAGGGATGGATGGGATATTGGGAAGGAATTGTTCCCTGGGAGGGTGGGCAGGCCCTGGCACAGGGTGCCCAGAGCAGCTGTGGCTGCCCCTGGATCCCTGGCAGTGTCCAAGGCCAGGCTGGACATTGGGGCTTGGAGCAGCCTGGGACAGTGGGAGGTGTCCCTGCCCATGGCAGGGGGTGGAAATAAGATGGGCTTTAAGGTCCTTTGCAACCCAGGCCATTCTGTGATGATCTGACCCACGAGACCAGGCCCAGTCTCCCAGTCTGGGCTGCAGTTTGAGTTTTCTACTTCCTGCACTGGAGGCCCACATGGAAAAGTGACTCCTTACGTGGTGTGCTCAGAGCCAGAGCCTCTCTCTCCAGGCAGCACTGCCACCTAGCCTCCAGCACAGCCAGCAGGGATTTGGGGAAGCCACTGTTGGTGTTGCAGCTGCTTGTGCCAGGCAGGAACAGCAGCAGCATCAGCAGCCCCCCTGTGCCAGTGAGCTGAGCTTTCAGCCCAGGGCAATGGAGCACAGCCCATCCCAAATGTCCTGCAGTGCAAGAGCAAGGCTGCACGAGGCATCTTCTCACCCAGGAACTAATTTATTCCCAAGTATTTACATCTCCAGAGCTCAGCCCGGTGTTCCTGGGATCAGCTCCCAGGTCCCTGCAGCAGCCACTGGCTGCCCTGAGTGTGGCAGCGTGTCCTGGCTGGGCTGGGGAGGGGACAGGGGATGGTGGCTTCAGGGGGGCCCTGGGGGTTCCCAGTTTGGCTGCTGGGTCACCTGCAAACCTGGTGCCTCTGGAGAGTCACTGGGTCTCTGCCACACACACGAAGGCACCACCTTTGCTCTCAGCAGCCAAAAAGGTGACCTGCTAGGGACAGACCCTGCAGCTGGGACATTGGGAGGCCGTATCCCAAGGTCACAGAACACCGGTGACAACACCAGGAGATCCAAGAGCTCCAGCCTTGAAGCTGAGAGGCAGAAGTTTGAGCAAAGGCAGTCCAGGTGTAGCACCAAAATGTGCTGGAGACAGCCCACCCTCGTGCAGTGCAGTTCCTCTTACATTCACCCTCATACTCCTCCATTTTCCTGAGGACTCTTTATTTTCCAAGCTCTTTCTAGATGGTTCCACTCCTACACCTTGGGTTACCTCTCTCTTCGATAGAGAACAGCTCTACCAAACACTTCAGCTGTGTCTGGCCAGCACCAGCCCGTTACTGAGGGCACAGCAATAGCCAGGACCTGCTGGAAGTGCCCAGGTCCACAGCACCGCTCCCATCTGAGCAAGGCAGCAGCAAATCTCTCGTGTCCATCTGGGATTTCAAGGGGATCCTGCAGGACTGGGCTGTTTTTAGCCAGGGGTGAAAAGCACCAAGGAGATCACAGGAGGAGTTGCTGCCACCAGCAGGTAAATCACCCACAAAAACAAGGTCTGGCCTGTGGGATCTGTCCCTTCCTCCCTCCTTTTTGTGTTTCCCCCATTCCTTGAAGCTCCCCCTGGGCCTGGATGAACAGAAACATGGGCATACCCATCCCTCAGCTTTCAACATGAGTCTTGACCCTCCTGCTGTCTTGATCCAACACCCTCGGTCCTCCTGGGCCATGCCAGGAGCTCAGGAGCATTCCTTGCCCCTGAGATGGGCACCAAGGAGCTCCCTGCAGGCAGCCTGGCCAGAGGGACCCCCGGGCCCCTCCTCGCTGCAGTCAGGCCCCTCACACGTCCACGACGCAGTCGGGCGAGTTTGTCCGGATGGCGTCCGAGATCATCTTGGCTCCTGACTGCCCAATGCGATTCCCCTGCAGGCTGGGAGCAAAGAGAGGAGCTCAGGCTGGGACACGAGGCAGAGCAGAATCCTTGGTGAAGACAGGAGATGCTGCCCAGCTTTGCAGCAGCCATCAGCTGTGCCCACCCCACTCCATGCTCAAGGGCACTCTGGGTTTGAGAGCCCTGAGGCAGCCAAGTGAGGAGCTGGACAAAGCCCTGGAGAGCTGGAGGGGCTGAGCCACTTCTCCCCTGGAATGTTTTGGATGGTATTTGTCTTTGGAGGTGGTTCTTTAGCCCAGAGGCATCCCTGGAGAGGAGCTGAGGGGTCTGGAGCTGTGTGGGTGTGGGGCTGTCACACCCAGAGGAGCACAGGATGCCCCTGCCCTGTGGGGCAGGCAGGAATGGGCAGTGCTGGTGGTGGGGAAGGTCCCTGGATGGTTCCCATGGTCTCCCCCATCCCTGCCTTTCCCACTCCCTGCAGCAGCAACTTACTTGACATAGGTGAGGCCGTGGTTGCCCTTCAGGGCCGTGGCGATGCAGATGGCTCCGTCCATGCCCAGGGAGTTTTCCTGCAGGCTGCGGGAGGCAGGAGGGTCAGACAGCACCAGCCAGGGAGATGTGGCCACCAGCAGGGAATGCATGGACTGGGCATTGGGAAGAGCCACCTGCTCAGGGTTTGCCCTACTGAGAACCACTGGCTTGGCCATCCCATTGCTCTTCCCTAAGGGAATGTCTGGAAAGGCTGCTCCTGGCTCCCCCTGGGAGTGGGATACTCACTTGAGCCGGCGCAGGCTGCGGTTCACCCTCAGCGCGTTGGCCATGGCCTGGGCCCCAGCCACGCCAATGGAGTTTCCCCGCAGGCTGCAAACGAAGGCAGGAGTGAGGAGGGACAGCCTGGGATGGCCCCAAACGGGAGGAGGGGGAGAAGTGACCGCACACAGCGAGTCAAGGGCCAGGCAAGCCAGGTTGGGAGATCACCATGCCAGGGTAGGAGCAGTGCTGAGCCAAGGGCCAGGCTCTCAGACACCCCAGGGATCAGTGGCACAGCCGTGGGCACTTGGTGGCCACACAGAGCACTTACTCCAGGATCTGCAGGCTCTTGTTGACCATCAAGGCTTCTGCCAGGGCTTGGGCACCGGCCGCGCCAACTGAAGCCACTTGCAGGCTGCAAGGGAACAGGGACCCTTCAGCACTTGTCCTAAGGTGGCCATGGTTTTCTAATTAGGGTAATTAGGCTGTGACACCAGGGCCCTGCTGCAGCCTGGATACTCACTGGAGGTCTGCCAGGGTGGTGTTGACCTTCAGCGCAGCAGAGAGGGCGGCCATTCCCTCATCTCCGATGGCATTCTCCTGCAGGCTGGGACAAAAGCACTGTGTGTGCCCATGGCTGGGAACCAGGAGCAGGGACAGGGCAGCCAGCACAGGGCCCAGCATTCCCAAATGGCTTGGGGGAGCTCCTGGGCCACCAGACATTTAGAGCATCCCCAGCCAGGGACACGCAATGGGGACACAGCAGATTTCCAGTGCCTAATGGGATTCCAGAAGGGCTGGAAAGGAACTTGGGACAAGGGTCTGCAGGGACAGGCCACAGGGAATGGCTTCCCACTGCCAGAGGGCAGGGATGGATGGGATATTGGGAAGGAATTGTTCCCTGGAAGGGTGGGGAGGCCCTGGCACAGGGTGCCCAGAGCAGCTGTGGCTGCCCCTGGATCCCTGGCAGTGTCCAAGGCCAGGCTGGACATTGGGGCTTGGAGCAGCCTGGGACAGTGGGAGGTGTCCCTGCCCATGGCAGGGATGGAACTGGATGGGCTTTAAGGGCCCTTCCAGTAGGGCCCAGGACCCATCCACCTGTGTCCCCACTTACTCAAGGCTGGCCAGGCTGCTGTTGGACTGTAGTGCTTGTGCCAGGGCCGTGGCTGCTTTGGCCTGGATGAAGTTCCACTGTAAGCTGCAAACAGGAGAAAATGGCAGGTGAAGCCTCAGGCTGTGAGCCTGCCCTGATCCATCCAGGCTCCACACCCATCTGCACCATCCAGGGATGCACAAGACCCCGTGGGTCCATCCAGGATGTCACAGCACACCTCCATGGAGGGTGAGCCAGGAGTGCCACTGTCACAGCCTGGAGGGGCTGAGGGCCAGGAGCAGTGTCCCTGCCCATGTCCATGCAAGGGGTTTCAAACCCAGCCAGGCCCAGGGGGAAACTCACTGGAGGGACGTGAGTGCCCGGTTCTCTTTGATGGCCGCAGCGATGGCCTTGCCCCCGTCATCGTACAGCAGGTTGGCCGCCAGGCTGCAGGGACAGAGGACTCGAGTCACACATGAAAAGTTGAGGACAATGCCAGGGACACCACAGGGTGGTCTGGGTGCCCTCCTGGGGCCCATGGGTCTTACTCCAGCTTCCTGAGGGTGCTGTTGCTCCGCAGGGCACGGGCGATGGCAGGGCCCCCCTCCTTGCTGATGGAGTTCTCTCGGAGGCTGGGGAAAGACACAGGGCTGGGGAGGAGCAGCCAAGGCAGCGCTGGATCAGCTGCTCCCCCAGTGCCCCCTTTGCCCCCTGCTCTGGGGCTGAGGCCATCGATTGAGGAGAGCAGTTTTTCTGAGACCACCCCCACCAGCTTCTGCTGCTCCGTTCCCTGCAGCTCCACTCCCTGTGTTTCCTGTGGGCACTGGTGGCCCATCAGGGCTTTTTGCCAGCCTGCCATCCCTGCTGCCATCCTTTCATTCCAAGACATGGCTGAATGAATATTGTCCCAAAGGGAAAAAGCTAAAGACGGAGAGAAGATCCTCACAGCTGGAGGAGGGACTAAAGCTTCTTTCAGCATCTCAGAACACTTGTGGAAACAACCAGGCACAAGCCCAGGCTGCTGAAAGGCTCCCAGGTCCCAGCAGCAGCTTTTGGCCAGGGTGGCTGGAGGGACTGTC
Source organism: Aphelocoma coerulescens (assembly GCF_041296385.1). NCBI lineage: Eukaryota > Metazoa > Chordata > Aves > Passeriformes > Corvidae > Aphelocoma > Aphelocoma coerulescens. Next base: position 2,728,257 of record NC_091028.1, read on the forward strand.
ACTTACTTGAGGCTGAGGAGTCCCTTGTTGGAGCAGAGAGCCACTGTCAGCGCTGTGACCCCTGCACTGCTGATGGAGTTGCTCTGGAGACTGAGACAAACAGGGAAGGTGTGCGGATGAGCCACTCTTGACGTCACAGGTGGGCTGCAGGGTCGTGTTTGGGGTGGAAAGTGCCCATTTCTCTGAGAAAAGGGCATCTCCCAGCCACAGGAAATAGGGGAGCCAAGGCAGAAGGACCAACACTGGGAGCAGCCAGAGCAGGATCAGCAATTCCTGCTGACCATGGCAGCACCAGCCCCAGCAAGCAGAGGGGACAGGGTTTGCCAGCACTTTGGGACAGCCTTGTCCCCACCTGGCCATCACCGTGGCTGCTGGCTCAGCTGGGCATGGGGATCCCGTGGGTTTGGGATCCTTGTCACAGGGGCAGAACCAGGGCATAGCCACTCATCACCAGGAGCCATCAGCCCTCCTCTCCAGGTGCTGTTCCCATGGGGAATGAAGGTTGCACCATTCCACCCTGACTCTGCCCAGCCCGTTACCTCCCTGCTTAGCCAATTCCCATCACTTTTGAGAGAGAGAAGACCCAAAGCTACTGATTTCCTCCAAGCCAGAATAAAAAGCCATCGCTGGGTTTTAGGGTTAATTCTGTCAGTGCCCCTTGGTGAAGGCAGGGCCAGCCTGGCTGCTGCTGGAGCTGCCACATGGTGTTCCAGCCTGCACATCCAGGGAATGTGGAGTGGGAGAGACATGGCGAGGGGCTGAGGGCTTGAGGGGTGGCAGATTTTGCTGCAGGGAGGAGGCTGGGCTGTGTTGTAAGGAGTCCAGGCACGGAGGGAGAACTTACTCAAGGCTTTGCAGGCTGTGGTTCACCCTCAGAGCTTCGGCCAAGGCAATGGAGCCGTTGTCTCCCACCGAGTTGCTCGAGAGTCTAAGACAGAAGAGGAAGCTTGGAATTGGAATCCCTTGCCAGCGAGGGATTCACCTCCCCCAGGCCGTTCCTGCTGCAGCAACAAGCATGAACTCGCTGCCACCTCATTTCCCACCTACATACACCTCTGTTCTCGTGGCTGGTTGGAGCTGGAATAGCTTTTAACGTTCCCCCAGGGCTTGGAGCCCTGCTGCTTCCCTCTGCCAGAGGGGAGACTTGGCTTCTCCTTTCTTTACGTGGCTCCCTGCATCCCTGGAGGTACAGAGAGCACCTCCCCGGGGCTGCTCCGACGGCAGCGCTGCAGGCCCTGCTCCCCCTGTCCACACCAACCCCTTGGGCAGAGCCAGCAGTGTCCCTCCTGCCTGTCACACGGGCCTGCCCCTTTCCTGCCATTCCTGCCCACAGATCCCGGGAGATGTGGCGCTGGCACTGCCATCCCTCCGCCTCATGCCGTGCTCACATCAGCTCCCTCAGGCTGCAGTTCTGCTTCAGCGCCTCCGCGATTTTCCGGGCGCCCTGGGCTCCGATGGCGTTTTTGTGCAGACTGCAAAGGTGAGGAAGGCACCTGTGAATGCCAGGTGCCACATCCCCATCGGTGCCACCGCACTCTGCTGGGTGGCTGGAGGGGGGGACAGCAGGTCCTGGTCACTCACTGCAGGGTCACCAGCCTGTGGTTGGTCAGCAGGGCCTCAGCCAGGAAGGTGGCCCCGTCCTCCTTGATGGAGTTGTGCTGGAGGCTGGGAGAGACAGAGTGAAGCCAGGCATGGATGCTTCCACAGCAGGGCCAGGGGCGCTGCAGGGCAGTGGCCACCTGCCCTGGGGTTTGCTTGCCCTCACCCCCAGTTGAGAAAGGGGTCTGGTCCCCAAGCATCCCTGACCAGGAGTCTCCTTCCCTCCTCTCCCATGGGATATTCCTTCTTCCATGAAACAGCACCCTGTGAGCTCCCATGCAAGGAAAGGACCTCGATCTTCACCTCAACCCCAACCCAGACCCACTGAAGCCAAGAGGCAGGAGAATCCCAGCTTTCTGGCCCAGGGCTACCCCCATCCCTGGGTCTGTGCCAGCTGCCCTTGTGTTCACTGCCCAGCACAACTGGCCCAGGTTATGCCCAGGGCCTCCCCATGCGCTGGCCCTTGGGAAAACCTCAGTGGGACAGAAGAGGAAGGGGGCTTGCCCCGGGGATCTGCTCCAGGATGTGCTCCAGAAGTTGAGACTTACTTCAGGGAGAGCAGGATTTGGTTTTTTTTCAGGGCATCAGCCAGGGCTTTGGCTCCGGTGGGGCCGATGGAGTTGCTCCGCAGGCTGGGGCGGGACAGGCAGAAAAGCCAAGGTTAGCAAAGCTGGAGCGGCACAGGCCCAGTTTAAGCCAGATGCCTCCACATGGCACTGCTGAGGTGGGACATCAGGCCAGCAGCTTGTGGTGGTGGCTTTAGGGGCTGAAGACCCTCCCCAGCTCGGTCAGGCCAGGTGGGATCCAGCCCCACCGTGGGCAGGGAATGGTTCCCAGTGGGAATGTGTGCATGACAGGAGCTGGGGAAGTGGAGCACTTACTCCAGCACCATCAGGCTCCTGTTCACCAGCAGCGACCTGGCCAGAGCTTTGGCTCCCTTGTTGCTGATCTGATTTTCTGCCAAGCTGCCCAGAAAAAGGAAAATTGGGTGTTTTTCCAGAGGAGAAAGAGACTTTCACAGACCCTGGCATGTCCCAGGACACAGCTGGGATGGGTGAGCAGAGAGGAGCCATGTGGAGCATTTGGTTCATGGTACAACCAAAGTGATGGATGTTCTCCAGGGGCAGACACCAGGCAGGGACTGCCAGGACACCATTTCTGGACATAAAATTCATTTGTGTCATAAAAAGGGAGCTCAGATGGCAGCGTGGGGAACTCTGTGCAGCCTTGAGGAAGAGCAGGAGGTGGGGAAAGTGGGAACCCATCTGTCTGGGATGAGGCATCTCCCTGCATGGGGGTCAGGGGCCTGTCCCCCCCCATGCAGCAGATGCTCCACGCAGAGCCTTGAGTGTCCAGCAACCTGCTGTGACCTTGGGAAGTGGTTTGTTGGGATAACCCATGGATTTATAGATATTTTTTTAGGAACAGTGAGGAGGCAGCAGTTCCAGGAAGACTGGGCAAGACAACCTTGGGGTAAGGTCACTGTGCCTGGGTGCAGGGGACCATGTGGGGCTGTCCTTGTCATTAGGCACCCTGGGGAGCCAGTGGTCCTGGGGGACCCCCACCCTGGTTTTGAGGTGCCCCAGCTCCACGCTGCATCCCCAGGACGTCCCGTCTGCCCTGGGCCAGGTCCTACCTGAGCCTCTGGATCTGGCAGTCCTTCACACTCAGCATGCTGCCCAGCAGCTCCATCACGTCGTCCTTAAACTGGTTATTGTCCAGCCTGCAGGAGACATGAGGAAAGAGCAAGAACAAGGGTTGGGAGATCAAAGTGGAGAAAGGATGATCCTCCCATGACATCTGCCTGTCCCAGGTGGAGAAGCTCAAGGACAGAAGCAGAGCTGACCCAGTGCCACCCCCAGGGCAGCTCTCTGCAGGTGGACAACATTGGTGGGCCCATGTCTCCATTGACACCTGGAATTATGAGTCACAGGGGAGAGAGAACTCATCACTGCCCTCCAAGACTTAGAGGGGACTTAAAACAGGGAACAGGTTTAAACTGAAAGAGGAGAGATTTAGATTAGAAGTTAGGAAGGAGTTCTTTCCTGGGAGGGTGGGCAGGCCCTGGCATGGGGTGCCCAGAGAAGCTGTGGCTGCCTCTGGATCCCTGGAAGTGTCCAAGGCCAGGTTGGATGGGGCTTGGAGCAGTCTGGGATAGGGGAAGGTGTCCCTGCCCATGGCAGGGGGTGGGATGGGATGATCTTTAATGTCTCCTCAACCCAAACCAATCTGTGATTCCAGAAGTCACAGCCTGGCATCTCTGCTCACTTCTCCTGGTGCAATCCCACGAGGACTCACCTGAGGCTGTGGCAGAAGAGAAGCTGGGAGAGCAGGCTCTTACACACATTGTAGGTGAGGCAATTGGACAGGTTTGTCTCCTCCAGGCAGACATCCGAGACCTGCAGGAGATAAGCCAGGGCAGAGCAGTTCGTGGGGGTGAGCATCCCGGCCAAGCTCTCGCTCCTCATCGCCTCCTCCACGGCCTTGGCGATGTCCGTGTGCTGCATCTCCTGCAGGCAGTGCATGGCGTTGACGGCGCGCGAGGAGATGGCGTGGTCGGTGTTCAGGCAGCCCTGCAGGACGCTGATGGCCTGGCTCCTGAACCCGCTGTGCTCGTCCTTCGCCAGCAGCCACCCAGACAGCAGCTTGTTCACCTGCGGGGACAGCAGCCCCGAGAGGAAGCGGACAAAGATGTCCAGCTGCCTGTCCTCGGCCTGCAGCGCCCTCTGAACGGCGCTCCTGAAGTGGTTGAGGAAGCCCAGCTTGGGCCAGGACATGCCGCTCTCCACAAAGAGGTCGAAGATGGTCCGCTTGGCCGCTGTGCAGTAATAAAGAGCTGCCAGGAACTCCTGCATGGTTAAGTGGGAGAAGTAGTAGGCTGTGGAGGTCTGCATGTCCTCCTTGAGCAGGAGGCGGGTGGAGAGGCTGCTGTGCAGCAGGGAGAGGTCGATGCCGTAGGCCTTCATGTCCTGCTCGTAGAACACGTGTTTCTTCCGCAGCAGCCCGTAGAAGGCCAGCCTGCCCAGGCTGCCCACCAGCTTCTTGCTGGTGTTCACAGCCTGCTCTATCCTGAGGGTTTCTCTCGGCTTTTCCAGCCAGTCACCACTCAGAGCCATTTTAAAATAATAGGAGTAGATTTCTGACAGGGTCCTGGGGACCACAGCTGCTTCTTGGGATTGATCGCTGCAATGTTTCAGGAAATAAGCGATTGAGGAGCCAGAAATCCAGCAAAAGCCAGGAATGGTGCACAGGACGTGTAGCGACCTGTTAGCCCTGATGTGCTTCAGGACTTGGCTGGACAGGTCTCTGTTGTCAAGGAACATCTGGTCCAAGAAGTCCTTCATCTCTGCAGCCCCAAACCCTCGGATTTCCGTCATCCTATCAACCAGCCCACCGGGAATCTGCCTGGCCGCCGCTGGCCGCGACGTGACCCACACAGAGGCCTCCTGCAGCAGGTTTCCCCTTATAATGTTGGTGATCAGGTTGTCCACTTGGATCTCCTTTTTGGGATCAGTGCAAACCACTGTGTTGGAAAAATCCAAGGGGGTCTTGAATTCATCCAGGCCGTCGAGGATGAGCAGGGTCCGGGCAGCTCCGGCCGAGATGCAGCCGGGCTCGGTGATGTGAGGGAAGGCCAAGCAGAGGAGGCGCTCAGCAGAGAGCTTCTCGTAGGTGTTGAGCTCCCGGAAGGTGAGGGGCAGCACGACCATGATGTCCCTGTTGATGTCCCCCTTTGCCCAGGTGCAGACAAACAGCTTCACCAGAGTGCTCTTGCCAATCCCGGCCACGCCGATGGTGACAGAGATCCGAGGGGGGATGCTGACTTTGGAGAGAGGCAGGAAGAGCTTCTCCAGGGGGATGCTCTTGGATACGTTTGGCAGGCCTTTGGTGGTTTCAACCTGCAGGATGTCGTGCTCCTTCTGCTGGATGTCGGTCAGGCCTTCCACCAGCAGCAGGTTGGTGAGGCGCTGCAGGGCTCCTGGCTCCAGGCCGTTCCCGTAGGAGCTCTGGAGGCTCTCCAGGTGCTTCTGCACCATGGGTTCTGCACAGAGAAATGGAACAGGGGTGAGGAGGAACCACGAAGGCAAATGACAGAAGCTGCTTCACTTTTCTGCCATGCCCATGCAGAGGGAAACCTCATGGAGACCTCACATCCTGGTGGGAAGGTACATGGCAGGGCTCAGAGGGCACCAGTAGGCCTAAAGGACTCTGACCAGCCTCACAGTCAGTCCAGGAGCCCATTTAAGCTCAGCCCTGGGCCTTCAGCCTCAGCTTAAGTATGTTGTAGGAGCTAGACCTTGGTCTTGGACCTGATCACTCTGCCCTTGCCTGGTAGCCACTGGACTGTCTGAACCTGGTTGCCCTTGCTGGGCCTGATCCTGACCTCTCAATTGACTTCCCGACTTGACTTCATTCCTGCCTCATTGCCATGGACTTGTCTGATGAACTGGACTCTTGGCTGAACCTGTCCTGCTCCCCTGGCTCAGGTATCACAGCGAAATTAAACCCTCCAGCACAGGCTGGACAAGCAGGGATGGTGCTGTGAGAGATTCACAGCAGACATCAGCTGAGGTTGGAGCCTTCCAACCAGGAGGGAAACCAGGGAAACCTCTGCTGGCAAGAGGGTTGAAAAGAGAGCCTGGAGCCAGCCAGGATGTCCATCACAGCCCTCACCTGCTCGGGCAGGGGGCTCGCTGCCTGCACCTGGGCAGCCTCCTCGGCCGTCAGGAGCTCCAGCCTGCGCAGGTGGGAGATGATCTCCTCCAGGAACTGCGGAGAGATGGACCTCGCCAGCTGCTCGCGGTACCGGTTGATCCAGGCCCCTGTGGGACAGGACAGCGGGACAGGTGGGTCCTGGGCCAGCCCTGGGAATGTGGGTGAGGGGTGACAGGGAAAGGCAGCAGTGGAGAATTCCTTCTGACTCTGAAGGTAGCAGTGGGGGAGCTAGAGCCCTCCTGAGTGCCACCCTGGCAGGAGGCTTTGCTAGGAGCTTCTAGGTCAGGGCAGCAGCCACTGAAGTTGGAGTCAAAGAGGCTGAAGAACACAATCATGAAATGGTGTTTTCTCCTAGAATCCAAGCCCTTGCAGAGAAAAAAGTCTGAGCAAGATCATTTCTCTCCAGAGATAGCCATTCCCCCTGCGCCAGCACAGCGCTCGCTTGGACTGGGAGCTGCTCACAACTTGGTGCCCCACCTCATCCCATTTCTGCATCCAGAACTCTCCCGAGGTGATGGATCTGCCCAACCACCACTCACCTTCCATCAGAGGCCTCCCGTGGCATGGGTGGTCCCTGGGTGAGGAGCTCTGTGGTGGCAGCAGCGTCCCATGGACCACCCCGTGTCCCCCCGGCCAGCTCACAGCACCACCCAGGGCTCCTCAGCCCCTGCCCATGGCCCTGGTGGAAGAAGAGGAGAAGCATCAGGAGCAGTGTGGGAGGGAGCCCACTCTGAGCTATGGTGGTGCTGGGTGGGGTTCAGCCAAGGGTCCTTCAGCAGCTTTTGGCTACAAGAGTCCCCTTCACTGCAGGCCTGGCAGGGGCACAGCTGGGACCAGCTTTGCCCAGACCTCAAGTGCCACACACTGGGTGCCTTCACCACCACCACTTATGCCACAACCTTTGTCAAGCACGGTGGTGCATTAATTGCCCTGACAATGCCCCTGTGCTACCTGGGGAGCACCCAAAGTGCCACCACTGCCACAGGGCTGGGAACTGCTTGTACCTTCTTCTTCTCTGGGTTGTGAAGGAAGCTGTGGGGCGGCAGGCAGAGGGATGTAAGGCCTGTTTTGGTTTCAAACCCACCTTTCCCCCATCCAGAGCCTCTGTTGGGGCTTGCTGAGTGTGGCCAGCACCACATCCTGTTGTAGAGCTCTGAAGATGCTCTGAATCATCAGCCAGAGAAGGAGCATCTACCTGCTCCCTCCCCCTCAGCTGCTGCCTAACCATGCTGAGGGTTTGGTGTTTGTTTTTAAGAAGTGCATCTGCTCAGAGTCCTGTTGTTCTTTGAGCAGAGGTGGAGAGGGAAATGTCTCCATGCCTGAGAGTGTTCCCAGTTCAGGTGGCACTGTGCTGTAGCCTCTCCACCAGCCCCAAAGTCATCTCCAGGCAGGAACTTCTCAGCCCCAGGGGATATGTGATCACAGCAGCAATGCACACACAGTGTCCTGGGGCCTGTGTCCTGGCATCTTTCCTCCTCTCCTCCTGGCCTACGGGATGCTCTGGATCCATGTGAACACCTCCATGCTGGTCAGAGGCTCTGCAAGGGGGTCCCTGCCCACAGACAGCCTTGCCTTTGTCAAACCCACCCCTGAGGGGCACATGGGCACTGTGGGGGCTTTGATGCAGCCTCGCCAACAGGTACAGGTAATTCTCCTTCCTTTGGTCAAACCTCTTCTAGGGAAAAAGCACAGATGTAGCTGGACCAGAAAAACCTGCTAGAGTTTCTGGTCCATGGTGTGAGGTCAAGGTGCTTGGAATTTCTCCTTCTGTTCATCCTCCCTCCCACAGATCCATGCTGGGGTTTATTTCTCCCACCAGAAGCACAAGACTGCAGGAGGGACCTGACAGCATCCCCAGGGCTGAGTCCCTCACAGACCATAGCTGGATCTGCCACAGACACATGTGACACATCCTCCAGAGTGGGGTAAGTGACAGAAAGTGCAGACAGTGACAAAGCACCAGCCCAGCCCCACCTGCACAGGTGGTTCCTGACAAGCCCCTGTAGGGCTGGGAGGTGCTGTTGGAGCAAGGTCTGAGCCCACCACCTCTCCCCTCAGGATGGAAGCCTGGGCTCTGCCCTGGCTGCCCAGCTCTGACCCCCTGGTGTCAGCGGTGTCAGAGGTCCACGAGCCCCTGGCAGTGGTGGTGATCCCACAGCAAAGCCCTTTCTCCATACCGGGAGCAGCAGGGCCCCAGCAGCAGCTCTTACTCATCACCCCCCAGGCAGTGGCCCGGTCAATGAAGATCCCATCAATTAAGGGAGCTCAGTGAGCAATTCACAGCAAAATGTTCACCCTTTGATGTGTTCTTGTCTCTAACTGGCCTGGAAGGTTCAATTAAGCCTTTGCAGTGCCCAGGTCTGTCTCTCATCTTTGCTGAGCAAGCCAGAGCACAGCCAGAACGAAAGGGGCTTTTGCTGCTTGCAGCGATGTTCCCTGCAGCCCTTCCTCTGAAACGTGGCCCTTTGATGGGGGAAACCTGCTCCAGCACCACAGAATGTTTGATGGTGTCCTCTGGTGCTCCTTCAAAAACCAGCAGCCGTGGGCCAGCTCGCACAGAGGCATCTCACTGGGAGAATGAAGCAGTAGAAGAAATAATGCAGGGGCTGCGATTTTTTTCTGGTTCCAGTAGTTTCAGGTGCAGCTCTAGGACCACATGGGGCTGCTGAAGGCTGCGTGCTGAGGGGGTGGAGGGAGTTACCAGCTCTCACAAGAGCTGTCTGAAGGGTAAGGGCCAGCCAAAGCCAAGCTCCAGAACTCCTACAGAGATCCAGGTGTGTCCAGGATGGGACCCAGCTCATTCCAAGGCTGCTGGCCGTGAGTCCTCTTCTGGGAGTGCCGTGCTCCCCTCTGCCTGAGGTGTCAATCCTGCACATCCCGGGTGTGCAGCTGTTGCTTGGCCAGGATCCAGCAGGGACAATGTCCCACTGGCAGCCAGAGGAGCGGTGATAAAGGCTTGTGTCTGCCCTGCCTTGCCTGTGTCCCCAGGGAAACTGGGATAAGAGGCTGGAGGGTGGGAGGCTGCCCAGCCAAACTGATGAGTGGCACCTGCAAGGCCCAGGGAAGGAAATGGAGATTTTCTTGGCAAGAACTTGGCGTTAACACTTTTTTTTTTTTTTGCTTAGTGTGGTCCAAAGGTCCAGCCCAGGAGAAAATCCTCTCTTCTAAGGATGTTTAGACAACACTGATGTGTTCTTCCAGCAGCTCCAATCCCACCATCCCTATGAACCACCATGCTACATCCCACCTGAGTGTCCTTGCCCAAAACCCATCAGTGCCTGGGGGCCACAAGCACCGTGCTGGAAAGCCCACAGCCAATCCTCTCCCAAACAGCTGCTGTGGTTTTCTCTGTGTCCATCCTGTTCCAGGATTCAAACTGCTGCCACCAACACCAGAGAACAGGGGCCTGGATATAGCTGCTCCTGCTCATCTCTGGCTCTAGTTCTGTACATGCAGTTTCTCTCCTGGAAATCCAACATGACCAGAGCAGCATCCAGGGAATCCGGGATGAAGGGACAGGCCTGAGGTGGAAGCATGAAGCTGTCTGGAGACAACAGGCATTTACTGCCTCCCAGATCCTCCTCCTGCCCCAGACAGATCCATCACCCCGTGCCTTAGGAATCTGCTGAGGACCTGGGACCGTACCAGGCCAGGAGATGTCCCAGCAGCTGCCAGCAGCACCAGGACTGCATCAGGTGACACCCAGCAGCTGGAAATCTGTGTTTGTCCCCCTGCAGGGGCTCATGGGCAGATTCACCAGCAGCATCGGGGGGAGTGGGTGGTTGGCACCTCGAGTGGGACTTCCCAGCTCGCAGAGCCTTGGGGACCCCAACCTGCTGCGGTGGGCTGGGGGTGGGCTGAGGGTGCCAAGGTTCGACAGGCACCAAAGTGCTGGGCAAGAGCTGCAGGCACCCACAGATGGAAAACATCCGAAAATGGCCTGATCTACAGCGTTTAGATGAGGTTAAAAGCTTTTTATATGAGCTAAAAATGGCATCTTCACACAGCACCTGCAGCAGGTGGGAGGTGCCCACTCCAGCTGAGCTCCATGCCCCAAACACGCAGGAAACCTCAGCCTGGCCATCTCCTTGTCCATGTGCCACCACCGTGGGGTTTCTCCGTGCAGCCAATCCCCAAAGCTCTGCTCTCTGGGGTGGGGGAGCCCCGGGAGCTCAGCCCCAGCTCAGCGCTGCCCTTCCTCCCCCGGACACGGGGACGGAGCGGCCCCGGCCCCGCCAGACCTTCCCACCACTTCCTGGGTTCCTCCGGCGGCTCTCGGGCTCCTTTACCCTCACACCTTCGGGGCTTTTTAGCTACTTCTCCTGCCTTGAACTGATCCCACCTCGGAAGGCAGCGAGCTGCATGAAAGCATTTCCCGAGGCAGCGCCTCCAGCTGCTCCTCCGCAGCCGAGCGAATCCCGAAGCCAGGATGGAGGCTGCCACCTTTTGGCAGAATCGAAGAGATTCCACATCGTTAATTTCTGTTAATTAAGCGATGCAATTGAATACCTTCGGCATTATTTTTCAATTATGACGCTTGCAGACTGGCGAGTAACTCAGTTATCTAAGTTTGCATCTGACTTGTATTTTTTTTGGTCTGGATTTAATGCGAAATCTATTTTATGTCAAATTTAATCTCTTCTGGGTTTGGGTTTTGGTTTTTTGTTTCCTTAAACCCCAACCCAAGCAACAGGGCCCAGACACAACAGGGGTTAAATAGGAGGTGAGGGGCCATGAAGGGCCCCTGGGCTGGATGCCAGCAGTGCCAACCCCAAATCTCACCAGAAAAAAAACAGGAAAAATCAATCTGTGGGTGATTCCAAACGGCTAAAAATGAAGCTAATTGTGGAGAGGAGGTGCCTTGCAGGGCACTGCCGCACCTCACAAGCTGCAGAATGAAGTCTGATGCATTTCCTGAGCTGGCTGTGCCCCTGGGATGCTTTACCACAGATGTGCAAACAGCTGATAGGAAAGCAGATCCTCCCAGCACACAGCTTCTGCCCTTCCCACCCACAGGATCTCAGGATATCAGCACAAAAACTGGGCAGGAGCTGCTGCCAGCCCGGGCTGCTGGGATGCTGACGGATGTGGTACCGCCCCAGCGACCTCTGGGGTTTGATCAGAACAATCTTTCTGGGCTTGCAGAGCACCCAAAGAGCAGCTGCAAGTTCTCCAGAAATAAATTTTTGTGCAACATGGACATCCTGACTGTGAGGTGTCCCCTGGCTCCCAGAGATGCCTGTCTGGCTTTGGATAACTCTCCCACGTGGTGGCCAAACCCTGAGTGATGGTGATATCCCAGAGGGTGACAGTAGCCAGCCTGTGCTCCAGCAGGCGCTGTCCCCAGCAGCCCCATATTTATGGGATACACAGTGCCCATAAGTGCCTAAATAACATCAAGATTAAGTCTGATGCCCTGAGGCAGCCCAGCCTACCTGGGCTCTGTGCCCACCTGGGTGCAGGGCTGAGCTCCAGCTCCCCGACCTGCTCCTGTGACACCCACACCCACTGCTTTGGCCCTGCCCCACTCTTTGGCACAATTTTGCACCGTGCCACAGGCGAGTGTGTCACTAATCTCCTCCTTTTCTATTGGTGGTGCATCTTGGAGTTTATTTTGGACCGTTTGGAAGTTAATTAGTTCAGCAAATGACGTTAAGGCGGAGGAAAGCTGCTGCACAAGGCTTTGGGCAGGCAGGACGGCCTGGCTGTGGCTGCTTTCACGCCCAAGCAGGCAGAGCAGGCAACGGGACAGAATGCGACATGTGCCAGGTCCCCTGTGAGGTCCCATGCTCATCTCCATCCCTCAGGGCTCCACCCACTCCTGCCAGCATGGTGGCCATGCCATGCCGTGCCGTGCCATGCCGTGCCAGGCTGCCCTGCCAGGGCAGGGACCTCTGCCCAGCAGCTCCTGGCCTTGCCACGCTGGCCCAGCCGCTCCATTTCAGGTGGCCATCACAGCCCGGGCTCTGCAGCAGCTTGTCCCCACACGGGAGAGCCAAGTGACACCTCCCCTTCTCCCCACACCCCTCCAAAGCCCCACCAAGCCCCTACCTTGGCCTCGAGCCGCCTTCCCCAGGTCGGTGTGTGAGCAGGGCAGTGGAGAGGGCATCCCCGTGGTGGGCGAGAGGATGCAGCCGCTCCGTGCCCGCTCAGCTCTTTATCCCCAGGGCTTAGCTTCCTCCTCGACGGATGCTCAAGGTCAAGGTAGAAGCCACCCTTCCCGCTGGTGTCCCCTGCAGGTGATGGCACCCGGCGCCGGGCGATGCTCGGGGCAGGACCTGGGGAAGGTGGGTCCGGGTTCCCCCGCCGGCCCCCGCCGGTTCCAGCCCGGTGGCTTTTCTCTCTTTCCGTTCGCTCCTCGCCCCTTCCTGCCCTGGGTCTCGCTGATCTTCCTTCCTGTCAGCGCGGGGCTGGTGACTATGCAAATCGAGCTGAGGGATCCGCCAAAACCCAGCAGCGTCTGACCCCCGGAGCCACAGCCGGGGCTGGCCTGGTGGGATGCTCCGTGCGCGGACACTTCCCCGGCCGCGGATGCTTTCTCCCAAAAGCCACAAAACCGGCCTCGGCAACATCCAGACTGCTGTGAATTCCCTTGAAGCAAAACCAGGCTCTCACCCCAGCCTGGGAAAGCCGAGGGGTTTTGCTACATAACCCCCTTACTGGCCAGGAACGCTGGGAATATCCCATGGAAGAGGCTGGAATCGCAGCAGCTTTGCCCTTCCTTGGGTTGTGCAAAGAAATAATTCCATGAGTAAATTCAAGTCGTGTCTTGAAAGAGTAGAATAAAAGGGTAGGGATAGCCTGTCTTTCCTCCAAAGCCCTTCTCCTGCCGTTGCTAAATGCTTGCTGGAATTAGGATTTGTCTCCAAAGAGCTGGATCCCATCCCACCAAGGAGCCAGAGCCACCAGCGCAGCAGGGCCGGCGGGATCTCCCCTCCCCAGCTCCACACAGGCAGGTGGGGTCAGTCATTCTTTCCCTTTTTGGTCGACAAAATCCTCAGTTTGTAAATCCTATAAACTTTCACTGGCATTCAGGCAGATGGTGGCTAATGGAGCTCTCGTGGTGGAGAGCTGGTGGGGGTCAGGGTGGACTCATGGGCACTGAACTGTGTTTGGGGAGGAGAGGTGGGGGCAAGCAGGGATTTGGAGCTCCAGACACCACTTTGGGCTGTGTGTCTCCCACAGCTTTGCTCTCTGCCCATCCCAGGCTGTGCCCAGTAAAGGGTTAAAATCTCTCCTCTGGCGAGTTTTCGGTCTGTTGGTAATTTCCCGGTCTGGAGGGTGGTTTCAAGAGGAGCTGGTAAGTCCCAGCAGCCAATCCCTCACATCCAAAATGACTGTGCAGAAACCCCAGTCACGGCTGTACCTCCTGCTTTCACAATTCATCATTTACTTTAATGAACACATCGGAAATAATTCTTTGCCACTGTATATTACACACCCCTCACGCGTTTTCTGGCCTGTTTACTGGATTCAACCCCAAATTTCTCAACGTATTTATTTACTAAACTTGACCTATGGAGTTCCCGGCAGGGTGGGTTTGACCGCAGCCCCTCTGGAGCTCGCAGGGGAGGTGAGAAAAGCTCCAGGGCTGACTCTGTTTGTTGACTCGTGCGGTTGCTTGGCAGGAGGGTGCTCGGTGATGGATCCTCAGCTCAGACCTGCACAGAGTCACCTGCCTGGGGAACGAACGGTCCCAGCTCCAGAGGGAGCAGCAGGACGCTCCTGGGGAAAGCCGTGTTTCCACAACACGGAAAGGTAGAAAGACCTTACAAGTCTGGGAGGCTTGGGGGAGTCCCCGCGGAGGAAGGGACACAACCCCGAACCACCTCCCAGAGGGGTATGCGGTGGCTCTCGGGTTTTAAGCCGGTTTCCTGAGGAAGGAGCAGGCGGATGGGATGGGATGGGATGGGATGGGATGGGATGGGATGGGATGGGATGGGATGGGATGGGATGGGATGGGGTGGGATGGGATGGGATGGGATGGGGTGGGATGGGATGGGGTGGGATGGGATGGGGTGGGATGGGGTGGGAGAGGAGCCCCAGGCAGGCGGTGGCGGCGGCGGGCGGGGCCGGGCACTGGTGGGCGGGGCCGGGCAGGGATGGACATCTGAGCCCCCCGGGACGGGCGCGGCCGAGTGCAGTCGGGTGGAGACGAGCGGAGCCGAACACAATCGGGTCCCGCCGAACAGATGAACGCACGCAGGTCCAGCCCAGCCAACTAGGCCCGAACCGAGCCGAACGCAGCCGGGCCGAGCCTATTGGACCCGAACCGAGCCGGGCGTAGCCGATTGGACCCGAGCAGAGCCGAGGTGAGGAGTCGTGTGAGGGAAGACGCGCCCGCTGCCCCCTGGGAGCGGCGATGGCTCCGCAGCCGCTCCGCTCCCTCCCCGGACCAGCGATGGCCCCGCAGCCGCTCCGCTCCCTCCCCGGACCAGCGATGGCCCCGCAGCCGCTCCGCTCCCTCCCCGGACCAGCGATGGCCCCGCAGCCGCTCCGCTCCCTCCCCGGACCAGCGATGGCCCCGCAGCCGCTCCGCTCCCTCCCCGCCCGCTGTCCCCCGGCACCGGCGATGGCCCCGCAGCCGCCCCGCTCCCTCCTCTCCTCCTTCCCTCCCGGGACCGGGCCGGGGGCTGGGCCGCAGCCGTGCGACTTCTCTGCTTCTCGCCCCGTCAGAGTCCCGGGACCGCCCGCACTGCCGCATGGCCGGGAAGAAGCTGATCGTGGTGTTCGGGGCCACCGGTGAGTGCTCGGGGGGGAGGCCCGGGCTGTGCCCGGGGGCCGGCGAGGAGGGCGAGGGGCGGAGGCGTCGGTGATGCCCGAGCGCCCGGGAGGGTGAGGAGTGCGGGGAGCGAGCGGCGGGGCTCGGTCCTTGTGGCAGGCGGGGGCTCCGTCCCGCGGCCCCAGCGCAGCCCGGAGTCCCGGGGACGCGGGGCCCTGACCGGCTGCTGCTGCAGGGGCCCAGGGGGGCGGCGTGGCCCGGGCGCTGCTGGACGACGGCACCTTCAAGGTGCGCGCGGTGACTCGGAGCCCCAGGAAGAAGGAGGCAGAGGAGCTGAGGCGGAGGGGAGCCGAGGTGGTGAAGGCAGATCAGGACGATGAGGCATCGCTGGAACAGGCCTTAGCGGATGCCTACGGAGCCTTTATTGTTACCAACTTCTGGGAACACTGCAGCAAGGAGAAGGAAATCGAGCAGGTACCTGTCCTGACATTAATTGGGACCACGAGCAGAATGATCTGGCAGGGTGGATCATGAGTAGCATCAAAGTGGGGACAGCTCTTGGAGCGGCCATGGCAGCCCTGATGGTTTGAGTGGCCAGTCCAGAAAACCCCAAGGCCTCACAAACACCAGGTCCCAGTTCTTGCAAAGTCAGGACTTGTTCCCTGTTCCCTTGCAGTTGCATGGCTTCAGGGTCTGCTGCCTTCAGGGAGTTGTTAAATTTGTTATGGAGAGCACTTCCCAGGAGTTGCAGTAGCAGGAGTGGGAACACTTGGCTCCTCAGAGCCTTCCCAGGGCAGAGCCAAGACTGTCGCCTGCAGACCTGTAGCTCTCTGTCCTTGCAGGTTTGTGGCCAAAATCCTGCAGTATCAGAGATCCCAAGGGTGGTGTTCACCCCAGCACAGATTGTGCCAGATGGCAGAGTTGCCACACCTGGATGGCAACAAACAAAAGATAAAATAGGTTAGGGCAGGTATGTTTGCCAGACAGATTCTTTATGCTGGTGTTTGCATGTTTGGTGGAGCAGTGAGCTCCAAAGCTGGAGGGTGTGTGGTCTTTCTGAAGTAGGGTGGGGTAAGGAGAGGATTCAGCTTCACCTGGACAAGTCACTGTGCTCAGCCCTGGTCCCAGTTGAGGGCTGGTGGGAGTTGGATCCTCCTCAAAGGGAAGAGGGGGTGTGGGGAGGATGGGGATGTCCCATTCCCCTCTTCATGGCCGGTTCCTCCCTTCGCCCAGGGACGGCGTCTCGCTGACCTGTCCAAGCGCCAGGGTCTGCGCCACGTTGTGTTCAGCGGCCTGGAGAACGTGCACCAGCTGACAGGGGGCCGGCTGGAGGTGCTGCACTTTGATGGCAAAGGCGTGGTGGAGGAGTACTTCCAGAAAATTGGGGTTCCCACCACCATCGTCCGGCTGCCCTTCTACTTCGAGAACTTCCTCTCCATCTTCAAGCCGCAGAAGGCCCCGCAGGGAGACACCTTTGTCCTGGGTAAGCAGGAGCTCTTGCTCTGTTGGTCACTGTCCTGTGACTGTCCTCATCTGCTCCCACTGTGCAGAAGCTGAGGGGTGGAGAGACTGCCAGGGCTGTGGGCTGGTTGGGTGAAGAGACCTCTACCAGCCAAATTATGGTCTTCAGACCTGTTCGGTGGCCTGCAAGAAATCAGCAAGATCCTGGGCCTGTTTGTGGTGCTGAGGGCTGTTCTGCAGATCCCCGAGTGCCTCTGGACACCCCAAATGCCTGCATTTGGGATGGTGGAGGTGGTGGGGCTGCAGATCAGGTGAGTCACAGTGCTACTCTGGTGTCACGGGCTCTTAGCTCAGCCCTGCTCTCCTGCCTTGCCATGCTCTCATCCCTCCCTCACCTCATGTTCAGAGGCTGGGTGCTGAACCTGTACCTGTACACTGTGCCTCCTCAGAGCTGGGCTGCACTCCAGCTGGGATCAATCTCTCCATACAGAGCTGCCCATGGGAGACACTCCAATGGATGGGATGGCTGTGGAGGACCTTGGGCCTGTTGTGCTTTGCCTGCTGAAGTCCCCAGGGGAGTACATCGGCCAAGTGATAGGACTCAGCACGGGCAAGCTCACCGAGGCAGAGTACGCTGCCATCCTCTCCCAGCAGACGGGCAAGACTGTGACAGCCAGCAAGGTAGGAAGGGTCCCTTGGTGTAGGTGATGTTCCTGAGGGACTCGTAGCTCATTTTGGTACAGCCCAGTACTGGTGTCCAGGGTTAGTCCTGCTGCCCCTGGGTGTGGCACAGCTTGGCACCAAAACTGCCCTGTTGGCATTGTCACTGAGCTCATGCTCGTGGAGCACACAGATGTGCCCGGGCAGGTCTGTGCCTGGCTCCGAGGGATAACTGAGCTGGGAGGTATCCCCAGGAGCCAGGGATGGGCACCTACACAACAGATCTCTGCTGGGTGCCCTTCCCTTCAGCAGGGCTTTCCTCAGGGCTTTGCTGTGTCACTGTTACAACAGACTTGGCCTCTGTGCTGTGTCACCGTTAACAACACCCCTGGCCACTCCCTGCCCCTTTGTGGCTTATTTTTAATCTTTGTTTGCATTTCAATTATGCCTCAGGCAGTCAATACAATGGATGAGGGGTATGGCTGTTCCCTGTTTTGAGAACAAAGTGCATTTCATTAGAAACAAAGCCCCTGCGATGCTCTCTGCAGGTTCTGCTCTCCCAGAAGCACAGTGATCCAAACACCCTGTGATTCAGGCAGGGAAGGAAGGTTTTGGGGTGCCAGGTGGCAACCTGGATTATCTCCTGGACCACCCAGTTTCTAGAAACCCTCAGCCATAGCTCTGGTGTGAGGAAGGGCTCTCTCATAGCTGCTCCAGGCCCTGGCCAGCTGTGTGCCAGAGCTGGGTGCTGGCCCTAGGCTGGCTGGGCTGGTCCTGCCAGGCAGGGCTGCATCCTCTGCCCAGCCCCAGCAGCAGTGCCTTGCAGAGCCCTCCTCACCAGTGGCAATGCTGTAACAGGCTGCTCTAACAGAGCCCTCACCACATCACCTCACAGGCTCAGGGGGAGCCCCAGCAACCTCTGAAAGAGTTTTTTTCCCCAATTCTCTTGGCAGATCTCCCCTGAGGAGTACGAGAAGCAGGACTTCCCTGGGGCCAAGGAGATGGCCGCCATGTTCCGTTTCTATGCCCTAAAGCCGGACCGCAACGTGGCCCTGACCATGAAGCTCAACCCCAAGGCCCGCACCTTCCAGCAGTGGGTGGGGGACAACAAGGATTCCTTCTGAGCCTCCCCTTCCTCCTCTTCCTCCCTGGTTTCTGCAGCAGGTAGAGGGACCTGGCCGAGGAGATGAGGTGCCCTGAGCCCTGCTGCCTTCCCAGTAGTGCCCCAGGGAGAGGCTGATCTTGCCCAAGTTGGGGAGAGCTTGGCCCACGAGCTGGTCCCTGTGTGTGCTTCTGCACTGTGGTTGAGACTATTTAGGCAGCTGGAACAAGAGGAAGGGCTGTACAGCACAGGCAGAGGGGTGGCAGAAGTGCTACCTTTGCACGTTCAGGGAAGCGTTGCTTTAGTCATTCTGGGTGTTTTAGGGTGGTGGGGCTTGTTTTCTCAGGATCACCGCTTTTCCCAGGCAGCTCTGAGCATAGGGCACCATGTGGGGGGCTGGAGGTGTGTACCCCTGGGCCCCAAAGGCAGTGCCTTCATGGCAGGTATCCATGGCCAGGGCTGCTGCAGGCTCCTGAGCAAACTGAAGACAGGGATTCTGCATGGATGTGGTTTGGGCACTGCAGGTGAGCCACTGGAGAGACGGAGGCTTACTGTCACCCCAGCCACCAGGGACTGCAGTGACTTCTGTGAGTGAGTGTAACACAAAAGCTGAGCTTGATTCCTCAAGTCATACAGCTCTGGCCCTCATCCTTGGGCTCCTAGAGCTAATTTCAAACACTACAGGCTCCTGGAGCTAATTTCAGTCACTGTCCCTATGAGTTGAGATAAAACTCAACTTTTTCAAGACTGTCCAAAGTTCAGTGGAAAAGCACCCTCCCCCCCACATGCCTTAAGTACTGCTCAGATTGGGCAACTTTGTGTTTAAAGTCAATCCTAGCCCCCAGCAATGCCCGAGCCATTCAGCCCTGTGCCCCCCTTGTCCCAAAGACCTTCATTCCTGTTACCAGGAGAGGGAAAGGGGGTGACAGACCAGGTGGAAGAGTAGACAAGGCAGCAAGGCACAGCACGTGTTAAATATCTTTATGAAGTCCATCTTATTTACATGGGTACAGAATCACTTTACAGAAGTTTAATCAGGAGGCAACGCGTGCTTTATTTCAGCAAATTAAGAAGGGCAAGACTACAGCACGTCCCTGTTTAACTGGTGTTTAACTGATTAGTGTGGGCTGATGGTACCTGCACGGTATCACAAACACAGCAGGCTACAGTAACCATGGAATACTCACTGCAAGAGCTCAGCTGCATCTGGAAGGAGTGATCCACCTCACTTGCACTCTCACACATGTAAAACAACGATGCTTTGACCAATCCTTTATGCTATGGGTGTTGCACTAAGGTAATAAAAGATTTTTGTCCCCCAGCTGACAAAGGGCTCAGTGGTCGACTTGTACCAGTTCAGAAGCAACAGCAGTTGTGTGGCAACTTTAGTTACTTGGGAGATAAACCTGAGGCAAAGTGCAGATTCCATCACTGCTCTGTGCAGGCAATCAGCAGGATAGAGAAAGCCCAGGGCTGTGAGGGAGCCAGGCCAGCTGGGCTCAGACAATGCCCAGCCACAGGGAGATTGCACTTGGAGCTGTGCAGGGCAGCAGGGCTGTCGTGAAGACAAGGTTAGACCTCCCTGACCCACCAAGTCTCCTGGGGAGTTCAGCAAGCACACCTGGCATTCCAAAGGGCACCTGAGTGAGCAGCTAGTGGGCTTGGGCTCCACACAGCAAACTGCTGCTCTGTGCTGCAATATTTATTTCACATTTCCTCTGGTTTGGATTCTAAATAATACTTCAACTTTTACCAAATAAGCTTGCAGCAGCAGTAGGGTTGTGGAGCAGCCTCCAGAGAGCCACACTTCTGCAAAGCTGGCGTTTGCCTTCACTGCCAGTTCTGGGACAGTGGGTGGGGTTTGTATCATGATGAGTGTGGGTGCCTCGGTGGTCCATGGCCTCTCCAGCTGGGATTCTTGCTGTGCTGCTGACTGACATCCTGTGTTCTCCAGAGCCTGGCTGCCAGAAAGATTCACCCCCAACTGCACAGATGACCTGCTGCTGCTGGTTCCTAGTTCCCAGTAGAACGTTTTCCTGCAGTTGAAGGGAGGAAGGTTAAGATTTCCTGGCTGTATCAGCACACAGCCCGCTTTGGGAGCACCTCCCCTCCTGAGCTGCTGACACTCTTGTCAGCCTTACAGCACAGCCAGGTTTGAAGCCTACAAAGATGCAAAGCTGAGCCCCTGGAATCCAAGACTCTGTGTCTGCTGTAGATGATTCCAAGTCTTGGTGCTCCCTCACAACAGGTCAGCACCAACTGGAGGCACCTGAGTTACACTGCAGCGATGCATGGTGGGGTTTGC
Organism: Aphelocoma coerulescens; assembly: GCF_041296385.1. Lineage (NCBI taxonomy): Eukaryota > Metazoa > Chordata > Aves > Passeriformes > Corvidae > Aphelocoma > Aphelocoma coerulescens. Next base: position 2,748,822 of record NC_091028.1, read on the forward strand.
TGTGCTCTGTGACAAAGGCTGGCTCCTCCCTGGTGCTGTAAGCCCGTGGCAGGGGGGGAATCCAGCCTGAGTGTGCCACCACCAGTGGCTCTGCAGCCCGATTTGTGTGGCAGAACCCAGTCCCAGCGGGACCAGCTCATGGGAACATGCTCAGTGCTTGGAACTGGGCACAGCTACAGCAGCAGAGCTGCAGGGGAGGCCAGCCAGCTCCCCAACGGTGCACAGCAGCATCTGTGCTGCTGTTTGCTGCAGCAACAATGCAGTTTAATCCCTGGCTTGTTGCTCCAGGTCCCAGGGGACAGCTAGGGCTGTGCACACCCACGGCTGGAAGGCCTGAGGCTAAGTGAGAAGCAACGCTGTGCTGTTGTGCTTCCACCTCCCAACAAGTGCTCAGTGTGGGGGAAAGACGACAGTGAAACACAAGAGGCCTCCTACCTCGGATGGGGTGTCAGGAGGTAAACATTTTCTTAAGTTTGGAAAGGAATCCCTCCTTGTTCTCCTCAGCCTCAGGCCTATGCCCGCCTGCGTCAGCGCTAGCCGTGGCCCTGCCACCTGGATACAAACAGCAAAGGGCCGCAGTCAGAGACATCTCCCACCAGGACCAGAGGGGTGTTTTAGACAGGGAATGGCCAAGAGAAGGCAGCTGGTTGTGCTGCACCCTCACGTCCAGGGCTGCACATGGCAGCAAGCCACAGGACTGGATCCCTTTGCAGTGGAAGCACTGCAGAGCCTGGATCCCAGAAGCAGAACAGCTCAGGTACTGAGCTGTTCCCCTCTCCCCAGCCCTCCAAGTGGCAAGGGAATTCTTGTGCTGCACAATTGAGTCAGGGACCCCACAGGCTTTGGAAACAGGTACTTGGAATTGAGAGTCTGCCACTAAGAACAAGTGGTGAACTTGATCACAGCCAGCCAGGACTTAACAGGGTTAAAAAAGCTATACTGGTGGTCCCTGAAACAAGTTCTTCCTGTTTCAAGGTTGTGTCCTTGCAAAGCAGTGCAAAACCACACCAGGAGCCTGATTTGTGTCATTGCAAGCAATGCTCAGACAATATCAAGCACAAAATTAACTCATGTAGAATGAAAAAGGCTACAAGTATTTCAGACCAACTGTCCAGATAAGGAATGTTAAAACTGTCCTGTATGAACAGGTCCTGAGAACTCGTTTGTCCCTCCAGAAGTGGCTATAATGAGAACAAAGGAGACCTCTTTGCTAATCTGCTTTTTTTTCTACAGTAAAACCATCAATAACAAGATCCCACACACCCCCTCAAGCTTTCTTGGTGCACAGAGAACGTGGAGTCTGGCGCTCCCCATCCACGCAGGGCTGAGCGCCGGGCTCGGCCTGATGCAATGGAATGAAATCCCGAGGCAGGACACGCCTCCCTCAGCACAGCCTGTCTCTACACTGCAACCTACTGGCGTTTTAACCCACCTTGCTGCTTCATCATGGTAAAAACCAGCAGGTTTGCTTTTTAAAAAATTAGTTTGAAGAGTGGTTTTTTTTTCTCTTTGGCACATAAATGCCTTTAAAAAGTTGGAACGGAAATTCAGTGCTCAGAGCTCTCTGCCCTTCCCCCAAGGCTGACTGTAGTGTGAGAAAGACATAATTTCTGTGTTAGGAAAGCACTATAGAACAGACAATTGGGAAATATTTGGCAGATGCTGCCTTCTAATATCCTGCACTTAAGCCTGTATTCTTCATGCTTTGGCATGTAGTAGAGCAGACCCTGGGATCATTCAGCAGCTCCAAAAGGCTCTCACCTTTGCCTAGTCATAAATGTCCTGTTTGGTTTCAAACCAAAATCCAACGGGCTTGAAGAAGTTCATTGTTCCAATTAAGCAAAGAAAAATCTGTTTTCCAGTAGCCAGAGACAAAGCTCCTTCCTTAACTATTTTACCATGTGTTGTGCCTTTAGCTGCTGCCTCTTCCAAGCACCTCACCCCTGAAACTTAAAACACAATTGCTGAATCTCAGTTTTCCATCTGGAGCTGGAGAGCAGCTTCACAAAGCTCCCAGCTGCCTTCACTCCTCCCTCATGCTGGATGCTGTCCACTGACCAGAGCTGACACTGGCACTAGTGGACACTCCTACCCCAGGTTTCCCCACATGCACAGAGCTCAGGCTGACAGCAGAAACCCCCATCAACATCCCAGGAGAAAAACAGCTCTGCTGTGCTCAGAAGCACACTGGATTGGGATCAGACAGGAAATTGGCCTGAAGCACACGTGCTTTTCCTGCCTCTGCTACCAAGGCAAGTCCCGGCACAGGGGAAGCAGGGAGCAGGAGGCATTCATCAGCACAGCTTGTCTGCACCCTGGAGTACTCAGTGCCTGCTCTCTGTTCACACGTGGATTTGCCCAGTAAGTACTGGAATACTGGGAAGAGGCTGCTTCCCTGCTTTGTGCTACAGCCTGTTAACATCACTCTAGAACGATTTCCATAGTAGCAGGCTGTGCTGCCACACAGCCTCACTGTGACCCTGGCTCACCTTGCTCCCCAGGAACGCTCAGGAAGCACTCTGCAGTGCCGCAGCAGCTCCCCAGGGAAGGGGCAGGAATTCCCCCACTCACCTGATGCTGTGTTGGTGACCCCGTTCACGGTGCCGTCCACATCGGCCTCATCCTCGGCGTAGCTCATCATTAAGGCTCGCTGGCGATCCGTCAGCCTCCTGTGGCACCAGGACACAGGGGTTAGGGATGGCCTGGGGACAGGGGTCCCACAGCCCTCCCAAACCTCCCCCAGCAGCACCCACGAGAGGCAGGGGCTGGAGTACAATGTGTAGGAATACACCTGGAATCCCGATGGTACTCTTAAAATGAGCCATCTATAAGGAATTATCTATAAAGAATTCTCAGTGGAAGAGGAGGGACAGGACCCACTGCATTTCACCTCATGGAATTTTCACAACTTCTAAGCAACATTTGTTGCAAAAAGTTTTTAAGATTTCACAGGAACTTGTTTTAGCTCTACTTACTGAGGAACTTTTATCTTTATGTGGATGTAGTGGTCTCCGTAGCCATAGCTGTTGACCTTGGGAATGCCTTTCCCACTCATTCGAATTCTCTGGTCTGGCTGAATACCAGGGGGTATCTATAAACACATGAGTGTCACATTTATTACTCTAATTAAACATTTATATAACTACACATCTATAAAAATTATCTACTTCTCCAACAAGCTTTAAAGTGGGGTGAGAGACCTCTGGTATGCTCATGCATTGGGACACATCCCAAAGCTAAGCCAGTAATGATGGAAAAGCTTTTGAAGGAATAAGTAAAGAACCTGACACAGCCTGTAGCCCTCAGATGGAATTTGTCCAGCAATCCCTTTCTTTCCCTGTCCCTACACAGCAACAGGAAAGGAGGTGTAACCAGGCAGATCACAAACTACCCAAGGCTCAATCCTGAAGGAGTCTGAAATGCAATACTGGCAGACTTAGGTTTTCCCCACCTTTGCAGCAAAGGAGAAGCCTCTGCTGTGCCCCACTGATTCCTGCCCAGTATATCAGTACTCACCGTGATGTTGATTGTCTCATACAAGCCTTGACACCGGGCTGTGCCTCCCAGCACAGCCTGAGCTACTGAAATCAGGAGATCTGAGTGGATATCGGCTCCGTTTCGTCGGAACACAGAGCTCTTCTGAACCTGCAAGGCAGGCAAGTTCCAAAGAGCAGTGAGCACACTGTGTTCTCCTGGTAAACTGCTCCCAAGGGTCTCAGGAAAAAAATATACCATCCCCAAAGTGCATGGCTAAGAGCTGTGAGTTAATATTTGGTCTTCTAGTAAAACACAGATCTTGACATAATCTAATTAGCCTAAGGATTGGAAGGATCCCTGCTTCCTACCTCAGGAACTCCCTCCCCTAATCCTGCTGTTAGTTTATCTGTGTCACTGTGGTTCTGCAGAGACAGACACTGCCTTGTCCAGCACCCTGAATAGGGGAAAGCCAGAAGTGAGGAGGAAATGAAGCACCTTTGCAGTGGCCTCAAAAGCTGGAAGAGAATTAAACCCTCCTGCACCATAAAAGAGGTGCTGAAAATAATTTTCTCTTCAAGACAGATGTGTGTGGCAGGATTCTGAGAGGAGAAGAGGCCACAGCACAGGTGGCAAAGCAGCCCCAAAGGTGGATCTGCAGAAGGGCACTTCACCAGGCAACTCCCACAGCTCTCCTCAGCACTGCCACCCCTGCCAGCAGACAGCTCCCTCACATTTCCAAATCAAAAAACTCGAGGCATGAAGAACCTACTCTGCATTTTGACCCTAAGAGCCTGGTCCCGGAACAAGCAGCAATTCTTCATGAACAGATTCAAAGTTACCCCCTCTTGCTACAATGCAGATCTCCTGCTGTCTCAGAAAGTTCACAGGGATCTTATTACCTCAGCTGTTCCAAAGGATCACTGGCTCTTCCTCCTCTGCCCATTCTGCAGTCCTTTCCCAGGCAGTTGGGAAGGGAGCAACCAACTTAAATAATAAACCAGTGCAGGATACATACCCTGAACGTAATGAAAATTTCTTTCTTCCCCACAGGCATCCGAACTGTCTGCCCGTCCTCAACACCTGCAATCAGAACAGGAGGGAATGCAACCTTGGGTTATAACCCATGTGTGACATGGATAGCTACAACTCTTGCCAATCCCAAAAGCTGGCCACCACAGCCCAAAGGACGAGGGATCAGCACATGTTTATACCTCTGAGGTGATCCCTATGCCCCAAACAGGATTGTTACTTCAGTATCTACAGAACTTTTTACAGAAATGCATTGGATTAAGGAACACAGCAGCCTCCAAAAGCTACAGGAAAATTACGGGCTGCTCACCCAGGGTGGTCTCAAAGAAGCAAGTCTTAGTCCCATCACTGAATTCTCCTCTCTGGTGAGGAAGGCCATCAGCACACCTCTCTGAGCCAAGCCAAGGCTTTCAGGATTCCCACCCTCTCCCCAGGCTTCAGCAAGGACAAATGAAAGACCCATGGCAACAAAACCTTTGGAGATTCAGACTTCAAAACCTGCCTAGGAGGACCCAGGCAAGAACCAAAGCTCAGGAAGGGCAAAGCAAACATTTATATCCATGGCCAGAAGGTCCATCTCATCACTAGCCTGTTCCATTGCCAAGCTCTCAACCTGCTTTGGTTTAAAGACCATTTCTCTGCAGCAAAACGTCCTACACTGCTCCCCCATTTGTACCTGGCAGTGGCAGTAAATAACTACAGTTCTTTAAGAGAGAGCAGCAGACAAGTACAACACTGACCAGCTGGCACAGGAACCATCACTGTCTTCTTCTGCTTGGTCTGCCCCGTGCCCCGGCACACGACGCAGGGCGTGGTGATGATGGAGCCGCGGCCGCCGCAGCGCCGGCACGTGGAGCGCATCACGAACGGGCCCGTGTTGATCGTCTCCTGGGGAGGAACAAACACACATTGAGCAAATAATAAGCACTGAGATGGGACTTCTCACACAGCACGTTTGAGCTCTAATCACACACACTCCCTGTCAGGACAGAGACATCCTTCAGCAAGGGCTGGAGCAGAAAGCTGGCTCTGAAATCCAATCGCCATCGCATTCCGATTTTCACTGAACACCACCACTACTGCAAGTGTCACGTGGTGAGGGGAAGGGAAACACACCACCCTCCACATCTAGGCTTTAATGTACAAGGAGGAACAAAGCTCCTTACAGTCCTACACACGTCTGTGTTCTGATGAACCCAAGGACAATCCACTTACAAGACTTACTGCCAGTGTCCAGGAAAACCTTATGGTGACTAAGCTCTGGACTGAACTGTGAGAGCCGCCCACCACGCTGAAGCACACAAGCAATCAGATGCATGGAAACCCAAAGCCTGCAGCTCTAACATTACCTGCACCTTCTTATTTTATGATTACCCTTGGGTTTTCACCACCTTCCTTGACCCCCAAAGTCAAAAGATACTCAAGGAATTGGGCATCTTTATTGCCCAAGGAATTTCAGAGCTGTTACATGATATTCATATGGTTTGTGTGATGTGCAGTAGCAGAGGATCCAGCCTGAAGGCTCATGTTTTCAGCTGGGCACAGCACTTTTTACACAAAGAAAATCTTCCTAGTGCCTATTAGCATCAAGCTGACATTAACTCGGCTTTACCCAAGATAAGCTGATGAGTGTGGTGAGAATTTTTCACCATGGAATGAAGTGACTCTCCCCAAGAAGGGAAAGCACAGCAGAAGTAGTGTCCTGCTCAGCACTTACCATGCCTGTGCCATTGCAGTAGTGACAGCGCTGAGCCTTGGTGCCAGGTTCATGTCCTTTGCCATTGCAGCGCTCACAGGAGTCCTGGATGTTCACCACGATCTCCTTGTTAACACCTTTTGCAGCTTGGGTGAATGTCAGTTCCATGATATACTGCACAGGAAACACGGATATAGATCCATGACTGAGGTGTGACAGGCTCTTAAGGAGACTGAGAAGAGTTTAGGCTAAATACCAAACAATGCTTAAAATAGAAGTCATTAGTAATGATGATTGATCAAAAGAGGAAATTCTTATAAGAAAAAGGTCATTTTTAGTAAACCAGGAATACCAAACACCAAACACTTCTGAAGACAACACATGAATCGTCAACACTTAAAGGAGCATTTAGCTGCAGCACGAAGAACAAGACAGACTTCGTTTTATTATGGGCCTCACTGCAATGTGAAGCTAATTAAGTTGCAAAATTAAGCCAATTAAGCAGCCAAATGTATTGCTGGAAGGCCTGGTTTATAGTTACAAGGTATTTTGTGGGTTTTAGCATTACAGATCAAAGCAGGCATATGTAAATCAACCTGCAGCAGAAAAGATGCCTCTACAGTGATGGAACTGCTCGGCAGCACTGAGCGGTGTCAGTAAACACCACAGAAGTAGCTCAAGCCCAGAAAATATATCCTGTCTGGAGGTGTGGGGTGTGTGTCTGCACAGCTTAGCACAGCTATGAGACTCTCCCCCCATGCCATGGGACACTCACACACTGACATTCCCAGAAATAACTCCTTGCGGAAGCTCTTGCTCCCAGAGCGCTCTGTGACAGAAGCTGGGGAGAGACACTGGTTTGAGTTTCCCATTGCATTCCTAAATAAAGGCACCTCCTACCTCCTGTGGCTGGTCAAAGACACTCTGAAAATCGCCAAAAGAGGATCCCGAGAACTCCCCGAAGATCTTCCTGAAGAGCTCCTCGGGATCGATGGAGGGGCCGCTGCTCCAGTACTGCCGCCCCGCGCCAGCCCCCGCCCCCGCCGCGCCGGCCTCAAAGCTCGCCGTCCCATAGGCATCGTACTGCTTCCTCTTCACCTCATCACTCAGCACCTGGGGGCAAGGAATGGGGCCATCAGGGGATTGTAGGATCCAGGAGAATCCCTGGCTCTGGTCTCAGACCTTCCTGCCATCAAGAGGGCTCACCCAGCTCTTAAACCGCGGGAGTTAGGGACAAGCTGCTTCTTCCATGGTGTTTCTTGGCTCACCAGCAGAAAAATGACGAGATCTTACTAATTTATAAAAAGCAGGAATAACTTGTATTAAGCAGCTGATTATTATTATATCAGCTGAAGAGTGCTGCAATGAAAAAGCAGGGCTGGGGGAACGCAGTGAAAGTCCCTCTGTCTCAAACATCTGCCAACAGGTTTTTTATTTGATTATTTAAACTGACAATAATTCTATGGAAGTGACATCCACGCCAGTCACTACTAAGGAAGGACAAAACTGAAAGAGCCCGAAGCAGCTAAATCAGATACTTGGACCAAGTAATTTCTTGGGACAGATGTGCTCCAGACTAAAGTGCATCAAAAACCAGCCATGGTTTTACAGGAAATGTTTCCCCTCATCTACCTTCCAATCTTTCCTCTTTCTCACCACAATAAAATCCTGCTATTACCTCGTAGGCTTCTGCCAGCTGAGAGAACTTCTCCTTCGCTTTGGGGTCGTCCTTGTTTGTGTCAGGGTGGTATTTCTTTGCCAACTAAAAACAAAAACCAACTATTAGGGACAGGAAGGAGTTATTTACTTTACCATAACTCACATGCCAGGAAAAACACATCAGGCAGAGCCTGGCATTCACTAGATGCATTCCCGGCAACTAAAACCCTTCATTTTCCGTTATCAACCCAAAACAAGGAACTACAGGAACTGCTCCTGATCTTCTCAGCAATCCCAGATCTTCTGGAAGGATACATGCGATGACAGCACAGGCAAACCACGCTTTGGAAGAAATCCCCAAGGCCATGTGCTAAGCTCTCCCACTGCCACCTCCCCTTGTCTCCAGCGGCTCCAAACACGTGGATCTCAAGGACGGATTTGTTCCGTACCACACCGAAGGAGCAGTGGGCAGCCCCGGCTCCTCTCCCTGCCCACGGGGCCCTGTGCCCGGCCACTCCGGACGCACCTGGTAATAGGCCTTCTTGATCTCCTTCTGCGTGGCGGTGCGGGGCACCCCCAGCACCTGGTAATAGTCCTCCTTGGCGCGGGCCGCGCTGCTGTGGAAGGCGGCGGCGGCAGCGGCAGCAGCGCGTTTCGTCCCTGCAGGAGAGGAGGGAGAGGGACCGCCGTGAGGGCCGGGCCGGCGGGGCGCGGGTCTTTTCCCCCGCCCGTGTCCCTTCCTCCACACGGCCCGGCCTGCCCGGCCCCGGCGCGCTCACCCGCGGCGCAGAGCCCGGCACGGAGCAGCAGGAGGCGGCGCGGGGCGCGGGCGGGCGGGGCGCGGAGCCCGCGGAGGAGCAGCAGCAGCGGCGGCCGCGCGTTCCCCGCACCGCGCCCCGCGGCCGCCCCGACCCAGCGCGACGCGCTCCCGGCCGCCATCTTGGCCCGCGCGCGGCGCTGCGCCTGCGCACCCCGCGGCGGGGACGGGCCGCGCATGCGCACAGCACCGCGGCGGCGGCTGCGCCACGGTCACGCATGCGCGGGGCTCGGCTGGGCCGGCGGGGACGGGGCGCGGGGGGCGCGGGCAGGGAGCGCGCGGGGACATGGCTGGGGACAGCCGGGCACGGCCCCCTGTGAGACCCTCGTGCAGCGGGGCTGGGAACCCTGCCCTCTGCTTTGTCTTCGCGGTCTGCGCCCTTCCAGAGCTGCTCTTCTTCTCCCCTAGCAGGTGAAATATCTCATAGAAGTGGAATAAAGGCTCTGAAACTACAGCGACTGCAGTGACACAGCGCCCACACTCACACAGCACCCGCCCTGGCACAGCAGGCTGGCACGGCACCCACCCTGCCACAGCGCCCACACCGAGGCAGCAGCTTTTCTCTGGAGAGGAGGAGGACGATTCGTGCCAAGCGTGTCTCTCTCCCGCCCTCGTCACCGGGGCTGGCGCCTCCGAGCGCTCCGGTTCGGGCCTGCGGCGCGTGGGAGGCTCAGCCGGGCTGAGCGGCGACAGGGCCGTGCCAGCTCCTGCCGGCTCCTGCTGCGCACACGCCGCTGTCACGGCCCGGGTGAAAGCAGGGCAGGAGGCCCGGCCTCCACCGGCGTGGGTGACACCCGGGCTCCACCGGGCGTGGATGACGCCACAGCCGGGCCCGGAGGGCTCAGTGGGCTCATATCCAGCGCTCCCTCCTCCTCCTCCCTTCCCCTCAGCCGTGAGTACACAAAGGTCTCTGTTCGCTGCCGGCTGCGAGGCCGTGGAGGGGGGCGAGCACGCTGAGCCCACGGGACTGGAAACCTCCCGCTGTCCCCGTCCTCCCTGCCCAGAGCCCGACGGAACCGCTGCCCTTGCGTGGCAGGAGAGCTGGGTGACAGCAGGGGGGGAACAGCACGGGGTGACCGCGACCTTCTGTGGGAGGCGAGGAAGGGGCTGGGATCCCCGGGACCGCCGGGCAGACATCCCGGAGCTGGCTCCGACGCCAGGGCTGGAGGCTCTGACGGGGGTCCGAGGAGCCGGGGCCGGGGGCCTGTGCCCCGCTCACGGTGACAGCGGGGACACGGCACACACGGGACACACGTGGGGCCAGGGGCCCGGTGGGGCCGGTCCAGGGGCGGGGCTCAGGGCGGGGCGGGGCCCCGGGGCGGGCGGAGCGGCGGGGCCGGGCCGGGCCGGGCCGGGCAGGGCAGGGCACGGTTCGGTGCGGTACAACCGGAGCGCCATGAACCGCTTCAAGGCGTCCAAGTTCCGGCACACCGAGGCCCGGCTGCCCCGCAGGGAGGTGAGCGCTGCGGGACCCGGCGGTACCGGGGGATCGCGGGGGCGGCGGGGCCGGGGCTGCCGGCGGGCAGGAACCGGGATAGACTCGGGGGACAGGGCAGGACCGGCCCCGCCCCGCGGCACCGGCAGGGCGCGGCTCCGGGCCCCGCAGCTGCGGCATCGCCGGTGTGGCGGGGCCGTGCCCGGGTCTCCCGGCCGCGGTGCGGGTGCGTCGCCCGGGCGGCCCTTCCTTGGCACCCGCTGCTTCCCATCCCGGGGTCCGCGGAGGATCCCGGCCCCGGGGCGTCCGCAGGTGGGGCTGGTGGGGAACCCCAGCCCTCTCCTGGGGTGGTGCAGCCCCTCCGGCCAGGAGCGGCTGGCATGGGGTACCCGTCCCGTGGTGGCTGCTCCCCTCCTGCCGCTGGGCACGGCTGGCACAGGCGGTGCATCCCCGGTTCTTGCTGCCCGCTGCCGTTCGGTATCTCACCCGTGCTCAGCCCTCCCAGGATGGCCTGTGCCAGCCAGGGAACCATACACCCAGTGTGAAATGCTGGGCCTCGCTCCTGCCACCCCGCTCCTGCCACCCCGCTTCCGCAGGCACAGAGGAAGTGCTGGGCCCCACGGGACGGTGCTGAGCTCCATCACCCTGGCCACGAGCTGTGGAGCTCAGCTCCTCTGAGGCTAGGCAGCTCTGGGGGTCTCGCTGGGCAGCACAGAGCCATGTGGTGCCCAGCTCTGGCCTCTGCTCTGTGAATAACCAGCCACAATCATGCCAAGCGTCATGATCCATCCTGGCGCGGTGTTGGCAGCGGGGAGCCCTGCCGTGCTGTCCCCCAAACCACAGAGCTGGGCCAGGGCAGTCTCACAGGTCTCTGTCCCTACGGGTTTGGCAGGGCAGGGGCAGAGATGCAGGGTCAGGGCTGGATGAGTCACATCAAGGAGCGTTATCGGGACACAGCCCTTGTGGGGGCTCCCCGAGCTGGGCACCCTTCACCCAGCGCCTCCTCAGCACCGTGGCCATGAGTGAGGCTGCTACTGCTCCCAGCCCTTGGGTGTGCACACACTCCTTCCCTGTAACTTCTCAGCCGAGCTGTCCTTGCACCAGGCCAGCCTGGCCTGTGCTCACACGCCTCTGCAAATCCAGCAAACACCCAAAACATCCTCTGGGTTTCAGCTGCAGGAGGGGACATGGTGCCCCCATCCTCATGGCGTGCCAGCCTCAGCGTGTCTGCAGAGCAGGTGTCAGGTCACCGAAATCACAGTTGGATGAATGTTTGGCTGTGAATCCCAGGGCTCAGATGAGTCACTGGCAATGGGCAGTGTGCGTGCCTGTGGGGTGTGGGTGCTGGAACACCTGGCTGTGCAGGACATGGCATCTTCCAGGCAGCAGTGTCCCCGTCACCACTGCCCTGGTGTTGGTTCCATGGTGGGGGAGCTCTGAGGGACAGCGTGCTCTCACCCCGGTGTGCAGAGAGGGATCTGCTGTGCAAGGTGGCCTTTCCAAAAGGCTTTTCCCATTCAGGCATGAAAGGTATCCTTGGAAGTGAGGCCATGCACTCCCCATAGGGCAGCAGGTGGAGAAGGAAGTCTTGTCAACAAACCCATCTCAGATGTCACAGCGGGAAGCTCTGTTCTGTCCCCAGCCGAGCGCCTGTTTATGGAGGCACAAGCAGACACCCGACCTGGCCAGATCAGGAAGCACAGTGTAAACATCAGGGATCACATCTGAGTCTTCTCTTCAGGCAGCATCTGCAGCGCTCTGCTGGCAGATGCCCCTGGAGAGCTCACAGTTTGTTCTAGGGATGGAGCCAGGATGGCTTCATGTGCTTTCCTGGCCGTGCTGGCACGCTGCAGGGAGGATCACTTCCTTGAGGGCTTCTGCCTGTGTGTGGGGAAATTGTGGGGTCAGGATGGACCAGGTCTGTGAAACCTCACTGCAGGGGTCCTGCGTGGTACCCCCAGGTGCTGGGAGCCAGATGTGACTGGTGTCCTGCTCACTGAGGGCCCAGTGCAGGGTGATGGGATGCAGATAGTGGGACCCTTATTCCACGGTCCTGCTCATGGTCCAGACCCGTTCCCCATCCCCACTGCAGCCACCTGCCCACCTGCTGGGTGCAGGGACAGGAACCTGTCTTTGGCAGGAGAAGGGTTAACAGGTCTGCACTGAGCTGTGAGGAAAGGAAGTGCTGCAGGAACCACTGCTCACTGTCAAGCCTCAAACGGAAGTTGTGCAAGGAGAGGAAACCTGAGGCTCAGGGTTTCCCTTCCCTACGAGGGTGTCAGCCCAGTTTGTGGGGTATCCACTGCTCTGGACACCCTCTGCAGCTCTAGGGGCTGCTGTGGGCACACAGGCCTGGTGGAACACCTGCCATTGCCACTGCCAAGGGTTGGACTTGGCCCTGGGTGTGCCAGGAAGTTCATGGCCCTGGTGGCCACTTGAGGTGGGGTGTCTGTGTCACCCGGAGTGGGTCTGGCTGACCGAGGGTGTCCCAGGGCCCCACGAGGGCAGTGCTCAGCCCTGGGAAACACTGCAGAGCGGGCTTTTGGTTTTGGAGCTGTAATGCAGCTCCTTGGCTGTGTGTCCGTGCAGGAAGCGTGCTGCTGGAGGTGTTCATTGGCCTCGGTCAGCCACAGCCTGACCCCATGGTGCTTCACAGCCCAAGAGCTTTTGTCCCATCCAGATTCCCTGGCACCAGTTTATTGCAAAGACCTCTGAGCACTTCCCCCAGTGGCACAGCCCAGAGATGGCACAGTCTGGGGGAGAGGCAGCACCGGGAGCTGGGATGCTCCTGTGTCCCAGCCTTCAGCCCCAGTGAGGGGCTGTGCTTTGTGACAGGAGCGTGAGCAGCCACATTGCCCTGGGACACCCCAGAGGGTGGGATAATCCCACTAGTATTGGCAGTCTCCAGGTCTCCATCAGCATGGGAGCTCCTCTGGGGCTGAGGGTCTCTGGCTGTGCTGTGCCAATGGTCTGTTGTGTCCTCTCCAGCCGTGCTCTGGGCCCTGCCATAACAAGGCAGCTCCTGACATGGTTTTTCCCTCTCCATCACAGGCCTGGATCGGGGGTATCCGAGCAGGCTCCATCACATCCTGTGGGAACCACGTGAAGGCCAGCTGCCGCTGGATTGCCTTCAACGCCGAGGCACCCGGTGAGGCACAAGGGTCCCCAGCGCTGCTTGGGGAGCGGGATGGATTTATTCCAGTGGTCCCTGTGGGGCTGGGTGGTGGGTCAGTCCCCCAGACCACAGAGGCACCAGAGTGAGGGGAGGAGGCTTTCCCTGAGATCCCCTAAAAGTGCTGACAGTCCCACACCTCTTGGCTTGCATTGCAAAGCTGGGTGCCCCTCGTGTGTCCCAGGCTGGGGGGATTCCTGGGAGCATCCTGTAGGTGATGGACAGGCTGGTGGGTGGCTGGTGACTTGCTCCTGTACCCTCTCCTGCAGGTGTGCTGGGCATTGTGCCGCTGGAGTGCGAGGATGGGGGCAAGAGGACCATATCTCAGCTCTACTGCCACTCAGGTGGGTGTTGGGTGCCACCTCCCACCTCCACAGGATGTGTTTGGCCCCGTGTGGGCTGTGTGGGGGGCTGTGGTGGGCTGTCTGCCAGGCAAGGGGCATGGGGACCTGCCAGGGACCATCACCCGTGGACAGGGTGACACCAGGAGGGGCTGTGCCAGGCTGGAATCAATCCATGTTCCTTCATCTCTCAGGGTGCAGTGAGGCCTGGACACGTAGCTCTTCCTCACACTCTTCTAGCACAGCCTTTCCACATTACTCATAGCACGCCCTGAAATTCCCAGTACACCCAGTGCCAGGCTGGAGTTGGCATCACCGCGGCTGTACCCGGCTCTAGTGGTGGGAGGAACAGGCTGGACCAGCAGCTCTGATGTGGGCAGAGGGACTGTGGCAGGGAAGAGGCAGTGGCAGCATCGCTGCTGGCAGAGGAGCATGGCTCTGCCCTGCCCAGACACAGGGAGTGGTGGTGCCCACCTCAGGGTGCCCCTCTCCTGGTGTTGGAGCAGCAATGCCAGCCTGGGGAGCACTGACCACCCATTTCCCAAAAATTACACCAGAGCAGCAAGATGGGAGCTGGTTCCAGCACCGCCTTCCTGCATGCGTGCCCTGGCATGGCTGCAGGGCTGCGCAGAGTGCCCAGCCTGTGCCACCTCAGCCCCTGGCACCAGGAGCTTCCTCTGCTTGGAAATGCAGGCAGTGAGTTCTTCTGCTCCCTGGGGAGCGCCAGAGGGGTGCACAGGAGGCAGCGCCACATCCACGGCTTCCTAATGGGATCAGCACGAGTCCTTTGAAGCCGGCTGTGCCAGAGCAACGCTTCTGTGGCAGGGAATGGATTTTCTCTCCTCCCGGGTGGATGCAGCCGAGCGAGCTGCCTGCTCTTCATGCCTCCCGGGCCTGTCTCCTGGAAGCGGGAAAGTACACAGTGACCTACTTTCCTGAGCATGCCAAATGCATCCGAGGGGCTGCTGCTGCTGCTGGTGCCAGCCTTCCTCCCGCTGGGCCCTGCCGCCAGGAGAATCCCTGCCGCTGGCATGCCGGGCCGGGGTGTTACAAAGGGAGCCTTGTCACCAGCACGGCTCCAGCAGGACATGGCACAGACACCCTTGTGCTGTCCGTGCTGCTCCCTGTGCCCTCTGGGGGTGTCAGTCCATGGATCAGGCAGGGGGATGCCCCCCCCAGGGTTCCCATCCCTGCCAAAGGGGTGCAAGACCCTGAGGGACAGAGTAGAGGGGCTCAGGCACTCACAGCAAAGCTGGGCTGCTCCAAAACACCTCGATGGGGCTGGATCTGTCCCCCGCTGTTGCTTGTGTGTGTGTAGGGAAGGAATCCCAGCTGGGAAAAGCAGAGAGGCAGCCACACTGTCTGCAGGGGAAGGTGGGGACAAACTTCTGCCCTTCTCCTTCCAGATGTGGTCACAGACTTTGACTTCTCACCCTTCGATCAGCTCCTGCTGGCCACAGGCTCTGCTGATGAGACAGTGAGTACTCGGTGACAGGGGTCCCAAGGGGACACCTCGTGACCCCAGCATGTCTCTGGGATTCACTGCAGAGCTGGAGTGACGGGAGCAAGAAGAGCACGGGGTGGGAGGTGCCATCTTGGGGAGAGTGGAGTGGGACATCCCCAGGGGGACAGAGCATATGGTGAAGGATCAGCCTTCTCCCATCTGGGACCTGATCCCACTGAGCTGCATTGAGGGATCACCTGGTGTCCTCAGGGACCAAAGCCTGGGAAAGCAGCGAGCCTGGGTGGAGCACTGCCAGCACCCAGCTGGCTCCTGCTCACCTGCCCAGGGACTGACCACCCTCCTCTCCTGGGGCTGCAGGTGAAGGTGTGGCGCCTGCCCCAGAGTGGCCAGGACATTCCTGGTGGTGTGGGGCTGACTCTGGGGCCCGGGGGTGCCCCAGTGGATGCGCTGCAGTTCCATCCCACGGCGGACGCTGTCCTGGCCAGCGGTGCAGGGAAGAGAGTCACAGTCTGGGACCTGGGGCAGCAGCAGCCCCTGACAGGTAGGCAGGGCTGTGACTGCCCATGACACATCTCTGCCCCGTGTGTCTGCCCCGTGTGTCTGCCCCGTGTATCTCTGCCCCGTGTGTCTGCCCCGTGTGTCTGCCCCGTGTGCCTGCCCCGTGTGCCTGCCCCGTGTCCCTGCCCCGTGTCCCTGCCCCGTGTCTCTGCCCCATGTGCCTGCACTGTGCCAGTGCCTGGGCTCAGGGCCTGACCTCGGTGTCACCAAACAGGCAGCTTAGGTGGCTTTTTGGGCAGGGCTCCACAGCCGCTTGTGCCTGTGCTCCCCTACGCTCTGATGCAGTGGTGTGAAATGCTCCGATACTGCCCAAGGTGTCCATAGGAGCTCTGCTGGGGATCCCCTGGGTGACAGGTCCCTCTCCCTGCATGTCCCAGGGTGTGGGTGGATGTGGGTGGTTGCTGACCAGCCTTGCCAGACCTCAGCCACCCTGAGGGGGAGAGGAGGTGAGTGGCAGCACAGGCGTGTGGCTTTCCCAGGGCTCCTGCTCTTTGTATCCAGCTGCCAGCAGCGCAGGGATGCTCCCTGCACAGACACAGCAGTGTTGCACTGGGTCCTGGCTGCCACCAGCCCTTTGGAAAGGCCAGGTCATTTCTCCTGGGAAATACTCTGGGTGGGAGAGTGATGGCTCCTGCCTTGTCTGCAGGAGGGACCCTGCTTGATCCTGGCCCTGACCCTGCTTTATCCCCGCAGTCCTGGATTCCCACGGGGACCAGCTGCAGAGCCTGACCTGGAAGCGAGACGGCCGCCTCCTCGGCACCTCCTGCAAGGTGAGCAGTGCCCAGGGGTGACCTTGCTGTGGCACGGCGTGGATGGGCTGTCTGCCAGCTGCTGGATGCACCCTGATCCTGGGGGGCACCCATTTCACAGATTCCCAGAATGGTTTGGGTTGGAAAGGCTCTTAAAGCTCGTCTCGTTCCACGCCCCTGTCATGTGCAGGGACACCTTCCCCTAGCCCGGGGTGCTCAGACTCCATCCAGCCTGGCCTGGAACACTTCCAGGCATGGGGAGCGTGGAGGGACGGTAAGTTGTGGGGTGGAAAAGGGCAGGAGCGGGGTCAGCGAGCCCGTGGGGAGGCGGGCAGGGAGCAGCACTAGATGGCGCCGGCCGCTCGCTGCGGGAGCGCCGGGAACGCGCGGGGCCGCGCCCGGCGGGCGGGGCGAGCGTGCAAATGAGCGTGCAAGGGGCGTGTGCAAGGGGAGCGTGCGAGCCACGAGCTCCCCAGGCCGTGCCCTGAGGCTCGGCAAGCAGGTTTGAGTACACAGCCCCAGCCAGCCCCAGGCTGGAGCGCAGCCCGTGCCGTGCCGAGGGAGAGCGAAGGGTCTGCGGGGGAGCCCCGGGGGGAGCCCGGAGCCCGGCCCGGCGAGCGGAGCCAGGCTGCTGGATGAGTCGGAGTCCCAGCCCGTGGCTGGAGCCCCGTGCCGAGCGTGCGGGCTCAGGGCGTACAAGCCCAAGCCGTGCCAGCTGGGGTGCAGATCAGCCCCCGTGCTGTGTGGCTCTGGCTGGCACAATGCATGCTCCCCAAACAGCACCCTGGCAGCAGGGCTGGCACCCGGGCACCCCCTTGCTGCCTTTGTGCCCTGCCAGCCTTGCCGGAGGGGGTCCCATGCCCCATTTGGCAGAGGGGTACCGGGCAGGAAAGGGCTCGTTCCCCTGCCACTGTCATGATGGCATCTGAGGGTCAGGCTCCAGCCCTGGCTCTACTTTGAAGGCTCCCTCCTTCTCTGGGACCAGTGTTGAGGGTGTCGGGTGCTGGTGAGGCTCTGGGGATGCTGAGAGTCCACCCCTGCCTATGATGTGGGAGGACACAGTGCAAGCCATCCATAGGGATAGGCACTGCAGGCAGGAGAGTGATGGGCTGGAAGGGGAGGGCTGCTCACTCCAGCCTTCTGCCTAATGCGTCCTGACATCCCGCTGGCCCCGAGGTCCTTAACCCTCCTCTGTTTTCTTTTATCTCACCAGGACAAGAAACTGCGGATCTTTGACCCTCGAGCCGGCCCAGCTGCCTCCCAGGTACTGTCCTCTCTGGATGTGCTGCCCTGCCCGACCTGTTGCCTACAGGGGGGTGGGCTTTGGTCCCCCAAACCATCCCAGCCCTGGCTGGGCTTGGGAGAGGCAATGTGGAGGCAGGGACTGAGGGCAGGGGCAACAGGGCTGTCCCCTTAACCCTGGTGGGGTTTGGCAGGGGTGGCCCCTGCCCTCCCACCAGGCCAGGGAGCACTCCCAGAGCAGCAGCACGTGCCAGGCAAGCCCCGTGGGTGTGAGGGCTCTGGGCTCTGCAGGCTCCTGGGCTCTGCCCTGCCCTGCCCTGCAGGAGCTGAACCAAAGGCTCTTGGGGATGAGGACCCGCTGAGGGCGAGGGCTGGGCGGCCAGATCTGCACAGCTCAGCAAATAACAGTGATTAGGAAATAAGTAGAGACTTTAAGCCTTGACGTGAAGTTCAAACAGCCTCTTATTAGAGGTTTCCTGTGGCTTGGGGGCTCTGGCTGCAGAAGGGGCTGGAAGCCTTTGGGAAGGGAGGGGTGCAGTGGAGAGCAGGGTGAGATGGCTGCAGTGGACTCTGTCATTCCTGGTGGGTCTCCTGCTGCCTGTGGGCTCGGGAAGCCAATGGCCTCTGGTACCAGTGCTCGGGCACTGTGGTGGCCCCAGGCACTGACAGAAGGGAGCCAGAGCTCCAGAGCTGCACCAGGACTTTCCACCTGCTCCTGCACATAACCCAGGTGCTGAGCTCGCCTAAGGCCCCTGGGTGCTTCCTGCAGTACAAATGATGCCCTGACCCTTCAGGCAGCCTTATAAACACCCCAGCACAAAAAATAAACACAAACCCAGTGGTGACACGTGCGGATGAGCCAGGGCAAAGTGCTTCCAGCACTCCAGCGGCCGCTACGATGCTGTCCCGCTCCAGTTGCCACTCAGCAAGGCTGGAAGATCCCACTCTCTACTCCAAAATTTATCCACCACCGGCCCCAGTGCTCCCCTCCCCTCCTGGCCCCCCTTCTCCCCCTGCCAGACCTGTCGGCTTGTCTGATGGCGGAGCTGTGAGTGCGATGGGCTTGAGCCAAGTCTCCTGGGGAGGGTGGACTCTGTCTCGCTGAGCTATTAAAAATAACGTGTGAATGATGGTGGCTGTTCAAAGCAGGCAGTTCACTTCCCTCCACTGCTGTCTGATCCAGCCTGGGGCCGGCACTTCACGTTTGCCAAGAGAAATATGCACCTTCACTGCCGTGGCCCTGCCCCGGCCGGCTCGCAATGGATGGAGATGTTTAGTCTTGGAGAAGTGCTCTGCTGAAGGGGAAAACTTTAAAATGCCATAAATCCTCTGGAAGTTTGTGCAGGGCTTGCTTAGCCAAGAGGAAAAACGCTCCTGGGTTTTGTTCTTTTCTTTTTTCCCCATTGCTGGAGGGCTGGGTTAGTTGGAAAGGCTCCTTCTCCCCCTGGGCCAGCACGGTTACAGCACCGGGTGATGCCGGGGTCGCCGTGTGGTGCCAGCACCTCACAGGCTCTGTGCTTTGAAGTTGCCTGGTTTTTTGCAGAGGTGAGCTGCTGGATGCGTTTTCCAGCTGCGCTGGCCCCCGCAGCACCGTGGGCTGGGTTTCCTTGCAGTCAGCACGGGGTCCCGCTGCTGGCTCACCCCGGTCCCTCTGTGGAGCCGAGAGCCAGCCCCAGGCTGCTCCTCCGGCTGGGCTTCTTAATTTGCCAAGCCTGCCTCATTAAACATTCCTTTTTTAGAGCAGGAGAAAAGAATGAGAGAGAGCTAAAATAAGAAGCTCAGGGAGGAGGGGTCACTCCTCCTAATACCTGGTGCTGCTCTCAGGTACCATGGATGTGGCACACATGGGGTTGGGGACCGAGGGTGGGTGACGAGGAGGGTGACTGGCAGGCTGCCCACACCCTGTGGCCATGTCCCCGCCAGGGCCTGACCCCCTCTTCCCGGCTACGCCCGTGGCAGTTATTTTGAGCATATCCCAGCAGCGGGCAGACGTGTGTGACGCAGCATGGCCAGGGTCTGGCTGACCCCGTCGGGTGCCTGGTATGTACCCGGGGCCATGATTTCCCTTGGGAGAGCAGTGGCCTCATCCTGCTGGATCCCTATCCCTTTGTTGCAGCCCCTTTGTGAGCATCAGGGCTGTGCTCACACCCTATTGCTGCTCTCTGTGCCCTAAGCTGGCAGTGGAGATGCCAGGGCTCCCTGGGTCCCACCGTGCCACCCCACGCAGCCTCTGCCGCTGCCTGGCTGGGTCCAGGTCCAAGCACCACTGTCCTTCCAAAGAATTCTCTGAGCCCTGTGCTCTGCTTTATCCCCTCGCAAGGCCGCGCTGCCCTGGCCGCCTGTCCTCCCCTCCCACAGGGTCGTGGTCGCCCTCCTCGCCTTGGCCCTCCCCCTGGAAGCGAGTCATGTCTTCTCCCTTGTGGCTTCAGCTTCTGCTCTTCGGTGTCGCTGTTCCTGCCCTCAGCCTCCTGCAATCCCTGTGTAAACCCCACCAAAGGTCCCTCCTGTATCCCCCCGGACCCTGCCCTTTCTGGGACAGGGAACACAGGGCTGAACAGGGAGCTGGAGCACCGGGAAAGTGCCCATACCCAGCTCATGCCTCAGGTGGGTCGCCAGCACAGTGTAGGGCAGTGATTCCGGTATGCCATGGGCTACTAAGGTGGCATCCCTGCTTGCCCAGTGCCCCGGCCACCTTCCCCTGGGTACAGAGCCCATGGGCCACATCCTGCTCCACACAGGCTGGTGCGAGGGGCTGTGTGTGCATCTGGCCAGCACCTGGTTCCCGGGACAGGCCCGGGACAGGCGCCGTCCGTGTGGAGCGGCCAGTGGGGGATGGAGAGGAGCCGGCTCCGTTCTCACGAGAAACTTCCTCCGCCGGCGTTTGGGCAGGGCCGGGGGCGAGGGCCAGCGCCCGCCCCGCTCACGTCGTAATGAGCTGTGCTAATGAGCGGGGCCTGGGCTGAGGGCGCCTGGGGACAGCTGGGACAGTGTCCCTGGGGGGTTGTCCCCGCCGTGGGTTTGTCCCACCAGCTCGTGGGCTGTGCTGGGGGCAGAGTTCAGTGATGGGGAGCAGCCGGGGTTCACAGCCCAAGCACAGCCGGTGCTGTCGCAGCCCTGCTCGAGGTCCCGGGGGGAAGAGGGACTCCAGCCCCTGTCCCAAACCATGGCCACCATCCCATGGGCCACATCAGCCCTGCCACAGTGGGAGATACACCATGGAGAGAGTCCCTGGGTGCAGTGTGGCCATGGTGGCAGGGTGATGCTGTGGTGGGGTGGAGATCCAGGTTTGGGGTGATCTGGCTGTGCCCAGAGCCAGAACTCTGTGGACCCTGACATGTCACCTCTGCCCCGGATCCAGCTGTGAGCCTAGGGCTGGCTGGGGACCACTTGTCATCATCAGGGGAAGGCGCATCAGGACGTAGAGAGACTTGAGCCTTCCTCCCACTGCCCCATCATCACGGTATCCCACGCTGGGGTCACCCCGGGGGTACCTGACTCCCAGCCTCGGCAGCGGCTTCCTCCGGGCTGGGGGAAGGTCCACAGCATCCCACATTCCCAAGGAGACCGTGGGAAGCTATGAAAAAGTTGGCCTGACTCTGGGCAGCCTATTTATAGCACCGCACACTCGGCGCTCTCATGCTTCTGTTCCCCAGCGTAGCTGCACGGGACTGTTTATATTTCCTCTGCTCCGCTTCCCCCTCGGCCGTCCTTCCCAGGAATGCCGCTTGGTATGGCAGACATGGGGAAGTCGAGGAGGATTTGGAATGAGCCAGAGGCATCTCAAGGGGTGGCACCGGCTCGCCCTCGCCTGGGTGCCCGTCCCTCCCGCTGGGAATGGCCTCACTGGCCCACATGGGTTGGCATCTCCATTACTGGGGGCTGGGGCTCCTCACGTTATTTCAGGAGCCCCAGCCTGTGCCTGACCTGGGACTCCTGGCAGGCTCCTACTCCCAAGGGCAAAGGTGTTTTGAGATTTGATAGTATCACAGCAGGGCTTGTGGGGCCGGTGGCTGCAGGAAGAGAGGAGAGGCAGCAGAGGAGGGGTGGGTGTGATGGGTGAGGGGTGGGTGTGATGGGTGCTGGGTGCTGCAGCCTGCTCACCCCCATGGCCAGCGAGTCCCCCTCTCCCACCCAGCGAGGGAGGTCCTGCTCCCATCCCAGCCTTGTGTCCAAGCATCTGTGCCCAATGGAAGCCCACCCACCTTCCTGCCCTTGCTGGGCCCACAGCATCCTCTGGGACATGGCCATGGCCTCACCAAGGGCAGGAGGGGTTGGATGGAGCAGGGGGGCTGTGCTGGCAGTGGGGGGAGAGGCAGAGCCTGGTGGTGCCCAGTTCCCCAGGGCACGAGGGCCTCACAGCAATGCTGCCCTAGCCAGTGGGATCAGGGAGATGATGTGGGCAGCAGAGGACTTGTCCTGGTCCCTGCCCACTGTGACACACATGCCACACACCTGGCAGAGGGCAGGGCCAGTGCTGGCAGTGTGATGGCTACTGGAGCAATCCTGCTGCTCTGTGGGATCCCTGCACTCCCCTGGGGCAGGTGACAGCTCCTGGTCTCCTCGAGCTCTGGGCAGAGACCAGGAGTGGGGCTGGCCTGGGAGAGGCTGCTCTGTTCTCCTGGTTACCTCTGGAGTAACTGGGATTTGGCAAGGGAAGGAGATCACTCACATTCTTGTTCGGAGAGGAGGATTCGGTGCGTGGTTAACCCTCTCGGCTCCCGGGAAGCCATTCCTGCTGCCCACAGCCTCGTGGGGTGTGGAATGAGCAACGGCTTCCCCGTGTGCATGGACCCGGGGTGGGTGTCTGTCCCCAGAGTCCCCCACAGTGCCCTGGCCAGGGGAGACCCCTCCTGCCCTGGCACCTCCTGGCAAAGGGGTAGCTCAGCTTGGCACTGGTGCCTCCTGTGCCCACGCAGATCCCGCTGCTGGGGTTGCTTCCCACGGGGATCAAATGTCCGTAGGCTGTTAGCCATGCTCATGGGCTGTTAGCCACAGGCAGGGCCGAGCTGTCCCGGCCCTGCCAGCCACGGGGACTCTGCCAAGAGCAGAGCTTTGACACCCCGCCGGCCACCTCCCTCCCGTCCAGCCCCAGGGTTCTGCCCTGGGCTCCCATCTCCGGCTCTCCCTGCCCTGCATCCGGCTCAGGGTGACGGCTCCCGGGGAGACAGGGATCGTCTGGGAGCCGGAGCAGCCTTGGCTTTGTGTGGGGCTCTCCCAGGCAGCCGCGGAGCCGAAGCGGCCGCTCCCTGCGGGCAGCTGTTCCCAGCTCCCCGACCCCGCCGCATCGCTGCCAACAGCTGCGCCCGACACGCCGGCCCTGGGCCCCCGCAGCCCCCGGGGCTGCACGGGGAGAAGGGCTGGGGACCCCAGCCTGCCTAGGAGGGATGGGTTGAGACTGGGAGAGGAACGGAGCTGGAAACTCTCCCCATGCAGCCGATCTGGCTCCGAAGAGGGGGCACAGGCTCCCCCCAGCCCGAGCTGCCCAAAACCGGCTGGGCTAGACCCGTGGAATGGGCGGGAGGAGTCTGGGCTGCCTGGGCACTGGCAGGGAGCTGGGAGGCTTCCTTGGATCCCCGCGTGCTGGCCCAAAGCTGGTGGACTCCTTGCAGTCTGCCGAGGGCACAAGCGGCTCAGGAGGGAGGCCCGTCATTTGGGTTGTGGCTGCTTCCCTGCTCCAGGGACACGGGGCGTTCCAGCATCACTCCGGGAAGGGTGCCAGGGTCTCTGCCCAGCTCTGCCAGCCCCAGGGGTCCGCAGCAGCCCCACGGGTGTCCCAAGGCTGAACCACACCAATGTCCACCCTCAGTGCCAGGCCATACCGCCCCGTCCCTGCCAAGACCCTCCGCACCGGAGGAGCTGCTGTCCGCACGCTCACCTCTGGCAACATCTGCACAGGCTGAGCACGGAGCAGCCCAGCCTCCCGCATACTTGCTGCCATACGTACAGCTCAGCCGGGATGGAACTAATGCAGAAAACATGGCCCTGCGCCGCAGCCGGCACGCCGGGGGCTGGGAGTGCCGCGGCAGCACCCTGCCCTCGGCCAGCCCTGCCGCCGCCCCGGGGCTGCCACCGCCGCCAGGGGGTCCGGGACACCCGCGGGACCCCGGGCCGCGGAGCCGGCGCCGCCGGTTATGGGATCCGCAGATGTTGAGCTCTGGCTGCCACAGCCGCACGGCTCAGGTGCAGAAGTGCTCTCCTGGCTGACGCGCGGGCTGGCCCCAGCTCCTGGAGTTTCCATCCCTCTTGGCACCGATCCTGGGACACGTTCCTTTGTCCAGGTCCTTTCCCTGCCGGGTGCTGGGTCCGCTGCCAGCGTGCTGGTCGTGGGGGCCAGGCCCCTCCTGCCCCACATCCTGGCCCTGTGGCTGGGAGCGCCAGGCTTGGCTTGGCCAGCGCTGCCTCTTCCAAGTGAGCCGTGTTTGTGCTGGCAAGGCAGCTGGCGTGGCGGAGCCGGGGCAAGACAAGCTTGGCACCGCATGCCTGCTCCCACCCTGGCTCTCTCCAGAGAGTGGCATCTCTCTGGGGCTGGAGGCTGCTCCAGCAGAGCTTCTCCAGTGAGGGGAGGGAGATGCAGCACCTTCCTGCCCCCTCTCTGGCTGCACGGTGGCAGAGCCTCGCTGGCGGTCACGGTGCGGTCGTGGCTGCTGCTCACAGTGCTCGCACCAAGGGGGACGCAGCTCATGGGCTCCTCCGTGGGCACCATCGCTGCCCACCCCACCCCTCCTGCCCCCAGCCTGGTGCCCCTGCCCTGCGCAGAGGTCCCGGAAGCGCCGTGCCGGGTTTGGCTCTGGCAGAGCCCTCCGCTTTCCCTGCCAGCTCTGAACTCGTTAGCAGCCAGTTCTTGGCGCTCCTCAATGAGAGCGAGGGGCTGCGAGCGCTGCCTGTGCTGTGGGCCAGGGCTGGCTGCCGGCTCCCACTGGGGCACCAGGAACCGCAGGGCCCATCTGGGGACCACATGGGAGCCGGGAAACACCCGCTGACAGCCCTGTGGAAGCTCTTCCCCTCCCGTCCTCAGCAGGACCAGGATCAGGGCAGGATGTGGGTTGGGGGTCCCAGCCTCACAGGGTGCCCAGGGGAGAGGTGAAGCAGGGTGCAGGGAATTAGAGCAGTCTGGGGATCGTGGCCAGGCTCAGTTTGCCGTGTGTTTCAGTAGCATCCGGGCACACATGGGGCACCCAGCTCCTGGAGCCAGGATTCAGCATGGATAAAGAGCCCAGGGATGCAGCCGGGGAAGTAAGTCCCTTGTCGTCATTGCCATGGCAGAGCCTCCTCATGTGCCTGTGGCATGGAGCAGCTTCCTCGCAGCACTCTATCCCCCTCACCCCAGGTGACGGGTGTGGGGAGAGCCCTGGGGACCCGGGAGCCGTCTTGTACCCTGTCACACTCACGTTACCTGCTGCCACCCTCCACTCCTCACTGGGAGCTGGGCCAGCTGCTCCACAAGGCAACCACGCTGCCATGGGCGGGGGAGTCAGGGCTGTCGCTGCTTGCAGGCTGTCCCCACTGCACTGTCCCCAGGGCAGCTCTCAGCAGAGCCGGGAGCCAGCACTCGGCTCCACGTGCTCAGCCCTGGGGCAGTTCACAACCGCAGCTGGTGAAGCACACGTCCCCTCAATGTGTCCAGCGTCCCCTCAGTGTGTCCAGCGTGGCTGGCAGCAGTACTGACAGCCCTGTCTCCTGTGCCTTGCAGAGTGTCCCGGGACACGATAACAACAAGGACTCCCGGCTGCTCTGGATGGGCTCCAGTGATTGCCTCATCTCCGTCGGGTTCAGCCAGGTACGGTCCTTGCCAGAAAGGTGGCCCTGGCACTACTGGGATGTTTCAGCCCTACTCCCCGTGGCTGCTGTGCCAAAGCACCCCAAGTGCTTTTTGGGTGGCCTGTCCCCCATGAAAGCAGGAGGTCCCCTCGCCAGGTGCCCTGGCCCTTGCTGCAATGGTGGAAGGTGGCTGGGAAAGGTGGTGGCACCGTGGAGCCACGCGGGCACCCCAGTGCCCACTGACACCATGTCTGTGTCCCTGCAGATGCGGGAGCGAGAGGTGAAGCTGTGGGACACGCGGCGGCTCAGTGGGGCGACACTCACCATGGCACTGGACACCTCACCTGGGTAGGGATGGGGACTCAGCATCGGGTGGGAGGGTGGACAGTGGAAATGTCATGGTCAGGGACCCATCAGGAGTGTGGTGGTGGAGCAGGAGCTGGCAGAGACCTCTTGGAACCAGCAGCACTCAGCCACAAAGCTGGGGACAAAGCTGGGGACAGCACAGCCACATCCACATCACCATTGAGTGAGATGAGAGGGCAGAGGCAGTGCTGGTGAGGGCACAGAGGTGTTCTGTGGTGCCGTGGTGGGTGGTGGCACTGCTGGGGACAGTGTATGAGATGGCTGCTGGCCGGGTGGCCTTGTGCACTGGGGCAGCACCACAAGATGCTGCAGGCGAGTGAATCCCTTTGGAGCTGCTAGAGCACTGGAGCAGCTCAGCCCTGGCCTCCCACTCACGCCGTGCTTTGTGCTGCGGTGCCGTGGTGCCCAGCCAGCCATGGCCAGGCCAGTGCTCACCAGGCACCCCTGGGGAAGTGGAAAAGGAGCTTTGGTGGTGTAAGGGGTCAGTGCCTCTTGTCACGGTACAATGGAGCCGTCTCCTGTCTGCGGGGCACTGCCAAGGCTGGGAGCGCTCCAGTTAGACCTGGCCTGGCCTCTCCCACGCTGCCCAGTGAGCTGGCCTGGCGTCACCATGTGGGCAAGGAAATGGGAGGAGGAGGAGGCTGTGCCTTCATCCCACTGGGGTGATTGGGGGTTTGGGGCACAGTACTTGCTGGGATGCACTGGAAGCCACCAGCTCTTCCCAGGGCTGCTGGCAAAGCACTGGGATGCTGGGACCCTCACTGAGTGCAGGGCTGGCTCTGTGATGGGCTGGGATGCTGGGGCAGGCTGGGTGGTCGGCAGCCAGTACAGGGCCTCTGGCAAGGGGCTGAGTGAGCTGTGACAGCCCCTTGGCTGCCCTGCCGGCATCCCCCACACCGGTGTCAGCTCCAGGCCAGTGCTGGCAGCAGCTGCCACAGACAGCAGGGGAGAGGGCCTGCCGTGGGCACGGTGGGGTAGTGTTGGTGTTGGTGTTGGTGTTGGTGTTGGTGTTGGTGTTGGTGTTGGTGTTGGTGTTGGTGTTGGTGTTGGTGTTGGTGTGGTGGAGCAGGCAGAGAGGTTGCCTGAGCATCCCTCATGCTCCTGCCAGCTCCCGGCTCTCCTGCTCACCAGCTCTGGCAGCTCAATGAGCAAAGGCCGTCATCAGTGCCCAGCCAGCGCTCTCAGGGGAGGCAGAGGCACACAGCGTGCTGCAGGGGGATGCCCTGGGGTCCATTATTGCTCTTGGCGGAGAATCCAGTGGGAATTACCCCGAATCCTCGCTGGGCAGGGGGGAGCCAGCCAGGCTAAATGGGATGCAGGCGCGGCTGTGCTCGGCCCCCTCAGCACAGGCTGCAGTTATTTTGGCTGCCGGGTTTATCGGCGCAGGAATGCGGCTGGCGGGCGCTGCCTGCGCGTCACGCCGGGGCCCTGCCGGCCCGCGGCTGCGTGGCGGGGCCAGCCGAGAGAGGCTGGGGGCGGTGGGGGGCGAGCGGAGACCCCCCCTCCCCCTCGTGCTGGGGAGGTGCTTTTTTTAGGCAGCCACGCCGGGGCCACCGCGCTTCCAGCCCCAACCGCTCCCGCCTGTAAATCTGGCGGAGATGACAAATGGCGGAGGGGGATTTGGGCTGGCTCCCGGCGGAGGTGCCGAGCGGGGGCTGTGTTCTCCCTCCGGCAGAGCCATCCCGAGCAGGGCCGCGACACTCAGGAGCCGTGGAGCCGCGGCAAGGGCACGGGGTGGATGGTCTTGGGGTCACCAGATCCCCCTGGAAGCACTGCTTGGAGCAGACTTAGAACTGGGGGACAGAGACTCGGCCCCCCGGGGATGGCGGAGCAGCAGTGAGGCTGGCTGTGGATCTCCGGCGTGGCCGTGGGTGCCCAGTGTGGGGCACGGAGCTGTGAGTTGGGCAGTGCAGCGATGCTGGCCGTGCCATGAGCGGGGCGTGGGGAGCTGGAGCTGGAGCAGCAGCAGCAGCAGCAGCAGCTCGTTGAAGCTCTTTGAGGAAGCAATCAGTGGGCGGGCAGGAAACTCATACCATTCATTACTGACGCCAGGCCGGCAGGAAGGGGAGTCCGCATCCCCACCGCATCCCCACCGCGCCCGCCGAGCCGGCACCACGCGTCCCCGTGACACCCCAAAGCAAGGCCATGGCGTGCCCCAAGGCGGCGGTCACCCCAGTTCGCTCACCCCAATGCCCACAGCCACACCAAACCCTTCAGGCTGGTTGTGCCCCCATCCAGCATCCCTGGAAGAGGGCAGAGTGGGAGGCACCAGCTGCATGGACCTCCACATCAGCATGTGCCTTTTGGGGGTTCTCCTTCCCAAATCCTGAGCAGGTGAGATATTTCCAACCACACAAACATCATTTTCAAAGCACCCCGAGCGTGCCAGGGCCATGCTTAAGAGCTGACCTCACCAATGCCCAGACCTTGAGGGAACAGGAGGTGGGAGGTGCTGCTGGCCATGGCCCCTCTCCGCATCCTGGTTCTCAATGTGCCACCCCTGGGTACCTGCTGTTCCTTCGGCTCGGGTTTTGTCCCCCCCGGCCCCCTTTAATTAGATCAAGGAGCAGCGGGGCAGGAGCCAGGAAGGGGCCTCAATAGGTTATTGTTGCCCTAAATTGTAACCAGCACCAGCGGGGTTGGGTTACCGGCTCCAATTTGGGGTCACCGACCAGACCCCGCTGCCGCACGCCCGGCGGCCGGCGCAGCACTGCCCGGGGACGGTGCTGTCACCACCATGGTGACAGGAGAACAGCGGCTTCCTTGTGTCACCACATCTTTCGATGTCCTGGAAATGTCCCCAGGGAGGCTGGGGGTGCCGCGGCTGGCTCGGGGCTATGGCTGGATCAGTAGGGATGAGATGCCCGGGTCAGCAGAGGTCCCGGGGAGCCGTGTCCTCGTGGTGTGTTCCAACAGTGGGCATATCCCTGCAGGGCAGGGTGGTGGTGGGGCTGAGGGATGGGGACAGCTGGATCCCCACCACCTTTCACAGTGCAAAGTCTGACAGAGCCAGGAGGTGCTGGAGCCAGGAGCTGGCACAGCAGGATGTTTGGGGAGGGATTTGGTGGTGTTTGGCTCCCCCAGCGCTGGAGCAGGACATGGAG
The DNA here is from genome assembly GCF_041296385.1 of Aphelocoma coerulescens. Classification (NCBI taxonomy): domain Eukaryota; kingdom Metazoa; phylum Chordata; class Aves; order Passeriformes; family Corvidae; genus Aphelocoma; species Aphelocoma coerulescens. The sequence continues at coordinate 2,777,690 of NC_091028.1, forward strand.
GAGCCCAGGTGGTTCCCTGGGGACACTGCCCAGGGGTGCTCAGTCCCTAACACCCACCCCCTGCCCCAGCCAAAGCCTGTGGCTGAGCCAGCTCCGGGGGTCAGGCTCGCAGCCCTGGCATCTCCCAGCCCCAGCCCTCCTGTGCACCAGGGCACCCGACCCCACCAATGCACATGTTCCCACTGTCACCCTGCCACCTCTCCCCTGGCACCAGCTGCAATGGGACCTCAGTGGCTGGTCCTGCTCCCATCCTGCCTGGCACCCTCTGGGGCTTAGCAGAGCCCTTTTGGATCATGGTGGGTGTTTTGGGGTTCTTTGACAAAACCCACCCCAGGAGGAAGAACCCTGAGCAGGACAGGTCCATTCCTGTCCCCATCCCTGTCCCAGCCCCCTGCAGATCCCAGAGGTGCCTGGGTTGACATGTGCTTGCCATCAGTGGGAAGGGGTTTTTCCTGCCCCGTGTTGGCTGCCACCCTCAGACACAAGGAAGGGGAGAGGCCACCCCACCCCATCAGGTGTCACCCCAGTGGGACCCATCCCCATGGGGCTACTGGGCAGCCACATGAAGGGGTTAAGGCGGGGCAACCACCCAGCCCATGTCGCCTGTCCCGTAATTCCACTGGGTAAAAATAGCCCAGCGCTGGGGCGGGATGGCAGCGCCGAAATCACTCCCAGATGAGCCACAGCCTCGGTGGCCAGACGGTGCTCCCTGGCCTCCCCAGCTTTCCAGGAAGCTGATGAGCTCCAAAGCTCTTCCTGGCAGCACTGGGGGCTGTGTGATGGACACACACCTGTCCTCCCCCTAGAAAGTGGGCATCTGGACCCCTCACACCGAGGCATGACCCCCCTGGGGCTCTGCTCCAGACATGGGGACCTGGGGGACCCAGGGGACCTGGCTTTGGTTTCTGTGGGGCCATGCCTGGGACTGGGAGTGATTTTTTGGGAAATCAGAGCCCTCCAGCCTTGCCACGTCAGGGTGCAGGCAGGATTTGCCCCGGTGAAGCCAGTGGCTCCTCCCGTTGTGGCTCCCCGCCGAGCCCCCATCCTGCCAGTGGCTCTGGCCGGGGCTCTTGCTTACCGGCCCCACTGGATCTTTTTTTTGGGTCCATTTCAGGGGGTTTTGCAATCCTTCCCGGCGCTGATTCAGCTCACAGGAATTAGCAGCGCCGCACGATGTGCCGCTCGGAGCCGCTCTTGGCGTGCAACGGGGCTGGCAGTGGCCAGGGGAATTTTGTGCTGGGATTCAGGAAGCCACAGGGGCTGGACAGTGCCATTTTGGGCACTGCTGCTCTCCCGCAGGGCTACCCGGGTGCAGATGTGGGTGTGGGTGGGGGCCAAGCCCTGCCCTAGCTGCAGTGTCTCCATCACCTCCATGCCAAGGCCGAGCCCTGCTGCCCCCCTTGTGCAGTTGGCACCCCAAAATCCTTGGCTTGGGGTGTCCAAGGGGTGCTGCACCTGCCAAAGCTGAGCCCTAACTTTGCTTTTGCCCTCCTGGAATCTCCACTGTAGCTCCATCACTCTGGAGCTGCTGGAAGCCCCTCCAGAGCAATGGAATCAGCTGAGGTGCCAAGGGGGTCCCCAGCACACACCTGGCATGTGGGGGGTCCCCTGCAAACCTCCAGCTAAGTGCAAGTGGGGAAATCAGCTTCGTTAGGAGAAGGGCACATCATGGAGGGAAAGGAGGGGGGAAGTGAGGGGCCAGGAGGGGCTGGAGGGCTCCTGACGCCGGTGCAGACGCAGGGACACCCCAGGGGCCGGCCTGGGCTCGGGGGCTGCGGCGGCGGCCGGCCAGGGGCACCCGGCGCGAGGCCGCGGCTCCGCCAGGGACTTTTCTTCTCTCCTCCTCGCGAGGCTGGAAAATATACAAAGCTCGCAGTGAAAATATTTACACAGCAGCAATTTTGGGAGGAATTTGGGATGTTAATTTGAAAAATCTGTGGGGAGAGGACCACAATGGGCCCTTTGAGCGGGCGAGCGTGGCCATCGCAGCGAGCCGCCCGCGCCGGCGAGGGGCCCCTCCTGCCGCTGCGCCGGCCCTAATGGGAGCCAGCCCTGCCGGAAGCCCACCTGGGAGCCGGGGGGCTGCGCCAGACGGCCCCGCCGACGCTCCGCGCCCCTAATTGCATCCAGAGCCGCTCCCTGCCCCGGGCGAGCGGCACCGAGGGGCCGGCGGGGTCAGGGCCGTGGCCTGCGGCGGAGCGGCCGGCCCGGAGCGGCACGGCGGTGACCCTCGGTTTCAGCCCCGCGCTGTGCTCATTCTCTCCAAATCAAACATACCTCGGCGGGCAGGGCCCCAACCTGGAAAATTCCAGCCCGAAAGATAAAGGATTGGAAAACGATTAAAACCAGAGGGTTGGAGCAGAAACCACTTGGCAGCGGGAACCTGCCGAGAGTCGGCTCCCAGCCCACCCCGCCAGGGCCAGCGCACAAAACCGGCTGTTCCTGGGGCCGGGCAGCGGGGGTTCTGGCTGCGGCCCCCGGCCTGGGGGGGCCACGCAGGCTGACACTTGTCACGGGCGATTTGGGGGTCCCGGTGCCGCCGCGGGTGACGTCAGGAGGTTGGGCTGGGCTGTTTGTCCCGCAGCTGGCCCCGGAGCCATCTGGCAGGCGGGGAGGGATGAAGTAAGGCTGGATGATGCTGCAGGGCAGGGGCTGATTTGAACCCCGTGGCCTCTGTTTTGGGAACACCTCCCCAGCGCCTGAGGTGGGGGGCAGCGCCCTGAGGGTAAAAACGCCCAGAGTCGGGAAAACTCCCCCCTCCCTTGCCCTGACTCATGCCGGCGTTCGCCAACAACAACGGGAGGACACGGCAGACCTTCCCGCTCCTCTGCAGGGGACACGCCGCGCTGCCCACACCCCTGCCTGTGAAGGGCAGCGCCTGCCAAGGTGCTCAAGGCTGCACAGAGCTTTTCGTTGTTGTTATTTTAATTATTTTGGGGTTTTTTTTTTACAAAAAGACACCCTTCTGATCTGCCTTACAAAAGAGATGTACACAAACCTGTACTAAAAAAAAAGTTTTCCCAGAAGAAATGGGAAATAACCGTGTATAAATATTCTCTCTGAGTTCTTAAAGCTTCAATTCCCAGTTTGCCTGCTCAGCACTTCCTTTGGCCCGTGGGGTCCCGAGGGTCCCAGCACCTCAGCCGGGCCGTATTGCTGACATCAGCTTTCAGGGAGTCGAGTCATGGGCCATGCTCTGCTAAAGGACCCTTGTTACCAGCACGTGGGCGTCCCTCAGCCAAGTCACAGCAGCTTTCTCTTCAGCAGGAGCTAAAAAAAGCCCCTCAACCCCCAAATTAACCTCCCCCTTCTCTTCTGCTACCCACGTTCTAGGTAGAGTCACAGAAATCAAGGCACAGAGCAGTAAAATTCGTGTCTCCTCCTGAAGCACGGCAGCCTCTCGGAAATTGCACATTTTGGGATTGGGGGGTTTTCTTCCTCAATTCAGTCAGCTCCTTGGCAATCCGTATCCCAGAGGGACATGGCCAGGTGCTGCCACTGGAGCTTAGCCCTCCTGTGTCCAAGGCTCTGGCAGCCCTGTGAGTTCAGAAGTAGGAGGGTTTGAGCCCCGGGGTGTTGTTGTTGCTGGGGTAGTGTGACTGCATGAGCGGCACCTCGCACTCAGAGCCGCCAGAAAGCATCGCTGCCTCCGGCACCTTGCAGCTGTGGCTGCTCAAATCCCCGTTTTCCAGGCAGGCTTTCACCCCTTCCAGCTCCAGCGGGCCAGTGTCTACCCCAGCACCAGCGTGTGCCTTGGCCCGGCGGTGCCGGCGGTAGTACATGGCGGCGGTGACCACCACCACCAGCAGCAGCGCGGCGGCCAGCGCAGGGACGAGGATCAGGGCAAGGTTGGGGTCCTGGCTCTGGGTGACGGGGGAGTGCTGCTGCAGGCTGAGGGGCAGGGTCTGCGCCTCGGCACAGTGCTCCTCCTTGGGGACCTCCCCCAGCGCCCCGATGCAGACGCGGTAGGTGCAGTTGGGTTTCAGCGCCCGCACCGTGTACTCGGAGAGCGAGGCCGGCAAGCGCAGCATCACCGGCCGCTTGTCTGGCCCTGACAGGTTCCGGTAGCTCAGGCGGATGCCCTTCAGCTGTGCCTTGGACTGGACGTAGTTGTGCAAGTCCACTTTGAGGGAGGTGCTGCCCACTTGGGCGATGCTGACCCGCCGGCCAGGCGGCAGGGCTGGTGTGCCCGGGGCTGGCGTCGTTCCCCTCGCCTCCACCTCACAGTACACACCGGCAAAGCCCACGGGGCACAGGCACTCCAGGAGGTTCTGGGCACTCAGGTGGCAGGTGCCGCCATTCAGACACGTGCGGGGGGGGCAGATGGGCGCCGGGGGGCTGGTGGGGGCCGGGGCGCCGCTGAAGGGCACCAACGTGGAGCTGCCCTGGGGGTCCCTGGCCCTCAGGGTGGGTGCGGCGGTGCTGGGGGGCGGCGGCGGGCGGTGGGTGCTGGGCAGCGGTGTAGGTGGTGGCAGCGTGGTGGTGCGGGGCGTGGTGGGCGTGGGGGTGGTGGTGGGGCAGCCGAAGTCAGTGTATTGCAGGTGGTGGAGGAGCTTGCCAGAGTTTTTGGGGGGGAAGTGGCAGCGTGTCTCCTCAGGGCGCCGCAGGACCACGCCGCTGGCGTTCACCCACTGCACCAGCCAGCTCATCTGGCAGATGCAGTTGAAGGGGTTGCCGGCAGCTGTCATGGCCCGCAGCCTGGAGAAGAAGCCGGAGAAATCCCGAGGGATGGTGTTGATGTTGAGGTTGCTGATGTCCAGCTCCTGGAGGTTGTGGAGGCTCTGGAAGTCCTCGGCTGGCAGCTGGGAGATGCGGGCATTGCCGGCCAGGCTGAGCCTGGTGAGGCTGCCCAGCCGCCGCAGCACCGCTGGGACACGCTCCAGCAGGTTGTCAGAGACGTCCAGCTCATGGAGGTTGTTTTGGACCTGGAAGAGCTCCTCGTTTAAGCTCGTCAGGCCCAGCCCTGCGATCTTTAGGGACTCAATGTTGACAGCATGGAAAGCCCCTGGTGCAATGGCAGGGATCTTGTTCCAGCTGATGTCCAGCAGCAGGAGGTTGGGTAGGTCAAGGGGGGGCACAGCCCTGAGCTGGTTGTTCTGCAGCTTTAGCTCCAGCAGATTCTCCAGCGTGTCGAAGGCAGCAGCATGGATGTGCTGGATCCTGTTCCTCTGCAGGTAGAGCCGTTCCAGCAGCCGCAGCCCATGGAAGGTCTCATTGGTGATCTCCTGCAGCTGGTTGGAGGACAGGTCCAAGTTGACGAGCTCCGTCAGGGGCTGGAAGATGTTTCTCTGGATGCTGGTGATCTTGTTTTGCGAGAGGTCCAGGAGCTGGAGGGCAGGCAGCCCTGCAAAGCTGTCCTCGCTGAGCGCTGTGATGCCGTTCTCAAAGACGTAGAGGGAGAGGGTGCTGGGGGGCAGCCCCCGGGGCACCGTCTGGCCCCGCCTGGCCGCACACAGGATGGTCTTGGGGTCTTGGCACTGGCAGCCCGCAGGACATGCCCCGGCCAGCTCCCCATGGGCCAAGAGAAGCAGCATGCAAAGGATCAGCTGGTTCATGGTGTCAGCTCTGCAGAGAGACAAGTGCAGCCAGGGTTAGGGGATGGGCCCTGCTGGGGGGTACCCAGGGCTGGCAGGGCTGTGGGGCACCTCTGAACCCCGCTCTGCCTCCAGGGCTGGTGAGAGTGAAGCAGCACAAGGACTGCCCACCCCGCCTCCATGCTCCCCCCTCCCCAGACCCCCAGGATTTGGGGATGTGGTACCTTTGCGCACCCCAGGCTCTACCGTGAGACATGTCCCACTGGTATTGGGGCCATCTCCGGTGGGGCACCAAGACCTTTCCCAGTACTCACAAGGGCCCCAACCTCCCCAGCTGCTCAGCAGGGTGCAAATCAAACACAGGGGATGCAGAGAATCAGAGCACCGGGAAGGGGTGGGAGCCTGGCCGGCCTCCCCTGCATAGAGCTCAGCTTAACCCTTTGCTTGGTGCTGCCGTCCCAGCAGCTGCACCCTCGGGGGCTGCTCCTACCCAGATCACCAGCAGAAGCAACCCCTCTTGGGAACAGGGGCACCCTGAGGTGACCCAGGCCACAGAGTGTGGGGCTGGAGGAGCTATTTGTGTCCCCACAGAGTCCAGGGGCTCATACGCCCAGCCAGCCCCTGTCCCCACAGGTCACCTTGCTTTCCCCTCACTGTTGCACTCCAGGGACTCAGCACAGGACCGTCGGCTGTGTCCCTGTCCCTTGAGGACTGGGTCAGCAGGGATGGAGGGAGGAAGCTCTGGCTGTAAGCAAGGCTGTAACCATCCCAGCCCCAGCTCCCCATGGACGCTCTGGCCAATGTCACAGCCACTGTGTCCCACAGGTCTCCTCTCTCAGCCCCATCTTTCAGCCCTTTTAATGACACTAGGCTGGGCCAGAGACTCACAGTCTCCTGCCACTCCGTCTCAGGGTCAGGGGGAGGTGGCAGAGGGGTCCCTGGGCACGGAAGAGGCAAACCCTTCCCCAGCCCCATCTGTTGCCACCTCCTCCCTGCTCAGAGCTGTCGGAGCTCCAGGCAAACCCCCCCCGTGGCTCACAAGGGGCCCCGCCGTGTGTGGGGGGCTGCAGGTCACACAGCAGCACGTGCCGCCTGCCCCAGCCCCGTCAGCAGTGTAGGGACACCACATCCTGTGCCAGGAGGGTCTGGACCCGTGCCGTGTCCTCTTGTCCCCCTGCCGGGGTGTTGGACAGGGTTAACACTGCGGCTGGCTGTATCCTTGCCTCTTCCCAAGCGGCCCCCCTCAGGGTGGGGCGAGCCCACGGCTGGGCAGGGTCACCACAAGTGCCTGAGTCACTTGGCCTGACCGGCCCTGCCCTGACATGACCTGTGCCGTCAGCCCCTGACACTGGGGAGGAGCTGTGCCACATCCAAGAGGTCACTGTCACCCAGGGGTCACCATCACTGCACCCCCTCCCCAGCGCCCCCAGGTCCCTCTGCACCCCACATCACAGTCAGGCTGACAGCAGAGCTAAAAACACAACATGGAGACCCTGGGAAGTGCTTTTTGGAGCTGCGGGCAGACCCAGCACCCCTCGAGGTGGCTCCAGCAACCAGAGCATGCTGGCTGGTGGGAGAGCTCTGGGTGCAGGGTGCTGGCATGCCAGCGGTGCCACGGCCGTGCCAGCCCGCCCGGGTGGGCAGCGCCGGAGCGGGGCCAGGCCTGCGGGATGCTGGCGGGGCCGGGGCTGGTTTTGCAATGCCAGGGTCGGGTTTCGCTGACGTGTCCCGTGCTGCAACCAGCTGCTGACTCCAAGTCTCTCTCGTCCCTTTAATTACGCTGGCATTTCCTCCCCGCCTGCCAGGCTCCCCGCTCCGGGCAGGTTCGGCCAGCCCGGCCACGGCCGCGCATCCGCGCCTGGCCACGAGCGCCGGGCAGGCTGGCACGGCCCCGCAGCCTCCGCCACCGCCCCTCGGCATCGCCCGCTCCGCCGGCACACGCCAACATCCCGCCCGCGCCCCGCCTCCCCGGCACGATGCTGTTTCAAGGCAGAGAGGAGTTAACCCAGCCCAGGACACCCCCCAGAAACGGGGGGCAGGGGAACAGCCTCCCCAGGTCCTGGCAGGGTCCCTAAGGGCGGAGAGGGGGCCCCGTTTCTGCTGGAGGTGTGGGGGCCGCCCTGCCAGCGGCCTGCTGCTGCCTTGGCTGGGCTCCCCCACGCCTGCACCGCAGATATTTGCCGAATTATTCATATTTTCCGGCTGCGGGGAGGATCTGGGCTCAGATTCCCCCAGTCCCAGCTCAGCCTTTCCCTGCCAGCCTGCTGGGGTGGGAGTACCGTGTCACCCCCTTCCCTGCCTGCAGCCCCCCGGGCTGGGCCACCCCGCAGCCTGCCCAGGGCTGGGACTTGGCAGGGGATGCCCTGCTTTGCACCCGCCTCCTGTTTTCAAGGACGAGGCCGATGCCGTCCCCGCGCTGCAGGGTGACACCTGTGCAGGGCAGGCTGGAGGAGCTGGAGAGTCCCTGACTTTCCCTGCTGCTTGGGGACCTCAGAGAAGCAGGCACAGCCGGGATGTTCCTTCCCGCACCGGCAAGTGCAGACAAACAAAGCCAGCGTTGTTGCTGGCCCGTGGGCTGCCACCTTGGCCGGTGGCACCAGAGCAGGAAGGACGGGGGCCCTGCGCTGTGCGGTGACAGGGAGGAACACAGTGCCCCTGCCAGGCGGGATGCAGATGCTGCTCCCCTCCCTTACACCCCTCAAAACAAGCCGATGTCAGCACGTGCCCCCTCCCGCGAGCCAGCCGGGGGGATGCAGGATTAAGCCCTTAATCCTCCTCCCCTTCAACCCACCCTGCGCCGCCGCAGCTCCCACCTCCTCCCGCTCCCCTCCCTATTTAATTAAAGTTTCCGCAGCAGCCCCGCAGGAATGCAGGCCTGGTTATTGCATTCCCCGGAGCACTCGCCAGCTCCTCCATCCCGCTCCTGCCCCTTTGACCCGGCCGCGCTCCCCATCTCAGGTGCCGCCAAGGAGAAAAACCAGCAGAGCCGCTTCGCCGGCAGCCAAACCGCCTCGGGAGGAGCCGGAACGCCGGCGGAGGGTGGGAGGAGGCCGGCGATGGTGCCACGCGTGGCCCGGGCGGCACGGGCAGATTCCTCCGGAGTGACTGGGGCGGCCGCGGCTGTCCCCGAGCGCTTCCTCGTGCCGCGTCCCGCCGGCAGAGCCAGCCGGGCAGGCAGAGCTTGCGTCAGGGCCACCCGGCGAGGCCGGCCGGCCTTGGCGTGGTGCGGGGGAAAACAGTAATTAGTGTCATCCCTGATGGCGGCACTGCCCAGCGCCGTGTGGGCAGCGGCACAGCTGGGTCAGGGCAGTCTGGCCGCCCCAGTCTCAGCAGGATGAGACCTGTCGGCGTGGGGCACACTGGCAAGAGTGGGTGCGTGGGGAGACATTACTGGGGGGCTTTGGTTGGGAAGAGGAGTCTCGGAACTGGAGCATCTCTGCTGGGATGTGTTGGCTCCCGTGGCAGTTGCCAACCTGGGAGGGAGCCAGGCATGGAAAGGGACATTTACCCCACAGTAGCTCAAAGTCACACCCAAAGAGGGTGACAGGCACCAGCCCCCTCCCAACACGCGCCAGGTGACAATGAAGCACGCAGGGAGCTGGCGGCAGAAGTGGTGGGGTATCCCTGCCGCCCGGCGGCCAGGCTGGCCAGTGGCCCTGCTGGCACCCGTCCCTCTGCACCAGCTGAGGGAAACCCTTGTCGGCACCGCCTGGGGACCCGCTTGGCCCCATAGCGGGTCAGTGACCCAGGACACCAGCCCCTGAGGACGAGTAGAACGAGGGCAGCCAAACCCCACCCCAGCCAAGCCCTCCACTGAGGAGGGTGGTGGTGGTGGACATTGCTGCCAGCAGCTCCCACCTCTGCCTGACCCCAGCAGGGGAGCCCTGCCGCCACGTCTGCCGGGACAGAGCAAGCGTGGGATGGGCCCAAGACCATGCCGGTCCCGTGTGGGTCCTGGAGCCCTTCTGCTGGCAGAGTGCTTCACTGCCACCCGGCCACGCCGGATGGAGTCATGCTCCGTGTTAGCCCCAAACACATCCCTCCCCTTGCCCGTGATGGATGCAGCACCAGGCCGAGATCCCTGGGCCAGACTCCAGTGCATCCCATGGCAAAACAGGCATATGCAGGGACAGGGAAGCGAGAGCGCTCTGTGAACCCTTGTCGCAGCCCACCGCAGTGCCATCCCCCCAGCCCAGCCGAGGCCCTGCCATCAGCCGAGGCAGGGGCCAGCTGGGTGCCCCTGGTACAGCTAAGGCCTCGCAGGGATCAGGGCACGCCGACCCTCAGCCGAGGCCCCGGTGACACCCCGTCACCCTGCGTGCCCAGGCCACACCGGGTGTCCTACGGCCCGGCCTAGGCCCACCAGAGCCCCCCGGGCCCCACCTCTCCCTGAGCCCGCGGATGCCCGGCAGAGCCCCCCCCCCTCCCGTCCCTGAGCCGCCCCCCCACGAGCTCCGCTGGCCGTGCGGAGGGTCGGGCGGCGTGGCGGCCGCGGCACTCACCGTGGCGGGCGGTGCGGGGCCGTGCGGGGCGGGCGGTCACTCCATGGCAGGGGGGAAGCGGCAGCCGGGCGGACGCTCCCCTCTCTGGCGGCGCCGGGCGCGGGGGGCGGCATTTAAAGCGCGGGGGCGGGGCCTGCCGTCCCGCCGGGCGCCCATTGGCTGAGAGCTCGGAGGGGGAGGGGCGGGGCACGGCCGCCACGGAGGCTCCGCCCCCGCGCACCTGGGGCCCACCGGGGGCGGCACCGCGGGGACCCCCGGGACCCCCCGAGCCACGGGGACCGCGGGGACATCCAGGACCTCCGGCACCCTGGAGCTACACGGACCGTCGGGACCTCGGAGCCACAAGTACCCCCCCGCACATTCAGGACCTCTGAGTCACAGGGATCCCCTGTACCTCCAGGACCTCTGGGACCTTACAGTCACAGGGACCCTCGGGATATTCAGGATCTGTGATTCGCAGGGACCCCCTGGACCGACCCCCAGGACCTCTGGGACCTCAGAGTCACAGGGACCATCGGGGCAGCCAGGACTTCTGAGTCACAGGGGCCCCCAACCCCTCTAGGACCTCGGAGTCACAAGGATCCCAGAGGCCTCCACAGGGACCTCCAGACCCTGTGACCCCAGGACCTCCCAGAGTCACAGGGACCTTGGAATTCCAGGAGCCTGCAGGGTCACAGGGACCTCTGGGACCCCTTGGGAACTCCATGGGCTCCCCATAGTCACAGGGATCTCCTGGATCCCAGGGCCCTGAGGGTCCCCCAGAGTCACAGGGACCTCCAGGATCCCCAGGGACTCCATGAGACCTCCAGGACCTCTGGACCCCCAGAGTCACAAGGATCCCCAGGATCCACAGGACCTTTGGAAGCTCCCGGACCCTCCAAACCCTCCAGGGCCCCCCAGGACCTTCAGCATCCCTGGGGCCAGGGTCCCTGGGGCTCCAGCACCCCTGGTGTTTATACACACAGGTATAGGGGTAGATCCAGGTACAGGTATCTCCCTCATATCCCCAGCACCCTGGCAATCCTGGTAACAACAAAGGCTGGGTGTCATTGCACCCCCAGGGACCCCCATATCCAGTGTGTCCAGGGTAACCAGGGACTCTGGCACCGATGAGCCCGGGGATCCCAGTCCCCCCATGCCCCTGGCATCCACAGAGCTCCTGCCACTGTGTGCCAGGGGACAGGGGGAAAGTGAGTGGCCCTTGCAGGGCAGTCCTCATGCCTCTGTGACAGCCCTGTGACTGTGCCCACTGCTGCAGAACAATGCTCCCTGTTCGGCATGGTGAGGATGGCACAGGTTGGGCTGGGACAACCAGGCACTCAGGATGCGGATGCCCTTGTCCCAAACCTGTGCTGGTGACAGTGATGACAGCAAGGCAGGGGACCCCAGTGCCTGCCACGGGCATCCTGGTGGTGTTTGCCTAGCTTGTGCCAACAGTCCTAGGGCAGGACCGTGCCATACCACCCATAGCTATGCTTCATGGCATGGGATGGCAGGGAACAGCTCCCTCCCCTTGGCACAGCCACAGAAATGTCAGCCGAAAGTAATAGATTGTCCCTTTAGTCTCTGCCTGCGGCACTCCCTCCTCCACCCCTGCCGAGGGAAGGCACAGAGGTGGCTCTGTGCTCCTGTCACCGCTGTCCCCTCAGGCCACGGAGTATTCCCTGTGGCCCCCTCCTGCCACCGAGCATCCCTCCAGCTACGGAGCACCCTGGCTGCGGTCTAGGACAGGGTGCGGGACCGGGAGCAGGGACACGCTCCAGCTGGCACAGCCGGGCCGCAGGGCACTCCCGGGGCTGGCCGGCTCCACAGGTGCCGGGGCAGGCGGGCGGTGAGCTGGGGTGTGCCACGCGCCCGCCCCGAACTGGCCAAGCCGGCCGGGCCGGCCTCGGGGCAACCCTGCGGATGCCGGAGGCTTCCCCGAGCGAGGCCGGGTGCCATGGCCGGGCACAGGGAGCAGGGCAGGGAGCAGGATGCCCCACGTCTGGGCACGGCTTCACAGCGGGCACTGTGCAGTCGGGGCTGGAAGCAGGTGGCAGTGACATCCTGCTGCCAACCTGCCAGCCCAGGGTGGGACAGTGAGGGCTGTCATTTGGGGACCAGCCCAGCACCCTGCAGCCCCCAGCACCGGTGCTGCCCTCCCATCGCAGCACGTCCTGATCCTGCCCCACACTTCCCCAGGACCGGGTTTGGGGTGTGGACCAGTGGGGGAACAGGAGGCAGCCCCACATCCATTGGGGTGCTGTGCCCATGGGGGCCCCCGGCTCAGCACCCCCCTTCCCTTGCAGGGTGACCATCCCGCTGTACGACGCCGACACGGGGCTGCTGGTGCTGGCAGGGAAGGTGAGTTCCCGTAGCTGGAGGGTTAGGGAGGCACTGGGGGGAGAGGAGGATGCAGGGGGGTGTTGTGAGGTGCACCAGTGGAGTACAGGAGGGTGCATGTGGGTGCACCAGTGGGGTGCTTTGTACAGCCCTGCTCATTCCCTGTCCCCACCACCTTTCTTTCAGGGAGAAAACCTCCTGTACTGCTTCGAGGTGGCCCCCACACAGCCAGCACTCACCCAGGGTAAGCAGGTCCCGTCCCACCATCCCAGGGGGCTCACCACTGCCTGGCCACCCACCCCACAGCCACCCTGCCTGTCCCCCAGTGACCCAGTGCCGGACAGAGGGCAGCACGCGGGGCCTGGCGGCTGTGCCGCGCCTGGCCCTGGATGTCATGGCCTGCGAGGTGCTCCGTGTCCTGCAGCTCACTGACACCGCCCTTGTCCCCATCAGCTTCCTGGTGCCACGCAAGGTAAGGAGGCCCTGCGGGTGGCACTGTCTCAAAGGTGCCTGGTGTCATCTCACGGGTCACACCTCACCAGCACTGGGTGACAAAAAGGACCTGGCTGCAGTGAGACCCCAGTCCCCAGCCTGGGAACAGCAGGAATGGAGGTCAAACCTGGGTGCTGATGGTGGGTTGTAGAGTCTGGGTACTGGATTTGGGAAGCCGGGTGCTGCATGCAGGATTGGGGTGCTGGAGAGTGGGTGCTGACAGCTGGGTGCTGCTGTGCAGTGAGTACTGGGCACTTCAAGCATCTGAAATTTGGGTGCTGGGTAGTGGGGTCTGGGTGCTGGAAGCGTCTGGGAGTGTCCAGCGGTGTCCCAGCTGGGGCAGGACAGAGGCTGTGGGATTTTGGGAACACCCACCTCGCCCCATCCCCTCTCCCACAGTCTGTCCAGGAGTTCCACGAGGATCTGTTCCCTGACTGCACGGGGATGCTGCCAGCCACCAATGCCCAAGGCTGGTGGGCAGGGGACAGCCAGCAGGTCAGTGTCATCCAGGGGGGGTGTCCTTGCTGGTGGCATTGCCACTGTCCCATGCCCACCATTGTGCTCAATGCAGGTGGGGAGGGTGAGCCTGCACCCTGCACGGAGACCCACGAAGACCTTCACATCCCCCATCATTGCTGGCACCAGCCCCACCAGCACTGGCCACACAGACACCGGCACCAGCCACACCGATGCCGACACCGGCCACACTGACGCGGACCAGAGTGTGAGCACGGGGCACTGGAAGAGTGCACTGAATGCTGTGGGGTGGGGTCCCTGCTGCCCTCATCCCACAGGCCAAGGCTGGGTGCCAGCACCCCCTGCCTACTGGCTCTCTCTCCCATAGGAAGCCAGTGGCTATTCCTCACCATCCTCACTGGCCTCACCAGGCAGCGCAGCCACCTCGCTCTCAGCCAGCACTGGCCCCTCCAGCGGCTTTGCCAGCAGCCCCAGCCAGAAGTCCCTGCAGAGCATTTTGGGTGAGCAGGCAGTGGGGTGGGCTCGGGATGCCCCACAGGGGGGATTCAGGGCGCTCACCCACCCCTCGCCCGCTCCAGGGCCCAGCTCCCGCTTCCGGCACACGCAGGGCCGGGTGCTGCACCGCGACTGCCACCTCACCAACCTGCGGGGGCTCAGCCTCACCACGCCGGGCGAGTGCGACGGCTTCTGCGCCAACCACCAGCGCGTTGCCCTGCCCCTGCTCTCCGCCGGCGGCCAGATCGCCGTCCTCGAGGTACCCCGGTGTGGCGTGGAGGCCGGCACGGTGCCATGTGTGCCGTGCTGGTGACCCCCGGCTCTCTCCCGCAGCTCTCCAAGCCTGGCCGTCTCCCCGACGCGGCCGTGCCCACCATCCAGAATGGCGCGGCGGTGGCCGACCTCACCTGGGACCCCTTCGACCCGCGGCGCCTCGCTGTCGGTACGTGTGGTGGGACTGGGAGGGTGCCCCAGCTCCAGGCGTGCCAGATCACCACATTAACCACTGCCCATCCCTCCTGGTGCACAGCGGGCGAGGACGCCAGGATCCGGCTGTGGCGGATCCCTGAGGGAGGGCTGCAGGAGACCCTGCGGGAGCCTGAAGCTATTCTCCGAGGTGAGGGGACACACTGAACACCCCAAACTGGGGACAAACCAGCCTGGTTGCACCCACAGCTGGGGACAACCACGCACTACTGAACCTCACCAGGTCACACGGAAAAGATTTACTCCATCCGCTTCCATCCCATGGCATCTGATCTCCTGGTTTCCTCCTCCTACGACATGACCGTGCGGATCTGGGAGCTGAGCGCCGGGCAGGAAGTCTTGTGCCTGCAGGGACACACGGATCAGGTAAGGGATGATAAATCCAGGGACACCTGAGAGGCATCTTTGGGACATTTGCAGGGGCACAACATCTGTCTCTCCAGATTTTCAGCATGGCTTGGAGCCCGGATGGGAAGAAGCTGGCAACGGTGAGCAAAGACGGGCGAATACGGCTCTACGAGCCACGGCGCAGCTCTCAGCCTCAACAGGTACAATCACAGCCCTGGGGACAGCCTGGAGAGCTGGGGGTGTGGGCAGGAAACCCTCCCTCTGGGCACATGACTGCAACCCCAGCTCTGTCGGAGCAGGCAGGGTGACCTTCACCCCCATGCAGGAGGGCCCAGGTCCCGAAGGGGGACGCGGAGCGCGCCTGGTTTGGGTTTGTGGTGGTGACTACCTCCTGGTGTCCGGCTTTCACAGGTAAAGAGGGGGATGCGTGCCAGGGCAGGGGTCCCCAGGGACACTGTGCTTGCTCTCATTGTCCCCTCCCCACAGCCGCAGCGAGAGGAGGATCCTCCTGTACCGGGCACAGGCCCTGCCTGAAGGACCCTTATCTGTCCTTGGCCTGGACGTGGCCCCTTCCACCCTCCTGCCCTTTTACGATGAGGATACCAGCGTCGTCTTCCTCACCAGCAAGGTGAGAGCTTGCCCTCCAAAAAACTATGGGGCTCCCTGCCTACAGCACCCCACAGTGTGGAGGGACCCTCCATGTCCCCTGACAGCCCCCATCTCACTCCATCCCCAGGGTGACACCAGAGTCTTCCTGTACGAAGTGACCCCCGAGCCCCCCTATTTCCTCGAGTGCAACAGCTTCACTTCCAACGAACCCCACAAGGTAAACGGGGGATGTGCTGCCTGTCTCTGACCCCCTTCCTGTGCTCCCAGACCCCACTCACACACACCCCCACCCCACCAGGGCTTCGTCTTCCTGCCCAAAACCGTGTGCGAGGTTCGGGAGGTGGAGTTCGCCCGGGCACTGCGCCTGGGGCAGAGCACCCTGGAGCCTGTGGCTTTCCACGTGCCACGTGTCAAGGTAGGTGGCGGGGGCGGGGGGCTGGCTGTGTTTTGGGAGAAGGCACCCCTCTGAGCACCCCTTGCCCCCACAGAAGGAGTATTTCCAGGACGATCTCTACCCACCGACCCGCGTGTGGTGGGAGCCAGCGCTGGGTGCAGGTGCCTGGCTGGACGGGCAGGACGGGCAGCAGCGCCGCGCCAGCCTGCGCCCTGCAGACATGGTGCCAGGTGGGTGCAGGGGCTGGGCGAGGACGCCTGGCCCTCAGGGATGGCTGGGGAGGGCTTTAGTCAGTGGGGTGAAGCTCTGCTGCCCCATGGTGACACCGCTCTCACAGTGAGTGAGGCCCCAAAAGAGGCTCCGGCTCGGAAGTTCGTCCCTGCCTCTGTGTACCTGGAGGAGAAGACTGATGAGCAGAAGAAGGAGGAGGTGGGTTCTGGGATGACCACCCTGTGGCGGGGCCGGGGGTGATGCCCCGCGCCCCACGGCTCTGCCCGGCCTCTCCCCACAGCTCCTCCATGCCATGGTGGCCCGGCTGGGCAACAGGGACGACCCGCTGCCCCAGGACTCCTTCGAGGGCGTGGACGAGGACGAGTGGGTGAGTGCGGGAGGGGGGACACACGACCCGCGGCTGGGTCGCACCCGGCCCCGCCGTGCCCCTCAGCCCCGGCCTCCCGCAGGACTAGGCTGGAGCTGGCACCCCCAGGAGCACCCGGGACCCCCCGCACCCGCCGGGCCCGGCGGGGGGACCAGGAGGGGGAGGAGGAGGAGGAGGAGGAGGAGGCGCAGGGCCCGCCGCGGGCAGGACCCGCTATTAAAGCCGCTGCACCAGCACCGTGTCCTGCCGTGATCATGGGACACCGGGGGGAGGAGCCGGGGATGGGGGACACAGAGGGAACAAGGGGGCACGTGGACCGGGGATGGGGGGACACAGGGACCGGGGATGGGGGGACACAGGGACCGGCTCCAGCGGGACACGAGGACCGGGGTGACACAGGCACCGACAGCGGGGGGACACGATAACCGAGGGGAACGCAGGCACCGAGGGGGACCGGGGTCGGGGGTATACAAGGACCGGCTTCGGGTGGACACAGGGACCGACACCGGGGGACACGGAGATCGGGGAGAACACAGGGACCGACACCGGGGGAAACACGGGGACCGGCACCGAGGGGAAACAGGACGGGTATCGGGATAACACAGGGACCGGGGATGGGGGCACACAGGGACCGGGGGGACCGGGGCCGGGGAAGTCGCGCCCCACCCGCCGGGCCTCCCGCGCGGGGAGACCGCCAGAGGGCGCTGTGCCTGCCGAGGGGACGCTCCGCCCGCGCCGGCGCCGTCTCGGTGTCCGCCGTGACCGTCACCCCCGGCCACGTGACCGCCGGGGCGGAAGCGGCTGCGGGGACATGGTGAGAGGGGACGGGGGGACGGGGCGGGGGGACTTCGGGGACGGGGGAGCAGAGGTGGGCTGGACAGGGCTCGGGGAGGGGCAGCGGGCTTGGGAATGTGCGAAGCAGCTGGTTCCAGGAGGGCCAGGGCCAGTGGAGAGAGGAAAGGGACGAGGGAGGGGGTCACAGGACCAGAGAAGGGGGAAGAGGGCATGGAGAGGGGTGACAGGGACAGAGGACGGGGGACAGGGCCGATGGAAGGGGAGCAGGGACAGCGGAGGAGGTCATAGGACCAGGGGAGAGGTGACAAGGCATGGGGACGGGGAACAGAGACAGGGGAGCGGGGAGAGGGCCTGGGGAGGGGACGGGGTCTGGGAAGGGGATCACAGGGTGGGGGGACAAGGACAGAGGAGGGGAGACAGGGCGTGGGGAGGGGGGACAGGGCCAGGCACGGCCATGACAGAAGCCAGGGAAGGTCAGAGCAGACCCGCAGGGAATGGGGAGAGGTGTCAGGGTCAGGGTTGTGCAGGGCTCATGGGGAGGTGGCAGAGCAGAGGAGCCATGTGGGAACAGGGCCCGTGGTGGCTGTGACAGCAGGGTGTCCCCGCAGGCCAAGTACCTGGCACAGATCATTCTGGTGGGGGCCCAGGTGGTGGGACGGGCCTTCATGCGGGCGCTGCGCCAGGAGTTTGCAGGTAGGAGCTGGGATGCTGGTCCATGTGCTGCGTGTGCCCACACTGCCCTGCTGGGCACTGCTGCACATCCCCACCCTTCCCAGAGCATCCCAGTGCTCCCCATCCCCGGCCGTGCCCGCAGGGGAGGCTGCCAGGTTGCTCAGGGTGACAGTCAGCACCCGCATCCCAGCACTGGCCTGATGGTGTTTCATCCCAAGCTGGGCTCCCAGCAGCCTTCCCAGGCTCCATCCTGGCCCTGGCACTGCTGCCAGGCTCCCAGAGATCCCAGCACCCCAAAGAGCAGAGCAGGATAATCCCTGGGATGTGGCAGCCCCAGCCCTGCCTTGCCTGTAGCAAACGGTCCCTGCCTTGTCCCTGTCACCTCCCTGCCACTGGGACGGCATCCAGATGACCCTAGGGGTGGCTGGATGGGGACACCGGGGTCTGAGCACTTCAGAGTCCACAGGCTTTGCTGCCTGGCCCCCCTGAGGGCTGGGGGTGGCGGGGGCAGCGTGGGGGACTCAGGCCCTGGGTGTCCCCAGCGAGCCAGGCAGCAGCCAATGCACGAGGACGCTCCGAGAGGCCCCAGTCCGCTGCCGCCTCCAGGATCATCGGCATCAGCCTCCAGGAAGCTCAGCAGATCCTCAACGTCTCCAACCTCAACCCTGAGGAGATCCAGAAGGTAGAGCTTCCTCGGAGCTGGGGGGGGACGGTGCTGGCAGGGCCCTGTCCTCTCCAAGGGTGCTGCTGTGCATGGGGGTTACAGCCCTGTGCTGTCCTGGGCCCAGTTAATCGCAGTTTGAGAATTCCCTGCCCCAGCTGGAGCAGCCCTCCGGGCTTGGCCTCTGCATCTGCCCAGCAGGGCTGCTCAGGGAAGGGATGTGGGATCACTGGAGGTGCCCAGCTGGGACCATGGGGACTCACAAAGGGTGTCAGGCAGAGCCAGCCGTGTCCCCAGGATCACTCTTTAGCAAGGCTGTGGGGAGTGGGAGGCTCCCGGGGCTTGGGAGCGGGAATGGCGAGGGTGGAGGTGACTCTGACCCAGAGCTTCTCTCCGCAGAACTACGACCACTTGTTCAAGGTGAATGACAAATCAGTGGGAGGCTCCTTCTACCTGCAGTCCAAGGTGAGCACTGGGAGCGGGGGCTGCACCTTCCCCTGCCTGGGTTTTGGGACAGGCAGGTCTGAGTATCCCCGTGGATGAGGCAGGGAGAGCAGGGGGCACCTCATCCCTCCATGTCACCTCATCCCTCCGTGTCACCCCATCCCTCTGTGTCACCCCATCCCTCTGTGTCACCCCGTGTCCCACAGGTGGTGAGAGCCAAGGAGCGGCTGGACGAGGAGCTGCGCATCCAGGCCAAGGGCGACAAGGAGAAGGGGCGGAAAGCCGAGACGTGACTCCTGCTGCCCCTGCCCCTCGTGTCCCTCACCCTTAACTTATAGGTAGCCAATAAACACCGTGTCCTCCAGCACCTGGCCTGGCTGCTCCACACCCGGGGAGGGAGTGGGGACCTGCCTGCCCAGCGCTGCCCCGAGGGATCCCAGAGGGATCAGCCTCTGCGAGGGGCTGCGTTTTCCTGGGGGAGGAGGAGGAGGCAGCTGGGGAAGAAGGGGTGTCCCCAGGGCATTGAGATTGCCAGGGCTCAAATGGCACTGGGGGAGGCTGCAGGAGCTATTTTTGGTGGGGAGGTTGGATGCTCCTGGATTGAGTGCCTGGCTACCTCTGGCTCCATACCCTGGGAGTGCTGTGCCATTACCTTCTCCCAGTGTGGATGACTGCTGGGTCAGGGTGAGGGGCTGTGAGGGGACATGCTGTGGTTGTCCCCACCTGCAGCTCACCCTGCAGACCCTGGCAGTTTCAGTGGTGCTGAGGCTGCTTGAGCTGGAGCGCGGGGACACGGCTGGGGGTCAGGCAGAGCCAGCCATGCCCCCAAGGTCACACCCATCCCCCCCTGCACCCCTCTGCCCCCAGCACGGGCTCCTCGCCACTGCCACTGCGACCACGGGACTGAAACAGGAACTTACTTCAACTTCACTTTATTGTTTTCTTAATAAACTTCCTCTCCCCTGGACGAATATAGTGTTACAGTCGTTAGCTTATCTCGTACTTGTGCAGTCCTTACACGCTACGCTAACAGCGATGGAGCCCAACAGGAGGAAAATAAAAACAACCCAGAAACTACGATAGAAAGGCACTTCGAGACCGTTAAAATACTGATGTCCTGGAATGTGCAACAACAAACCAACGAGGAGCGAGGAGACGTTTCACCGGCCGGGGCGGCCTGGTCGAGGGCCCGCGGCCATGCTGGGCAAGGGCAGCGCCGGGCGGCCGCCGGTGAGGGCAGGGAGACCGGCTCCCTGCGGGGCACGCGGGGCTCCTTCAGCACGGAAGGGCAGCACTGGGGAGACCCCCGTGGCTCGGAGCGAGCGGGAGGTACGTGTGACCCCCGGGGGAGGCTCCGAGCCGCGCCCGCGCTGAGGCTGGGCACACTGCCCCACGGCCGGGGGCTCCCCCGGGAGCATCCCACCGGGGCATCCCGAGGAGTGGGTGCCCGGCAGCCGGTGCCGGCCGTGCCCGCGCTGCCCGCATGCGCTCGCGGTGCGTGGTTAGGTATGAACGTAGCTAGAGCGGGGCTGTGCCCCGGCGAGCAGCACACGCGGCCGTGTGCCTTGTCACGGGAGGGCCGGGGAGGCGGCGGGACGGGGGCGGCCGTGGGGAGGGGGAGAAGGAGGGCGCGGGCGGGCGCCTGGCCGGCGAGT
Organism: Aphelocoma coerulescens; assembly: GCF_041296385.1. Lineage (NCBI taxonomy): Eukaryota > Metazoa > Chordata > Aves > Passeriformes > Corvidae > Aphelocoma > Aphelocoma coerulescens. The sequence goes on from NC_091028.1 coordinate 2,798,174, forward strand.
GCCCAGCCAGCTGGGCCCGGCAAGGGTGCCGTGGCCGCGGCACTGCCCGCCGCCGTGCTGGCCATGCGGGGTGGGATGGCACGGCCGGGCACGGCTCGGGGCTGCAGGAGCGGGTGGTCCCCCGGCTGTCACCCCGCTGTCCGTGCGGCGGGAGCCTGGGGGCTGCGGCCCCCCACAGCAGCACTGGGGCCTCGGGCAGGGAGACGCCGAGTCAGCGGAAGCAGGAGAGCCCAAGCGAGACCCTGTCGGAGCAGGGGGCTGGTCGAGAAATAAATAGCGGCGTATCCGGCTGCCCAGGGCCGGGGGGAGCAGGGGGACCCCCCTGTGCCCCACCTGCCCCCAGCACGGGGTCGCAGCCGGCTCCGGCCGCCGAGGGATTATTGCTTTTCTCAGAAGAGTCCGTTCTTCTTTCGTGACGGGTAAAAGCACGAGCGAGGCCCCGCCGGGGCTGCACGGGGAGGAGAGGGCCATGCCCCCCGTCCCCAGGGAGCGAGATCTGCCCACGGGGCCGGCGGCTGGCCCCGGGCATCGTCGGGCCCCTCAGTTGACAGCGGCGGGTTTGAGCAGCAGGGAGCCGGGGGGGATGAGCACCCAGCCGGGGGGCAGCGCCTCGGGGCTGCCCCCCGAGCTGACACCGGCCGAGAGGTCGAGCACGGCCCCCGGCAGCAGGGCCAGGCTCTCGGGGGGCACCCGCGGCCGCCCCGGCTCCGTCCTTTCGCCCCTCTCCTTCCGGCTCTCCAGCCCCTTGCCCGCCTTGGGCGGCCGCCCCTCAGCCCCGCTGCCCTTCTCCCCCTCGGCCTTGGCCCCGCCGGCCAGCAGCGACATGACGGGCAGCCCCAGCCCCGCCGCGAAGGGCGAGGGCAGCAGCGGGCTCTTGGCCAAGTTCAAGGGGCCGCCGTTGAGGGGCAGGACGGGGCCGGGCAGGCCGGGCAGGGCGCCCGCAGCTCCGCAGCCCAGGGCGCTGAGGTCGAGGGGTGCCGGTGCCAAAGGGATGGGCAGCGCCGGCAGCCCCGGCGGAGCGAAGAGGGCAGCGGGGTTGGGGATGACGAGCTGCGCCCCGTTAACGTAGGGCACCTCCGCCGAGCCCAGGGGCGTTTTGGGAGGCGGGTGGACCTTGAGCATCTCCGGGTGCTCGGGGGACACAAAATGGCCGTGGGCTTTGATGTGCTTGCGGAGGGAGCTGGGGTCGGTGTAGCGCTTGTGGCAGCCCGGCATCTTGCAGGAGTAGGGCTTCTCCACGTAGTGGGTGCGGGTGTGCTTGAAGCGATCGCTGGAGTTGGAGTAACGCTTGTTGCAGCCTTCGTAGGGGCAGATGTAGGGCTTCTCACCTGTGGGACAGCACCGGGTCTGCCGGGGGCACCAGCCCTGCCGTGTTCCCCTGTGATCCCCCGAGCCCCCCGCTCCCCTGGTGAGGGCAGTGCAGGTGCCGCGCTGACCTGTGTGCGAGCGGTTGTGGATTTTCAGGTTCTCCAGGCGGGAGAAGCTCTTGTTGCAGGTGGGGCAGCGATGCGGCTTCTCGTTGGTGTGCGTCCGGATGTGGATCAGCATCTTGTACCTGCCGGGTTTGGGGCAATCACAGAGTCATGGAATGGGTTGGGAACACCTTAAAGCTCGTATCATTGCAACCCCCCTGCCATGGGCAGGGACACATTCCACTATCCCAGGTTGCTCCAAGCTCCATCCAACCTTGGGCACTTCCAGGGATGGGGCAGCCACAGCTGCTCTGGGCAACCTGTGCCAGGGCCTCACCACCCTCACAGGGAAAAATTTCCTCCCAATATCCCATCTAAATCTCTCCTCTTTTAGCTTAAAACTGTTCGCCCTTGTCCTATCACCGGAAGCATCGGGGAGGGAACGTTAGGGACAGGGGTCAGCCCTGACTTTGAGGGCGAGTCCTTGCCCCGTGCCTTGACTATGGGGTGGGAGGATGGGGACATCCAGGCCAGCACAGTCATCCAGCCCCCCAGGACCTCACCCCCTGCATGAGAGGGAGGGAGGGATGGACAGATGAGTGGATGAATGGAGGGATGGATGGAGGCTTCCCCTGCACAGCCCCAGTGCCAGGCTCCTGCCTCCCCACAGCAGAGACTCCAGAGGCCCCAGAGATCCCCCCTGCCCACCTGGCATTGAAGCCCCTGCCATGGCGGGCACAGCCCTCCCAGTGGCAGCAGTACCCCGCGTCCTTCTCGGGTTTGACGTGGAAGTCATTGACATGGTCCACCAGGTCTTGCAGGAGGTCGAAGAACTGGTTGCACTGTGGGCAAGAGGCTGGGGGTGAGGGAGCCCAGCGGGGTGGGCACCAAGGGGGGCCCGTCCCCCTATCATGGCCAGCCCCTGCCCCCCATCCCATCCCAACTCCCACCTGCACCCCCTACGCAGCAGCACCAGCATTTGGGAAAATGGAAACAGCCCTTTGCATGACCCCCAGCCCCATATCACCCCCCCAGCACCTCTGCACAGCCCCCACCTCCCCATCACCACTTTTCCAGCCCTGCTTGGCCCCACAGCCCCAAAACTTGCCCACAGCCCTACAGAGCTCCGCCATGGCTTTTCAGCCCCATGTCCTCTTCCCAGCCCAAAATTACCCCGCGTGCCCCCCATCCTTGCAATGCCCATGTTGTCTCCCAGCCCCCCATCACCACCCCCAGACCCTCAAAGCTCCCACACACCACCACCATAACCCCCCGCAGCCCCCAGCCCTCCCCGCTGACCTTGGACCAGCGGCAGACGAGCTGCTTGGGCAGGGGCAGCTCGGGGGGGAGCCGTTTCTCCTTGCTGGGGGGCAGGAAGGCGGCAGGGGGCAGGTGCAGGGCCCCCCCAGCCCCCAGCGGCAGGAAGAACTGGAAGGAGCTGGGGAGGCCATCGATGTAGCGCAAGGACTGGAAATCCTGGAGCAGAGTCCGGATGGGGAAGCGGTGGGGGACAGGGCCAAGCTGCATGGAGACCCCCAGGACCCCCCCGAGCCCTCCCAGAGACTCCCCCCAGCCCCCCAGGAACCCCAGAACCTCCCAGAGACCCCCCAGGGATCCCCCTTCCCCCTGAGATCACCCCAGGCTGCCCAGAAAACCCCTGGATCTGCCACCCCCCCTCAGGGACCCCAAAACCCCACAGAGGCCCCCACAGACACCCCAAATAGACCTCCGAGGAGCCACCCCGGGGATACCTCTGGGGTCGGGGACCAGGGGGGCCAGGCAGGACATTGACCCCGGGCTGTGTGTACACCGGCAGCACCGGGCACACTGCCGAGGTCGGGAACGCCGTCCGGGCACAGTCCCCATCGCTGGGGACACCTCGGGGGGGGTCACGGCCGTACTTACGTGTGGGGTGAGGGGGCCGGGCAGGTCCCCGCTGCCCTGGCGCTCAGGGGACAGCGACGCACTGCCAGCCGGAGACTCCCCCCCGGAGCGGGGCGAGAGGCTGAGGTCCACCACCGGCACGGCGGCCGGGAAGCGTCCATCCCGCGGCTCCACCAGCCTGGAATGTCCCAGGAGCCCGGGGGACGGCGAGGCTGGCACGGCCCGGCGACCCGCCCGGCTGCCCCCTCGGCCATCCCCGGCCGGCGGGGTGTCCGGGCGCTGGGGAGCGCGGGGTCGGGGGCCGGAGGGGCCCCGCTTCTCGCGGGCAGCTCGCAGCTTGGAGATGCTCAGCTTGAGGTCCAGGGGCTCCTCCAGGGAATGCATGGTGCCGGGGTGGGCTCTGCGGGGGACACCCAGGGGTCAGTACAGGGGTGCGGGGCACCAGTGCCACCCAGAGCATCGGCCCAGCCCGGCCCCATGGCAATGCCCGCTCTGCCCCGGGCTACAGGACACGGTGCTGGCACGGAGACCGTGCCGTCCCTTCCGGCCACCCTGCCGCGGCCCCCTCCCGCAGCGGGCAAAGGGCAGGGCATGGCACCGGGCCCCCCCCGTCCCCGCCCCGGCCCTTCGGTGTCCCCAGTGTGTCCTCTCCGTGTCGCCGGCACAGCCCCTTGGCCCGTGACCAAACCTTGCCGGGGATTGCCAAATCCCCTGGGCACCCGCGGCGCTGGAGCTGTGGTGTCCCCATTCCGCCCCCCCCCATCCGTCCATCCATCCATCCGTCCGTCTGTCAGTCCCCGCGGGCCTGCCCCAGCGAGGCCTTTCCCAGCGGCAGAGGAGGGCGGTGGCGGCCATCAGCCCGGCGGTGACCCGGGCGGCCGAGCCCGCTGGCCCCAGCCCCGGAGGCGGCAGAGCTTCCTCCCCCGCCGGGGCCCCTTCCCCGCCGGCCAACGCCGCTGCTGCCGGGGCCGGGCAGGGGCTGCCGGCCGCACGGCGTGGCATGGAATGGCATGGAATGGCACAACACAATGCCACCCTCGTGGCTCGGCCGCCGCACATCTGGCGGGCAGCTGAGAACGGGCAGCTCGGTGCAGCAGTGAGCGGCCGAGCCGGAGCCGATGCGGTCCCCCGGCTGTGCCCCCGCGGCCACCCGCATCGCCCAGGGCAGGGTGGGGGCGGCCGAGGGGCCGTGTCGGGGGGCACGGCGCACCCAGCACACGTGGCAGCGGGGGGGCCCCCTCCGTCCCCACCCCGCCCCGGGGGGCCCGTCCCCCGCCCTGCCCCGCCGGAGGGGCCCCCCGCGCTGGCGGGGGTCCAGCCCGGCTCAGACGCTGAGGAATGCGGAGGAGCCGCGGGGGGCATGGGGCCCGGGCGGCGGGGCGGGGGACCCCCCGCCTGCACCCCTGTGCTGGCCGAGGGGCCGGTCCCAGGGGGGGTTCCTGTCCCAGGCTCCCAGGGTGGGAGGAGCTGCCCCACGGCATCTCGTCACCCTGAGCCTCCCGTGGCCGTGGGGTCAGTCCCATAGTCGGGTCCCTCCTCTCCAGTGGGGGGGGTCCCTGCCTGAGCATCCACCTCCTCCCACCGCTGTGGAGGCTGCCCCATGCCAGTGGGACAGGGACAAGCAGTGAGCTTTCCCGGCCATGGGGGTCTGCCCACGGAGGGGCCCTTCCCCTCTGGGGGGTCCTCACCCTGCGCCCCATTGCGGATGTGCCCATGGGGTGTCCCCACCCTGAGCCCCACCATGGTTCTCGGGCTCCAGCAAACCCCCAAGTGCCCCACAGCTTGGTGGCACAGCTTAGGGACAGACACAGGGACAGGACCCCACAGCTGCGGTGTCACAGCAGGACCCCCAGCCCAAGGAGTGGGACAGGGTGCTGGCAGCCCCCCAGCCACGGTGGTCCCGCACTGGGGCCAGGCAAGGCGTCACGGCTGGTCCCACCACGACGGTCGTGTCCTCGCGTCCTCAGGGTTGGGAGGTTGGGGGGTCCCGGTGCGGGCGGTGCTGGGTGGGGACCGCAGCCATCCCCGGGCGGGCCGGGTGGGAAAGGGGCCTCCAGCCGCTGACGCCAGGGCTCCCAGCGCGGCCGCGGGCGGGCGAGCAGGCGGCTGCCAAACCACGCGGCCTCGGGAAACGGGGCGCCGCGGGGGCCCCGCCGGGATGGGGACGGGGACAAGCCCTGCGGTGGCTTGGCCGGACGCCCCAGCACCTGCGGCCCCCGCGCGAGGCCCCTGCCCGCTCCTGCCTGCCCCTGCCTGCTCTCCCCCCATGGCCTCTCCTGCCCGCGCCAGGCGCTGCCAGCCCAGCCCCAGCCCAGCTTCCCCCCCGCCACACCAGTTCAAACCAGTCCGTCGCGGGGCTGGGCCCAGGGGCTTCCCAGTCCGGGTGGGGGCCGCTGGGATGGAGCCCGGGCGCGGGGGGAGTCCCCCCCCCATCTCCACCAGCCAGGCCGGGGTCCCCTGGGCCCCCCACTCTGCCTGGCCGCCGGCACGGCTGGGGGACCCGGGGTGACCCCGGTACAGCCGGCGGGGTGCCAGGTCTCCAGGCTGCTGGCATTGCCGGGGTGTCGTGTATCCCCCTTCCAGCCCCAAACCCGCCAGGAATAGCACAGAGGGACCGCGGGGCAGAGGCTCCCGCGGCGCGGTGGGCTCGAGGATGGCGGCGGTGAGGGATGTCAGTGCCATCGCCAGGGGATGGTGACCCCGGGGCTCGGGGAGTGGGAGTGATGCCAGCGCTGCAGGCAGGGCTCGGTCTCCGCCGCCGTGGCAATTGGCAGCGGCAGGCTGGCACCGCCGCGACGGGGGGCAGTCCCCGGAGCCCCCCGTGCCAGGGCAGCGTGGGTGGGTTGGCAGGATGTGGGTCATTGTCCCCACGGCTGCTGGCAGGACGCGGGCCCCCGTGGGACCTGCCATCCCTCCTTGTCCCACTGCAGATGGTGCTGGCACTGCCACAGCGACTCCTCACAGGAGCCCACCGGTGCCTGACGGGTTTGTGGGGGGGTCACATCCTGCTGGTAGCTCCATCTTGTCACTGTGTCCCTCCAGCACCCGTCACCCCACGCCAGCCGGGCTGACGGCAGCTCCCAAAGGTGTCCCCAGGAGCGGACATGGCTGTGGCCCCCGAGCTGAGGCCGGTGCCACGGTTCCCCCTTCCCGGGCATGTGGAAGCCATAGGGATCCTGGCAGAGGGCTGACACCAGCTCCCTCCCACCCCGGGAGCAGCCCCACAGCAGTGCCGCCAGCACCAGGGCCCCTGCCACCCCTGCCTGGGGACGCAGCTGGAGCAGGCGGGGACAGCAGCAGGGTGGTCCCAAGCACCCAGCGGATCAGCACCCTGGGTGCGGCAGCATCGTCGGGATGGGGGCACATGGGGACCCTGGTTGGGGGAGGTGGTGACAGCAGGGTGACAAAGGCATGGGGAAGGGGAGGTGTCCACTGGCTGCAGGGTTTCTCCATGCTGGGCAGGCAGCGAGCGCCTGCAGCAGTGCCTGGGGACATCGGGGACAATTTGTGGTCCCCGCTGCTGGCACCTCAGGGAGGGGGGGGGTCACACCGTCCTAGTCCCCAAAACACCCCGCAACGGCACAGCCTGGGCTTGGCCACCCCACGCCTCAACCCCGCGAGGCCGTGGGACTGTCACCCCCTATGGTGGGGACTTGTCACTTCTCATGATGGGGATCGGGAGCCCCCCGCGAAGGGGACCGCGGTGACGGGTGGCTGCCGGGCGGTGGCACCGCGGGCGTGGGACCGGGATGGGGACGTCCTGCACCCCCCACCCAATGCCAGCCTTTCCCCCCCACCCCGCACCATGGGGACACTGGTGTGTCCCCGGAGGTGGCCGCAGCCGGGCAGAGCCACCCAGCACGTCCCCGCCGCAGCCCCCGCCCCACGGCCAAGGTCAGGACACCCGCCCGGGGTGCGGGGGGACGGCGGGTGACGGCCACCCCCCTGGCACCCACCGGGCAGCGAGGAAGCCCCCTCTCATCTCCCTTGGGGGTGCAGCGGGGCCACGTCTCCCCCGACCCGCTCCCTGGGCGGGGGGGGCTGCAGGTGCCAAGGGACCCCCCGCACCCCCGAGGGTGGCGAGGAAGGGGCTCCCCGCAGGCTCTCCCCTCCCCCGACGGTGGCAGCATCGTCCTCATCCTCATCCTCCTCCCCTCCGCGGTGCCCGGAGCGCGATCGTACCTGCGGCGGGGGCTCAGCGCCGGGCGGGAAGCGGGGCGGGGTGCGGGGCTCGGCGGAGCGGGGCCCCCCGGGGCCGGTGCCGGGGCCGGTGCGGGGCGGCCGGGCCGCTCCGCCACATCCGCAGGGGCTGGGGGCGGGGGTGGCGGCGGCGGGGCTGGGCCCCCCCTGCCCGGTCCCGGGGGCGGCGGCGGGGCGGGGGCTCTGCCCGCCGTGATTTATGGCCACCCCGCACCGAGCGGCCCGGCCCCGGCTGCGGGCGGCGCTGGGCGGGGGCGGGGGCGGCCCCTCCCCGCCCCCGCGGGGGGCACCGGGGGGCACCGAGCCCCGCCCCGGGGGGGGGGGGGGACCCGCGGGGCAGACCCGCCACCCCCCGCACAAGGTCACCCCGACGCTGCGGCAGAGCCCACCCCCCTCCCCCGCGTGTCCGTGTCCCCCCCCCCCCGTGTCCCTGTCCCCGCCGGGGACGTGGCGGGGCGGGGGGCGGCACCCACCGGAGCCCCCACCCCGTACCGGGGCGGCTCGGGGGGAAGGGTGGGGGTCACACCGGGGAAATGGGGGGGGTTGGGGGGGATCCCCCTCCCCGCAGGAGCGGCGCCGCCCGCCCGTCGCGTGACGTCACAGAGCGGGGCTGGCGTCACGCCTGGCGGGGGCCCCCGCATGACGTCACCGCCGGGGGGGTTGTCCCGGGGCCGCGGCTCCTTCCGGCGGCAGGATGTGGCGGGGCCGGCCCGGATGCTGCAGCCTCGCCGGGGGGGTCCCTCCCCCGGGGCCCACGCGGGTGGCTGGGCACACCCCACCCGTGATTTTATTTTGGGGGTGGAATGCAGCTGCGGTGTCCTCAACGGCCCCCCAGAAATGGGGGGGGGGGATCGGAAGGGGGGGGACACACAACATTGTCCAACGCGGTTTTTGTTTGGTTTGGTTTTGGTTTTTTTGCGGGGAAAGCTGCATTGTCCCAGCAGCGCCACTATGAAAGGGGGGGACACACACGTGGGGACCGCACTGTCCCAGGCTGGTGGCGGAAGTCACACCCCACCCGTGGTTGTTTTGGTTTTGGTTTTTTTTGCAGGGGGAGATGCGGTGTCCTCCCTAGGAAAGGGAGGGACGCACGGGGAGGAAGCACTGTTCCATGCGGACTTTTGGGTGGAGAGGGAGCTGCTGTGTCCCCAACAGCCCCACAAAAGGTGGGACACGAATGAGGGGCAGAATTGTCTCACGCGGGCAGTTGAAACCACGTCCCACCCGCGGTTTGGGGTTTGGTTTTTTTTTTTTGGGGGGGGGGGGGGGGCAGAGGTGCTGTGTCCCCAACAGCCCCGCAGCAGAACGGGGCACACGAATGGACAGGCAGCTCTGACCAACACAGGCGGCTGAAGCCACGTCCTACCCGTGGTTTGGGTTTTCTTGCGGGGGGGAGCTGCTGTGTCCCCAACATCCCCGCCACAGGGAGGGGAGACACGGGAGGGCAGCACTGTCCCACGCGGGACCGCAATCCCACCCTACCCGTGGGATTTTTTTGCGGGGAGGGAAGAAGCTGTTGTGTCCCCAACAGCCTCAGTATAAAAGGGAGGGGGGTCGCGGTGGTCCCCGCGCCGTGGGGGGACGCGCAGCCCCCGCAGTGGGGCCCCCGCGGGGGCCGGGCAGGGGGCCCAGGGGACACCCGGCAGAACCTGTCCTGCAGCTCCCGGCGGGGCCGGGCTGTGGGAGGGGGAGGGCTGAGCCCACCCTGCTCTGCAGGGCTGGGTCCTGCCCCTCCAGGGTGACAGCCCAGCCCCAGGACCCCCCGGCATTCCCGCTCCGGTAGCCCTGGACCCACGCAGACAGTGCTGGGGGGGCTCTGGGGGGTGGTCACCTGCCACAGGTACCCACAGGTACCCTCAGGTACCACGTGGCTCCTGCCAGCCCCCCATGGCCCTTGACAGCCCTGTACCCCCCTACCAGCCCCTCAGACTCCCAGCCTTGTGCCCTGTGAACCCCCCCACAGTTTCTGCCAGCCCCCCATGGCTCCTGCTAGCCCTGTGGCCCCCTGCCAGCCCCCACAGCCCCCCAAAGCCTTTATCATCCCCCCATTATCCCCCTGAGCCCCCCCATGCCCCAGAACCCCTCTGCCAGCCCCCCAGAAGCCCCCCCAAAGCCCCTTGCCAGCCACATGACCCTGCTGTCCCCAAAACCTTGAACCCCAAGGCTCCTGTGAACTCCATGCCCCTGCCAGCCCCCAAGCCCCCTGATAGGCCCCACAGCCCCTGCCAGACCCCAGACCCCCGAGCAGCTCCTCAAGCCCTCTGCCAGCTTTCAGGGCCACTCTGCCAGCACCCAGAGCCCCCCATCGACCCCTCAAGCTCACCATCAGCTCCCAGAGCCCCACATCAACCCCCAGAGCCTCCTCTCCAAAGCCCCTTGCCAGCCACATGACCCCTGTCACCCCCAACTCCCTGAGCCCCGTGGCAGCCCCAAGGCTGCTGTGATGCCCCCCCCCCAGCCACTGGCATCCCCCTGACCCCCCCGGAAGCCAGACCCTGCTGGAAACAGGGATGGGGTGGAATAGGGATGGGATCAGATGGAGTAGGAGAGGATGGGACAGGACTAGGGCAGGCCGGGGTGGGGTAGGAGAGGATGGGATGGGGTGGGGATTAGGCAGGATGGGATGGGATGGGATGGGATGGGATGGGATGGGATGGGATGGGATGGGATGGGGATAGGGTAGAATGAGGTGGGACAAGCTGAATATAGGAGAGGATTATATAGGGACAAGAAAGGATAGCATAAAATGGAATAGGGACAAGACAGGATAGGATAGGATAGGGTAGGGCAGATGAGGTGGGACAGGATAGGGAAAAGGTAGGATAGAATGGGAACAGGACAGAGTGGGATGGGATGGAACAGGATCAGATGAGGTTGGACAGGATGGGACAGGATGAGATGGGACTGGAACAAGACAGGTCAGGATACCGCAAGATGGGATAGGATAGGATGGAGACAAGGCAGGTCAGGATGGGCTGAGATAGAATAGGATGGGACAGGATAGGACAGGACTGGATTGGATAGGATGAGATGGGATGAGATGAGTTAGGATGGAGTGAAGCTTGGATGTGATGGGGATGGGGACAAGGCAGGTCAGGATAGGATGGGATAGGACTGGGATAGGATAGGGTAGGATAGGTTGGGACAAGACAGGTCAGGATGCGATAGGATAGAGCAGGGTAGGACAGAGCTATGGCAAGATGGGCTGGGATGAGGTGGGATAGGGACAGGTCACGTTGATATAGGATGAGATAGGGACACGAGGGATGGGATAGCGTAGGATAGGGTAGGATTGGATGGAACTAGGGCAGGATGGGATGAGGTAGGGTGGAATGGAGACAGGTTAGGATAGGGTAGGACGGGATGGAGCTAGGGTAGGATAGAATGAGGTAGGATGGGATGGGGACAGGTCAGGCTGGGATAGGATAGGGTATGATAGGATAGGCGATCTAGGGCAGGATGGGATGAGGATAGGATGTGATGGGTATTGGAGGGGGATGGGGACAGCTCAGGATGGGATGAGGTGGGATGGGTTGGGGACAGGGCAGGATGAGGGTAGGATGGGATAGAGTGGGATAGGATAGAGTAGCACAGGATGGAGCTAGGTCAGAACGCGACGCGGCGTGACGGGCCGGTGCCAGCAAGGGTCGGTACCGTCCCGGCCGCTCCGGTCGCCCCCCGCCCCGCCGCGTCCCGCCGCGTCCCGCCGCCGTGTCCCGGTGCCGCTCCGGCCGCGCTGCGGCCCCTCCCGCCGCCTTTGTTTACGCGGGGCCGGTGCGGGGCGGGGGCGGCGCCGGGCGGGCGGGGGCGGGCGGGGGAGCGGCGGCGGCGGCGGGCGGGAGCCGCGCTCGCTCCAGCTGTTTCCCGCCTTGGGCCGCGGGCAGAGGCCGGAGCCGGGCCGGGAGGGGCTGAACCGGGCCGGGACGAGCCGGGCTGGGCTGAACCGGGCCCCCCGCCCCCGTTATGGAGTACTTCATGGTGCCGGCCCCCAAGGTGCCGGCCCTGCAGCACTTCAGGAAATCCGAGAAGGAGGTCATCGGCGGGCTCTGCAGGTGGGGGGGCGCCGGGAGATCTCGGGCTCGGGGGGCTCGGGGGAGCTGGGGGGGCATGGCGGGGAAGAGGGGAGCGGAGAACGGGGGGAGCGGCGCGGCCGCCGCGGCCCCACCGCCCGCACGTGGTCCCGGCCGCGCACATGGGGCCGGCGGCCGCGCGTGGCCCGGGCGGGGAGCGCCGCGCCCCCACCCCCGCCCGGCCCCCGCGGGTGCGGCGGGGCGCGCTCGGGGCGGGGGGCGCGGGGCGCGGGGGTCCGGGGGGCGCGGGGGTGTGTGTTTACCGCCGGGCCTGGCCGTGACTCTGCAGCCGCCCGGAGGAGGCGGGTCGCGGCCGGGGCTGCCGGGACATGTAGTGCGGGAGCGGCGGCACAAAGCCCGCGGACACGCGGGGAGCCCCGGCGGGCGGGCGGGGGGGGGGGGGCGGCCGGGGACGGGGGCTGCGCCCGCGGGGCTCGGCGGGGGCTGGCGGGGGGCGGCGGGCGGGGGGGGGGGCCGGGGGCCTCGGGGCCACGCGGGGCGGCCCTGAGCCTCCCCCCCTTCCCTCTCCCCCCCTCCGCCTCCCCGGGCCTTGGGCTCCCGCCCCCGGGAGCTCTGAGCCCCCGTGGGCCCGGGTCCGCCGTGGGGCGGCGCGAACCGTCGGGCCCCGCGGGGCTGTGGGGCAGCGTGGGCCCCCACGGCACGTGTTGGGGGCCCGGACCCTCGGGGTGCTGCCCTTGCCCCACGGCGTGGGGGGCTCCGTCCCGGCGATCCCGGGGGGTGGCCACACCTGAGCCCCCCCGGGCGTGCAGCGGTGGGGCAGCGACCCAGGCCGGGGGGCGGCTTCACTGGGGTCCCCCGCGTTGGTCTCTGCGGACCCGTGGGTTGGGGGGTGACTGCATGGGCAGGGGGATGCGGCCGTCCCGCTCGGAGCACGGCCCCACACTGACCCCGGCACGGGGCAGAGCTCCGGGAGCAGCCTTCCCACTGCCCCGAGCTCTGGGAGACCCTGCCCTGAGCTCAGGCTGCTGGCTCCCTGCATGGAGCTCGGGGTGCTGGGGGCTGCCCTGCTTATGACCTCGAGGAGCTCAGGAACGCCCTGCCTGGAAGCTCAGGGTGCTGGGGGACAGCCTGCCTGTGAGCTGGGGGTGCTGGGGACACTTGGCTATACCCTTATTGTACCCTCAGGTGTACCCTGACCCTGAGCTTAGTAAGCTTAGGAGTGCCCTTCATGGAAGCGTGGAGATACCCTGCCTCTGAACTTGGGGATACACTGCCTGCAAGTTCGGGAACACGGTACCTGTGACCTCAAGGCACTTGGGGACACCCTGCCCACATGGCTGTGCCTCCCTTGCCCACAGCACCAGTTGTGATCAGTGTTGGACATGAGTGGACAGCGGGGCATCTGCCGTGGGCCTTGTGCCTGGCTCCAACACCCACATGGGTTTATTTCCCACGAGGTCCAGGCGAGTGCAATGTCCTCACCAGGGTGGGAAGGACCAAATTCTGCTTGCCCGACACAAACCCCACAGCACCAGCACCAGGCTGGGGACACCCTGGGGACTCCAGTGGGTGCCACCTGCTCCCCCTGCCTCTGTGCTGCCCCATCCCTGGCCATGCTGGGTGTCTGAATCCATGGGTCTTTGCCCTTTCCGTATTTTGCTGTCACTTCTCAGGTCTCTTCCCAGGAAGAGCAGCTGGGGCAGGTTGCGGGAGGTCTGCCGGTGAGGAAGCAGGCTCTTCCTCCTTCCCCGGTATTTAAGAAACCACTTCCGCGCTGCCCAGTCCTGGGCCTCTCCATCCCATTCCTCTTAAGTTTCTGGTGGTCCAACATCCTAGAGCAGTGCTCCAGCCACCTCCTTACCCCAAAAGGGATGATGTCTCCAAGACCTGCACGGTTGGTGTGTTTTGGGGACAAGTTTGGGGCTGGTTTCAGCAGGAGCAGGGAGGTGGGTGACAGCCACCACCAGATGGGAGCCCTGTGCCACAATCCTGCTGCAAGCAGCTCTTGGTCCATGCGGCAGAGGCTGTTCCCAGGGAGAGGGGCAGATCCCTGGGCACCCATTCCAGCTCCACACCCCCAGGACACCCACTGGGAACCAGTGCAGTGGGTGCTTGGCACCCAGCATCAGCCTGTGCTGGGACACTGCCTCAGAGGCTGGGGACAAATGTCTTCCTGGCCCTCATGGGCTGAGCTGGGGTCCCTCCTCATCCCCTTGGGATGCACTGGGATCCTTTCCTATACCTCTAGGATGAGCTGGGATCCTTCCCCATCCCTCTAGGGTGAGCTGGGATCCTTCCCCATCCCTCTAGGGTAATCTGGGATCCTTCCCTATCTGCTTGGGATGAGCTGTGATTCTTTTCTATCTTGTTGGGCCGAGCTGGGATCCATTCCTGTCCCCTTGGACAGAGCTGGGATCCATCCCCTTCTTAGGCTGAGTGAGGATCCTTTCCCATCCCTCTGGGATGAGCTGGGTCTTTCCCCATCCCTATGTATCTTGGAGGAGTTGTGGTGCATGCCCCAGTTGCAACAGGCAGTGATGAGTGGCCAGCGAGCCTCCGGTCACTGCCTGGGCACACGGTGGTGCTGCTTGTATCCGTGAAATCCCTGGGCTCCCAAACCCCCGTGGTTCCTCCATGGCCACACCAGGAGGGCAATGAGGGCAGGATGCTGGGCTTTCCTTCCCAGCCTGGCTTTGGCAAGGCTCCGGGTGGAATGTTCCCATCTCCCCGTCCGGGAACCGCCGGGCACCTGGACGGGCGGCTGGAGCCCGTCTTATCTCGCCTCGCGCCGGCGGCCCAGCTCCTGTGTTTAGTCTTTAGTGCCTCGCAGCATCCCCGGCGCCAGCGGGTGCTGGGTGCCTGCACTCTGGGGAGAGTTGGCACAGTGCGATCCAAAACCTCTGCCCTGCTTCCCTCGGGGAAGAAGTGGGGTGTGGGTGAAGCCGGACCCCGCAGCAGTGAGCTTTGCTCAGGTCTGGTGCTCTGGACCTGTGGGTGTTGGCTGCCTGGAACTCTTGCCCTCCATGCTGGCGTCGTCGCCGGCTCCGGGAGGCATTTCCCGGCCCTTCTGCGGGGCAAGGGCGTGGGGGGCGAGGAGGCAACGGCAGGAAGCAGGCAGGAGCTGCGGCTTGGGGTGGGACGGGGGCTTCTCTGTTGGGAGCTGTCATCTGGAAGCCATCAGCGGGGCGGGAGGGAGGGAGCCGCCTTCCCGGGGCCACACACGCCGGCCGGCCCTGCGGGGACACAGCCGGCCAGCCCACAGCCTCCCTTGCCCACCCGGGGGTCCCCGGCTCCCCTCGCCCAGGCTTGGCACTGGGCAGTGTGTCTGAGCCCAGTAGAACCAGGGGGCTGCAGCAGGGCCACTGCTTGGCCAGTGCATCCCCCAAAGCTTTGGATACAGGGCTGGAGAAACCCACCCACCTGCTTCAGTGACTGCCAGCATTGCAGCCATCGTCCCCTCCGCGTTACCCATCCCTGTGGTGGCTTGGAATCATCATTGCAAAGCAAGGGGGGAATGCAGTGAACTGGCAGCAGGGGTGCAGCACCCTCCTCCCTAACCCCTGGTCTCTCTCGCAGCTTGGCCAACATCCCATTGACTCCGGAGACCCAGCGGGACCAGGAGCGGCGGATACGCAGGGAAATCGCCAACAGCAACGAGAGACGGCGGATGCAGAGCATCAATGCTGGCTTCCAGTCCCTGAAAACCCTCATCCCACACACGGACGGGGAGAAGCTCAGCAAGGTGAGCGGGATGCACACGCTGGTCCCGCACATGGAGGGGCTGAAGGTGGAGTTGGGGGTAGTTGGGTGTTAATTTGGTGACGGAGCTCTCTCCTGGGGGAGGTTTCCCAGCAGGAGTGGCTGTGCATCCCCAACCTGGTGTCCTGGAGTGGGGTGGGAGTGTGTGACAGGCCCCAGTGCCCCGGGAGCAGGCTGACATGTTCCTGGGTGAGGAGGGGACCCCACTGAGAGGGGAGTGGGGTAAGGAGGCAGCCGGTCAGGTTCCCAAGGTGGGTGAACTGGGACGTTTCACCACGGTGGAAATCCCCAGGGGGAACCTGGGGTGAAGCGGACTCTGGGAGGAGACACCGAGAACAGGCAAGGAGCAGTGCTGCTTGCAGAGCTCATCAGGAGGAGGCCTGGGGGGACGCTGGGGTCTCTCCTGCCTCAGCATGCCCCTCCTGGCTCCCCCACAGGCAGCCATCCTCCAGCAGACGGCCGAGTACATCTTCTCCCTGGAGCAGGAAAAGACTCGGCTACTGCAGCAGAACACGCAGCTCAAGCGGTTCATCCAGGTAGTGCCCCGGGGGTGCGACAGGAGTGGGTGGGACAATCCTGGCTGGCCACAGAGGGGACATCATCGTAATTCCTTGGGGTCAGGGTGGGACCCTCTACCCTGATCAGCCAGTTTCCATTCTCCTGGCAGGGCAGGGAGCCCCATTCAACCTGGCATCCCATACCTGGCAGGGGAAGAAGGCTTGGGATCCCATTTTCCATTATTTCCACCCATTTGGGGTGTTAGGGATGGCCTGGAGACAGCTCAGGTGCTGTGGTTGAACTGTCCTGGGTGTCACAGTGTGAGAATCAGGTTGGCACAAGGCTGTGGGGATGAGGGTCACATGCAGGAACCCATCTGTCCCCAGGCATCAAACACGACCCCAGGGAGACCCTTTCCTGCAGGGAGCTGTGGTGGGGAGTGGCATCACCCAGATGTCTGGATGGCAGGGAGAGCATCCGTGCTAGCCCCCTTTCCCTGACACCACATTCCCATGGCAGGAATTCAGTGGCTCCTCCCCAAAACGGCGACGGGCAGAGGACAAAGACGAGGGGATCGGCTCGCCGGACATCTGGGAAGATGAGAAGGCCGAGGATCTGCGTCGGGAGATGATTGAGCTCCGGCAGCAGCTGGACAAGGAGCGCTCGGTCCGCATGATGCTGGAGGAGCAGGTGAGGCCAGGTGCCCTCTTGCAGCCTCTGCCATGTCCCCAGTGAACCCCAGGGACACCAGCAGTGCCGTGAGGTCACTGAACACTTGCTCTGGACACCGCTTCTCCACGCTCGTCCAGGGCTTCCTGGCTCCCCTGTGCCCACGCCACTGAGGGGGCAGGGTGCTGGACTCCCCACTGATACTGGGGTTCTCTGGCCCGCAGGTTCGCTCCCTGGAGGCCCACATGTACCCCGAAAAGCTGAAGGTGATCGCTCAGCAGGTGCAGCTCCAGCAGCAGCAGGAACAGGTGAGGTTGCTGCACCAGGAGAAGCTCGAGCGCGAGCAGCAGATCCGAACGCAGGTGAGTGTGGCCCAGACACCCCCAGGCACTGACACACAGGGGGTTGGTTTGGTGGTGAACTTGGCATCTCCTGTGGGCAGTGATGTGCTGGCAAGGCTCCCACCCTTGGTGATTTGGGAAAGAGGTGGCCCAAAGCCCCCCACAGAGCTTGGGGCTGCGCTTGCAGGCACCCCGTGTTTCATGGAGGGACTGTGGACTAGACCACCTATGGTGGCTTCCAAGAGGCTCCGTTCCCTGGCACAGAGGGGTTTGTACAGGGAAGGTCACTTGCTGCCAGGCAGGGTTTCATCTCAGGGGCTTCACTTTTCTCTGGGTGGCTCCCACTGAATTTTAGGGATCCCCAAACCACTCCCTGCCACCCAACAGTCTTGGAAAGGGGAGCGTCAAGCTGGCAGGCGGTGGGGATGGGAACCTTCAGCCTTTCCCCTGAGACACCTGGATTTGCCAGTGGTGCAGGGAGGAGGCGAGCGCTGTGCCAGCACCGGTCCCTGTGCGCTGCCGCCCTCGAGCCCAGCCCAGGGCCACGCCACTCCAGGAGCTTCAAAGGGAGGGAAGAACACCAGCTTCTTCCCCCTTCTTGGGCTTCTGCAGAGCTGTGTCCCTGCAGGGTCCCTGCCGGCCGCCTCCCAGGGAAGTTCAGCCTATTTTTAGGTGAACTCTCCATAGCCTCCTGCTAGGGCGGATCTTCCCATCCGCTGCTCAAGTGAGGATCTCCGAGGGATATGGGGAATTCCTGGCCATGGAGGGGCTGGCACTTGCCTCTCCTGGCTTCAGAGCCCAAATCATTGCCCTTTGGGATACGGGGAATCCTTCGTGTTCCACTTTGCAAAGCTGAGGTGGCAGCAGCTTTCAGCTGGCATCCTCCTGGATCCACTGGGATGGAGAACTGGGGCAGCCGAGTGATGCTTCAGCTTTTATGGAGTTTGGGCTCTGTGAACAAGCGCGAGGTTCTCCCCACACCGCCGTGCCCAGGTCCCTGCTCACCAGGCTTTCCCTTCTGTCCCCAGCTCCTGCCATCACATGCTCCCCCAGCGCCCACCCACCACCCCACCGTGATCGTTCCAGCGCCGCCTCCCTCCCATCACGTCACCGTGGTCACCATGGGCCCATCCTCGGTCATCAACACGGTCTCCACGTCCCGGCAAAACCTGGACACCATCGTTCAGGTAAGCTGGGGAGCGGTGGGGGGTTTGGCAGTGGGGGGCTCGGGGGGTCCCTAACCCCTGGGGTGGGTCAGAGGGGACCCCAGCGATGTCCTGACAGCCGGTGTGTGCCCCGGGCAGGCGATCCAGCACATCGAGGGCACGCAGGAGAAGCAGCTGCAGGAAGAGGAGCAGAGACGCGCCGTCATCGTGACACCGGCGCGTGCCTGCCCCGAGCCCTCCGCCTCCGACACTGCCTCTGACACCGAGGGCAACGACAGTGACTCCATGGACCAGAGCAAAGAAGAGCCCTCGGGGGATGGGGAGCTGCCCTGACACCCCCCGGCCAGCAGCCGGGGAGGGAAGCCGGGGCAGGGGGGGGAAACGTCAGAGAATATGCTGAAATTTTTAAAAAATACAACGCGATTTGGGTCTCTTTTATGACCTTTTTCCAATACTGTAAAGCAGAGCGTTAGAGGCAGGCAAAGGTCACCCTTCAGCTCCCGGGGGGGTGGGGGCTTGGGGGTGGCCACAGTGGGGCACGGGGGGCTCAGGGCACGGTGGGGGGCATTGGGGACGGGGGTCACAGCCCCCCACCCTGGTTTGTCACCCCCCACCTGCCGACCCACAGGGAATCCTGCCAAGCCGGCAGCAGTCCCGCTGTTCCTGATGGTGATCCCTTGGGACAGGGCCTTTGGTTGGGATCTTAATTTGGTTTTTTCCTTCTCTTGTGTTTTTTTTTCTTTTAATTCAATGTTCGTTTTTAAGCAGGGGGGAGATGCCAAGTGACATGGCAGCATAGGCAGGACAGGGATCCCCAGCATTGGGGTACCACCATGGCTCCTGCACCCCATGTGGGGCAGGGAAAACCCCCTTGGAGAGTAAAATAATCCTGGGATGATGCCATTTGAGCATGGTAGGAGGGCTGGCATATGCCACCCCTCCCTGGCATTTCCAACACCCACCTCCTTGGCACAGGGATGGCAGATTGGGGGCTGATTTTTACACCCCACCCCTGTCCCTGTGCCCATCCCCGTCCCCCTACCCCGTTCCCATCCCTCCTTTAAGCACTTAATCTGGTTTGTGGGGTCCGTCAGCTCCGAAGAGCTTTTCTATTTCGTGATTGTGTTGCTTGGGTCTGTTGTGGCGGGTGGGGGGTCCCCATTTTGTGCGTCCCCCCCTCGCCCCGCTGCCCCCCACCCGGCTGTAGGGTTTTAGGCCAGTCTTGTGTAGAGCCTCGGTGGTATTCAGTAGGTTCCCCCCCAGCTGCAGCTGTTTCTCGGTTCCTTTCCCTTTTTTTTTTTTTTTTTTTGTTTTGGGATTTTTTTGGTTTTGTTGGTTTTTGGTTTTTTTTTTTTGTATTTTTTTTACAATTTTCAGGTCTTTGTGTTGATTGAGAAGCTATTCTATTTTGTTAAGAAAGTTGAAAAAAAAAAAAGAGGCTCGTGCCTTTGTAAAGAAACAAAATAAAGTTTGTACTTGGTTTTTTAGAAGCTCGGTCCCGCTGTTAACCTTTGTGGGGACAGGGATGGAGGTGAGGGGACATCTGAGCTGGTTTTAATGAGGCCACACAGCTGAGGGGGGCTGGGTCAGACTTTGTGCCCACTTGCCCCAGGGATGGGAGTATCCATCTCTCTATGGCTCTCCATGGAGCTGACTCATGACTTGGGGTGGGGGTACTCATCTCCCTCCATGTTATTTTGGGGGAGGCACCCTTCTCTTCCCACAGAGCACCCACCTCTCAGCATCCTCCCATGGCCGTGGGTCCCTCCTGCTGCCCCTCCCCGCCATGGCCATCTGTGGTGTCCAGCCAAGGGGTGGCTCCTGCCTGCTGCCAACCATCACCCCCTGCTCCACACCACTGCCCCCTTCCCACCCCCCATCTCGGGTTCAGGGTCTCCCCCTGCTTCCAAACTTGGGGAACTGTTCTTTGCCCCTTTCCCCGAGAAAAAGCTGGGTCACAGCCTCCCCAGAGTGGCTCCTGTCGTGATGGAGCCCAGGGGTCACTCTGCCAGGGCCAGGCTTTGGGGACAGTGCTGGGTGGCTGTTCCCTACAAGCAAGGGTGCCAGGTGCTGGTGCCACTGCCGCTGGCTGTGGGGGATGACACTGCCCTGCACCACGCTGGCAGTGCAGTGACAGTGGGGACACCAGCAGGGTGGAAGGAACATGTCCTTTCAATGGGGTGTATGGCATTGCCTGGAGTTGGTAACCTGTGGTGGCTTGAGGGGACATCAAATCAGCCCAGGACGTGATGCTTGGGGACATCCACCTTTGGGGATGGATGAGGACACTGCAGTGCAGTGATGCTCAGCTCTCCCTGTCCACAAAACCCTGCTCCAGCCCGAACGGAGCTGCAGGAGCTGAGGCAGCCCAAGGAGCCCCACTACCCCACACCAGCAGGATTCTGGGGTGGGGACAGTGTCCACAAAGGAGACAGAGGAGTCCTACAGGAATTTATTCTAATAAAGGGAGAGAGGCACCCATTTCTCCTACCACTGGAATGGGGACTGTGACCCCGCATGAGCAGTGCCAGCCCGGGGACCCCAGGCCAGGAGGTGTCCTGTGCCCTCGCATCCCTGACACGAGCCATTCCCAGCACTGCCGCTGTGTCCCATCTCTGTCCCCATCCCCAGGGCCCCTGGGAGCGGAAGAGCGGCGGCGGCAGCATCTGTGCGGGCAGCTGCCTGCCCTGCCTGCCCTGCCTGCCCTGCCCCGCGCCGACGCCGTATAAATAGAGGCAGCGAGCGGCAGGGAGCTCCTGGCAGCCACCATGAAGGGCCTCAACCTGCTCTGCTGCTGCGTGGCCTCGCTGCTGCTCCTCGGCACCGCAGGTACGGCCGGGCTGGGGCTCCCGGGGGCTGGGGGCACTCCGGGGGCTGGGGGTGCCCGTGGGGCTGTGGCTGCTGGCAGGGCTATGGGGTCCCCATGGGGCTGGGGGTGCCCTTGGGACTGTGGGTGCCTCTGGGGCTCTGGGTGCCCAGGCTTATGGGGTCCCCATGGGGCTGTGGGTGCCCTTGGGACTGTGGCAACTCCACGGGGCTGGCGGGTCCCCATGTAGCTGGGGGTGCCCACAGGGCTGGGGGTCCCCACGGTGCTGCAGGTGCCTGTGAGGCTATGGGTTCCTACAGGGCTGTGGGGACCCCAAGGGGCTGTGGGACCCCTGTAGGGCTGCAGGTGCCCATGGGGCCGTGGATGTCCGTGGGGGAGTAGGTGCCTTTGGGGCTGTGGGCACCTAGAGGTGTGGGGCCATGGGTGCCTGTTGGCTGGGGGTGCTTGTGGCGCTGTGAGCACCTTTGGGACTAGGGGTACCTGTAGGGCTGCAGGTACCTGTCGGTCTGTGGGTGCCTTTGGGGCTGTGGGTATCTGTGGGGGCCCTGCAGGGTTGCAGATAGACTTGTGGGTGCCTGTGGGACTGAGTGCAGGAGAAGCTCTGGGGTGCGCAGTGAGCCCAGCCCTGGAGCAGGACAGGGTGGCAGGGGTACCGCGGTCCGGTCTCCTCAGCAGCTTTTCCAGGGCTGCAGTCACCCCAAAATGTGCAGGGAAACGTGTTGGGAGGCTGTGGACAGGAGGGGATGGGGGGAGGTGCAGATTGGGGTCCCTCTCACAGAGTCAGGTTGGGCGCAGGGGCCGTGCTGCCGCGGACATGCCTTTGGGTCAGTGTCACCTGTGCCTGCCGTGGTGGCTTGATTTTGGACCGTGAGGACTTCGGGGGGGGCAAGGGGGTGTTCCAGGGCACTGGGGATCTCTGAGGACCCTGGATCCTCTTCCCCGGGCTGTCCCATCCCCGCTTCGCTCCCCGGGTGCCCGGCCGGGTGTCCCCGGGGCGGCGCGGCGGGGTGGCATCGCTGGTACCCTTGCTTGCCCTTGAGTTAATTCGGGCTGGTTCTCTGCCTGGCCGGGCTCCGGCGGCCGCGCAGCCGGGAGGGGGGCGGCTAAGTATGGAAACAGCCGTGTAAGGGGACACTGTGCCCCGGCAGCCCCCCCGGCCGCCGCCCCCCCCGCCCCGCGCCGCCGCGGCCCCGCGCGGGCACCCGCAGCTGCCGCCTGCCAGCACCCGGCACCCCCGGCCCCGCCGAGTTTTGGCCTTTTAAGGGCATCTTGGGCCATTCTCGGGAGTGAATGGGTTTGGGGACCGGCGACACACCCCGATAGAGGTGGGGTGACCTCCGTGGGGTTGCGGGTCCAGTCTGTGGAAGGCGGTTGGAAAAGTATTCTGCGGGCATGGCTGGTGGCTGGTGCCACTCCAAGCGGGGCTGGTGGCCTTGTGGGACATCAGAAGCTTGTCACCATGGTGGGTGACCACCAGCCCACGTCTTGGTTTGGCTGAGGCTGGCATGGCACAGCACCAGGATCCCCCAGCTCAGAGGAGGCTCTGGGGCCAGGAGCCCCAGGACCAGCTCTGAGGGGTCCCCCAAGTCCCCACCTGTTTATTGGGGGTCACATATTTCACCCCAGTACTGCAGGTTTCCAAGAAAGCTCTAAGCAGTGGCATGTCTCCTGCCCATGCTTCTGCTCCTCAGGGACCAACGGGATTTGTAGGATGAGTTTTGCTTTTCCTTTGGCTCCAAGCTGAACTCTCAGACCCAGCTCCTTTGGGGTGCAGGGAGTGGCTCAGAGGGTGTGTTTTTTCCATTTTTGGGACATGTCTTCCCACTCAACCCCTGTTGGTGCCTGTGGGGATTCCATGGGGCTGTGAGGCTGCTTGGGAAGAGAAGGGAGTGAAAGTCCAGTGGAGAACCAGAGGCTTCATTGGAACATCATGGCAAGGTGTGGTCCTTAGGGCTCAGTGGCACCTGGGGCTGCCAGGACCCTGCCACCATTCCCAGAGGTCAGGGTGGGAATTGCCCTGCGCCTGCGCTCTGACAGCCCCCGCCAAATCAGCTCAATGCACATGTGGCCGGGGCTGGCAAAGCTCCCTTCGGTTGCCAGGAGCCTGGCAGGGACAAGCACCCACCGTGGGGCTGGGCAGTGGCTCATGCCGATGGCACTCGCCCAATACTCCTCCTTCTGCTCCTGCCCAGGGGAACACACTCACACCTCAGGCAGAGCCCAGCCATCCCTTCCAGGCAGGGTGGCCCCTGTGGCCACCAGGGATGGGCCATGGGGATGCTGGCAGGGCAGTACCCAGACACTGTGCTCAGCAGCTTTGCCCTAGGGACCCCTTGGCCTGCAGCCATCATGGATTTGAGTGGGAGGGCAATTCCAGGCTGTGCCATCACTGCCTCTGAGCTGAGAGAGGGCTTGGGGAAAGCCCTGGCACAGTGGTGTCCTCCTGCAGGACACTGCAGGGCTGGCACAGACCCCTGCTGGTGACAGCAGGTGTGAGCCTCAACTCCTGGGAGTCCTCATCCTGCCTCATTCTGGAAGGTGTCACCTCAGGATGAGCTCCATCACCATGTTCTCATGGCATCTTGGGGTGTTCCCCATCACTCAGGATTTGTCACCTTGGAATGTGTCACTTTAGGGTAGGCTCCACCTCCCGGGTCAGAACACCTTGGGAGTGGGACTGTGATACTTTGTTTGGGCTCAGGGCCCTGGGCACAGGAGCCATGGGGACACCCCACCCTGACCATCCCAGGCCAATGGCCCCCCCAGTAATCAGCCTCCCCAGAGGTGGGGACCCCTGTGTCCCAGTGACACCTCACCGGACTTGTTCCACCCTCCAGCACCAGCACAGCCATGGGCACCGCTGCCATTGGGTGTGTGTGAGACAAGGGTACCTCAGGTGCCTTGGGTGCTTGTGCCACCTACATCCCTGTCACACCCCTGGTGCCTCACCCTGAGGAGACCCTGGTCCCTGTGGGTGCCCTATCTTACTCCTAAGCTGTTGGCTGAGCAAAGTGAGGCAGATGCTGGGCAGCTTGGCTCTGCTGTGAAACCCTCTCCATAGCCATCCTTGTCCTGGTTTGTAGGTCACATCCAGCCGGGCAGGAAGGCCAGGACACCTCGCTTGTGCATGGCCCTGGTGGCACAGAGGTACCAGCAGGTCTCTGTGGGCTGGCACCAGGCTGGGAGGGCTGTGCCCTGCCCAACACTCTTGCCACGTTCCCACTGTGGCCCACTTGCCGAGCTGGTGAAATCCCAGCCTGGCCATTGTGTCAGGGTGACCAGATTGCTCCTGGAATTGCCTGTTCCCTGAGCACTGCAGGAATAGCAGCAGCCCCAGGGCTGTGCAGGACTCCACTGAGCTATTTCCAGCCCACGGGGACATTTCCCTTCTAAATGACAACTGGAGGGAGCTGTGAGCTCCTGTGCCAGTGGGGGCTGCAGGAGGGGCAGGGGAGGCCCTGGACAGGCACCCCAAGCCAGGATGGGGTGTTGGCAGTGGCAGCACGGCCCCAGTGCCAGCTGGGCATGTGGCTTGACCCTTGGGGTCACACAGCCCTGGGTACACTCTGGAAAAGGGCTTGGAGCTGTGTGGCCCTGTCCATGTGCTGGTGTCCGCAGCGCTGCCAGGTCAGACCCGAGGGCTGGTGCTCCTGCTTGGCATGGCCAGGCAGTGTCTGCCCTGACATTCCCATGGATTTGAGGATCTTGTGGGACATCAGGCATTAGAATCCAGGCTGGCAAGTCCAAGGGGTGACTGGGTGACCAGGAATGCTTGGGATGACCCAAGGAGGGATGGGCAGCCAGGAAGTCTTGCCCTGAGTGCACAGAGGGTGTCCCTCAGGGGACATCCCTGGGGTGGGTTGGCAAAGCCTCCCATGGCTGGAGGCCAGGGGACAGGAACAGTGGGACCTCCTGGACATCCTTCCTCTGGAAGAAGGGGCTCTTCCAACTCCAGCCATGCCACAGCGTGTCCCTCGGGTCCCCCAGCATTCCCCCAAGCTGCAAGGGACGCCGCAGGTGGATGTTCCTCAATGTAGAGTGTGACACCAGCCTGTGCCAAAATACCTGATGTTTCCTGGCCATCTGCTCCCTGACGGACCCAGATCTCATCAGCCAGGAAGCAGCAGGTGCTTCATCTCCCACCTTCCTCATCTTCGTGTCTTCTGCAAGTCAGGATTCAGGGTTCCTTACAGACCTTAAGCATAGGTAGACACTGGAAGAAACACCCTGCAGCAGTGATTCCCTATTTTCATCTCTATTTAGAACGCTCCAAGCCTGGTTTTAATCCCTTTGGTAGATCCTGATGAGGTTTCTTTACTACATATTAATAAAAATATAATATGATTCTATCCAACCATTTACAGAAATCAAATAACTTCATAACTTTTTAAACTAAACCTAACATTTTCTGTACAGATGAGGTCAAGTTAGTTTGACAAAACTGTTTCCTAGGCCTTCCTCTGCATTGAAAACCAGGAATATATTTGCTTTATGCTGGTGTTTTGGGATCACAAAGCCTCTGGGACGTGATGATGTGTCTGGGCATCCTGGGTTTTGGGGTGCACTAGGGTCTGGAGAGCCAACCCCATCCTCAGCCCCATCCTTGTGGTTGTATCCTCTGGGCTGCTTGAACCCTTGTGGGATGCTTTGCTCTGAAGGCATTGGCCCAGCTGACCCCAAACAGGAGCTGGAGCCGGGCTCCCACCTGCTCTGAGTCCTGGACTGGCAGGGCCACGAGCTGGAGGAGCACTGGGGGGATGGCCCTGAGTGGAGGCCATGGGGGCCCCACAGGGCCTGGAGGGCAGGGACATCACCATGAAATGGGGTCTTACAGGAAAGGAAGGGTCTGTACTGGGTCCAGCTGGAAAATCCCATGAATTCCCTGACAGCTTCTTTGTGTCCAGTCATTTTCTACGAGGTTTTTAATGAGGTTTTAAAGGCTGGAATAAAGGCAGGGTTGCATATTTGGGATAACAAGTCCTGCCAAGACCCCCCCAGGAGGACACGGGGAGCACAGGACTTGCAGGAGCCAGTGGATAATACCCCCAGGGAAGCAGGGACTGGGATCTGGGCAGGGGAAGGGGGCGTGTGAAAAGCCATCCCCACAGCCCTGCCATTGCCGGCCCCACGCTCAGGGCTCCGATTTCTGCTGGAGGGGGAGAGTGTCCCTTCAGGACCACCTGTGCCCATCTGTCCCTTCTCACCGTCCTCCTGGAGGACCCGTTTTGCCATCAGGTCATTGCTGTTCTGTACGTTCCTGTGCAGGGATGGGGGGGACACCGTGATGTTCAGCCATGCCCCTCCTTCCCACACAGGCAAACCAGCCACGGCATCCTGTGGCACCCAGAACTGGGCCGTGGGGTCTCCATCCCTGCTGTCACCACCTGGGAAAGTGTCCCCTGACAGCTCATAAAAGTCCCAGCATGAGACAGAGGTGGCCGGGGCAGTGCAAGCCATGGACCCGGCAGGGAGGTCAAGTCCCCGAGGGGAAAAGGGCGAGGTCTCCTCTCCGATGCCACCCATCTGCTTGGCACAATGCAAGGTGTGAACACGGGGAGCCCCGGTGTCACTTTACACCGTGGCTGTCCCCTCTCGGAGCCCACGGGGGCCCCCAGGTGCGGACGTCACCCTTGGCTGGCAGCGGGGCGAGGGGCTGGGGCCAGCGGCCGAGGGGGCGGGGGCTTCAGCGGGGCTGCTCCTCCCGATCCCCCGTACAGTTGCTGTGCCGTATTTTTAGCCTCCAGAGGGTGTTAAGCCCGTAACCTTCGGCCCATTTTGCACTCATCAGCTGGCCATGTGCAGGTCAGCACAATTCACCATGGATCGGGAGACCATGTAGGGGAAACAGGGAGAAGGAGGTGGAGAGGGGACAGGGACTTTGTGTAAGACCTTGGAGATCATAGGAAATAAAGCCCGTGACCACCACGCCGGCAGGGACATCCCCCTCCGAGCACCTGGGGCATATTTCCCTTTTTCCACAAAGGATGGCTCATGGTGGGCACTGGCTTTGCTGTTGTGCCTGGCCATGGTGGGTGATGGCCCCTCTGGGTCAGAGGGGACACACAGACCCCAGACAAAGCCCTCAGGACTCTCAGAGTCTCTTCCGTGCCTGGTCCTGCCCTCCTCCTCTGCTTTGACCCTCACTCCTCTCCCAGCCCTCAAGGTCACCAGCTGTTTTGGGGCCCAACTGAGAATATCCCTGTTCCCATCAGCTGAGGGGACCCTCCATTGACTCAGGCTGGTTCCCAGGCCACCACAGTAGGGCAGGGGCATGTTGCCCCCAGCCACTCAGGGCTTTGCAGGTCAAATGTAGATATTCCCATTCAAGCTGCTCCTGCAGGGTCCAAGGGGTCTCACAGGAAAGTGACCTGAAGGACAGGGGTGGAAGGGAGGGGGGTGGGAGTTGCCCAGCACTCCCTCCCTCCATCTGGGAGCTGAACTGGGAGCCTGGAGGCACCTGTGAGCTGTGTGCCAGCAGAGGACAGGGAGGTCAGAGCAAGGGTGACCTGTGCATCCGGTTTGGGCAGGGTGAGGGGCCGTGGCAGCGGCTGCAGCTCTGCTGTGCCAGGGAATCGAGAGCCACTGGGAATGAGGGCAGGCTGGGGGGCAGCCTGTCCTTCTCAGTGCCCGCTGCTGCCATGGCACAAGCCTCCCAACGCAACTTGATCCCAGCTCACAGCCCCACCAGCCCCGGTGCCACGGAGATACAACCACACAGCCAGTATCCCCGGACACGGCAAACTGGGTTGAGGGCTCTGGGGCTGGCACCATGCTGACCCCAGCCCAGCTCCTCTGTGCTCGGTCACCACAGTCCCTGTGGCCAAGCCCAGCGAGCTCCAGCTTTGCCAAGGTCCTGCTGGACACAGCCCTGTACCTCCTGCACAGACACGGCACCAGAGCCGGAGCAGAGGGCTGGCCATGCCCACTCTCCTCCTGCAGCCTGGGTCGAGGTGGCCTTTTTCCTGCTTGGCATCTGCCTGCCAGTTGGAGTACAAAGGAATTATTTTCCTCTGAAACGTTCCCCTGGCATGAGACTTTGGGGGGATTATTTAGGCTAGCAGCAACTGTTTGTAACGGAGACAGTATAGCCATGATCTTTTATTTTTGGCACCCGCTGACTGATGTTAAATTGCAGTTGGAGCCTATGGAAAATACGGATGGATTCTCCTGGGCCACAGAACACACTCATTGTGTCCCAGCAGCCGCACGGCATGGCACATGCCTTCCTAGTGAAGGGACACTCACAATAAATAGCTCCCGAGCCCTGTGGCCAGGGTTAGTCCCTGCCTGTGGAAGGCAGGACTCGATGCTGGGCAGCCCCTCATGCCAGGAAGCCCCTTCCTCCTCTTCCCCCTCACTTCACTGCCCACCTTGGCTGGTGTGATGCTCTCTTGAGTCAGGGCTGGGGAAGGACCCTTTTAACCTGCCAAGTGCCCACAGCCCCTCAAAATCTGCTATTTTTACTCCTTTCCCCGTTTTTAGGGCAGCTTTGCCACCTTCCTGCAGTGCTTCGAGGTGGGCAGCAGCCCCAGTGCCAGGCAGCTAGGGCCAGCAGAGCCATAGAGCCCCTGCCAGCTCCGCTTTGCCCCCCACAAACACATCTTTGCACCCAACTTGTTGCAACAGGGACAGAAAATTGAACTGGAGCTGGAGAAGGCTCAGGGTAGAGTTTAACCCTCTTGGTACCAGCCACAACTCATCCCTCAGGGCCCTGGCGGGTGCCCTGGTGGCCACGTGCCAGCGCGGGTGGGACTGACCGAGCTGTTCTCATCGTTTAGAGCCGCGCGCCCCCAGCACGGGCCATGGTGATGGTGCTGCCGAGAGCCCCCTGCCAGCCACGGAGCCCCGGCTGGAGGAGAAGGCAGCCGATGGCAGCCCTGAGGAGGAGCAAGACAGTGGCACTGCCAACGCCTCCTTGCCCGGCGTCGCTGAGGAGGGACGTGGAGCTGGGGAGAAAGAGCCAGCGGGTGGCCTGAGTGGGGGCCTGGGGCCAGGGGACAGCCAGACAGAGGAGATCAGCGAGGACCAGGGCCAGGGAGAACAGAGCTCAGGGGAGGATTTTATGGCAGCTCATCATGGAGGGAGCCATGGGCCTGGCACACAAGATGACATCCATGCCCAGGAGGATGAGGAGCCCAGCACAGAGAAAGGAGGCTCTGAGGAGGAAGGGCAGCCTGAGGAAGAGGAAACAGAGGAGCCAAGTGCAGCATCTGCTCCCGAGAGAGAGGAGGAAAGGGATGAGCAGAGCTCAGAGGAAGAAGATGACGAGCAGGGAGAGTCTGAGGAAGGTGAACATGGGGAGTCTGAGGTAGATGGAGGCAAGGAAGAGTCTGAGGAGGGAGAATCTGAGGAGAAAGAGTCTGACGAAGATGGTGACAGGCCAGAGAACGAAGCTGAAGAGAGTGACAAGGAAGCAGCCAGCACTTCCAACAAAAAGATCCAGAACAAACCAGCAGCTGCTGGCACAGGAGAAGCCAGGGATGGCCCTGCCAGCTGCCATCACCCACCCTGTGGGGATGCAGCAGAAGACCCACCGCCAGCAGTGGAAAACCCGCCAGTGGTGGAAGACCCACCAGCAAAAGAAGGCCCAACAACAACAGAAGACCCACCAACAGCAGTGGAAGACCCCCCAGCAGCAGAAAACCCCCTTGCAGTGGCAGAAAACCACCTAGCAGCAGCAGACCCCCCTGCAGACAAGACCCCACTGGCAGGAACAGAGGTCCCCAGCCAGATAGGTTGGAGTCTTTTCTTGTGGGTGTGCTGTAGCGGCGAGAGTCAACCTGGCGGAGCTGAGCTTGGCACGTTAAACCTCACCTAGTGCATGGCCCTCTCCTAACGCTTGTGCTTCCCCACCCGCCCCTAACTGCACTCGGCCGTGGGCAGCGAGGCCGCAGCAGGATGCCCATGCAGGCGCTCATCGCAGTGGTGCCAAAAATGACTGATGTTCCCCTCACTCCAAGTCCATGATTTCTCCTCAGGGACGTAGACGTGGATAAAACTTTTAACCTCCAGGCCCCTTTCAGCACTCGCAGATCTCCTAAAGACTCTTTATCCATCACCCGCAGAGTCCTCCGGGCCCTCGGCTTGTGCAGGGGCAGGATGCTCCCAGGATACTGGGGCTCCCAGGATGGTGGGGCTCCTCTCCACCAGTTCTTGGCTTGTAGGGAAGGTGTGAAGAACCAATCCAGGCCAATGAGCTGCTGAGGCACCAGCCCCGCTCAATCAGTGAAAGGCTAACTAGGGGAAAGGGATACCCCCACCATGATTTCCTAGAAACATTTGTGGACTTTGGCCCACAGGTTGGGCAGCAACCTTCGGACCCAGATTAGTATTTTTGTTGTTTCCATCTGTAACGTCCCAGCTCAAAAAGCCTCCCATTTTTCCCAAAAGGCAGTCCCAGTTTGGTCTCTGTGTCTTCACTTGGCAAGTCAAAAGGTCTTCCTCAGCCCAACACTCAGTAGGTGTTCAACACAGTCTCAGGGCTTAGTGGTGCCCTGCTTTATCCTGGTGTCCCAACCTGTCCCCAAGCCCCTGCTAAAGTCTGACCCAGCTCGCCATATCAAAAAGCTCTTGGAGGCTCCTGGTGTGCCAGCAGCTCCATGGCGACGACACCTCTGTCTCCCTGTTTTGGGGACACCGGGGTGCCTTCCCCACTGGAGGCAGCTGCCTCATGCTCTCCATGCCTGCTACGGAGCCATGAGGGACAGGGTGCTCTGCAGAGGGCTCCAGGGGGATATGGAGGCAGAGGTGGGAGAACTGGGAGGGAACAGGCCCACTGGCAAAGGCAGGGGAGCCAGGATGGGCCAGGCTGGCCTGTCCCCCAAGAGCTGGAGCCAGCCCCAGCCTCAGCACCCACATCTCCAGCTCACCGTGTAGTTTTTTGGGGGAGGGGGCAGACAGAGAGGCGGCAGCACAAAGCCTGCACTCGAGGCCAAGCCCCGTGGAGCCGCAGCTGCCGGGGGAAGTACCAGGGCCCCGATGGGCAGCAGCTGCCACGTGTGCTCGTGCTACATCCCAACCCCGGGAGCCCCTTCCAGGCACATCCTTTGCATTCCCCACCAACAGCCAGCCCCTCCTTGGAGCCAAGCAGTTGCCCATGACGCTTCCCCCAGCAGCCACAGTCCTGGCAGCCTCCAGGAGCCTGTGCAAAAGGGAAAGCACGTGGCATGCCAAGGGTGACAGCGGCTGCTGCGGGCATGGCATGTCCGCAGACTCGGGGTGTGTGCGCTCCCCATGCCCTTTCCTTGGCAGTCGCTTGTGTGTGCTCCTGTGTGGGTTCCTCCTCCAGCACTAACAGGTCTCCTTGCTTTCTCCTCCAGAAGAGGTTGAAGATGCCAGTGAGCCGACCAAGCGTGACCGGTCCCACTTGGAGAGCACCCTCAAGCTGAACGAGGAGAAACCTGCCGATGATGTCTCAGGTGAGTGGGCCATGCATGCCCTGCACTAAGACCATGGACAGGATTTTCCTTCTCTTCTGTTTTGATTTTAACCTTGCTTCTTGCAGATCTAGTAATGCCAGATCTTCAGTAGCAGCCCTTTAGCTGCTCTTGGGTTAACATATTTTAGGTATTTTAAAGACATGCCCGAGGGCTTACAAGAATTAGGAGGGTATAGAGGCTGGAAGATGCAGATGGTGAATAAGGCACATCCCTGCTCAAAGAAACCTGGAGCAACTTGTCATAAAGGGTTGGGATTTTTATTCCAATTATATATTGGATTTTGCTACTCTAAGGTTTGCTTGTGCTGGCCCTGTTGGCAGTTTGGGCTGGAAAGGCAGTGGTAAGAGATACTGTGGAAAAAGCTCCTCCTTTTTCTAGCAAGCAGCTCAGGGGCCATGCCAGGGGGCCGTGGCACCATGGTGGAGGGCTTTTTGGGATCGTGGGTGTTGAGTGCTAAACAGCACTTAGAACAGATGCTACTTCCATCAGCTGCTGGGAGGAGATGGGGACAGTGCCCAGTGGGAAACATTAGCAGGGGAGAGGCATCAAAGTCCTAGAACAGCTTGGGTTGGGAGAGATGGTGAAGACCATCTCGTTCCACCCCTCTGCCATGAGCAGAACACCTTCCGTAGATCAGGTTGCTCCAAGCCCTGTCCAAACCTGGCCTTGGACACTTCTAGGTATGGGGCAACCACAGCTTCTCTGGGCAAAATGTGTGACTGGGATAAGTTTGGCCAGAATTTCAGCTGTAAGCCAAGTCCCTTGATCCATGGCTGGGCCACCCTCAGGTCCTGCAGGGAATGTCCCTCCTGCAGGGAGGGGCTCACCTGGGGTTTGCCTCTCACCTGCCCACATGCTTTGTCCCCCAGGAGTATTGCAGCGGCTGAGGAAGATCTACCACTCCTCCATCAAGCCC
Organism: Aphelocoma coerulescens; assembly: GCF_041296385.1. Taxonomy (NCBI): domain Eukaryota; kingdom Metazoa; phylum Chordata; class Aves; order Passeriformes; family Corvidae; genus Aphelocoma; species Aphelocoma coerulescens. The sequence goes on from NC_091028.1 coordinate 2,830,316, forward strand.
CTGGAACACTCCTACAGATACAACGAGCTGAGGCAGCATGAGATCACAGGTAATGCCACGGGCATGGGGGTCTCCAGCACCAGCAGGTCCTTGGGATGCAGATAACAGCGCAGAGAGCAGATCATGGAAAGCCTCGGATAGTGTGTCTTCCTTTGCAGCCTTGCAAGGAATCCATTAACACACTGGATTTGAGGCCATGCCCTAGTGAACCCAGCAGCAGGAATTCCTGCCTCTGCCTCAGCCCATCTGCTGTCAGGGCCATCTGTGTGGGCTGAGCATTGAGCCCTGCCTGCCTCGGGTCTCCCACCTGCTCAACATCAATGCCCTGTACCCCTGCCAAGCAGAGATCACGGTCCAACAAAACAGGCTTGGCAAGGAAGCTCAGAACCTCTCAAGGCTGGGGATGAGCTTCCTGGGGGTGGCTGGAACTGGCATCCTTCCTGCTGGGTAGAGGACACAGCCATGTGGGCAGGGTATTCCTCAAGCTCCACAGCCTTCACTCATCCTGAGAGCTGGAGTTCCCAACCGTTGGCAATCTCAGACACGTTGGATGGGGTGAGCAGGTCCCCGTGGCCCCAATACGGTGTGGGCTGAGCCAGGCCACACATGTGTTCCTCCGGAAGAGGAAAGTACAGCCCTGTCCCAAGATGTCACAAGCTACAGAAGTTCTTGTGACCCAGGAAACACAAGCAGCCTCATTTTCTAAGCACAGATGGCTGAAACCCAAGTCCGAATTTCCTGTTCACTGGGGTAATTCTCCTCTGAGCACCTATTCAAGCACAGGAGCCAGGGCCAGATGTCTCCTGAGCATCCAGGGGATGCTGGAGTTCCTCCTGCCAGTGTCCCAGGACCTCATGCCCATGTCAGCCTCCTGCCAAGGTCCTGAAGTTGTCCTCCTTGTCCTGCAGCTCTGCCTGCCTCCCCAGGTGTCCAGGCCCACACCTCCTGGAGCCATGCCCTCCCTCCTGGTGAGGCAGGACCAGGATACACCCTCCCCCCAGATCTTTCTTTGACAGCTGGCCTTGCTCCACCAGCACACAGGCCTCACATTCAGCTGGGCAACCTACTGGGGCACATCCCTGTAGAGCAGAACTCCTGCATTCCAGGCATCCCCACTGCGACTCCTAAGTCTGGGTCAGACTTCTGTAAGCAGGCTTGGATATCTCCCTACCCAGCCAGGCCATCTCCAGTGTAGAGCCAGTGGGGAGCACAGGGAAGTCACCCTTTGGGAGGGTAACTGAGCATCACAACATGTCCTGACTGTCACCCCATGGCTGCTAGCCTGTCCCCTGGCAACACCCCAACTTTCTCTCCGGGCTGCTCTGGTCTGTGTTGGTGATGTTTGCTGTCAGCTCAACTTGGGACACAGTTTAGGTGGATGTTTGGGGTTACAGGAGAAGCTGGTGGGCTCTAACCCCCACTTTGCTGTTCACAGCCAGAGGATGCAGCCCCCAGCCTCAGTTTCCAGCCCTCAGGACATCCTACCCTACCCTTAATCCATCCCATGTCCAAGGAGCCATCTCCCTGCCCCTTTTTGGGAGGAAACAAGTGTTTAGGTGTTTCCCAGGCTCCTGCTGGCTTCCTCCCTCTCAGCTCCTGAGGAAACAACCATTAACCCTTCTGTTTTCCCCGCCTCTCTCAAACCCAGGCCCTGAGCAGGACTCACTGCAGACAGCAAGTCCTGGTGTTCCTCCTGGCCTCAGCTCAACATTCCATAGTCTGTTCCACCTCACTGTGAGGAACAGCCACCCCTCAGGCTGACAGTCCCTAGGTCAGGTCTCAGCACACCCTGCTGTGTCTTACAGGGCACCCTCACAGTGCTGTGACCCTGGAGCTGGCAACCCATAGTCCCCTCCTGGCCCCCAGGGAAGAGCACAGGGATGCTGTACTGCCTCCAGTCCTTGTCTCAGCTGTGAGACATCCCGGTCATGCTCCACTCCAAGATATTTCTATGGACACCAAACTTCTTGAAGGATCTCTGACAGCCCAGCCATACCCTGGCACACACAACCCCATCTGGAAACCTACAGCTCAGCAGTTTGCCTTTCATACCCACAGATCCAGCTTTTCCCAGTCCCTCATTAGCAGTGTAATCAGAGAAACCTGCACATTAGTTACAGGGTTGGCCCAGGGAACTCTCTTGACCTTGCAGGGCAGGTGAGGACACAGTGGAGCTCAGGGAGCCTTCTGAACACTTCCCCTGCATAGTGCCCTGTCTTGATCGGGTTCATTTCATCAGTGGTGTCCCTGCGGGCTGGGAGGTGCTCCCAACTCCCCGCTGTGCCCTCTCTCTGTGGTGGGGGGAGGCTGGAGGGCACAGAGCTGCCAGCTCAGCTGGCTGGGAGGAGCAGGACAGCTGGGAGAGCTTTGGGGCAGGCCTGTCATGGAATATGTGTGACCTTTGGAGGTGTAAGCCAATATAGAGGGGTGCCGTGGCAAGCACCCTGGCCCCTCCATTACATGGCAGCCTTCCATTTTGTCTCCCTTCCCATCAGCTCTGTGCACTGCAGTGTAATCCAAGGAGTTCCTCTGCTCCCCACAACATGTGAAAACTCCCATGGAGTCCTGCGGGAGCTGTGGCTGTCACCATCAATTCTGACTTGTCAGAGTGCATCTCAGAAAGCTCCCACACACCCTCTGCTTAAGCCTGGCAGATGCCATTTCCTTCTCCCTGCCTGCCACCCTCCCGCCTCTCTGCTCTGCCATCCCACATGGATGCAGACATGCTCTGGCTGGGTCGAACTCTGTGCTTGGAGGGACTATCCCTAGCTGAGGGTGAGGGATTCTCCTAGTCCAGCCGTGGGAAGCTTGCTGTGAGGTCACACCAGGTTGTGGTGCATGCTGGTGACCTTAATTACTGATATGTGCTAATTAGCAAGTGTCCCTGTGTAGGGAATGACCTCCCAGATGCCATCACCAGCCCCAGGGGCTGGGTCCAGGTGACCCTACCACTGGGGTAGTCAGGACATTGGGCTGGTGGCTGTCTAACCCTGGCTTGTTGGGCCCCGTGTGTTCGGTGGGTGATGCCAGGGAAGGCAACAATCCCAAAGAGCAGGGGCTGGGATGCAGGGCACCCCGAACCACATCCCTGCCCTGCAGGGCAGACAGGGGTTCAGTGCTTGTCCTGGGAGCTGCAGGTCGCTCCCAGGCTGTAACTCCTTGTCTCCTGCTGGGAATGCGGCCATCAGTTCCCTCCTTGTCCTGGACCACACCCGGGCTGTCGCATCCCTCCTTGGACTCACGGTTCCTTTTCTCTCTCCCCATGTCCCTCGCTAACAGCTTACCCCGGACGCACCCTGGGCTCCTCGGCCACAGGTTGGTATCGCCGCCTGCTCCCTGCACGCTGCTGGCACTGCCTGCGCACTGCGCTGCCCTCCAGCTTTCCCGGGCTCCTTTCCCAACACAGCCGCACTTCCCAGGCACCGAGCAGAGCCGGTACCTGCCATCCCCACCAGGACAATGTCCCCAGCTTGACTCTGTGTGTCCCGACAGCCCATCCTTCCCTCCAATCCTCACCTCACCCAGGCTCTGACACTTTTCCCTCTTGCTTCAAGACTGAGAGGCAGCATATTCCTCTGGCCAAGGTTCAAAGGCATTTCTGGTAGTCCTATGAGAGCAGCTGAGGGAGGTGGGGGGGCTCAGTCTGGAGAAAAGGAGGCTCAGGGGAGACCTTCTCACTCTCCACAACTCCTTGACAGGAGAGTGGAGCCAGGTAGGAGTTGGGCCCTGCTCCCAGGGAACAAGGGACAGGACAAGAAGAAGTGGCCTCAAGTTTCACCTGAGGAAGCTTGGATTGAATATTGGGAAAATTTCTTCCGAGAAAGGCCTGTCAGGCACTGGCACAGCTGCCCAGGGCAGTGGTGGAGTCCCCAACCCCGGGGGGATTTAAAAGCCGTGTGGATATGGCACTTGGGCACATGGGTGCCACATGGGTAGCGGCCTTGGTAGTGCTGGGGGAGCATTTAGAATTGGTGATCTTAGAAGGCTTTTCCAACCTAAACAATTCCATGATTGTATGTGCTGGACCTGTAGGTTTATCTCTCGCCCACGGCATGAACTGGAGGAGCCCAGCTGATAGCTCATCCTATAGAGGGAACCTCTTCCCACCCTTCACTCTCCTACATGCAGAAACTCTCCCGAATGTCCACCCTTGATCCCACAGCAGCTGTCCCAGTGATACGGACTGGCCCCTGCCCAGCAGCCTCAGCCCCCTCAGAAGCCTGAGCTGGCTCCTCCCCCTGCCTATCCTGCTCAGGGTGTGCTGCCAGGTCCCCCCAGAGGATCAGGAGATGGGAGACAGTCCAAGAAATGCCAGCCAACACCCAGCCCTTCCCCTGGGCCCAGTGCTCAGCCACGGGAACAATGTTCCTGCAGGGAAATCCCATTTTCTGTCCCTCCCGTCCTGCCCCATGGCCACGCTGTCAGACCCTGCCAAACCAGGCTCCTTTGGACATGGCCACAGCAGAGCCCTCCCAGTGCCTGGAGAGCCTCTGGCTCCCTGCCGTGCCAGCATGCCAGCAGTGGAGAGGGCTGTGGGTATTTATAGCATATTCCGATAGCTGTCTTATCTCATCTTGGGTTCAGGCGTTTGCACACGTGCTGCCGGGGTGGGCGCAGGCACAGCAGGGCACCTGGGGGAAGCACAGGCCATCGGCAGCCACGTGGGCTCGTCCCTCTGTCTGTGGGCACACGTGTCGTGAGGATACTCATGGATTTGGAAGCTTTGGGAGCGAGGGAGCCGGCCCTCTGAGGGGTGCTGGATCCATGCCATGGGCACATGGCCGGTGGTGTTTGTGGCACAGGGGTGGGACTGAAGTGTGGGTAATGCTGGGAGTCTCCCCAGGTGTTTCAGCCCTCTTAGGTGGCTTGAGGACAGAGAAGACCTTGGTGCTCGTGGCTCAGTTGAAACCAGGAGAGGAGGGAGGTTTTGCTAGGTCCTCTGCTTTGTTCAGCATCCTCGGGACAGCCTTGCACTTGGGGCAGAGGCCACACCAGGCACGTCTGCTGGGCTTGAGGACAAGGGGGGGCAAGACCTTGCCCAGGATTAATCATAGAATCATGGAATGATTTGGGTTGGAAAGGACCTTAAAGCCCATCTTGTTCCATCCCCTGCCATGGGCAGGGACACCTTCCATTATCCCAGGTTGCTTCAAGGCCCGGCCAGCCTGGCCTTGGACACTGCCAGGGATCCAGGGGCAGCCACAGCTTCTCTGGGCAACCTGTGCCAGGATCTCACACCCTCACAGGGAATAATCTCTCCCTAAATCCCATCTAACTCTGCCCTCTCTCAGTGTGAGGCCATTCCCCTGTGCCCTGTCACTCCAGACCCTCATCCAAAGTCCCTCTCCAGCTCTCTTGGATCTCCTTTAGTCACTGGAAGGGGCTCTTAAGTTCTCCCCAGAGCTGTCACTTCTCCACCCCAGAGCAGCAGTGCTTCCAAGGGCAGTCTGGCATTGCCACGTGGAAAAACCTCACAGAAAGCCACTGCTCAAGGAAAGAAAACTGCTTGGACATCCAAACTTCTCCTATGCCCAGAGCTGAGCAGCCCAAGCAGACCCAGGCTCTGCGGAGGGATGAGCTCGAGGCTCGTCTGAGCTTGAGCTGGGAGCGAGCAGCCACAGGGTGGCTGGAGAGAGCCGCTGTGATGGAGCTGCCGCCATCCCCGCCCGGCCGCCGGCGAGCTCCGGCTCTTTTCCGCTGTTCGGACCATCAAGCTGACCCAAACTGCTGCTGACAGACATGGCACGGGGACACAGCAGGGACAGATGCCAGAACAGCCCCCTCCCGGGTGGGAGATGCTTCCTCTCTCCCAGCCTCTGGGCAGCAGCAAGAGAATCCATACACGGCCTCACATCCTTGTAGCTGCCGCACTTCCTGCAGAGTTGCAAGTGCCTGGCACTGCCCACATAGCCCAGGACGGGTAGAGAGGGGCTCGAGGGGCTGTGGGTGACCAGGCAGGGGGGCTGCCCACGTCGCTGCCCACCTTGGCTCCGTGGAGCAGAGAGGGGGATGTGCAGCAGAGCCAGAGCTCACAGGTGCCCACATTCACACAGTCACACCTGGCCAGGGACGTCTTATGAAAGAGCACACAGGGACCCACCCCAAACCTCTGGCACAACATCACAGGGAAAATAGTAATAATAACAGCCATCCGTAACCTAATTAAAGCTGGCAAGAGAGCAGAGCAGCGGCGACAGAGCAGCAGAGGAATGATTAATAATGAGAGTCCAAGGTTTCAACACTTGTTTTGGTCCCATGTGAGAAGACAAGGCTGGATTCCTGCAGCTGCCAGGCAGGGAGTGGGGTGCGGGAAGAGCCATCCATCCTCTGCTTCAGAGGTGCTGCCCTGCTTTGAAAAGGAGGGCTGAGCTGCATGGATGCAGCAATGCCTCACAGAGAGATGTCCCCAGCCCATTCCCTTTCCCAGAGGTGATGTGGTGAGCCTGTGATGGGCAGAGACAGCAGGAAGAGGCTGGAATGTTCTCCCCAGCCCCTGCTCCCATGGCCAGATTGGTTCAGTGTGAAGCTGCCATGCAGTGCCCTCCAGCACCCTCGGGGCAGGAGCTCAGCACCATGGGAGCTTTGTGGCTTCCCCCACCTTTGAGATGGATTGCTGGCTTGCTGGAAAGCTGCTGGCTCCTGCGTGGGTGGCAGCCATGGAGCACCAGGGGCTCTCAGCTACCTCATGGAAAATAGTTCTGCCTTAGGCATGGGGATGAAGGGAAGGTGCCGAGGGCAGCACAGCTTGCCCAGGGCATCTCCTTCCATGGGGGAAGGCTCCACGCCAGCTGACACAGCAGCTCCCAGCTCCCGTGGTGTTATCCATCCCCTAGCTGAACTCCTGCTGGCAACAATGACCCTCTCCCACCCTGAGCAGAGGATGGGGGTGGTTATCACCAATGGGAACTCACCCAGTTTTACTTCCATTCTTGTCCTGTTTTGCACTCACAGGCTCCTGTGTGTCCTGGGCACAGCTTGAGGGCTGGCATAGGCCCCGGGCTCCTTTGGCTCCACCAGCTGCCTACGTGGTGTCCTGGGGGCTGGGGGGTCGAGCAGTGTGGGCACAAGCTGATTGCATGAGTCCTGTTTGAGCAGGGATTGCTCCTGGGGGCACTGGCTGCGTGTGTCCAGGGGCCTCTCTGCTCCTGGACTGATGGCATGTCACGGGGACAGGTCACCATCCTCATGGAGAAAACTGAGACTTGAAGAATGCAGGAGGGGGACTATACTTCACTCCCCTCTTGCCTTTCCCCAAACCCAAAGCGGGGCTGTTTGTCCTCCCCGCACCCAGCTGAAGCCTCACACCCAGCTCACACCCAGGCAGTGACCTCCTGCTCGGCCGGTGGGTTGGGCGGCACGCCCGGGGGTAGGTCCCTGTGAGGGCATGGTGGAAAGGCTTGCAGGCAGCTGGCACAAGGCTCGCACCGCGCTTACCAAGCCCTGTGCCACAGCGCTGCTCCCGAATCCACAGCAGCTCCCTCTGCACGAGGTGTCGGTCTGGCTGCGGCATGGCCTCCTCCATGGCATGTCCCGTGCTTTGCGGCGGCTGCCTTCAAAGAACATCCCCACCCCGCAGCCAGCCCCAAACTCACCCGGGCTAAACCAGAAACGAACCGAGACAAGGCTTAAAAGACCTTCCAGTCCTCCGTAGTCTAAGAAGGGCTAAACCTCGGAGAAGGTCAGGCAGCGAGGTGGGCTCTGCCGCAGAGCACGGGGCCGTCTGCTCCCGCAGCCGGCGGGGCGGTGTCTTGGCTGGCGAATGGCTGGTGGCCCCCGAAGGGCGGCTGTTTCCCCGGCAGCATCACCGCGCCGCTCAGATGGGATGCTCGTTACAGCCGGCAGTTAATCGCACGGCGGCGACGGCTATTGTTCCTTCACTTCCTCTTGTTATTTCCCCTCTCCGCAGATGGGGAGATCACTTCCAAGCCTATGGTGCTATTCCTGGGACCGTGGAGCGTTGGCAAATCCTCCATGATAAACTACCTCCTGGGGCTGGACAACACTCCCTACCAGCTCTACACAGGTACCACACTCACTGCTTTGCCAAGGGGGTGCCGGCACCTGCATTTCCACATCCGTGCAGTCAGCAATTCCCGGCCATGTGTCTTTGATCCCTCCTTACAGTAGGGAGGTTGGGATCTTCTCCGTGCCACCTGGCTGCAGTGCCATGTGGAGGGAGAGGTTCCCCATCACAGACTGTCCTCCCCTCCAAGGCTGGAGGAGAACGTCTCTCCCACAACATCCTCATCCTGCAGCACAGGGCTCACAGCTTCCAACCCCGACCCCCTGAGCAGCAGTCATGTCAAAAGGGCAACTTACCTTTTTCTTCTTCCCATCCCTCCTCACATGCAGCCAGCTAATTCACCCTCCCAGGAGAAAAGCCATTTCCCCTCCTTCCTCCCTGCTCCCATGGATGTCATCTCACAGCTAAGGGCAAATGTTCATGGCCAGATCAGCGCTGTGGTAATGTGGGTTCCCGGGAGATGGTTCTCCATGACACCTTGTGCAGTCAGGCCACTTCCAGAGAAACCAGTCCCCACAGAAAACAACCCCACTGACATCTTCCCAAGAAGTCTGGGCAGGAATTTCATGCTGCTTGCCTTGCCCCTGCATCTCTTGAGAAGCGTGTGATACTCCCAATGCTCCCAGCCTCAGGCCAGCCCCGTTGTGTCCATAGCCTGGCACGGATTTCATGCCTCTGCTGCTCCTCTCGTTGCTGTGCAGGGGCAGAACCCACCACCTCTGAGTTCACTGTCATCATGCACGGCCCCAAGCTGAAGACCATCGAGGGCATTGTGATGGCTGCTGACAGCGCCCGCTCCTTCTCGCCCCTGGAGAAGTTTGGGCAGAACTTCTTGGAGAAGCTGATAGGCATTGAGGTCCCCCACAAACTGCTGGAGCGAGTCACCTTCGTGGACACACCGGGCATCATCGAAAACCGCAAGCAGCAAGAAAGAGGTAGGGGTTCACTGGGTTCTTCTAAGGGACCCCAGAAAAAATGCCATTATGATCTGAGGTGAGAGAGGTGGCTGAAGCACAACGGAGAAGAGTCCTGACACAACACAGGCTGCCCAGGACAGTGGTGGAGACACCATCCCTTGGGGGGATTTAAAAGATGTGTGGATGTGGCACTTGAGGACATGGTTTACTGGTGGCTGTGCCAGGGGAATGGTTGGACTCAATGATCTTAGAGGACTTTTCCAACCATAATAATTCTCTGATCCTGCGATTTGATATCTGCTCACAGGAACAGCAGGAACTTGTGGCCAGCATCAGGAAGGAGGAAGGTCTGGAGATAAGGGTGAGAGAGACAGGCAGTCACAGGCCCAGACACCAAGGGATGGCTTTTCATGCCAAGAAGCTCCAAAGTGTTTTTAGCATGTGAGAAAAAGGTTCTAGGCTACAGGGGAAGTCTGCTGTGCTTCACACCCCATACAACCCAAATGGGGATTGAGGCACAGCAGGCTCACGGTTTATCAATCCCTTGATGAAGGGACTCATCCTGCATTGGATTTCCCTGTTTCCTCTCCTCCAGGTTACCCGTTCAATGACGTGTGCCAGTGGTTCATTGACAGAGCCGATCTCATCTTTGTTGTCTTTGACCCGACGAAGCTGGACGTGGGCTTGGAGCTGGAGATGCTGTTTCGCCAGCTGAAGGGCCGCGAGTCGCAGATCCGAATCATCCTGAACAAAGCCGACAGCCTGGCTACCCAGGAGCTGATGAGAGTCTACGGCGCCTTGTTCTGGAGCCTGGCTCCTCTCATCAACGTCACAGAGCCACCCAGGGTGTATGTTAGCTCCTTCTGGCCCCATGACTACCATCCAGAAACCCACAGAGACCTGTTCCTCAAAGAAGAGATATCGCTCCTGGAAGATCTCAACCAGGTGATTGAGAACAGGATGGAAAACAAGATCGCCTTCATCCGCCAGCACGCCATCCGGGTGCGCATCCACGCCCTGCTGGTCGATCGCTATCTACAGACCTACAAGGACAAAATGACCTTCTTTAGCGATGGAGAACTGGTGTTCAGGGACATTGTGGAAGATCCTGACAGGTTCTTTATCTTTAAGTCCATTCTGGCAAAGACCAATGTCAGCAAATTTGACCTTCCCAACCGCGAGGCTTACAAGGACTTCTTTGGCATCAACCCCATCACCAGTTTTAAGCTGCTGTCTCAGCAGTGTTCCTACATGGGAGGGTGTTTCCTAGAGAAGATTGAGAAGGCCATAACCCGTGAGCTTCCCGATCTCTTGGGAAGCATCGGCTTGGGGAAGAAGCCCAATGTCCTCTCCTGTGACGTCACTGGCTGTGGTGAAACCCCAAAGAATCGCTACAGGAAACCCTAAGGTGATCCACAACCCAACTGTCCACGTGTTCCTACTGGTGAATGAGCTTATGTCTTATCTGTCCAAGAAGCCGTGGTTTGTTAACCCTTTGAGTGCCGCGCTGGCAAAGGCTACCGTATGATGAGGACTTTGAGTCGTTGACATCGATGGCAGGGGAAGATGGGTGGGCATAAGAAAGAGAATAAAAACTGTGAATTCCTGACATTTTATCTTTGTTCTTTCGAGTAGAAGGCAATGTTTAAGCTGTAAGTATGAGCAATGCATGGGCAGGACTGCAGCTGCTTTTCCACTGGTGCCAAGAGTGCATGAAGAGGGATTTCAACCTCTGCATCCCCAAAGCCATGAGGGAGCAAGAACGGCGTGAGAGCACAGGGGACAGCAGTGACACACTAACCCAGGCATCACCAGGAGCACTGGTCAAGGAAAGAGAGACCATGTCCCAGCTGTTGTTTTCAGGCACAAACCTGCTACAAATCTCAGCAAATATTGATCTTGTTTTTCTTTCCAAGACTTCTAGGTCACCTGGTGAGTTCTGCTTTCACTTAACAGCTCGTTTGATCTTCTGCAGCCTTCATGTGGGTGTTTGACTTAAGAAGGAGCATTTGCAGGGGCATTTGTAGCTCCAGACAAGCAGCCGTGATGGGATTTGCAAATCCATGGCAGAGGAAGAAATGGGATGGAAAGGAGCAGCCAGAACTGGCTGAGCTGTGCTGGAGGAGGAGGGCCAGCACCCCAAATCAGATGGTCCCACAAGGAGATGTGAGCAGGGTTTCCTTCCCTGGACCAGCACAGAAGAAAGCACTTCGTGCCTACGTGTGTCATTAACCTCAAAACCCATGCTGGCAAGTCTTGTCTGTGGACCAGCAGGGCTCCAGGGGTGAGGGTTTGGCAGTTTGCCTTTGTTCAAGTCCATGTTGCTCTTTTCTCAGTCAGCCCTTGGTGTTTTTGCGCTCTGTGGAGGGAGGCAGGAAGGGGGGTCATTAGCTGTGAAGTAAAAAAGGTCACATCCCTTTTGCCCACCTGCTGATCTGTCCTCTGCACGACAGTCCAGGAAGGTTTCTGGGGCTTGCTTTCCAAACTCCTCCCTTTTTAGCCATTTTTTGGCTCATCTCTGAGCATCGGTGCTCAGTCCTGAAGGAGTATTGCTTTGGAAGCAGCCAAGCAGGGTGAAGTTCCCCATGGACAGCTGACCTTGAAACCTGGCCCTCATGGACAGCATGGCTGTCTGCCAAGCTGAGCCCAAACCAACCAGGAGATAGATGTTGTCCTGGATGGAAACCGGCACCTTCAAGCCCACCAAGGACCTGCTGAAAGTCCTTCCTCCTGCCAAACACCCACAGCAAGCGTTGCTCTCCAGAAAACCTCTGGAGAAAAGGGACTTACCTTTAACAGAAGCAAGAGGACATGGAGGTGCGGCTGAGGCAAAAAAAAGGCAAAAGGAATGAAAGAGGGAAAGAGAAAGCTGGGAATGGAAGGCTGTGTTGTGATGGGGAGGGTGTGAAGGCCAGTGCCCCCTGTCTCCACATGTGCAACAGGACATGAGCTATGGCAGGAGGCCTGGGAGAGCTCCATGTCCCCCAGGCGCTGCAAAGAAGACATCCCCTTGAGTCCAGGTGAGTTTGGGGGGACACTGCTGCAGGGACTTGAATGCTCCTGGCCTCTGCTTCAAGGTAGGACTTGACATTTGAACTAATGATGCTGAGGCCCAAATCTATGTCCAAGCATGGGGCAGGGCGTAGTTCAGGAAGAGGGATGTTACCTGCATTGCAGAGGGAGCAGAGGTGCAAGAGAAAGCAAGCAGTGTCAGAGAGAGCAGCAGCCAGAGCAGTCTGGGAAGAAGGGATGTGCTTGTGAGTACTGTGAGGTCTCAAACCTGCCCCAGTGCTGCTGCCCCTCCGCTGTTGTGCCTTCTTTCTTGTCCATGATCCTGTTGCTCATCAGTTTTCCTCTCCATGTCTCATTCGCTCTCCTCTGTCAGGCTGGTCTGCATGATTTTTTAAGAGCTAATGGAATAGAATCACCAACAGAAACTGGCTGATGTTGTCACTGTCACAGAAAGCAAAGGCCTTTAAATATTTCTATTTGCAAGCACTGTATTGCACCATCTCTTTCCTTGTTCCTCTGTCCCCCTAAAGCCCATGGGGTACCCAGGGAAAGGCCCCCTGTCCCATAAGGAGTATTGACCTTGAAGGCACTGTTACTCTGCTCTCAGGCCACTCCCATCATTCTCCCCATCCTTTCTCTGGTTTCCTTTTATCTTGCTTTATTTTCCAGCCCTCATCGCCTCCTCTCCTCCCTTCCTCTGCCCTGCAGCACCTGCACGCCCTGTGCAAAGCCCTGGTGCCTGTGTCCTGGATAGGGGTCCCCCATGATAGCCAAAACCCCTTTCCCCCGATATGGTTCATTTGGGCTCTCCTTCCAAAGCCATGGCACTGGAGGTCTGTTCCCTGCTCCCTGTGACACACACTGACCCAGCTCTGTGCTGGCTCAGGGAGATGCCGCCACTGAGATGCCTCCTCTTCCATGGATCCAAGTGGCTGTCAGTCCCAAGAGGATTGCAGTTCCCAGCCCACCTCTCACCGAGCTTTCCTAGGAGACCTCTGGGATTCTGTGAGTGGAAAAATGGGGAGCAAGGAGACATTTTCATTCTGCTGAGAACCCCCCCCGCCCCCGAGCATTTAGGGGGTGGACATCTTGGCCAAGAGCTTCGTGGGAGGGAGGGAGCTGGGACACAGGCCCTGTAGATGCCCGCAATCATGTGCATTGGGATAAAACTGTCAGCTTGAACATCAGCCTGTCTAATAAAACCTGGTATTTTCCAAACACACTCCCTGGAGATGCTTGTTTTGTTTCTCCTCCTGGTGTGGGAGAGAGCTCCAGGACTGGGGTGGCTGAGGGGGTGCAGCTGCAGGGAGCAGAGCAGGAACTCCCTTCACCCCAGCTTTGGCCTCTGTCCTGTGCACAGGACCTCACAGCCATGCCTGAGTCATTTGGCTGCTTTTCCAACCTGTCTCCCTGTGCCATAGGCCCAATAGGAAAAGCAAACGCCAACTCCTTTGCATTGTACCTTAGGGCAGTGTGATCCTCTCTGATGAGACAAATCCCTGCTCCCACCTGCATCAGAAGATGCTGTCTGGGGACCATGACAGAAGGCAGGGGTCAGGGACCACGGAGGAGAACCTGGGCTTGGGGATCACAGCAGAGGGCAGGGGGTTGGGGATCATGGAGGAAGGCAGGGATCTGAGGAGCATGGAGGAGAGTTGGGGGGTCCAGGACCATGGAGGAAAGGAGGGGGTCAGGGACTACGGAGGAAAGAAGGGGGTTTGTCCTCCTCCATGGGGGAGGACACTGGGTTGGGACTATGGAGGATAGAGGGTTGGGGACCATAGAGGAGGACAAAGGGGTTGGGGACCATGGAGGAGGGCAGGGATTTGAGGACTACAGAGGAGGGTCGGGATCTGGGGACCGTGGAGAAGGGCTGGGATTTGGGGACTGTGGAGGGGGGCTGGGATTTGGGGACCATGGAGGAGGGCAGGAGCGGAGGACCATAGAGGAGGACAGGGGCTGGGGGCCATGGAGGAGGACAAAGGGGTGGGGGACCATAGCATACAGCAGGGGCTCTCAGCAGCCACCCAGTGAGGGGTGGATGGATGTACCCTCCCACCGGCGATGGGGGCTCATGCAAACTGCTATTCCCAGCCTGTCTGTCTGTCTGTCTTTTCTTCCAACTATCTGTCTCACTCACTAATCAAAGAAGATTGTTCCAAGAAAGCTGGAAGAAGAGAAGGAATGTCTCACTTGGCTGTGGCTTCCTTTGGAAAGTCTGGAAAAACCGTGGCATCTCGACGTGTGTGAAGTTCTGCCTGGCGAGAAGCACATTTTCCTTCCAAAGCTGCTGTAAAGATGTGAATCATGAGCCGGTAACGCTCCTGGCAGTGCGAACCCCAATTCCACTGAGACACGGTGCTGGCAGCGGCTCTGCTGTATCTCTTGGACGGAAAAGACAAACATTTATCATAGTGACAGTGCTGGGGAAGAGCTGCCGGTGCTGCCGAGAGCCTGGCGGCGGCCGGATCCTGCCAGCACCCAGGGTTCTCCCACCAAGTTTTCTGAAGGTCTACCAAAGTTCCTCAAACACCAGCCAAGGGGTTTACAGTCCCTTTTGGTTGTCCTCCACCACTTTGGTGGCACCTCTTGCAGGGATGAAAATATCCTGTATCCAATCATCAGAAAGAGAATAAAAGCCTTTGGAAAGGTCTGCTGGGAGCTGGGGGGAGCCCTGGTGCTCTGCCTGCTGCATGGTAGAGCTCCCCACCCAGCCTGTTCTCTGCTGTTCCCATGCATCCAATGCTGGGGCCAAACTCCTTCCAAACCTTGCCCCCCCAAATGCCCTGCGATGCAATTGCAAGACTCCAGTGGCTGTGACATGTTTACGAAGCCACTCACTCCCTGCCCAGGCGGTCCCAAAAATCTGCCCACCCTCTTGTCCATCGTAGAGCTGGGGCTGTCACTTGCCCTGCTGGCAGCAGATGCCTGACTGGCTGAAGCTGCCATTTACAGATCCTGGAGCAAACAAAACACCCCTTCCATGTAAGTCCCTCCTTTTTGGGTCTGTGGAACTTTGTGCAGCCCCAAGAGCACCCTGGCTTGCATAGACCCCAGCCCTCTAGGCAGGGTCTGGGCTCAGGCTTGGAGTTAGAAGAGTTTCAACATTAAGTGTGGATGTGCAGCCCATGGATTCAGGACATGTCAGACAGACACCTCCCACCTCAAACCAGAGCACTGCAGTCAGTTTGTGTCTGTGAAGAACCCCAAAATCAACGCATTTTGCCCAAGACGTGCAGGACACTGAACCAGGAAGGCAAATAAAGCCTGAAGAGTGTGCTGGGGCTTTGGGAGCACTTCCCTTGGATGACATCAATGGAATCACAGGTTGGAGAAGCCATCTAAGGTCATCAAATCCAACTGTTAATCCTGAACTGCCAAGGCCACCACTAAACCACATCCCCAAGTGCCACATCCACACATCTCCATGGGAGGAGGATTTGCAGGCTGCAAAGGGCTTCAGACCCAGAACTGGGCTCTGCATGTGACATCAGAGTTTCCTGGAGGAGACAGGGTGAAGGATGGGGAGCAAGCCCACTTCTGGAGCCGTCTGCCTTGGGAAAAGAATGTCCAGGAGGATTGTCTGCTTGAGGGAGATGGGAAAAGCCTGGATATTGGTCCCAAGAGATCACCATTCGCTTTAGTACACCTGGGTCATATTCAGGGAAAGCATCAGAGGAGCCAGGGCAGCCTGGAGCCCTGGGAGGGGGATTTTCACTCCATGAGGTGTCCAGCAAATGTTACCCCTGAAAAATAGGGGGTGGTGGGTGGTGGGCCAGGGCCTGGGGGTATGTCTAAGCAGAGCAGAGGCCAGAGGGATGACAGGGTGCTCCCACGCTGCTGTCCCTGGCCAGGAGCTGCTGCAGCCCAGGCAGCAACTTGGTGCCACATCACAGTGAATTCCCAGCAGTTATTCTATGGATGCCCAGCACGGATTGGAGCATTCAGCTGCTCCTTCTCTAATATGTTCATTAGTGGTCATTTAATTACAGGATGCAAGACAAGCCATTCTAAAATACTCATGTACTTGTGCAAAACATGGAATGAGCAATTAGTGCTGCTAATGAGAGAGGGAGTCATGGTCTCAACAACAGGAGAAATCCATCAGCATCCTGGCAAACCTGCAATCCACCCTAACCCACACAGACTGCTCTAATCTGGAATTATCCCAGTAGCCTTTTGGGGCAAAGGGAGGGAAAATGGAATGTGGGTGAGATGGTGGCAAGAGGCCAATTCCTACCCACAAGAGAGAAATGAGGTGTCCAAAACCACCTGTATTCCCACCAAAGGCTGTTGGAGGGAATGGGAAGAGGGTGCTGGTGCCACCACCACTTCAGCTCCAGATTGAAATTGAGCAGCACAGGGAAGGCCCTTGCTTCCTTGCAACTTTCCAGTGCCATTGGCCTGGGGACGGGAGTTGGTGGGGCCGAGCATGCAAACCGAGCACTCCCAGGACAGGGAATGCTGCCGGCTGCTTCCCGGTAGCTGTGATTAATTGTTGTTAATATTAAATTCAGCACTTTTATGCAGGACGCAGAAGTGCTTAGGCAGAAGCCCAGCTCCCATCCTACCTGTCATTAAAAAACATTGCAATTAAGCTCTAGTGGAAGGAAATACAAGTAAACGCATCCTCTGTAAGTGGCTTCAGCTTTCCACAGACATCTGTGTCCCCCGTTTCCTCTTCGGCTGTCCGAGCTGCTTCTGTTTTCCCTCTTCCCATGACCCATACATTGCTTTTTCTCCTTAATCCTGCCCACAGCTCCCAAAGGCGAGGGCTGGAGCGGGGAGGAAAGGAGCCCCAGTTGCCTCTGACCCATTGCCACCGGTGGAAAGTTCGTGTCAGCTGCAGCTGCAGCCCCAGCCCCAGCCAAAATCAAGGCTGTGCTCTGGGTATCTGCTCACCTAGTTGGATCCTGATGCTCTCTTTGCTTCTCTCCGTGGGCAGAGTCCAAACGCTTCTGCAAGAGGAAGGGGTGCTACTGCCCCACTATAAAGCATTTAACAAATTATTTCCACTTTGCAGCAGATCTGGATGGGATTTTCAGCAGCTAAGACCGGTTCCTGCTCAAGTCAATGGTGACAGACCTCGACCAAATGCTCCAGGAGAGCCAGCCAGGCCTCCAACCCTGCAGGGCCCGGCACAGTCCAAGCTCTGTGGCAGAGCTCTGCTGACAAGCACAATCATGTGGCAAAGCTGAACAAGCTGGGGGGTTATTGCATCCCAGGACAGGGTTTTCCCACGGCATTGTACCCCTGTTTTACTCCAGCTGTGGTTCTTCACCTAGAAAAGGATGAGGCAGGATGTCAGGTGGCAGGTGGTGATGGGTCAGCCTGAGCCACAGGACGCTGAGAGGAACCGTGGTGGGCCCGAAGGAGCAGCCTCTTCTGCCTCTCCCCAGTGGCCAACAGGACTGTGATGCAGCCAGAAGTTGTGGTTAAAGTTTATGGAATGCCAGAAGAGGCAGGTGGGAGTGACAGCCACGTACAGCCAGGTTTGCCAGGTCATTCTGTGGCCAGAGTCCCCGTCAGGTCCTTAAAACCTGGGAAAAGGCAAAAAACCAAGATAAGACTTAGGGCAAGGGAGTTGGAGATAAAAAGGGGCAGCGAGATAAAAATAAAACCTATGTCAAGGACGATACCAGTGCCAGGAATACTACATTGAAAATTTTGGACCTGGGGGGATAAAGATCATGTGAAAAGTGTCCTAAGTGCCAAAGCTGGCTTTCCAGAGCCACGAAAGACGCTGGCAGAATCGCAGAGGTTCAGGATGGATGGGCAGGGCAGAGGGGCAGCAGGTGGGCCTAAATTTGGGCAGAGCTGGGGCTCTGGAAGCCGCAGGGCCCAGCCAGCTGGAGGTCTGGGATGCAACGTGAGGATTGTGGGAATGCCCTGGCTGCACTCAGTGCTGAGTGGCAAAGAGCAGTGACAACAGTGCCCACACCAGGCTGTGGCTCTGGCCACATCCTCAGGCTTTGCTGATGCTGAGGAGGGAAAGGTTTTGCTGGGATCATGGTGCTGATGAACACAGGGGTTTTTCCCCGTTGCTTGCAAACATCAGCATCATGTATATAAACACAAAATGCCAAAATGTGAGTCAGCCCAATGGCAGTTTGGCTCCTGCATCAACAGCCTGATAAACGGTGGAACCAGAGCTTGCAGAGGGGATTTATTCCTGTTTTGGGGCTTTCAAAAGGTTGGTTCATGGCAGGTACAATATACTCCCAAGATATAAAAGAAAAAAATATTTCAATTAAAAGAATGATATAAACCAATTTTTTCTTCCCAATTAGTTGTTCCCTATTGATGAGGGGAAACCTTTCAGTCTCAGGTAGTGGTCAAACATACTTTTTTTAGAGAGGAAAGAAATGCAGACAGTATTTTCATCTGAGCTGTAGATCCAAATTTTATAAAGGTTGGGGTTTTTTTAGTATTTGCTGAATAAGTTTTGTGGCCCAGTGCAGTGATCCAGCATAACAAAAGGTCCTATTCACACAAGGGAGCAGATCTGAGACCACCTCAGAAATCTTAATTCCGGAATTTCTCAGCTTTTTTTTTTTCAAACATAAAGAATCCCAATGAGCTAATCATGCAGACCTTGATATAATGTCATTTTTTTGATTAAAATGCTATCGTTTAAACTTTGCTCTGTAAACAGTCTGGCCTTCACTTCTGTCTCCAGGTGTCAATAATCCCATGTGGATCAGCAAAACCAACCATGGATATAAAGTTGAGTGTGTGTGAAAAGTGTCTGCAGGACGGAGGCCAGCGATTGCAAAACAGTTTAAACTATAATCCTCCATTTTCATTAGTTTCTTGAAAAACTTCTGCTGTGGGCTTGAAATCCTTCCTGTTTTGTTGAGCCAAAGGTGATTTTTCTCCCCAGCAGTCTGAGCACAAACCTTCCCACTGGTTTTATGTTGTCAGGCTTCAAAAATCACATTTCCCACTAAGGACATTCTGCCCTTTTCACTGAGAGAGCTCGACATTGACATCTATCATCTAAATAAAGCTAATTAAACACAGTTATTACTCGCTAGACATAAAAGTGTTCCAACCCCACAGTCCAGTAGATTTGGCTGCTTTTGCTAACTGAAGCTTTGTGCTCTCCCTATGCTGCAGAAACACTACATACATTTCCAGCCTAAGAGGTTTCTTCAGCCCTGTAGCTCTTCCTTTTCTGTAAGATTTGAGGCCTGTAAAAGGGACTTCTTTCAGTCCATGGTGTTTGCCATGTCTTTGCCTTAAGATGCAGGAGGAGGATGGAGCAGCCCAGACCATCCCTGCTGTCAGCCCCATGTTGCTCCAACACCCACAGGCACTGGGAGCATCCTTCATTCCTGTGTGTTCATTTTTCAGCCTAATATATAATTTAAGTAAGACCTCAGCCCAAAAACTCTGTATCTGCATCATCTCCTAGGACACTGAGCAGTGCAGAGGTGGTGGGCTCCAGGCAGTGGCCACCTGAGGCTCTGTTCTGTTGGAGAGAGAAACAACTTCCTACTAAGTTGTCACTGCCGTGCGTTGCCTTTTTGGGGAAGAATGAAGGCAGTGACTCTGTGTTGCTGAAGTTTCTGTGGTTAGAGAAGCACAAGTGCTCATCTAAGGGCAGAGGTGGGCTGTGGGCTGGTTTGCACTCAGGATGAGGTCAGGAAGATAATAATCTCTCTAAGAGTCCTGCCACATTTCTGGCTTGGAAGAAGAAGTTTGAGGCTGTAGCTAAGTGATGGACTTGGTGCCTCCTGGTGTGAGCAGCGCATCTGGAGGGGTGAGACAGGGCAGGAGAAAAATCTGGTAAAAATCCACAGAGCTCCACTCAATGTGTCTCTAAAGGAGTCCGTGGGACTTGACTGTGAACTGAATGCAATAAGAAACGGAAGCAAGAGATCCAGATGAAGAGCAAATCCTTCATTAAGAGCTTAAGTAGTCCAAATGAAAAATCAAACATGGCAATAGTTATTTGGGTTATAACAGAATGAGACTTAATAAATATGTGTTACAACTGTGAAAGGGGAGTAGAATATTTTCCCTGCTCGTCAACAGAGCCAAAGCTGAGGAAGGAATGGAAACAAGGATGGTAAAAGAGGAGAAATGAGCAGACAGGAAAAAGCCACTTAGCACAATAAATCTGCTTCTCAGCCCCCACTTCCTTGGTGCATGGCTGGAGCCTTTTCTCTTTCTCTAGCCACATGTCTCTGCCTCCCAAAATCACTGCAGAAGTGTGGAAAATCCTTCAGCTGAAGATGGTGGGATACCTTACTTTAATATTTTCAGCCAGGCTTCAGCTTTGTGGCTTATTCAGGAACAGGTACCCAGGAATTAAACATTAATAACTGAGATATTTTGACTGAACACATAAGACACACAATGGGCCTGTTTGTTTTTTTGTTTGGACTGAAGAAATACTGAGAGGCAATTTCAACTCCTGGTTTTGTTTTCCAAGTGTTCTAGAAATTAATTTCCCAAATAAATAGACAAGCTGTGGGACAGTTTTATCCATGAGATCACACATAGTAGCATGGTCTGCACCAAGTTCCCTTTGGTGAATAACTCATCTCTCTGAATCTACCAAAACAACTTCTGAGCAGTTCTCACAGGTATAAATCATGCCAAACTTCTGAAAGCTGCAGTCTGGAGGAAACCTTTGGTGGGAAATTGCTGGGAAGCCTGTCATGGGATTTTTCCTGACTGTTCCACTGAGAGTTTAACATGTGCCACAAAGCACAAGGGTTGTTTGATTTTTGCTTATTGACAGTGATTGTTGGTTCTCCCATTCACTCAACTCAAGGAGCTTCATGGTTTATAAAAGGATTAGGGCCCCATTCCTAAGTCCTGGTTACATTGAGCCAATAAATGCTGGATTGTAGCATTTCTCCCTCTGTGACCTTTCACTGTGTTCTATGTGCCACCGTGTCTTGCTCCCCAACTCTCCTTTTTAACAAACATTTGCTGTTTTCAGTTCCCAGAACCACTATTGCCCTTTCCCTGTGGAAGCAAGCATTCCCTCTTACCTCTGTCAAAAGGTATTTCTGTACTTGCCTCATCCACAACCAGCAGGACCCAGTCCTGAGTAACTTCACAATTTATTTCCACAATACACTGCAGTTGTCAGGGCAGCACCATAGGTAAAAATGCCTGGAGGATGTGATAACCACCTCTGCCAAAGTGTTATGTTTCAGTGTTCTCAGCAACATTTTCTTCCCACTTTTTTCTCCTCTGGAAACAGAACAAGGTGCATGGCACAAACATGCATTCATGCTCAGTTTTAAACATGATTTTTTGGAAGGTGTTTGCTTTCACATTCAACCTGGTCTAGTGGAAGGTGTCCCTGCCATGGCAGGGGGTCGGAGCGAGATGATCTTTAAAGTTCCTTCCAACCCAAATCATTCCATGATTGTTTGATTCTATAAATTGCCCTGTAGGACTTTTTCTTGTTTCATCCAAGTCTTAATCCTACCACCACTACAACAAATTGAAGTAATGACGGGTTCCTGCGTTTGTAGACAGAAGTGAACTTCCTCCAAGCTTGAGAACACAAAAGTGTGTACAAATTGTCTTAAATACAACCTAAAAATTGATATAATAGTTTCTCAATGCCTTCCACTTCATCCTTGTCACATCATTGCTAAGTTGCTGAGTTACATCTGCTCCACTGAAAGGAGTGAGGGCCATGTATCTTTCTGGATGTCACTGGAATTGCAGCCACACGGGTGAAGTCCTAGGTATAGGAGAGAAGAATGTTCACTTCAACTCTTTTGGAGAAAAAAAAAAGCACCAAAAATCCAATATTACTGGGTTTGGTTATTTTTCAAAAAATGTTGGCACCCACAGGGCAGAATAACAGATTTGGGGCTAAAATAGAGCCAGGGAAAGAGCAAGTGAATCTATTCAGGGATGAAGCTGGGAACACTCTGCTTGGCTCGGACAGCAATGGCTCTCACCAGATCCATTCCCAGCTCAGCCGTGCTCAGGGTCACCTTTCCATCACGGATCAACCGAGACGAGGGATCAGGTCACAAAAATGCCCCAGCAATCCTCTTCTTCCCAGAAACCTAAATTTAAGAAGGGCTTGGTGCACACATAGCAAATGTTTCACAAAGTTTTACGTTGTGTAATTGCTTGTGGCACATGCAATTCCTTAGCTGGGGTTTTCTGCAGATTTGCAGCAGGTCTTCCTCCCAAACCTGCAGTGTGTGCACGAGGTGACTGCATAATCCTGTAATTATACCTGTAAATCCTCACCCTCACCTCTTTTCAACCGAATAATCCAAACCACTAAATATAAAACATGTTTCAGTTTGCAACTGCACCATTGCAAAAATCCAAAAATGGTAAAATTGTGTGTTGCAACCTTCACACCCATTGCAGAAATGACAAATTTTTCAAATCTCTACCGTTTCCTCCATAGTACTGCAAGAAAATTGTGTACCAAGGGTCACGTCTCGTCTGCCCATGGTTTGAAAGGGGTTATTGGTTTTTTATATGCCTGTTGGAATGGCCTGTTCCTTGTGGAAAACAGAGCCAGTTCAGACATGTTTAATGGAAGTGCCAGAAACAGTCCTTTGCTTGGACCAGGAAGAGCATGACACCATCCTGCAGCATGAAGGAAGGGAAAACCAGAAGCATCCATGGGAAGGGGGCACACCAGTGCTGCTTGACAATGGGGGTCCTTTTGTAGGATGCCAAAAACCACAGAAGCTCATTTGCAAGAGAAAAAACTGCAGAGCTTGAGAAGGGTAGATCGAGAGAATTCACATTATCGTCATTCTTCGACTTCCCGTCCTGACTTGGAGCCCCAGAAAATCCTCCCTCATTTGTATCACATAGGACTGTTTTTATGTGCCTTTTCAACTGCCTCCCACCTACTCAAGAAGTCCTGCTGATGACTTTAGTGTCACTTCCCACTATCTGACTGCAGCTCTTGGTCATTTCCCCAGGTTTTGGCTGGTTTATGCTGTGCTATAAAGCAGAGTTACCTCATGGCAGCAGGACTGACTCAGCTCTGCCTTGGGAATGCTGGATGAGGACTGCTGTAGCTGATCTCCAGTCAGTGTTTTAGAGCTTCTACCCTGTTTTCTTGCCATTATTTCCTAATGGCTTAAGACTTTGCTTCAGTTTGGTTATAGCCTGTCCCTTGTCTCCCTAATTTATACATTCTGAGAAACTGCAAGCAGGTGGAGTGGGAGCTTGATGCAGGGCTAGGCTAGGTGACATCAATGACTGCCACTTGTAAAGCCCTTCTCCTGCTCTTTATTCCTTGGGACTTCCACACCCACACAGTCCCGCTCATAGAAACCCCAACACTCCTATTTTGAATAAGAAAGTGCCTTTTACTTCCTTTTTTTTTTTTTTTTTTAAGCAGCAGATTGCCATGCAAGTCCCTCCATTGAGTGTTTGTAGCTATAAAAGCATGTCAGATGTGGCTGTATTTGCAGACAACAGTGGTACTTCCTCTCTTCGGAAATGGAGCAAGTTTCTATTTTGGGTTGTGCTGACTCAAGGATGAGGTACCCAAGCTGATTCAGCAGTTTGGCAAGCCAGAAGAACTTCTGGTTATGAATGGAATGAGCAATAAACTTAAGTTTGTCTTCATCCTACAGAAATGTGTATTTGAGTGAAGCCACCTCCTGGTGGCAGACATTTTGTCAGATAAGTGGAATATTCTGCATTGCTTTTGGCAAAAAGGCCACTCCAACGAGACAACCATAAAGCCTGCAAGTAAAATTCTGGTCCCAGGGGAGCCAGAGATTCCCATTCATCCAGACTGGGATTTATCCTCCCTCTTGAGTCACACAAAAAGATCTTCTACTGCTTACTTGCTTATTTAATCTGTGCATCTCATCTGGGATATGAAATCCTCTCAGTGATATGAATAAATTGAACAGCAATTTCAAAAGGATGGAAATACAGGACACAAAACCAACCTGGCCACCGCAAGGAAGTGAGAATGCACCACCCACTTACTCAGCTTCCATGGGTTTGCATGGAAAAGATGTCAAAGGTAACCCTTGTGCTCTTCTGCTATGGAAAAGTGAAATAAGCATCATGATACTTTATAATTTTTAAAACCATGGAGGAGTAACAGTCTTTCACAATATTTGCCACTGTTTACCCGTTAGTCTGTGAACAGAAGTCAGAAGATTTGTTGAGTTTTGGTTTTTCTAAACAAGTTCTTTCACCTGGAGGCTTCCAGCATTCAAAACAAAGCTTGCAACGAATGCTGTGCATGTCAGCAAGGATGAAGATACCGAAGTTTGTCAGAAAGTGAGATCTTGCTGTTTATTAAGGCAAGAAAGCAGGAAATGGGGCATCTGAGCTGTCTCCCTTGAGGCCTTCTGTCTGTGGATGGTCCAAACAGGTTTTAACATCTTTGCCTCCATCTTTATGCTGTTTCCAGACAGGATCAATAATCCCCATAGTCCCCACCCACGGCACCCATGATGCCTGTTCTTTCAGGCTGCAAGTTTTTCCTTTGACAGCACATAATAAAAGCTGCAAACTTCCAAAGAGCATTCCTCCTCCCCAGCTACAGCAACCCCACTGGCATTAAGGCGCGCCGTTGTTCCAGCCAGCCGTTCCCATGTCATATTCTCCTGCCTCGTGAAGGCGGTTTGTGAAGTCTAAAAAAGCATCATGTGGGTTGTCACATTTCAGAACCCTCTAAATAGCTTTGCGTGGCTCCATCAGATAAGCAGTAAAGTACAATATTATGAACGTCAAACAACAGCTCATCATTACAGCTGACAAAGCTTGTTCTTCTGAGAGGGGAAGTAAATTCAGTTCCACAGACTAAATATGTATATTTAGTGGCTTGAAGTTAAAAGAACTCTGCAAGTAGGATTTGCATTTGCCCAGCTATTGCTCTGTGAAATATTTCCTCTAACTCAGTCTCTGAGAAAGGAAACCTGTCACAGATTATTTTGGAAGGCTGGTCAGAGTCCTCCACAGGGAACCAGCACAAGCAACACCAGAATGAACCCAGGACCCAAGATCGAGACTGCATGGAGGCTCCCAGCTCTACCATGATGGCTCATTGTGGTCGCCACGAAAGCGATCCACAGGAAGCATCCTCCTTAAAGGGTGTCACAGACATGACCCACTCAGGTGCTGCCTTAGAGGGACACGCAGGCTGTTATATCTGTCCTGAATAAAAACAAATCAGAAGGTGGTGGTGGTGCTGAGGAAATAACAAATACAACCTCAGACCACTTCTTGCTCTCTAAAACAAATCTCAGTCACACTTAAAATGAATCCAACCATCACTGGCATTTGTGGTTTTCTGCTTCATGTATTTAATCTGCTACTTGAATTCAACGGAGAAAAATTTACACAATAAAAGCAAAGTGAAATTAAAAATTCAGTGTTTCAGGAGACAGCATGAGGTCTGTCCCAGGCAGAGCAGAGCTAATGAAAGTGAAGAGTACTGTTCCTTGACTGCACATGCAGGGTGTTTCCATGGAACTTCACAACAACAGGGGAAGGTGGGGAATGGCTGGGCTGGTGAGTGTTGGGTGCCTGCTCCACCCAAAATATCAAGTGGAGGAGAGCAGGATGAGAGTCTACAGGTTACAAGTCTAATGGGAGCTTCCTTGGGGGAGCAAGGATTCTGCACAACCTTGGAATCCCGATGCGAAGCTTACCAAAGGAGGGTCTGACAAGTCAGATGTCTCCTTCCATCCCATCTCCCTCCTTCGAACCTGTAAACAAAAGCTGGGAAAGAGGAACTACTTTATTGGCGGAGATCAAGAGCTGTCTCTGACCAGTAGCCAGACAAAATTTGGGATCATGTGGGTCACTCAGTGAAAACTTGTGGTGTAGCCAGTATCTTTGATGTGATTCTGTTTATTCTAAGAACATACAAAGTCACACTTTATTGAGCATGGGGGAACAAGACAAAAAATCTATGCTGGAATTTCGGTACCTCTTAAATCTCAAAGTTCAAATCACACAACATGAATCTTATAGGTTTACATTAAAAATTTTTAAAACACAGGTAGTTTTACCTTAAATTCTCTGCCAATGAGGTAAAAAACTTTTTTCCGTTTTCCACCACGCCTTTGAATCCTTGGAAGCTGTTGTACTTCTTTAATCCTGCAGATTAAATAAATTCATTGTCCTGTACAAAGTAAAAATGTAACTTAAAGTACATTTAGATGAATCAATAAAAAGGTTGGAAAGAAGTTTTAGTAAATTTATCAATTAATAGCCAAGCCCAGGAGGCCATCCTGCCTTTCTGCTCTGTCAGCTCAGGGATTTCTCTCTTCCCAACAGTGTTTATGTAAGAGCTGCATGGTAAGCAGCACTCGCTATACAATATTGATCAGCTGAGCCATTAGCTGGAATTCAAGAGACAACTATGTCACAGCAAAACCAGAACAATTATTGCTATTGATTGGAATTTTTTAGAGATTATTTTGATATTTGAGCATGCCAGGAAATACAAATTTCTTCTAAATAATAATACTGGAAACATAGTTTACAGCATGGTTATAGAACATCCTTAAAAGGAAATGAAAAAAAGGGGAGGTTTCAATTTCAGTAACTGTGGGGACACAGATTTTCTATTACTATTTTCGAAAAAGATTATAGAGAATCACAGACCACTATGGATGGAAAAGACCTCCATGACCATCGAGTTCACCCTTTGACCCAATACCAACATGCCCAATAAACCATATTGTGAAGCACCATGTCCACTAGTTTTTAAAACACTTCCAGGGATGGTGACTCCACCACTGCCGTGGGCACCTTGTGCCAGCATCTGACCACCAGTGAATAAATTTTCCCAATACCCGATCTCAACCTGTCTCAG
This sequence comes from Aphelocoma coerulescens, assembly GCF_041296385.1. NCBI lineage: Eukaryota > Metazoa > Chordata > Aves > Passeriformes > Corvidae > Aphelocoma > Aphelocoma coerulescens. The sequence goes on from NC_091028.1 coordinate 2,857,077, forward strand.
CACAACTTGAGGCTGTTTCCTCTCATCCTGTCCCTCGCTCCCTGGGAGCACAGCCCAACCCTCACCCCACCCTCTTGTCAGAGAGTTGTAAGGTATGAGAAGGTCCCCCCTGATCCTCTTTTTCTCCAGGCTGAGCCCTCCCAGCTCCCTCAGCCACTCCTGGTGCTCCAGACCCTTCCCAGGCCACTCTCCAGCCCCTCAATGTCTGTCTTGTCTAGAGGGGCCAAAAACTTACCCCAGAATTGGAGGTGCCACAGCACAGGGGATGGTCACTGCCCTGATTCTGCTGGCCACAACATTACTATTATTACATTAGTGCCCTTGGCTTTATTTTATGGAATGGTGTGGTCTTTAGAGAAGGGACTGCAGAAGAAGGACGGCTGGAGCGAAGTGCTTTGCTGGGGAAGGCTCACCCGGTAAACAGTAAATGGGATTCAGGGAAGTAGAAGCCATAGCAGGAGGAACTGGGGCTGGAGCCGAGGGGCTAAGAGGGATGAGGTGGGATCAATTTGTGAACATCACCTGTGAGCAAGGGTGAGGGATGCAGAGCTGGGAAGAAGAGAGGGAGCTATAGCACCAGCAGAGAGAAGCCCTGTGAAGAAGGAAAGCCACGGTCCATCTGCGAGGAGAGATAATGAAACCGAGGGAGCGGGGCAGGCGAGATAGCGTCAGCCATAAACAAGCGGAGAACGAGGAGAAAAATAATCCAGCTAGTTTGCAGCGGGGCTCAGGCTCAATTGTTTGGTGAAGTGCGTGTTGTCTGCGCATGGCAAATGTCAGCCGGTGGGGAGGGCGGTGGCGGGGGCAGCCCGGGAACCCCGGCGCCCGGCCCCGCGGGCTGTCCCCACTAAGGGGCTGCCCGGCTCCTGCTACCCCTCGCTGTCCCGTCCCTGCCTCACGGAGGGTGCCACCATCATCGCGCCCATCGCTCTCTGAGGGGACCGTCCCCACTCCCGCCCGCGCCCCTCGCACTGAGGCGGGAAGTGTGTGGTTGGGGGGGGGGGGGGGGGGGGGCGCGCTCCCGCCGCGCCGCCGCGCCCAATTGGCCAGCGGGGGCGCGCTCCCGCAGCCCCCCCGACCCCCCCCCCGTGCCGTGAGGAAGATGGTGGCGGCCGCTTGAGCGCGTCCCCGCGCTCCCCTTCCTCCCCTTAGACGGGCGGGCGGGCGGAGCAGAGGGGAGCGGCTGCTGCTGCCGTCCCGGCTGGGCGGGCGGCTGAGGGCGGGAGGCGGCCCCTCGGCGGCGGCCGTGCGGGGAGGAAGCGGCGGGCAGCTGCAGCCGACATGGAGGAGCGGTCCCCTCCCGGCGGGGGCCCGGCGTCCCCCCCGCGGGGCTGAGCCAGCGGCCCGCCCGCCCCGCGTCTCGGGAGGGCTGCGGGGGAGCGGGGCCAGCGGCGGGTGGCGGCAGCCCCGGCCCGGCTCGGCCCAGGCGAGGGGACTATGCGGGGCTGCCCCGGCGCGCTGTGTGCGGAGCCCGGCGAGCAGCCGATCGCCGCGGCGCTGCCCGGCCGCCCCTACGCGGCGGGGACCGGAGGAGACTAGAGGAGACCCTGCGAGGTGCCAGGTGGCTTCGGCAATCCCAGAGACCCAAGTCCGGCGCGGGCTCTTGAGGAGGAATTAACAACATGGCTTCCCCACCGCACCAGCAGCTGCTGCATCACCACAGCACCGAGGTGAGCTGCGACTCCAGCGGGGACAGCAACAGCGTGACGGTGAAAATCAACCCCAAGCAGCACCAGGGCTGCACCTCTTCTAAGCACTGCAAGTACAGCATCTCCTCCAGCTGCAGCTCGGGGGAGTCGGGGGGCACCCGCCGAGCCGGCGGAGCGGGCGGCAGTGGCTCCGGCCTCCGCCGGCAGAAGAAGCTGCCGCAGCTCTTCGAGAGGGCCTCTTCCAAGTGGTGGAACCCCAAGTTCGACTCCAACAACCTGGAGGAGGCTTGCATGGAGAGATGCTTCCCGCAGACCCAGCGCAGGTTTCGTTATGCTCTCTTCTACATCGGCGTGGCCTGTCTGCTCTGGGGCATCTACTTTGGCATACACATGAGAGAGAAACAGATTGTTTTCATGGTGCCGGCTCTGTGCTTCCTCCTGGTATGTGTAGCGTTTTTTGTGTTCACTTTCACTAAGACTTATGCCCGCCATTACGTATGGACTTCACTAATACTCACCCTCCTGGTGTTTGCTCTGACCCTCGCTCCGCAGTTCCAGGCTGTGAAGCCTGTCTCAGGAAGTGGTGACATGTCCAACCGGACTCCCCCGGCAGATCCCACAGACACTTGTCTTTCTCAAGTGGGCAGTTTTTCTATGTGTATTGAAGTGCTCTTGTTGCTTTACACAGTGATGCACTTACCCCTGTATTTAAGCTTGTTTCTGGGACTGTCGTACTCGGTCCTCTTCGAGACCTTTGGCTATCATTTCCGTGATGAGAACTGTTTCACACCTCTGGGAGCCGGTGCGGTTTACTGGGAGCTGTTGAGTAAAGCCTTCCTGCACATCTGCATCCACGCCATCGGTATTCATTTATTTATCATGTCCGAAGTCAGATCAAGAAGCACATTCCTGAAAGTGGGGCAATCCATCATGCATGGAAAAGACTTGGAAGTGGAAAAAGCCCTGAAAGAGAGGATGATTCATTCTGTTATGCCAAGAATAATAGCCGATGACTTAATGAAGCAGGGGGATGATGAAAGTGAAAACTCCATCAAACGTCATTCCACCTCAAGCCCCAAAAACAGGAAGAAGAAGCCCTCCATACAGAAAACCCCCATAATATTCCGTCCTTTTAAAATGCAGCAGATAGAGCAAGTGAGCATTTTGTTCGCAGATATTGTTGGCTTCACGAAAATGAGCGCCAACAAATCAGCCCACGCCCTGGTGGGACTCCTGAACGACCTCTTTGGACGCTTTGACCGTCTGTGTGAGGACACTAAATGTGAGAAGATCAGCACTTTGGGAGACTGTTACTACTGCGTGGCTGGCTGCCCTGAGCCCCGGGCAGATCATGCCTACTGCTGCATCGAGATGGGCTTGGGGATGATCAAAGCCATCGAGCAGTTCTGCCAGGAGAAGAAAGAAATGGTGAACATGAGAGTCGGTGTTCACACTGGGACAGTCCTGTGTGGCATTTTGGGAATGAGGAGGTTCAAGTTCGATGTGTGGTCCAACGATGTCAATTTGGCCAATCTGATGGAGCAGCTCGGGGTGGCTGGGAAGGTCCATATTTCGGAAGCTACTGCCAAATATTTGGATGATCGTTATGAAATGGAGGATGGAAAGGTGGTTGAGCGCGTCGGTCAGAGCGTGGTAGCCGACCAGTTAAAAGGTACGTGCTTTTATTTTGTACTTGTTTTTCTTTTGTGACGGAACAGCATTGCCCCCGTGCCTGCTTTGTGCTTGCTGACTTGCAAACTGAACGTGTTTTACATTTAACTTTGTGTGCTGGTGATCACAGACACCGGGGAATTACAGGATAAAAGATGCCACAGAGAAAAGTGTGAAAGATCATCTGTGGAACTCAAAATAGGCTTTAAAACTCAGCGCTCCTTCTGAGAGTGTTGCCTCGTAGGGAGGAGAAGGTTCATGTGTTTGCTGTCTGCAAGAGGTTTTTGTTTTACTGTTGTGTGTCATCCTTTAATTCAGTAAGTAAACTTGTTAATTGACTTCATGTGGAATACAGAGAGCATATGTGTTTTGCAAAATTATGTATATCTGTGAAAAGGTTTTTTTGGCATCAGGAGAGTTGGGACTGTGAAGGCATTTGGGAAAAATGACAGCTGGATTCACAGAAAGAAATGAGCACTGTAGATTTGGCAGTTTGATATGGCAAGTTGTTGCAGTTTGGAGTTAGGCTGGAAAAAGTTACTCAGGTGGCTCAGTAAGCTGGCAGATGCTCTCATTTCTGCAGCTCGAAGGATTTGGGGATGAAATGGCAAATTTGCCTTTTAGAGAAGAAAATGAAGGATCCTTCGGTTCCCCTTGGTTAAGGGTCCGATTTTCATTTTTCCGCAGTGTTCATTTTGAAGTGAAACCCTTGGCTGCTTTCTAGCAGCACTTGGAGGCGCGTGCAGGAGGGTTGTACGAGCTGAGGGTTTAATTGTCTGTTTTGTCAAAGCTGTCTCTCTTCGGTGCCGTGCCTTTGTCTCAGAGAGAGATTGTTGTCTGCGGTGCTCATAGTCCAAGGTGGGGAGCAGATGGATCAAAATGGGAGTGGAATATGTAGCAAACCCTGTTATGCTCTGTGAGTTTATTCGTTCTGCTTGTAAAAGTTATATATATATATATATATATATATATATATATATATATATATATATTACATTTTATATATATATATATGTATTACATTTTTATTAAGTAAGCTGGAAAACTTGAGTGGAAGAACCTGAAGGAGTCATAGACTGGCGTTGTGATGGAGGAAGGAGATATTTGTGGCAACAAACACAAAAGGAGGCCAGGATGGTGGTAGAAAGGTCAGTGAGTAAGGACGTGGGGAGAGCACTGCAGAGCAGTGGTGGCAGTGGCAGCCACTTGCCCCTGGCAGGTGCTTGTTTTGATGTGACACAAAAACTTATTTTTGGTGAGCGAGCTGTCCACATGCATACGGCAGCGGGAGGCTTATGGCAAGCAACGACATCAGCAGTGACATTGGTGCCTGGGAGCCACAGGACTGGAGCAGATGTGTCTCCCTGGGCTTTGGCTTTCTGTTTAGCTTCTAAAAATACAAATTCAGTTAATTTCTTTGAAAAGCATTGACACTGATGTATTTCAGTGGGAGTGTGCTTTCAAGAAAACAGCATCAGACGTAACCTCGTTGTTACTCTAAGATGGATTTTGCTGTTCTAATGAAAATAAATTGAACAGGTTGTAGAGAAACATCCCTGTGATATTTCCCTCTTCCATGTACCTTTACAGCCAAATGCAGTGCAAAGGCTGTGTTGTAGCAGCAAATAAAATTCAGTATTTTTGCTGCATTTATAACTGTTCTCAATATTAATCCCAAACTGACATGAACTTAGTTGTGGAGACTGACGGTACTGCTCTTAAATTTTCTTATTTATTTATATTTTCTAGGAGATCACAAGAGCACTTTGTAGAGCAATTATACCACATGCCAGCAGTGGGTTTTTCTTGGTGTTTCTCAGACTTCTGTTCTGTCCTTGGTTGCATTTATCATGAGAGGGCACAGGCTGCTCTGCCGCCTCAGTACAGAGGTTTGGATTTTGCAGCTCTGAATGCCTTTCACAGCTCCTGCTTCATCCAGGGTACTACAGATGGACAAACTGGTATGCAGTCTAGATAAGATGAAGTTTGCTTTGTGAACTGACATTTAGTGGTCTCTTCTTACCCTGAAATGTAGCTTTGAAAGCGTCTGGAGCATGTGGTAAGAATTACTTTAACAAGGAATATGGGTTGGGCTTTGCTTTTTCCCCATTTCCCTTCTGTTTTTTTTTGTGGAGCTGTAATCAGCTGCCATTTCTTACCAATGTCTTATGCAGTTACAGAAATCAGAGGCTGTGTGTACTTCTAAGCCAAGCAAACCTCTGCCATGACTGCCCTTAGCCCCAGGTTTGTAGCACACTTACTCTGTTCCCTCCCGTGCACAGACCCTCAGGGGACGTGGTAGGTAGTGGGTGCTTCAGAGCTGCCCATTTTTTCCTGTTTCCTCAGAACTTTGTTCTGCAGCCAGATTACTCAGCTGACAGGTAAATGCCATCAGGGGAAAAAAAATACATCAAAGCCAATGATAAAAGCCATCAAACAGCAGTGCCACGGGCTGGTGTGTAGGACCTGCTGCAGAGGAGGGTTTTGTTAGGGAGCAGCTCTGAGATTTAATAAGGGAAACTGAGATTTCAGCTCTTAATTGATCTCTGCCAAGCATCTGCTCAGTTCTGTGAATGGAGGTGCTGTTAGGAAGCTTTGCTGTACTATTTTCCCTGAGAATCCGTTGATAGTAGCGATAGAGAAGAGGAAGTTTGTTGTGGTTGTTTAATTATGTCATACCTCGTACTCTATTCAAGTATAAAAGTGCTGTACAGATAACAGACATAAGCTTTGTTTCCCTACCAGTACTTCAATTCTCAGCTTCCTTTCAACCTCTGATATCTTAATTATATCCTATTTTTAATGCTGTATGTCTAGTATATTATCTCTTAATTGAGCTGCAGCAGTCGTAGCTATCTTTGAGGCTGAGTCAAAAGGAGCAAGTAAACTCTTCAAAGAGCAAAGTGGGAGGTGCCGAGCACACGGTGCCCACGTTCCACACACTTCAGGACTTCTACCTAACACTGCTCCTGGAGCAAGGTCTTGAAACAAAAGCACCTCTGTGGCTGGAGCACGTCAGGCGTGCTCCTGGAGCGAGTCCTTTGGCTCGGTTCACCCCGAAGGAATCCAGGTACAGCTCTCCAGTGTGCACCAAAGCAGGGTGTGGAAGAGTCACTTGGGCAAACTGCTTCAAAACCCTGCTCCCCATTCCATTTGGAATACTCAGGTTTATGTGCCCCAAGTTGTCCTAGTGCTGCTCTTCCTGTTTTTTGGAGTAGATGAGGCAAAACTTAATTACTTTCTGTTTTGTGGTTCACTGAAATCTTAGGATGGGATCATCTTTATTTCCTTCTTTGCTTCCTTGGCTCCTTAATGCAAGCAGTGGGGCCCTGGTATGTTCCCTCCTGTTTCTGATGGTGTCTAAAAGAAACCAACAAGGAGAGCTTGCCAGTGATGCCTTGCAATATTTTTGCCTGTCTCTGACTCCTCTATGTTTTAAGATTCCTTAGACCCATGTTTTCACAGCACCTGATCCCCTTGGATGTGAAGGGACTGCAGGAGAGCAGTGTTGGGAGTGGATTTTTTGAGGTCCACAGATAAACCCCAGCCATCAGTTCAATTATATCTTCCATAATAATTTCACTGTAGGATTTGAGACAATTCACTTTCTCTGTCTTCTTGCAGAGCTTCGTAGCAAATAAATTTATTGAAGATTATGGGATACTGAGAGTCACATAACGTAGGTTAATGTGTCCCTTTCAAGCTCCGGAGGCAGAGATCTCTTGGGATATAAAGAGTTCTGCTTATGGAAATATTTTTGTTTTGCTCTGTTCTTCTTGGTTGTTTGCATTTCTCTTTCTTGTTGCTTAGGAGGTCACAATATTGCTATTTACCAGCCAGCAACTCTTCCAGAAATACCAGGGTCACCGGCATCTTGTTTTTTGAGTGCTCAAAATACGTAAGCATGTTGGGGCAAGAATGCTTTCTCTGTGTTTATAGGGCATAGCACAGCAGAACCATGATTTCATTTGGGGCCTCTCTGTGTGCACTGATACCCAAAATAATTCCTGAACTTTCTGCAGCCAGACATCTCCTTGTTAAGTTTGCCTCAAGGAGTGGTTTTATTGCTGCATTCCTGTTAGAAACTCTTGATGATACAGGCACGATTTTCTCTCTTGATTTTGTCCCTTATTTCATAATGGAGAAAATGCTAAGGGATTCTCTGTCACCTGGATGAGCCAAGGCTGGTGGCACAGGGAAGGTTGGCTTTCACAGCATTTACTGCCGGAACACCCTCCAGTTCACCTGTGGCCAGCAGTGGCTGCTCCTGATAAAGCTTATCAAAGATCTCCAGCTGATGTGCTGCTTTCACTGTTCTCTATTTCTTTTAATATCTGCTTTAATTTTAAACATTTCTTTAGTAATAAGTAAATTGGTTATAAAAGTCACCATTTTGCTCAATAGTGAAACCTTTTAGTCCATGAGTAGCCTGGCTCTTTACAGGGTGGCAGCCTGTGACCCAGGGGATGCTTTTCCCATGGCATGTGGGATACAGCTCTGCTTGGTGACTTGATACTCCACTGCTGCTTCATGTTTGGGTTACAGGGAACACGGCAAGAGTGTTCCTGAAAGACAAAAATCTTGGGTCAGGTTATGAAGAGAGAAATAATTGAGTTTTTCTTCCATTCCTCCCCTCCGCGGCCAGTCAGGGGAGAGCACGATCACACCCTGACAGCACTGGAGTCTTCCCTGCCTGCCCTGACTCCCTGTCCTTTACCAGCACTGTGCACAGAGGACCTGTAGCTGTCGTGTGCTTCTGGAAGTTCAGAGGTAGATGAAAGATCAGATGAAAGTTTTCCTTGGCTTTTTGAGCCCAGCCTGCTGGGCACAGTGTAAATCTAGAAGGCTTGTGCTTGTGCCAGCAGGATGGCTCTGCAGAGAGCTCTGCAGATTCAGCTTTGCTCTGGGGCTAAGGGCAGCTTTAGTCTCTAACAAGTGAGGGGTTTGGAGTCAGTGAGGGGGGTTAAGGTGCTTGTCTCATGTCTTGCCAGCTTCCATGCAGGTCTTTCTGTTCAACTTCTGTTTTCATCATGTTCCATAAATGTAAGTCTTTAGATACAGGCTTTTTATATTTATTGAACTGGCTTGTGACAGACACTGTGATTCTGGATTTCATGTGTTCTGATACTGATCTGATGGTCAGGCAAAAATAGACAGAAAAAATGTCCTTTTTTTTTTTAAATGGTAATTAAGTAAACATGTATGTATTTCTACCTTCCCACAAAGAGAATTCTGAGTGCTGACTGTGACAGAAAATTTTAATGACCAGTCAATTTATCAGCTTTACATAATCTGACCTATTAACTGTTGTTGAGGTAGCGGTTCATGATCTTATGTGTGACAGTGAAAATAAAATATCAAACACAGGTTGACTTCACTCCTGTATTTCAAAAATGGAAAGTGTTCAGTGACAGATAAAGAATAATAATTAGAGGTAATTTGCATGAAGGCATATTGCCAGGGAGAAGCAAATTCTACATTGATTTAACATTTTGACATGATCTGTAATTTTACTATGTAATAGCATAAAGAAAAGGAGGTAAATAGTGAGTATAGTAGCTCAGCCTGGTTCTTGTCAAGTCTTCACTCTGTGAAGATGTCTTTAATAGCTATAAACAAAAGAAAGAGCTTGGTAGAAAAAACTAGTGATTATTGAGCTTTCCAAATATGACTTGATGAAATGACATAACTTTTTCTCTAAGGGAACCTGAGTTTCTGTGCAGGTACTGCTCAGATTGCTGCCAGACCTGGACAGGAAGGTCATAATTTCTCCAAATTTTGAGGAAGATTTTTTTGAGAGTCTCATAGTTTTATTTGTACAAAACCAAGTAGAAAAAAATCTCTCCATTAAAAATATTCACACTTCAGCTGGTTTTATTATTTAAGGGAAACCTGGATGTTGGTGTTTGAAGCTTTGAGTTTTGATAACTTGTTTACAGGCTAATTTGACTGGGCACAGTGAAAAATAATTTATAAGCATAGTTAGAACTCCTGTAAGATTCTTCACTTTGAAGGGGATGGAGCCTGACCCTAACCATACGCTTTGTTTAACAGCGTGGGCTTCTGGTTTCAATTCTTCATGTCCTGACACTAATTAATAAATAAGTCAAGGCAGTACTGAGGGTCTGGTTGTCAAGTATTGCAGCTCCACCTGTTTAAGCCCTGTATGAACACTGTGGAGTGAAGGAACAGTTTCAACAGACCTTAAAACGTTTACATCCTGCAGGAGCTCAAGTGAGCATGGCCACATTGGAGCTTCATTCCAGAACATGGGAAAGGTGAGGGCTGAAATCTCAGGTCCTGTGATGCTGGAGGGGCACCATGGCTTCTGCTGCATTCTGTGATCGTCATCTCCAGTCTTTCACCTGTATTTCTGTCTTTGGTTTTCCCCAATCTGGGTGCATGATGTACACAGGTACCCTACAAATTGCAAATCTGAGCTTCCTTCTCCTGTTTACATCAGAAAATCTTCAGAGGTAGGAAACTGTTTAAATGCGAGAGATCGCCTTCTTTAAATAAAAGCCTTGACATGGTGCTTCTTGGGGAAAAAGATTGATGGAAAAGACAAAACAAAGTCAAAGACATGTAATTTATATTCATCTTCTGTCATGAGGAGGATGCATGATTTGAATGGGTTGTTTAAAACTCTCTTTGCAGTTATTTCACAATATGTACTTCATTTCTGCTGGCAGGCAAAGAATTTTAGAATTTACATTCACCACTTAAGAAGTATGATATCACTGGATTTCAATTTGCTGTAGATTGTCCTGGAATATTATTAAAATTAGGAAATTAGAATTATTTCCTACCATCTACAGTTAGTATGTAAGCTCTGTCTCTGTCTTGATCCTGAATCACAAGCTCACTCCATCCATCCTGGCTCTGTAAGGAGAGACAGCCATTCCTCTTTCCGTTACAGCTGACACTTGAAAATTCTCAGCTATTTTTAGATGATTTTCAATCTCATTTCTGTCCTTTGAAAAGAAAGGAAGAAAAAAAAATTCCTAGCCTTTAAATTTTTAACTTCCAGTGGGAGTTGCTTTTGCAAAGAAGCCAGCTAGTCAATATAGCCTCATTAACACATTTTAACAGGTTGTGTTATATAAGTTTGCATTATTGTGATGGCTCTTTCATAGGTTTGGAGGGAATTGTTGGAACTCAGTTTAAAGAAGAGCCGTGCAGGGTTTGAAAGTGTAGCTGCTTGCTTCCAAGTAATAATTTGTGAAAACATAAAGTGGCAGTTGGGAAAGAATCCTAAACTGGGGATGTACCATGGAATTACAGCTCGTTCTTTCCCTAGAGGTCATGTTTGGGCACAGCTTCTGTCTTGGGCAACAGGACAGATTTGGCTGGTGAGGTGGTTCTGGCAAGGCGTTTGTCAGTATTGGACTACCCCAGAAATCTTTACTGCCCTTTCAAGCCAAACTGTTTTCACCAAATTAATACTGTCTTTCATTTGCCCTCCCAAATGTTTTAACCTTGATCAATAAGCCCACTAGATATATGGTTTGAGGGGTTGGTATTTTTTCACGGTTCTGAAATGTCTTTGTGGAGGAACAAAATGTTCTAGATATGTTTCTTCAGCTAGCATCCCTGAGGATCAAAATCTCCCTCTCAACTGCCTGTAAATTTTTTGGGTTTGTATTTGCTACAGTAATTTACTGTGTGAATTCTTGGCAAACCATCTAAATAACGATTATATTGCAAGTCTTTATTTCACTCATAGCACTTACTGTTCCTCTTGTTGCACGTCTGAAACTGTTGCCTTCAACTTGACTTGATAAATTTAGAAATCACATTGCTGTCATAAAGTAGCATTACTTATAAAATCTCCAGAATTGGCACAGTGCGGAAGAACTGGCTGAATAAAGTCCACTAGCTTGGTGATGGGATCCTTCCTTCTGCCTGCTGCTTAACATGTGCAGGAACATGCAAACGAAGGAAAAGTAACATCTTTATTATCTGCTCATGAAAGAGCAGTTTGCTACCTTTTGGTTTTTTTTCCTTCAGCTGAAGTTAACTCAAATCCGCTTCTGTGGATGTCATCACAGTCTGGAATTCCCAGAGCTGCTGCTGGGCACATGATTCCATAAACCAGAGGTCCTGCCACTGCAATGGGGGCAGAGGGGCTGTGCAGAAAAGAGCCCAAAAGCATCCAAATCCAGCTGTCTCTGTTTGTAAAGACTTAATTTCCTTCCAGTGTTAATGATTTGTGGGCCTTGATAGGAAGACCTTCAAAACAGAAGGGGAAAAGTGGAAAGCAAAACTAACTGGTAAACAATATCACTCATATTAACAATTATTTGTATGTTTGAAGAGACAAAATAGTTGTAGTTTCACTGCATTTAAATGCACAATAAGCTAAAAAAAAAAACCAAAAACCCCTCAACAAAGCCCACCTCATAAAAAAAAGTGAAGTGTATAATTTAAATAAAACATGCTATGAAACATTGACACAGACTACAGGAAATGTATGAAAACTTCTTTTTCTGATATTGGATGCTTAATTCTTTAAGTTCATTAGAGAAATGAGGATGTTTGAGTCAGAAATGGGATCTTTTCAGTTTTTAAATGTGCAGCTTTGCTGTTTGACTCAGATGCACGTGCCTCAGAGATGGAGTAGGAGTTAATTTTTGGTTGTGCTGTTTTCAGAAGACCTCCCTGGGAAGCTTTTCCATAGATGTTTCCAGTAGTTCTTGGAATCAAATTCTTGCCTTCTTTAACTCGTGTTTAGTGGACACTTGAAGTGTGTCCTGTAGGTACTGAGTGTCTCTAACCTCTGACCGACTTGGACGAGTGTCCAGCCCATAAATCTCTTGGAATTGCTCACAGGAGCAGTGCTACAGGCAGGATGTAATGAGGAAATGTTCCTGTAAGGGCATTATTTGCAAAGAGACCAGGTACAAGATCAGCTCCAAATTTCCTTTGTTTAGACAGTATGATGCTTGGGAAGAGCCGTTTCCAGCAGGTCTGAGTTTGGCCCGTGCTTGGAGAAGAAGTGGCCACAGGCTTCCAGGGCAGGCATGTGGACTCTGCGGTGTCACACACAGTGACTGTGCACCAGCAGATAACCAGGCTTTGATCCAAGGCTTTTCTAGCCTTTCCCATCTATTTCCAATTTTTAAAACTTGGCTCTTATTTGGAGTGGGTGCAGAGGAGGCCACTAAGTTGATTAGAGGGATGGAGCACCTCTCCTATGAGGAAACAAAGAGGGAATGGGGAATGTTCATCTTGGAGAAGAGAAGGCTTTGGGGTGATGCAATTGTGGCTTTGCAGTACCTGAAGGGAGCTGACAAGAAACATGAAGAGAGACTATCTACAAGGGCCTGGAGGGACAGGACAAGGGAGAATGGCTTCCCACTGCCAGAGAACAGGGTTAGATGGGATATTGGGAAGGAATTGTTCCCTGTGAGGATGGGAAAGCCCTGGCACAGAGTGCCCAGAGAAGCTGTGGCTGCCCCTGGAAGAATCCAAGGCCAGGTTGGATGGGGCTTGGAGCAGTCTGGGATAGTGGAAGGTGTCTCTGCCCATGGCAGGGGGTGGAATGGGATGGACTTTAAGGTCCCTTCCAACCCAAACCATTCCATGATTCTGTGAAGTTGTTTGCATCTGTCTGACTCCCTATTTGGGACTGACCTTGCTGGTAAGATAAATGTTATGAAAGAGATTCTCTCCCATGTACATATGAGTTAGTAATGAGACAATATGAATAGTGTTTAATGTTTTACTTGCTGCTTGGCAATGTGGCATCATCTAGAAGCGGAGAGTGTTCTTAAAAATACCACGTGAGGATGAGAAAATTTATTGTAAGTTGTTTCATAATTCCAATAAACCATTTAAGAGAAACATACACACCCCGTGCCTCACCCGAGGTTCTGGAATCCTTAATGATCAGCAACTGAATTTTTCTGCTGAGAATGTTGAAGTAACATATACGTCTTTGGTTATGAAACATTGCTGCTGCTGGAATTTGCTGTGGATACAGATATAAACAAAAGGTCTGCTAGTCTTCAGTGAAGTCATGTTTTCTTACCTGTGTCAGATACTTTAATTTGATATTTGATGATAGTTTTCCACAAATAAGTCAAAAAATCTTAATTTATGTAAAGGTGTTGAGCTCATAGAATTGTGGAATGGTTCGGGTTGGAAAGGACCTTGAAGATCATCCAGTTCCTGCCTTGGGCAGGGACACCTTCCACTATCCCAGGTTGCTCCCAGCCCTGTCCAGCCTGGCCTTGGGCACTTCCAGGGATCCAGGGGCAGCCACAGCTGCTCTGGGCACCCTGTGCCAGGGCCTCTTCACCTTCACAGGGAAGAATTTCTTCCCAGTTATCCCATCTAACCCTGCCTCTGGCAGTGGGAAGCTGTTCCCCCTCCTGTCACTCCATACTCTCTCTTTCCCCATGTATATGTGGATCTATAAGCATTTCAGTAACTGTGTGCACCCTTAGAATGTTTTTTTATGTGAAAATGATCCGAGTTGTTGTCGCAGTCTGTTATTTCTTCATAATCAGATGCTTGAATCGTGTTTAGTCAGCTTGGAAAATGTGTTTAATTCTTGTAGCACAAATGGCTGCGTGTTCATGAACTGGTGACACTTCTTAATAAAAGTTTTGCTTGGCTCTATTTAATAGGGAGCATCATAGAACTTACCAGTTGGTAATGGGAGGTGGGAGCTTCAGGACATCAAGAATGCCATTTTTTAAATGTGAAGGCAGAGGATATCAACAGGAAGGTGGTGGTTTCCGAGCCCTGATGAAGCACTGGGATGATCCTTTTGCTTTGTTGCTTATCCCTGCTCAGGGATAGAGCAAGTTTGGCCATGGCTGTTTGCTGATCAGGAGTCAGGAATGATTTTGTGTCCATAATCGGGTACTGAAAGTGAATCAGACCATACGGGAGGCATTTTTATCAGGCGCAGTGTTTTCTGTATGTTATAAAAAACGCGTGCGTGATGCGGCTATATTTAAAATGGAGTACATCTGTTATGCATTTAATTCTTTCCAAGATTTCAGGAGGTGACAAAGTTGGAATTTGTCTTAAAATTCAGATGAAAATTTTGTTTTTCCAAGTTAGGAGATTTGCCTGCTCAACTTCCACCCTCACCAGTGCTTCTTTGAAGGAGTGTATTTGCAGAGCACTTAAAGAAACTGTATTACTTACATATTTTGGGATTTAGGTTGTGATAGGAGTTGTATGATCCTAATATCAGCCATAGCCAAGCATGCAGCCAAGATGGTCATAAATTACTGGGAGTTGTGCTGCTGCTGCTGTAATGGAGAGGGATTGTGCTGACGGGGCATTCTTTGTCTACCTCATTTGGAGCAGAGGATTTGTTAATTCTTGTGCTGCTTAGTAAGTGCAGGAGTTGGACCATGCCCCACCAGTGTTTGGGGCAGCTTTTGAAAGACCAGATACTCCGAATTCAAATGGCACTTGTTGAAGTTTACAGTGAGAGTTGTGTCACTTCAAAGAGGAGCTGGTTGGTTTTAACAGCAGAATTATCGATTTGTGGAAATAATGTGATTGTGTGTGTTAAATGTCATCTTTGGGATGTTATGGTAACACAACAGCCTGGGTGAGGGAAATACATAACACAATTCAGGAACTGCATTTAATATACATTGAGCATGCCTATAGCTTGTCTAAATAAAACAGCTTTAAATGTAGCCTATGACTCACTGATACAAGTAAAGCAAAATGTTGCTCTAAAAGTCTTTGCTGCTGTATTTAGGTGATTCAGTATTAAATCAGAAGAATCACAGCATGTCTTGGGTTGGAAGGGACCTTAAAGCTCATTCACTTCCACTCCCTGCCTTGGGCAGGGACACCTTCCACTATCCCAGCTTTCTCCAAGCCCCATCCAGCCTGGTCTTGGACACTTCAGGGATCCAGGGGCAGCCACAGCTTCTCTAGGCAATGAACACAAAGAGTTACACTGTAAACACAGATTTTGGGGTCAGAAGAAGGATGGCCTGCAGTATTTATGAGAGTTTCTGTTGCCCTTCCAATGCATATATAAAATTATAACCCTGCTGCAAGGACTGTTGGAGGAAAATTTTATGGAGAATGAGCCAGTGAAGTGCAGCTGGTATTAGATGGTCATTGAAAGGGTTCATCCTTGGATATTTGTAGACTGAGGCACCTCTCAGGCAAGGAGCACTATTGAACTAATTCAGCCTGCGCTGCTGCCTGGGCTCCTCAGGTGCTGAGGAGCCACTGGGGCTGAGCCCCAGTCAGGTTTGTGTTCCCATAGTGACAGCAGAAAGACTCCAGTAACCTACTCCATGTGCGCTATCCTGCTCCACACAGCTGAGGGGCTGCGCATTATCAAGGAAGGAAAGAAGGTGAGGCAGCCTGAATTCATGTCTTGGCAATGCTTGAGCAAATTCTGCAAGGATTCCATCCCTGTGCTGGAGCTGGTCATGGCTCTGTTAGAACCTTGCAGGACAAGGAAACAGTTCTCATTTTCTAAGCTGTTTCTTTTCCTCATGTGACTTTGCCCTGTCTCTTAAACTGAAGGAAAACACTCCTTACTTTCAAGAAAGCCTAAAATAAATGTTTTGATTTATATACATTTGGATATTTCTATATTAATGTGTAGCTGAATTGTGATAAATGGG
The DNA here is from genome assembly GCF_041296385.1 of Aphelocoma coerulescens. Lineage (NCBI taxonomy): Eukaryota > Metazoa > Chordata > Aves > Passeriformes > Corvidae > Aphelocoma > Aphelocoma coerulescens. The sequence goes on from NC_091028.1 coordinate 2,873,020, forward strand.
GATGAAATTTTACTCTCTACTGTTTACTCTTTCCTTTGTCAGGGGATAAAAATCTCTCACACTGGCACTGGAAAGATCACCAGGTATTTGAGTAACTGGAGTGGATTAAAGGTGTGTTACTTGTGCACAGATATTGCAGTAAAGGGTGGGTCAGGTGCCTGGTTTGAAAACTCTGTTATAGAGTCCTTTAATTTTCCTAATGAATAAACTCCTCATCGGTAGCTGTGGAGCCCCTTCCTAAAACTCCCTTGTCTACACATTTGACTGTCTGCAGATATAAATTTTCAGCCCGTGCCCATTCAGTAACCTGCCAGAGGAGGTGGGTCCTCCATCCAACTCCACTTTGAGCTCTTGTTGGGTGTCTCAGGGGCTGTTTTGTGGTGTTCTGCTTGCTCTAGCAAACTTCTAGAAAACCATGCTTCAATTTCCTGTTCTGTGAAGTGTAATTGTTGCCAATGTGAGGAATTTTAAATGTGACACCAGACCCATCCTGAAGATGTGGCAATGAAGCGTTGCCTTGCTTGAGATTTCTACTGTATATTCTGCTATGGGAATCCTAAACCCAGGTTTAAATCCCAAGCAATCATACCTGTGTTCACTTCTAAATTGTGTTTGTGGTTCATGAGCGACATGTGCTGGTCTGTGCTGAGGCAGGGACACCAGCTCATTTATTCATAAGAAACTGTGCTAATGTTTTGGTGACAGTGGTTCCCAAAATGCTGTATTTGAAGTTTGTCCAGAAATCCAGGTGCTTGTTACTGGAGCATGGTTAAATAGGCTGAATAGTGAATAGAGAGTAGCTAAAATTAGTATTATTGTTCCATGGGACACAGGGTGTCTCACTCTTTTTGTACTGAGGTGGAAGTATTTTCTCATATCGCAGTCCCACACATTTTCTACCTACTGCATTTTGTTCACATGTTGAAGGGGGAATAAAGGGGAGAATTGTACTTTGTGGCAGTATAAATCCTTCATAAAATAGTTGGAGGTCTTAAAAAGTTAAACCTGCATTTGGATATTAGAATGTGAAGAGATGGAGGACTGTGGGGATACCAGGTATTGTCATTCCAAAAGCAGGATAAAGGATTGCAGGTTCAGCACAGCAGCCATTGAAATGATATTGTTTGGTAATTTGTTTGTTTGGCTGTTTTAATACAAAGCAGCTAATGACTTCTCTTTCTTTAGCAATGTCACACTGGCCCTAGAAGACAGAGGGGTTTTAAGCGACACTTTTTTGGGAGGAAGGAAGTGATTCTTTAATGGTCTAAAGTTTTCTGATGCTGCTTTGCATCTGGGGCAATTCCTGCTGTTTCCTGAACCAAAATTTAACTTTTTTCATTTTGAAGATAGAAAGAACATACTGCAGCAGCAACAGTATATCCAAGATGATATTTGTTATTTCATGCTCCCCAAAGAAAATTCCAAGACCTTTAAAACATGGAGGAGCCTCTACCTGTGCCAGATGTGGAAGTGACTGATATATTCAGTAAATATATCCAGCTAATAATTGACTGTTTTGGATATAGGGACTGCTTAACACAACTGTTTGTGTGAGTACTTCTGTTGTGAATGTGTCTCCATGTGTGGAGAAATTGGGAGTTTTTGAACTATCAGTATACATTGTACAAAAAAGTTCAGGTGGTTTTAGCTGCTGTTTTATCAGCCAAGATAGCAGAGAGCAAATGTGTATAAACCATGAAAATCTGAGGTCATCACTAAAGTGTTTACAGAGCAGTCAGTAAGTTGTTACATTTCTTCATGTTTGACTTTACTATGAGATTCAGAGCTTAAATTGCTTGATTTTAAAATATATTGCCATTTTTGATGTTAATTTAAAAAAAAAATCTACTTAAATAAGATGTTAATTGGTGAAAAAAATGTTTTAAAAGAATCTAAGTGAAAGGAAGATTAACAGCTGATTTTTGGCCCACTGGGGGATGATTAATTCCCATAGTCTCCTGAGCACTGAGACCATGGTGCTTCTCTATTTCGTGAGCTCTCCATGAAGGCTGAGTTGTCCTTCTGGATGCTCTTCCATGTTCTTGATTGCAGATTTTAGGGGGCCACACAGAAGTTGAATTTTCTCTGTGAAGCACAACTCGTGATAACTTGTGTGCTCTAAAGAAAGGTCGTATTTGCTGGTAGATCATTCTTCCTCCTCCCAAAAAAACCTGACAGCTGTTTTAAGAGGTTATTTTCAGGCTGGAACGTGAACCTTGGAAGAGAACCAGACTCCTTTCTAAACAAACTTTGCAGTCCTTGTTCCCCCCCCCATAAAAAATACTCCATATTTCTATTTAAGTTTCATGTAGTTGATCATATGTTAATGCTCTCGTTTATTCCCCTCCTTTTATTTACTTTGGTGTTCTTTAGTATTTGTTTGCCAATAATTCAAAAGCATAAACAAGTGGAGGTAGTGGTGGATTTCGTGGTGGGAGTTGTAATAGTGTTCCCGGTTTGCTGATATGAAATAGGAAAGGTGAGATTTGCAGATATTAGTACTGTTACGGTTTCTAGCCATAGAACTGAAGAGCAAAACTGACCTCTGAGCAATATCTCACATATTTTGGTGCAAGTTTCCAAGGTCCAATAGCACCATGGCAGCTTTTCTCAAAATATTGTGGCTTTTTTAGATAATTTTTAAGTGTTTGTTTTCATTGTTCTCTTGCAACTGAAGATAATCCCTGTAGGCATTATGACAGCAAAGTATTTTAATGGGATGGAAGCTGTTAAGGGAAAATAGTTATTCCTAAATTCTCTTTTGTATTTTTAATTACTTATTAGATTGTATCTTCTGAAAAGTAAATTAGAGAGGAATTTCGTGATGGTATTTGGAAAAACTGGAAGGCAGTGGGGAAGTAGAAGCCAAAGGCATGGTGGGTGACAGTGTGAGGGAAGAGATTGTAAGAAGTAGAAATTTACAGGAAACCAATCTGAAGCACTTTTTGGGGGGTGTTTTTTGTTTATTCCTTAAATTTCAGAAGTTGTTTCAATAATAGAAGAAACATCAATTAAAGAGATGTGAACCAAATGGAGAGAGCCTGTAAGTGAGCAATTGGGATGGATGGGTGGGATGGATGGATGGATGGATGGATGGATGGATGGATGGATGGATGGATGGATGGATGGATGGATATAAAAGAGCAAGGAACTGCAGTTATGTTAATCTGGAGGAAAAAGCTCCAGATTGGAGAGATGACCACATTCTCCAGACAAGGAAAGGGTTGCCTGTGGAGGGGGAAGGAGCTGGAGCTGGAAGTCCTGTGCTTAAACTGCTGCAAGAGCACTGCTGTGTGTGGGGAACACCAACACCTCCAGCAGGGGTTAAGGAACTCTGTGGGAACAGCTTTGGGCTGTGGCCTTGGGGCAGGTGAGGCCCAGAGTGGTGAGAAGGTAACTCAGCACCTCCCAGGAGGCATCGGGAAGCTGGAGCAGCCATGGATTGTAGGGATGGATTGCTGCTGTGCCACTGGGAATAACCACACAGTATTTCAGCAAGATGGCATTGCAAGAATTTTAATCCTCTTTCTGAATAATTTGAATAATTTGGCATAGAGCTGTTGCTGATTTACTGAGGTTGTTGTTTTGGGGTTTTTTGTGTGTTGTGAACTGTCTGGCTTGTCCAGGACATGGAATGAAAGAGAATTGCTCCACTCAAAGTAGATAGAGGTGATCTTTGCTGTCATCTAAAGCCACAGGGAGCAGCAGTGTGATGCTGCAGCTGTGCCTTTCCTCACCATTGGGATGGAGGTGGCCCATCCCAGTGGTGTGTTGCCCCTGAGGAGCTCAGGGGTGCACAGATCCAGGTTTCCTCACACAGTGCAAGCTGCATGTTGATATCGTGGTACCCATTTCTGGAAGGGAAATGTGATGTGGAGCAGATCCTTGTTGCCCTACCCCTGATGACAGCCTGCTGAGCAGAGCAAGGGGCTTCAGAGGGTTACTGTCTCTTTTTTGCTTTTCTGTTTTAGCATTTAACCAGTATCTACTTCTCATTACCAAAGTTTGTCCTATTGATAGAAATCCTGCATCCAGTGATATTAATTTTTGTCTTTATATACACACGTGCAGCTATAGAAATAAATCCATCATCTCAGTTAGTTCAGAACTGAAAAAAATACATCGCAAAGGAACGTTTGGGGGTTGTTTTGCTTTTGATGTGATGGTTGTTTTGCTTTGGATGCTGCAGCCTTTCCAAATGCCAAGCCAGAAGCTGGATGTCTCCTTCCATCCTTGGTGCTGGTGCTGCAGGAGCAGCCCACGTCCCTGACAGGTGGATGTGACAGCCCAGGGCGGCGGCGCCTGTGCGGGAGCAAATCTGCCTGTTGTGTCTTCTCTTTCTGTGCTTATCCACGTTTCCTTGGCTGGCTGAGTCCAATCCCAGTGCACTGAGCCAGGCCTCGGTTTGCAGAGCTGCTGATCCCTGGTCTGAAGGTGCTTTTGTTGTGGGTACACTTGTGTGATAAGTTTTTGTGATTACAAGTGTGTTTGTCGTTGGAATTTATTCTGCCCTGCTCTGCAATTCTTGCATTTCCAAGTCCATTTCACTGGAAACTTCACTCACACTGTCTAAACTTACAAAAACAAACCAGATGTAGCTATCTGGAAAAGTTTTTGTGTGAGCAGTTCTTTCTGTATATCTTCCAAAATTATGTTGCAAATGGTCAGCTGAAAATGAAAAATAGGTGATTTGGGTGAAAATATGAGCCACAGTAGGAAAAGATCCATTTCCCCTTTGTGCAAACAAGAGCACTTTTGTATCGTAAGACATTCACAAATATTTTCTCTTCTTATTTTCATTTTTCCTTATCTACCTGTACAATTGTATAGGCTTATCAGTAAGCAGGTATATATCAAAGAATAAGAAAATAAATTTGATTTTTTGATTGAGACACAGTTGGCAAGTGGTGGAAGCAGTGTGTGTGTGTGAGTGTTCTCTGAGGTTGCTGAGCCCTAATGGTTTTCTTGGTAATACTTCAGACTTAATACCTCTCTCAGCCATGAGGGCAGCCATCAAATCATTAATTTAATATCGTGTTAGCAGCTCTCTCCTTGCAGTTATCTACAGGGAGACTAAATAAAAATACCTTAAAAAACCCATGTGACTAAGATCAAAATATCCTTAGGGAGGAGCACTTCAAGGGGTGTTTTTAGGTACTGAAAACTTGAGACTGTCTTCCCTCTCCCCCTCGCACAATTTGGGGGTTTATGGTGCCTATTTTTGGTGGTTTTATTTGGTTTTTGTTTTGTTGTTTTAGGTTGGTTTTTTTTAAATGAATTCTGTTTCTTTCATAATTGGGAAAATTGTTGCCTTGAAGTACTAATTTTTAAGGGTCTCAGCAAGTTTTAGGGAACTGTACTTTTTTAGATTAATTTTTATCAGGGTTCTTATGTAAGGTTTTCTTTGCATCTGTTTTACCAATTTTTATACCTCTTTAATTTCCTTGTTAAATTGTGCAGGGCCATGTTTATTACGAAAGGCTGCCAGTGTATGTTTGTATCCAGTTTCCTCAATAATTTGTTCTCTCTCTGAGTTTGAAACGTGAATCTTTTATTTGGTTTTGTTCAAGTCTGATGTACCAGTGCCAGATCTAATTATTTAAATTTCCCATTATAACCTTCTTACAGTTTAAACAGTTTCTACAACACTGAACTTTCACAAGCCCTGAGCTTCTTCTCCAGGCTGTGCCTTGCCTTTAATTTGCAATCTAAAATTACAGTGGGAGCTGTGTCCCTAACTCATTTTGATCTCCTCATCTACAGGTTGTGGAAACCAAGTTTTAAACTTGGTTTGGGGAAGAAAAGCCAAGTATAAATATATTTCACTCATTTGAAGCCCTTGATATTATACAGCACATTCCCAAGAAACGACAAGGAGAACTGGTGGCTTGTTTCTCCAGTCTCCCACTCCTGTGGGATCAATGTCATTTGAATAGGCCTGAGATTTACTCCAGTAATCTAAATCCCTCCTTCTCACAGAATCATGGAATCACAGACTGGTTTGGGTTGGAGGGACCTTAAAACTCATCCAGTCCTACCCCCTGCCATGGCAGGGACACCTTCCACTAGCCCGGCTTGCTCCCAGCCCTATCCAGCCTGGCCTTGGGCACTTCCAGGGATCCAGGGGCAGCCACAGCTTCTCTGGGCACCCTGTGCCAGTGCTTTTGATGGAAAGGAGATGAGTTTTTTAGTTTCTCCATTCAGTTTCTAAACTCAGTTTTTTCAGAATTGCTGGAGTTGTACGTTGTTTGCTGGAGGAGCAGAGAAGCCCAACCAGGCTGGGGCTCAGGCGGTGGCCAGGATGCGTTTCTCTGCAGGATTTTCCATCACAGGAGGTTTTGTGTTTCCTGACAACCTTCGCAGTTTTCCCATGCCTGTAAAGCTTGTGCAGATAACTGGCCAGCAAAGCTGCATCCCTACAACTTGACCTCCAGGCTCGGCATTAATTCCCCTCAGGTTGTATCCCTCCATTCCTGCTGCTCACTTTCACTCTGGTTTTTCCCGTTTCTTTGCTGGTTCTCTCCCTCTCTCACGAGTGTAACTTTTATTCAAATTAAAATAAGGAACCACGCATGGGAACGTGTATTCAGTTTAAGAGGCTGGTTCTTCTCTGCTGGTGGAGTGGTTATGAAATGCTGCTTGGAGCTCACCTTCATCAAAATGTCAATTTTGCTTTGTTTTAGAAAACATCAGAAGTTAGATAAGGATTTTTAAGTAGGGGAGGTAATTAGACTTTGCTGTTTGTAATATGATGCAGTGTTCAGCCCCGGTTTCTTGGCCTTCCACTTTCCATGTAGATTAGAATCATTGAATGTCCAATTACCCTTTGGAAAATTTGTTTTATCTTCCTTATAGAAATATTTTTCTTCCATGCCTCCAGCATCTTACTTTTCCCCATTGCCCTTTTCTTCCTTCCAGTCTTTCCTTCCAGGTTTCCACTCTGAGATTAAAGCCACAAAAAAGGGCTGGTTCAGTGTTTGATACAACTGAAAAGTGAAAAGCTGAAGCAAAGGGAGTAAATGAAGGAATGGGAGTAAGTAGCCAGGGGGGCTGGTTGGGAACCTGCTCAGCAGCTCTGCTCCTGGGCAGGTGTTCCTTGTCTGTCTGCAGCTCATCAGCTACAGGGCTTTCCCACTTCCTTGGTTCTCTTGTTTGCTTCCTTGCAGTTGTTCTAGCTTAAGTTCCCATTAATGCAGAATTCCCAAAGAAACAGCCAAACACTTGATTGGAAACGGTCACAGTCATCCTTTTAATTTTATATGGACCACGATGTGGGACATTGTGCAATCTCAGTGCTGATGAATCGGCGGTGAATTCCCAGACCATTTGTTCTTCAAAATCCATTTTAGCTGGTTTTAATGGCACAAAAAATTAAATATACAAATGGAAAAGTAAGTGGCAGAGTAGCTGAGCCCTATCTTGGTTCCTTTGCAGGAGAGGAGCCCAAATGCGGTGGGCTAGGAAGTGTCCATAAATGGTTTTCAGTCTGAGTTGTTTGTTTAAACTCTGGGTTTATGGGACATAAAATAGAGCAAAATGGAAAGTAAATAATACAATATCCTATCTGGAGTATCTCTTCTGCACTTGAAAATAAGTGAGTGCTAGAAGGGAATCATCAGGGTGACTCTGGGAAGAACAGCTGGACCAGGGATGACAGTGCCATCAGATGAAGCACAGGGTGCTTGCCCACTGCCTTCCCACCCCAGACCACAGCCACCAACTCTGGGCCATAAAAGGAAACAACTTTTCTTGTCAAAATACAACTGTCCAGCCCGTTTGCTTTCTGGGAAAAATGTCCAGTAACTGCTGGTACGGCTGTGTGATGTGCAGCTCTACCTATAAACATTTACTTACTCTGAACTTACCCGTTGGCTTTTCAGAGCCCATGGGGTAGGGGAATAACGTAATGCTGCCAGCTGATGAATGGTCTCCATGTAGCAATGGAAAGCCTGGATAGAGTTTAAAGTTCAAAACAGTTTGCTTTTCAAAAAAAGTTTTGGATTTTTTAAAATCAGAACAAATAATGCAAAGTACCTAATTACTTGTAAAAATTGTGCGTCTCTGCATGAAATTAATTTTTGCATAAAAAGTAGCAAATATGCTTTTCTTCATAGTTTAATTTGACTTATTTTATAATACTTTGCCTTATTGCTCTGATAGCTTTAAATTTCTATAAGCTCTTTAAATGATACAAGAAAGTGCTCTGCTGGCACAACATGTAAACTAAGTGAGTGGAAAAGTAAATATTTAAGGCTGACATATTGAAGTATAAATAGCGGTTACTGTGTGTAATGTTTCAATTGTAAAACTATTTCTAGAGCTCTATTAGCGTGCAGCATTGCTTGTTAAAATGGGAATGTTTTCTAAAAGTTGCATTTCTGTTTTGGAAAGTAGATCCCAAAGTGGTCACAAATATGTCTCTGACATGGATCCCTTACGTTTGTCACTCAGCCCTGGAGAAGGTCTGAGCAGCACAAATTGATGGGTGGTGAAGTTTACCATTCTCGGAGGTTTATCCATGTATTCCAGGCTGGATTTGGTGCTGTCTACTGAAAAAATGAGGAATACAGTCAGGTCGTGGGAGCTGGCTTTGTCAAATGCCAGCGTTGAGTCATTCGAGGTACAGGGTTTCTGCTTGGCTCTGGCCCGAGCAGCACTCCCTGGGAAGCTGCTTTGGAGGGATTTGTGTGTTGCCCCTCAGAGATACTGGAATTAACTTATCTCAGACATCTCACTCGATTATAGTGGAGTTTGGTTCTTCTTCTCTTTGGAACTTGATCTTTAGCACTTGTGTTTTGCAAGAGCAGGGTATTTATTATACCTTGTGTCTTGGAGAACCTTGTCCCACGGCCTCAGTCAAGGGACTGTCCTCTAGAATTCCCATTCTTGCGGGTTTAAGGAAGAGCCCAGTGTTGTTTTTAGCACAGTTGTTGTGTTCAGCAGTAATGAACAACTTTCCTATCCATTCTGTGTCAGGAGGGCTGGGTGGCTTCCATGTGGGCATGAAAATGAGGGCTTTTAGTGCTGTGACATTGCACAAGAGCTGTAAACTACGCAGAGCTAAAGTTTAGCTCAGGCTGAGCCAACCTGACATTTGAACTTAATGTTTAACATGTTTTACTGTAGAAATAATATTATAGGAAGGCACCCCTCTGTTGAGAAGTTATTGTGGTAACAGGTATTGGTGATCCCACTTGTAATTGTAGCTAAATCTGCTTATATTTTTTATGGAAGCCAGGTTTTTACCAAAAGATTTCTGAAGGAGAATAATGTGAGTGATCTTCTGAATTTCAGCTTTTCTAGCTCTTAAAATAATGAGTTCAAAATGCAAAAATTCAGTCTTGGATTGCCCTGCAGGATGTGAACACACTGGAACCTTTCAGAGTATTCCTGTTCTGAAATGTAGTTTGCTTGGGCCAGGTTAATAACTTTGTCTGTGGTTCTAAATGTTCACTATCACAGCCCTGTAGACACCCCTGCTGTCTTTGTCAGCTCGTGCTTTCTCTTACTGGTTTTTATTTCATTTATTGCTTTATGTAATTTATGTGAAACATGGTTATACATTTAACGATAAAGAGTTGCCCTTGCACTCCCATACTCCTGCTCAGGGTGATATAATAACATTTTTCTTGCTACCTCAATATTAATAATTAATTTAGTAAGTTATTCGTTCATATATTAGTTTCAAATCTAATATATAATTATACAGTAGTGTTAATGAAAATCAAGAACATTATCCCAAGTGCTCTAAAAATGAAACAAAAAGCTCTTCATCCCTGTGAATTCGGGTTTAAATAAACAAGATAGAGATATACAGCCCACAGCAGAAATGAATCTGTATTCAGGATAGGAATAAACCTAAATATTTTCTTTAAAAAGAGGTTTAGAGAGTACTATTTAATGTCCCATCTTAGATACTTAAAAGTCTAAAAGTTTTGTTCAGAATGATGAAATGTGCTGTCTGATGATGCAATACAGATAATTCAGAGGCTGTTTAGCATTTAACAAAAGGCTGATCTTGCCAACTTTCCTCTTAGATTTGTTCTCTCCTCCATTTCATCGGCTGCATTTCTTGCAGCCTACTGCTACTTTTCCATCTCCCTGATTCTGTAATTTATTTGCTCTCCCTGACCTTCCAGAATCAACATTTGAGAGCTGTGGAAGAGCAAGGTTGCCCTGCAGCTGCTATGCAGTAGGGAGATACCCAGGTATGATCATCCTAGAACCACAGAATCATGGAATGGTTGGGTTGGAAGGGACCTCAGAGCTCATCTTGTTCCACCCCTTCCACCATCCCAGGTTGCTCCAAACTCTGTCCAGCCTGGCTTTGGACACTGCCAGGGATCCAGGGGCAGCCACAGCTTCTCTGGGCACCCTGTGCCAGGGCCTCCCCACCCTCACAGGGAAGGATTTCTTCTCAATGACCCATCTAACCCTGCCCTTCTGTGGCAGTGGGAAGCCATTCCCCCTTGTCCTGTCACTCCAGGTCCTTGTCCAAAGTCTCTCTCATCTTCCTTGCAGGTTCCCTTCAGGTACTGGAAGGGGCAGTTAGGTCACTCAAGAGCCTTCTCTTCTCCAGACTGAACAATCCCAGTTCCCTCAGCCTTTCACTTCTCTTAGCTCACCCCAAGCACTTTTTACCTTCTATTTTTTTCTAATGTTGCTTTTTTAAATCCCTTCTACAGATTCTCTTGCTGTGTTTTAAGCATATTCACATACTTTAGTCCATGTGGCTGTTTGGAAACAAACTACTCAAACTCATTTAGGTAGTAACTGAAAGTAGGACTTTTAAATCCCATTTCACATTTTATTGCAGTTTGTAAATTCATCAGTAATTGATTAGAAATATTCTTCAGGTATTCTGGATATGGTACAGTCAGGTACTTAGGGTACTTGCTTTAGGCTTGTTCCCTTTTTAGTGCTAAAAAAATTAGATTTTTCTCCTCATAGTACTGCCCATCATCCAACTGTTTGAATGCTGGAGGTAAGAGTTTTCCTGTAGATCCTCCCTGTAGATCAGAGCTCAGGAAGGACCAGCTCACTTCCTGAGGTAGGGATCACTAGGGTAGGATTTGACTTCTGTAAATCATACATATTTCATACATAAATCATACATATTTCTGTCTTTAGCAGCATTAGCTCAAATACATTTGTATAATTTATAAAGTTTTAATCCCAACATGTTTTACAGGTTGTACGTAGTTGATTCTCGTCCCACAATGTTATCTTGAGCAGATACTTAATTTCTTTAATCTCCCCGGAAACACAAAGTGCTAATTTATGATGCAGTTGCATTCAGGTTGAATCTTAATTTCATGTGTGTATCACCTAACAGATGCTCTGGGGAGTAACGACTCCTATAATTAGGTTTGACATATGTTTTCATGCGAGGTGAAATAGTTTGCGTGCTTCTAGAATAAATATTGACTGCAGCCCGGATTTATAATCCCAGTAAACAATTGGACATGTGCTGGGAGTCCTCCATGCCGAGTGTAAGCTGTGGCTTTGGGAGCATGGACCCTTGTGATTCCAAAATATTGAGTCCTTCCTAATGGCCTTTTTTTGTTGTTGTTTTTGCTCCAAAAAAGGGCAAGATCAAAGTGCAGTCTGTTCTTTCCTGCCCTTCTAGATATACAAAACAGCTGCAAAGCACAATCAGCTATTGTAGTGATATGTGCCCCAGGTCTATAAATAGATGGAGAGCTGCAGGCTTGAGCTGTGCTGCTGCAGAGGCCAGGGGATTTTTGCTTGGGGTTACTAAACATTCCCTTGCTTGTTTGTGGTTTAGAACCATCATTTCCAAGGCTGCTATATTCCAATTGAATTGGAATTCAAAAGGATTTTGCCGTGGAAGCTGTATATGACTTCACCGTTTGCATTTTCTCCTTCCTTTTTTTTTTTTTTTCTCTTCCCCAACACACAAGAATTTTGCAAGTTTCTAGAGGAAGCCAATTTAAACACAATAATTAATTTGCTCACCAAAAAAAAAAGGCTGTGATGTATAGCTCTAGTGGGAAGTTCCCAGAGGCATGTATGGAGAGTGAGAATCGGAGCCATGTTTCATTAAATTGTGGTCTGGCCTCTCCTCCAGCCTGGAAACGTGGAGTGCAACACTTGGTAAGAGCTTTGTGTTCTCCTGAGCTGGGAGGTGGGTGGCTGTGTGAGTACGTTCTGCCTCCTGTGCAGGAGGGATCAAATCTTCATGGCAGAGCTGTTCCCAGATTTTTTTTAAATTCAATATGCTGCGTATTTTTTATTCATTATGTTAAATTGGAAGGGCTGTTGAGAGTGTGCAAGCTAAGGACTTGTTAGATGATGAGAGAAAAATTAGTGTATTTGGCAAAAGTGAGGTGTTGGACATAATTTGGGTTTTGAGTATCTGCTGGCAGAGGTGAAGCAGACTTTAAACTGCTCATCTCCTTTCCAAGCTCTCTCTTCCTGGAAAAGCTATTGATTCCCATTGCATTTCAACAACATTAGCACCTCACAGTATCAGTTCTGCTGTCCTGCTTTAAATTTAAATGAGAAGGAGGGATAAAAATAACTCCTTTGACATTTCACATGGGTACTTCTCAGATGTAACCTTCATGCTTTGAGTCAGGTGAACCAGTTCACCTCTTGGGTCTTTCTCCTTTTAACAACAGGACCTGAAAATTGGATTTATCACTGTGAATCAGGAGGTCTTGCCCCACACAGGCATCTCTTCAATGGTGCATAAATGCAATCTCAATATATGTGGTCAGTATTTTCCAAGGCCATGTGAGGTTACGGTGGAAATTCCTCAGAACAGAGTGTGAATTTCTGATTTCTAACCTACTTGTTTCTGAAGAAATAGTAATAAGAATGTTGAAGGAAAAATGTTGAAATCTCAACTGAAAAAGATACAGGAATTCATATTTACCTGAATTCAAAACATTCACCTAATATGACCTTTCTTTGTGAAAATTAGGGCATGAAGTGGAATTTCAAAGTCAAATATGACAAAAACTTGGAAAACTTCTTCCTGCCTATGTGTTCTGCTGCATCAGTGACAATGTAAACCAGATGGGCACACAGCAGATCTTTGAGGCAAATCAAACTTTCCCTGTAGTTTTCTATGTGGCAGCCATTTGATTTCCATTTGGTTTGGTTCAACAGCACAATACAGGTTGTTGAGGGACCTCTGAAGGTGTCTTGTCCAAACTTGGGCTCAAAAGAGGTTTAGAACTGGGTTTTAGGCATCTCTCGCACTCTAACTTGTCCTCATCATATCCTGTCCTGTTATTGTGCTCCTCTGTGGAGAGCCTGGCTCTTCTCCTGCCTTCTGTTAGGTAGTTGTAGCTTTCTCCTCTCAAAGCTCCCAAAGCCCAGCTCTGTCCTCACACATCGGGTGCTTCAGCCACCTGATCATCGTGATGGTCCTCTCTGGTGTCACCCCACTGCATCTCCGGGGAGCCCAAAACTGGAGATGGTTTTCCAAGTGTTGTTTTGAGTGCTCACTGGCATGCTCTCAATGTGCTGAGGTCTCTCTGAAGAGCAGCCTGGTCTGTTGTTCTGTTGACTGCTCCCAGTTTGTCATCATGTCCTGACCCCTCCCAGTTTGGTATTGGCTGTGAACTCAGTGGTGACATAAAGTTGTCATCTTACTCAGACTGAGATTTGCAAACGGAGGAGCTCTCGCTCTGCATGGCAAAGAGCCAGAACAAACCTGTGTGCAGCACCTGATGGCAAAAACTCCATCTGAGAGACCTCAGTACTTCACCTCATCAGTTTCAAGCAAACAGACCTTTCTAAAGCACAGCAGAATGAGGAGGGTGAAGTGCCAAACCTTGCTCTCAAACCTTGCTTTCAGGCTGAGACAGCCACAAGGAGACAGCTGAGAGCCACCCGTTTCTCCACAACCACTGAGGCTCGTTTGTGCAGGGGCAAACAGAGTGGGAGAGGCTGGGAGAGAAAATCAGCCTCCTTCCTGCAGATTGCACGGAGGATTTTAGCTGCTTTGGGAGGACTTGGGCTGTTCCTTAGTATAGATTTTGGTTTATCCCCTCTTTTTCAGGAAAAACACTTCAAAATGTAATTGCAGGATGGACTCCATCTCTTCTCATTAGAATGAAACAGAAGGAATAAAGACATGCAGATACGGAGATGTGCAGATGATCCATCTGGTCACACACAAAAGTAGAGCAGGGGAGGGGAAGGAGCATCCTTTGTTTTCATTTCCAGCCAGGGGGTTCCTGTCTGAGGCCCAGCTGCAGGCACAGCAGGGATGTGTGTTCCTCAGCTGGGCACATCCGTGGGTGCCTGAGGAGATAGCAGCCATCGAGAAGGTGCAGGAGCAGCACAGGCTTCACACCAAAAGATCAGGTTCAGGCTTCAGTGAGCACAGCTAGGTTTTTTTTTGTTGGTTTTTTTTTGTTTTTTTTTTTTTAATTATCTTTTTTACCCCCAGGCTTCTGTGCTTGCTGGTTTGCCTGGGAAAGAAAGTGCAGCTTCCCTGGATGTGTGCATGATCCAGGTCCAGAGGAAAAGACAAATGCTTTGCTTGTGCTGTGGTGCTAATGGGAGAGCAGACTTCAAATAATCAGTTTTCCTCTAAAGTAAACAACTTTTATGCTTCTGACAGAAAAGATGAGAAGCACACCTCCCTTTAAAACCAGACCTTGCTCCTTAACATTGTGGCAGCTTTATAAACAAGAAAAGAAAATTAAAACTACTGTATAGGCTTTTTATGAGAAATTCTTTCTAGGAAATACTGTACTAATTCCACATTCTGTATATTCTCTGTATTCTGTGAAGAGGGCACCCAGCTGTTGTGTGGTACCTTGGGTAGATAGCTATGACTTAGTGAAGCCCTCCAGTAGCTATTAGAAAAGTATTTCCTTTCTCAGTTTTAAGTTTATACAGTTCCATTCCAGTTTCCCAAGCAAAGTCTTGCATGAAATTCCAGTGGCACGGATCAATGAAAAATTAAAATGTTCTTTCTTGGACTAGGCAGCTAACTGGAAGAAAGATGCTGAATTATGGGTTTAGCACAAAAAAATTTGGTTTAGGTTGGACTTTGTGCTCTGCAGGAAGATCATGCTCTTCATTTTGAAGCTTCATTTTCCTAAGAGCCATGAATAGAGGTTTCCAGCCTAGGGAAGTGTCCAAAGTGGAACAAACCCCATTGAATTAGCAATGTGTACTTCCATTGTGTGTATCATAATATACTTATCATTCTGATTTTCCTAGTGTTTCTGAGATATCATATGATGATGCTTTTTAAGGGAGAAAAATCTCTTATTATACCCACAGCACTAACATGTCTTTCTTTATATTAAAAATTATTTTTACAGCATATTTCTTCACTTAATGAAAAGAGTTAAAATTAAACAAGTTTGTTAATAAAGCTTTTTAGATTTAATAATTTGGGAGGGTACTTTTTATTTTGACATCAAATTAATCTATATATTGGTGGTTAAGGGAGGAGAGTGTGTAAGAGCAACAGGACAAGTGGAATGAAGTCAGAAATCTGCTCAGGAGGGCAAAATGTCCATGAAGAGCAGAGATCTCACAGTACACAAAAGTGATGTGAAAACTTAGACTGGATTTGTGTGACTGAAATTTTGATGTTGGTGCCAGGGAAGAGGTGAACTGACCAAGCTGTGAGCTCACCTGTAAGTCATGCACTCTGTTTAAAACCATTCCGCACTATCAGTGTCTTTAATTTCAGTCTCCTTGAGGGAAGACATTGCAAATCAAGTGCTGGTGATTTTAGCACTGTAATTTTTTTCTGCTTTTTTCCTTTGCACCTCTGAGGTGTGCAGCTGCCTTGCTGTACTCCAGATAAGCTGTTGCTTCTACACCAGCAAGAGCTCATACTGGTTATCTCAGGGTCATGCTGAAAAATGTCAAAAGTTGGTTATTAAATCCTCCCTTTACATAAAATAGTTTACACAAGTGTGAGGGTAACAAAAAGTATATTCTGTTTCTCATTCAAACAAGTTGTCTCAAATACTTTTGAAAAAAAGAATTGCTTGTTATCAGATAAAAAATCCCACACTTTTTAAGATGAGTAAGCTAAAACCACTGTGATTCATCATGTTTCTGAGAAACCTTGATCCCTAACCTCAGGGAAAAAGTAATCCCACAAAATACTTCATTCTTCATTGAGGAATTTTGTTTTTGAATGCTTAAATCTTCAAATAAGCCATGAAAGACTTCATTAGGCAAGTGATTCCGTGGAAGTACAAAGGAATTGGGCCGTGGAGTTGTCTCTTCCAATTCTAACAGAGTTGTGGCAGCAAATGGCAGCACTATCAGAGAAGCAGATACAGAGGTTAGGGAAATATTTAGCCTTTGCTGGATTTCTTTCAGTTTTGCTAAGTATAGCCAAGAGCCTTTTTTTTTAAGGTTTGATGGGGAAGGGGGTATTTCCTTTCTTTCTGTGTTTTCACTTGACTTTCAGTCTTTAGGTTGTTTTTTAAAGCTTTTTTTTTTGCCTAAAGGCTGCAAAGAAATAGGTTGTTTTCACCACAATCTTCTTCTGGAGACCTGTAATCTTTACTTTCCCCAGTGTCTTTTATACGTCAAAGTGATTAAGAATAACTCCACATCTAAATGAGAAGGGATGTTAAGTTACACAGGGACAGCACAAAGCCCCAAAAATCAAGTTGGGGGGACTGATCCGTGATTTCCACGGATCCCATAAATCCTGTTTATAACCCTTGCAGGGCTGCTCTCTTGCTGAGTGCTGTAACCCCCTTTGCAGAGTCTGGAAAGAGAGACCAAACCTCCGTGATGATCTCATGGTTTAATACTCAGCTTGAACTTCCAGGTGGAGGGTGATGCAGGAATTTGCTTGGATCAAAGTAAGTTTGCATACCAGAAACTTTCTGTCAGTAAACTTGGTATCATTTAACCATAGAGAAAGCTTCCCTAAGAATAACTTTTTCCCCATTTCTTTCCAAGACATGCAGTATTTGGCATATCACGAAACTACTGTCTCTTACGTGAGTTTATCAACAGATTACGCAGGGTGGTTCTCTATCTCGCATGCAAGCACACAGAAACATTATTTATATTGTGTTTCTGTAAAGAGGAGATGCCTCTTCCTAAGGGCTGGGAGATGGCTGAGTCAATTCTCCAGTAAGATTAACTGGAGGCCACTGTCTTTGGGTTTGGTTTTTTGAGAGGAGATGAGTTTCTGCAGGGAACTATCTATTTATACCAGCTCAGAGCCCACTGATTTTTCACCCCTGTTGTTTTTTGCATTCCAGACACATTCCTGCACTCCCCAGTAATAACTTTTAGCCCGAGGGTTTGAAATGTAATCAGGTAGTTATTAGCACAAAGTCTGAGAATGTTTTTGCAAAGGATGAAGAAATCAAATCTGGGCCATGAGCTGACGGAGGAGCTGGTTGTTGGGGGCTTGCTCTGGTATGAAGTAGGCTGCCAGGACTGGTCCAAATGCAGAGAATAATAATAGATGGTTTATACAATATTCAAACCTTGGAGAAACAAAAATGATGATTTTACCCATGTCTGTTTTATGCCACTTGAAAGACTTCTACTTGCTTGCCAGGCGGTGCTGGTATCTCCTTTGCTCTTAAAAACTGGTTTGAGTATCAGCACTGGGCAAAGACCTGCTTCTGGGAGTATGGGGGTGGACTCATTTCAAAAGAGCCAATGGAACATTTCAATAAATGTGCATTTGGAGAATGTTTCTTTAACTGCATGTTATTTAATGTCATTCCTACTGGATAGATTTAGTGACATGATGTAATGATGATCAGACAAATCTGTTGGGTAGCAAGTGACAAATCTCCGTATCTGTTTCATCGGGTGTTCATTTGGATACATGAAAGAATTCATTACCTATGTTATGTACTTTATGGGCATGAATCATGGTATAATCCATCATTCTATTATTTGGTGAAGTATGTGTTGCTAAACTGGACAGTGATCCAGCATTTGAAGTGAATGCACAGGACCACAGGTTTACCTGTGGTCACCATACATGGTTTAAGGTTTGGCATGAGATACCTGTGTTAGCTCTGATGACTACTGACCCAGGTATTTGGCTCCTCTATGCTGGGAGCTTTGAGGGATGGGCTGAAAACCCTCAACAGCTACTTGTGTGACAGAGAATTTGTTTTCTGTCCTTGCAGTTTTGGGGGGAGGGTTGAGGGGGGGAGGGCAGTCATCACCCTTTTTGCCCATCTTGTTCTTTTCCAGAAATAAGAGATGCAGTGAACTCCATTGGACAGTGATACAATGGGAGAGAGCAATAGAAAATGTCCTAGAAGATCAAGACCAGGTTGGAACTGGTGTAGTGGAAGGTGTCCCTGCTCATGGCAGGAGGCTGCTGGAACTAGATGGTTTTTAATGTGCCTTCCAACCAAAACCATTCCACAATTCTATGATTCTTTGTTGTGGTGCTTTCCTGACTCCTTGGAGCATGGGTACTTTGGAACACTTAGCGGCCAGAGCCTGAGGATCACAAGCTGAAAACCACTGGAAGGTGAATCAGCTGTTGGACAGGACTCTTCCAGTAAAGAGCTGGCCATGTCTTTCTCATCCCCCTGCCAAGCCAAGAGCACAGTGTCCTTTTCACAGCGTGACAGGTGCTGTCTTGCAGCCAGCCATCACGGCAGCCCCATGGCCTTGAGGGCCTGCTCCATGTGTAGCAACACGTGATCCATCTCCAGGATGGGTTTAGTGCCATCTGGGTGAAGGAGATCCATGTTGTGGATCCAACCTGAGTCTGAAACTATGGCAGCCGTGCAAAGAGGAAGGGGCAGTTCAAATGTGTGCTGTCAGGACTGGAGGTTGCCTCAGTGTTGTACATTGAGGAAATGGAAGGAATTTTAGAAACGTTTTGACTGTGTGAATAAACATATTTCTGGCAATATTTCCTTTTTAACCTTGTTTTTGGACTTTCAAATGTTTTTTATTTTGGGAAGGGATTGTTTATGTATTTTACGTAAGGAGGGGAATAAACTGCAAAGCTGATCCTCTGCTTGGGGGAGACACACTTAGTAGCTGTTCTGAAAAGAGCAGTGCCTCTGAAATTAATCTTATTTTGAGCTAGAAACAGTGCAAATACTCAGTTGCTGAAGCTTGCCAGTTAAAATATAGCTGCCTAGTGATACATACTTAGGTGGTGGCTGCTCTTGGAAGTTTCTTCTTCACCACCTCACCGGTGTTTATACCACTGTGAGATATTGTTATTCTGAAGTGCCTCCTGCAGCAGTTTTATTTGCATTAGCTTTATTTTGCAGTACTGAATTAGTAACCATTTAAAACTGTCAACCACATGTAAACAAGCGGTGCGTGAGTTATGAATAACAACTTACCTGGAATTACAACTGCCTGTTTGGATTGCACAAGGCCGGGCGCTGGGGGAGTTGTGAAATGACTGAATTCACTACTGCAACATCATTTCTGTTTGTCTGGGTGCTTGCAGCCAATTTGAATAAATACCCTGGTGCTTGCATGATTCCCGCAGCCAGCAGTCCTGGGGGGGTGAGCTGGCTTCCCAAGTGTGCTTGGGATATGCTTGCTTGGCTCCAGCCCGTGTGATGGGCAACATTTTTTGCAGGCTCTGTCAAAACTGTGCTTGCTCACTATGTAACTCGTCAGTTCTGACCAAAGAGCTTGGATGGGGGAAAAAATACCATTATTAACCAATTTAATAATAAAATGCATTTAATGAGCATTTGATCTAAATGTTAACTCTTCAAACTGTGCTGGTAGGCTCTGATGGCAGGTGGAAAAATGATTGTCAAATCGTGGAATGGTTTGGGTTGGAAGGGACCTTAAAGCTCATCTCGTTCCCCAAATATGCCATGGCCAGGGACACCTTCCACCATCCCAGGTTGCTCCAAGCCCCGTCCAACCTGGCCTTGGACTCTTCCAGGGATCCAGGGGCAGCCACAGCTTCTCTGGGCACCCTGTGCCAGGGCCTCCCCACCCTCACAGGGAAGGATTTCTTCTCAATGACCCATCTAATCCTGTGACATAACTCTGTGACAGTGGGAAGCCATTTCCCCTTGTCCTGTCACCGCAGGCCTTTGTCCAGAGTCTCTCTCATCTTCCTTGCAGGCTCCCTTCAGGTCCTGGAAGGCCACAGTTAGATCACCCCAAAGGTTCTCTTCTCCAGGCAGAACAATCCCAATTACCTCTGGCTTTCTTCAAAGCAGAGTGGCTCCATCCCTCTGATCACCTTGGTGACCTCCTCTGGACTCACTCCACAGGATGGGAACCCCAGATGATCTTTTTCTTTACTTTGAACACTGAGATGAAGACATACACAACTTTAAAAAAACCCTGCATTTTTTATGCAGGAATTGTCTAAGATATGCAGATTTACTTCTTTTAATTTGATCCCTTAAGGGCAAATCTTTTATGTTCTCTGAGTATGACTTAAGGCTAATCAAGCTAATGAATTGTTGTTCAAGGTAACAGCATGGAATGTACTTGTGTTCCCCATGCAGAGCCCACCAGCTTTGCACATGGATTTTAACTGATTTGGGTTTTACTTCCCTGCGAATCCCTGTAGCATGAGGGCACTGCCAGCCTGTGGGATTGCCCTGGTCCAGATGAAACGCTGATTTAGCATGTCACATCCAGCTACCTGCATTATGCAAGAGGGAAAGAATTTGCCTGATTGTAGTCCTGTCAACACAAAGAGATTGCAGCACTATAACAAAACAGGCTTCTAAAGTCTTGTTTAAATTGAGTCTGGATTCTATTAAAAAGTGTTAGTCCAGAGAGCCACAATAGCTCACTCAGTTACCATGGGCCGAGCAGGCTCCAGTTGCATCAGACTGTTGTTTTTTATTGGAATCCTCTCCTCCATCCTGCGTGTTTGTTATTCATCAATTCTGAAATATCAATCAAAAAGATAGGTGGCATCCTCTAATCCCAAGTGGAATTTTTCCTGGGTGGGATTTCTAATTAAAGTTTCTAACTGCTTTCACTCTGGCCTTGCCTTTTTAGTTTAAAATGAATAAATTCCTGTTCTTGAGAGCCCAGAGCTAAGAAAACTTGCACCTGGAGCATCTCTTTGACTTCTTTTTAACTCTGCCTGTGTGTAGCAGAGGCTGGTGCAGCCATCCATGGTGCCTGAGGTATGGCAGCTACTGTGTGGGAAGAAAATGTAATATATATGGTGTGTTTCTGGGATGTTTGTGGCTTTGTATAATTGTCCTGTCTAGAGCAGTGGAATTTTTGTTGAGAAATCCTTATCTGTCCATCGATCTCTGGTTTATAACGCTGCTGTTTAAATAGACTGTTTGAAGTCCTTGCCTCAGAGAGATCTCCTGTGCCGTTTTCAGATTGCTTGTTTCCCTCCCACGGTAGTTTTACGTTGGAAATGCTTTTTTGTTTATAATCAGAGGAAGTTTTGGAAGTATATTCTGCATATCCCAAAGGATTGCTGCAGTCTTTGGGCGATGTGGAATGTCAGAACTTCCCACGTGTGCAAATTCACCAGGGAAACATAGACAGATCCTGCCCAAAAGCTTGGATTGACGGGGCTATATGGGAAGCTATTCCCAAAGGCTTCCTCTGT
Organism: Aphelocoma coerulescens; assembly: GCF_041296385.1. Lineage (NCBI taxonomy): Eukaryota > Metazoa > Chordata > Aves > Passeriformes > Corvidae > Aphelocoma > Aphelocoma coerulescens. The sequence continues at coordinate 2,894,555 of NC_091028.1, forward strand.
CATCCTGCTGACTTCCATGCTGTTGTCATGGAGCAGGAATTTCATGTATGGACAGGGATGTGTGTAATGGATTTGTGTTACAGAGGAGCTCCAGGGGCTGATCTGTGGTCTCGTGTTTGATATTGTGGAGGTGTTGGGGTTGGTTATGGCCTTGGCCGTCTGGTTTTGGACTCTGAGGTACCTTCCTGTCAAGTATGAGGGGGGAGAAAAAACTCCAAACCCACGTTTGCATCCTGAACAAGAAACTGGAAGAAAAACTCTCTGTAATGTCTTCAAAAAATTTTACAGTGTTGTGACCTTATAATTTTCCTTGAAGAACAGTCCTGAGCCTGCCAAAACAGGCACGTGGTATGTCTAAAGTGTATTTACATCTGCTTAACATCACTGCAGCCACACCCACAGGCTGGACCTCTCCATCCCACAGCTCCCAGTTTGCAGTGGGTGCAGCGAGGAGCTGGGCAGTGCTGGAGAGTAGCTGCACTGGGGCTGAGGCTCTTGGTCTCCATCCCTGCTGCTCCTTGGTTCTGCTCTTCCACCTCTGCAGTTTCCTCAGCACCGGCACCTCATTCCCAATCCAGCAGTGAAGCAAATGATGAATTCTAAGTGGGCTGTATTCTTTATTAGGTTCAATTTCTAATTCATTATTATTTATATTTTCAGAAAAGATATTCTGTGGGAGGAATATCATAATTTTTGAAGTGTTTGGAACCCCCTGCAAGTGCCAAGATATGTGCTTGGGTCAGTTGTGCTTTGGCACTTGCATTGTTCAAACATTTCAGTTTCTCTTATCATGCTTATTCTTTTCCAGGTGTTAAAATTAACACAGAGGGCAAAGGGACTGTCAATAAATGTGAAAAATAATGTCAATAAAATAATAGCAGATGCCTTTTCAGGCGTGGGATTGCATCATGGAATTTGTTTTTGTGACCAAGACTGCAGGAGAGCTTACAGGAGGGTTGAGCAGTGTCAATAAAAGCCAGACAGTATCTTTACCAGTTAATCCCCAATATCCTAGAGCTGGAATTAGGGCCTCTTTTTCGCTTTAAATGTAGGGACATCGTATATCTCCTAGGTTTTGTGAGGAACCCTTAGGACAGAGAGAATCTCTTCTTTGCAGCATGTTAGTAAATTTGCTGGACTTCAGGCTTCCCTTGCAGAGCCCGCTGCTGCCCCTGGCAAAACTGCAAAGTCCCGGGCTTACCTTTCCTTAAACCTGCTTTTCTCTGCTATTAAGGTGACAAGCTGTACTGAGGTGAAAAAATGAATTAAAAACCCAGAGTCATTGAAGAGAATGGGCTCATCTGCTGTTTGCTCCCAGGCTGTGGTCAGAGGCACTTGGGCACCAGCAGAGCTGGTAGAGCTGAACATAAATAAGGACAGGGATAAAGCCCAGGGTAGGGATCAGTCTCACTCTTCAGCCTGTCTTTCATCTGCCAGGAGAGTTTAAAAAAAAAAAAAAAAAAAAAATATATATATATATATATATATATATATATATATATTCCTGAGCCAGCAGTGGCAGCTGGACAAGTGTTTGAGCTGCATGTCTGTGCTGGGTTTGTTCAGGCCTTTTTCTTCTGTGTTTTTTCTTTGGCTGGGTTATTTTATCTTACCCAGGTAAAGAGAAGAAGATAAAAAGAGACTGAAGAAGGATGGACCACCAGCCTGCAACTTCCTTTCTGCAGCTTAGCTATAAATGTAAATTGTGGGTTTGGGTCCGGGGTTCCCCGCTTAAAACTGGCAGATGTTGAATACCAAAATTACACATGTGTTGTTGATCAGTGTTTTCCAAACCCACTGTTGTCTGTTAGATGATCAAAAGATCAAAAATAAGTATTTTGCTAAACAAAGGAGGCATAAGGAAAACAGCAGTTTTCCATAACACAGAAGATGCCTCTGATTTCTCTGGCTCTTTGCAGCTCTTCCCTGGAGATTATGATGATAGGTTTGGGGTTTTGTTTTTTTTTAATTTCTTTTGTCTTTCCAGTCTATAAAGTTCTGTTTCTTATTATCATTGTTTCTGCTTTCCAGAGACCTAAGATAGCAAGTTGGCTCAGAAATTCTCTTTCTCATTTTAGCCACAGGAAATGTTGCTCCATACATTCCAAGTGCTTTTCCAGGTAGGCTTGTTTGGAATCCAGGTGTTTTGGGTTATGTGCTTTTGTTTGCACTGAGCTGGAAGTGGTTTCTGTGGGTTAGAGTGTGGGACTTGTTTAATTGCTTTGCAGGTTGGGGAAAATAAATTTAATTTTTTATAGGGTCATCCTGTGTCCTTTTGTGCAGTCCTGCAGTGTGAGTGACACAAAGCCTGTTGGTATAAAAGATGGTGGTGGAATTCTGGCTTCCAGCTTTATTGCTGAAAGATCTGGAGATAAAAAGCTGGAGTTCATGTGTGATTCTGAGAAGTACTTTTAGGGCTTTAAAATAAATTTAAAAAAAACCCAAAACTTCTTTTTCATGTCATTCTGCACAGCCTTCATCAGAGCAGTTGGATGCATTGTGTTTACCTTTACTGGTGCTTCCCTAACTGTTTTTCAGGAATGGATAGGATGGTGTGGGGGTCTTCAGGGTGTATTTGATGATATTGAAGTGTTCAGTGAGCTGCTGTGTGATGTTACACACACCCCATACATTGTGCAGAAGAAGTAGAAATTGGTAAGCATTTTATGGGGTTATAAGAATTAACATAAAAGTCTTCATTAATTGTGTGTGAAGAAATCTGCTGGCTTTGACTGGCAGGGCTCAGGTTGCCAATCTTTTCTCGGAAGAAATTTTCCCTGTTTCCCTAACTAAACCTCCCTGGCACAGCTTGAGGCCATTCTCCTTGTCCTGTCCCTTGTTCCCTGGAGGCAGAGCCTGGCCCCCACCTGGCTGCACCCTCCTGTCACGGAGTTGTAGAGAGTGAGAAGGTCCCCCCGAGCCTTCTTTTCTGCAGGCTAAACAACCCCAGCTGGGCGTAAATAAATGTGCATTTGCCATGTGATTATGGAAACGTTTGACTCCTCTGTGCAAAAAAACCTGTTTAATTTATCTGGGAAAGTGGTGAAAAAGGTGAAGGTGTAGAAAAGTAAAAATGAGAGAACTGCAGGTTTGTGGTCAGAAGGAAGCAAAAGCAGCTTCCCTTAGGTACCTGGGCTGGAAGCTCTGACAGCTTTGCAGGTAAAGATACGCCGTTCAGTACTGCTTCCTTTCTCTCTGAGCTTTCCTGACGAGTGAGGGAGCCCAGCCTGGTTTGGGTGCTGTGCCTTGTGGTGTTGAAGCCCAGCTGCTGGTGGTTCCATCAGGAAATCAGATAAACCTCATTTGGCACAGCTGGCAGCCAGGATTGGGCAGTTGTTTTCTTGGAGCATCTTGTAAACTGGCTGGAAAAGCTGTTGCTCTTGTATTACACATCAGCTTAGTAACTGCATCCTGGGCATGATGTTGTGGAGGGAACGTGCAAAGTTTGGCCGTGGAAGCTCTGCCCTGTCCTCTGTTCAGTTGGATCACCTGCCCTTCAGAGAGGAACATTTTGTGAGCGCTGGGAGTGGCCTCTTAGCACAGCCTGGGGCACTGCACAGTCCCACAAGTTCTGGGCTGCTGCAGAGGTTCCAGCAGAAATTGATAAATTTTATTATTATTACTGTTTTCCCCTGTTGTTGACGTGCTCCAGCTTTCTCTCCAGAAAGCCTAATTATGATGTAGTTGCTTCCTTGAAATTAAAAATGCACCTACAGTCTTTTACCTGTGGGTATTTCTAAAAGCCAAAAGCTTACAGTTGACCTTCAGTGTCTCCAGTCTCAGGGCTGTGACAGTTCAGTTGACTGAAAGGTGTTTTGCTGGGATATCAGAGGCCCAGGCTTGTATTGACCAGATGTTGGTGCCCAGGTAAGGACATTCCTCTGAGCTTTTGCTTCTCTCTTGATTTCTGCCTACCCAAGTAGATAATGATGAAATTATTTGCAGCTTCAAGGGGGAAGACTTTCTGAAGTTATTTAAGAAGTGTAACAATCTTTTGATAAATAAAGGTTGCAGAATATGGAAAAAAAGGGGTTTTATATAAATAATGACCCCTAGTTACATTTATAGTTCCACACACCTTGGCATTACTTTCACCTTGGGTGCTGGGCGCCACTTTGAAGATGTCTCAGTTGATCTGTATTGTGTATTATGCACCTTCCAGTGCCTAAAGGGGCTTCAAGAGAGCAGGAGAGGGACTTTGGTGTAGGGTCTGTTGTGACAAGACAACAGGGTTTTTTCTTGTGGTGTAAAATCCCAGTTCCCAATTCAGTAGATGAGAGTGTTGTGCTGAGAGGAAGGAAGAAGTTTGTGTGAACTCCCTGTGCAAAGTGTCTCTAATAAAGTGAGAAAACAGTCCCCATAAATCCAGATTTGGCAACTGTTGAACTTTAAGAATGAGGGAGAACATTTGCTGCTGAAAATCATCTTTAGATTCAGCAGCAGCTTGGACCCAAAGGATACTAAAGCTCCTGGACTGGTGGTATGTGCTGTATTATTTCTTGCATGGTGATTAGGTGAGTGCCTGAAAAATCATTTGAGCTATGACAAGGAAAGAAAAGAAACCAACCAACACAGAAAAGTGAGATGCCAAAAAAAAGACTGCAATTAGAAGTAAATGCATTGGTGGGACTTTTTTAGTTATTACTTGCCAGTCATGTTACGTTCCAGAAATCACAGTTAATAATTTATTTTACAGAGGAAGTCAGTCTAATGAAACTGTGTAGCAGCACCTTTTATTGTGTGAGGAAACCTCACCATAGGTCTGTGTTTCCTTTCCCTAGAGTAGCAGTGCCTGAATATCACTATTTTCACTCTCAGGTTTTTGGTAAAGTGCAAAGATGTCTTTAAAAGGTGTGGAGAAACTTCTTATTGTTCTTCTAAAAAGAGAAGGCAAAAAGCTGATGAACTGCAGAGAAGCACAACCCAGAAATGAGTTACCCATCAGTTCAGAAAGGAGCTCAAACCAGTCCTGAGATTATGATTAAATGGTTAAAGCATGGAGACTGCAAGGGAAATGATGGAAAGTTAAACAGTGAAAAAGGAGCATTAATATAAAGCTATTTGGTAAAAGGAGTTATAATCAATACAATTTGGATTTTATTACATCAGTATAAGGAATATTGCTGTGTCCTAGCACAGAGGGCTGTGTACTGGCGAGCACTTAATCAGAAAAGGGTGCTTACCTGTTAAACTGCACATACTGCAACTAAAAAGGTGAAGTGATCCATGGAGGGAGGAACAGGGATATATAAGAAAAGTGGGATTATATTTTGATTAAATGAGTCAGTACGGCCAGGACTGAAATATTGCCATTGTTTTTTGGTGTCTCTTCAAATCAGTGCTGAAAAGAGTTTCAAAAGAATTTGAATTTCCTTACATAGAGATGTGAGAAGTAGAAAAATGTTTGCTTGAGAGAAAGAAATTTTCCTGTCTGCTATCAATAGAGGGGTAAAAAGTTTCAGTTCCAGACAGGTGAAGCATCAAAAATTGAAACTTGTCAAAGAATTCCTTATCAGTATCTGTGTTAATCCCTCATCTCCTGTAGGAAAAGATGTCCTGTCCTTAACAGATGCATGGAGGGACATCCTCTCCTAATGTAAAAATTGGATTAGGTTGGAATAACAGCAACTTCTGACCTGAAGTTGTGAGGATAAGTGAGCTGAAAGGAAGGAATAAATGACTGAATTAAGGACTTGAAGGGTCAGAACATCTTTCCTCTCCCTTTCCCTGTTCCTGCCCAGCAAGGAACTTCCCACAAATTACCTGAGATGGTTTTCCTCTGCAGGCACAGCTGGAGATGGGGGGGGTCACTCCAGGGGCTCATCTGGGTGTCCCTGGGGATGGGCAGCAGGGAGCTCCAGCCTCTCCCTGTGCTCCTGAATTTCCCTTTGCTCTGCAGCCACTGGCTTTTCTCACGCCACCAGAACCTGGGGGAAGCCTGGGATGTTTATACACAGCCTTATTTATAATAACTCTTGTTTATTTTTGTGCATACAAAAAATAATTTGTGTATGAGCACATGGGTATGATTTTTTGTTGTTATTAGGAGTGTTTTTTAGTGGTTGGGGTGGTTTTGTGTTTTTATAAGCTCGGAGAAATGCCACAGATCAAAGAAAGGCAATCTGAAGAAAGGAGCCAAAGACAGAAACTCACTAATCCTTCTAAAATTCCACAGTAGTTCTATGAAGATCTCATCTGTTATTATTTTGTCAAAAATACGCTTTACAAACACTGCCATGTCAGTATTCAAAGTAGATGAATTCAAGCACTGAGCGTTTTGGCTCAGTGTGCAGGAGCTGTTACTCTTTATAATGCTTACAGAATTTCAGACCTTGAAGACCAGTGAAGGGAATGGTTTGTGTTCCTCAGAGAAACATGAGAGAGCTCGATTTTTTCCCAGGGCAGAAAATACTGCTGTGTTAAGTTGGTTTATTGGGGTTGTTGTAGCCTGTTCCCTGTCTTTGCTTCCAAGAGCCACCTCTGGAAAAAGCAGAACTGCAGGTTTAAGCTTGCCAGAGGACAGATTTGCTATCAGGCACTTGGAGGTTATGCTTCAGCATTTATTTTGGATAAATATCGGGGAAGGAAGTGAGTACAAGATTGATCTTGGCCTTTATAAATAGCACTACAAGCACCTCATATCACTTTCTTCATTGCCATGTCTTGGGTTACTTCGTTGCGCAGCAACACACACCAAAAATTGCATTTTCACATAAAATAGCAGCTCCTCTATTTATTCATTCCTTATTGTCATGTTACTTAATTGATTTAAACGTGCTGATGTGGATGTTTTTCATTCCCTACGCTGCTTGTGTGGAAAATGACAGTGTTGATTGTACTAATTCCCTGGAGATGTCGAAGGAGGAAGAACAGTGTTCTCAAATGATGCATTTTCATTACACCAGTACGGTTCTACTCGATTAATGACCCTTTTTTATACCGAAATATTTCAGACTCAGTGTAGGAGGTGCTTTGTGAAGTGTCACAGAGTTCCAAGGAATACTGAAGCAAATTGAGTTTTCCCATCATAAGGATTTAATAACAAAGTATTAGCTAGGCCACGTTAGTAAAATTTTGTAAAGATGAAGGGTTTTTACACCTCTTCATTTTCCAAAACTTTACAGAAATAACCATTTTTTTCCTCCTTGCTCTCCTGTTGGCTCCATACAAAACATGTGCAGCATATTGGCTTTTCTCTGTCCCAATTCAAATTACCCCTTCTGAGTAACGCTCCTTATGCAGGGATGTGGTGGGGCTGGGGAGCACAAGGAGGGAATAAAGAGATTTTTAGAGTCCTTGGTGCCAACAGCCAAGCGTTTTAGCCACCTTTAAAGCCTGGGGGACAAAGTGGGTGCTGTTGATGTGTGCTGTGGGCTGGTGGGTTTGCCAGGGATGGAGAGGACAAGGTTGGGGGGGGATCAAGGAGCTGATGTTTCAGGCTGGGGCAAGGCTGGATTCTGCTTTCCCAAATCCATTTTCAATGTCTGGTGTGCCATAGCCTTTCCTGCTTTTCCTCGGTGTGGAGCTCAAACTGGAGATAATTTTACTGCGTGCAACAAGATTGACAAAATAATTTTGCTGCACAGCACAGTAAGATACAAAAAGTGCCTTTTCAAAAGTATGATAAACGAAGAAAAGATGTTTGTTTAGGAAAAAAACTGGAAGAATAATGGGAGTAGGGAAATTACTCCTGTTGCTTTAAGGTAGCTTTTAAAAAGAGGAGTAGTCAGTTAATACTCTAGCCTTTACCACAGTAAACATATAATTGTGAGCTGATTGGGGTGAATTCCTCAAACAACAGCCCCCATCAGCAGAAGTTTGAAGGAGAGAGCCCGACATCTGGAAGCCAGCAGCAGTCAGGATTTTATTAAGCAGCACTGCCAAATAAAATCTGAGCACTACTATAAATGATATAAAAAGAAAGATTGGCTATGGCGTAACATTTCCGAGATGCCAGCGAGTGCGCCCGAGTTTGGAGCTCTGTGTGAGAGCAGCAGAGCTTTCCCAGCAGTTTTGGAGCCCGAGGGGGACATGGTGGGAATGGATGTGGCTTTCTGTGGTGCTTGTAGTGTTCAAGAGCTGAAGCTACGAGTGGAATAAAGAGAGAAACTGCAAAGTTGCTCTTAGTGTGCCTGAATTATTTTTATTGGAAAGGTTTCGGCCAAGTACAGTCTGTGTTGTTTATTACAGACCTAAACCAAGGTTTATGGAATATGATCTTCTGTCTGTGAAGGAGGTTATGAGAGAGTGACCTTATCACAGGGAGCAGGAACCTGCCCTCTTCCACAGGCTGCAACTTGACACATTTATTTCCAGCGTTCACCCTGTGGATGGAGCCAATTGAATGGGTCGATGGCTGTGACAGCCGTGTCTGGCTGCACTGGGAGCCAAGTGTCAGGGGCAGGGAGGAGATGCAGAGCTGACCCAGATAGGACCCAGCAGCCATCCCAGGAGCCTGAGGCAGGGAGAGTTTGGGGCAGCGTCCCCTGAGAATGTGGGCTCTGGCACCACAGCAAAACGAGTGCTTTCCCCTTCTGCACACTGGTGCCCTCCGCCCTTTCTGGGGGACATCGGTGCCCCTCCGTGCTGAACAGGACATTGCCCATCCAATGGCAATCAAATGAACTCCTGTGAATTCAGAAAGCAGTGATTAAGAGCTCTTTCTCAGGCTTTGTGTCTAGAAATAGCCCAGAACGCCACAGCGCGAAGTTCAAGGAAGTAAAATAAGTGATATGTTAAATGAAATTCCGATCTTTCATTTTTTGAACAGGTTTTTGATACAGCTCAGCTTGATACAACCTGCTATTTACCAGCCTGGCCTTTAATATTGGATCTGCTTTCCAATTATGCTTCAATTCATACACCAGTTGCAGAGGGCGTGTGTGGGTGTACGTGCGAGAGAGGGAGATTGATTTTGTTCTTTAAAAATGTGAAGTCTGCACTAACTATGAGAACCCATCAGAATTTCTAGCACTTAAATGCCATTTCCTTTCTCAATGTGCTACCAGCGCTATGTTCACGACATCTCTCTGGCAAGTGAAGGAGTACATGCTGGTTTTTCAGAAGTAGAATATTAATACAGATATCAGTGAAAACCAGGCTGCAGATCCTTTCCAGAAGTAAAGAGTTAATGTGAAAGCTCGAATTATGACTTAGAAGCAAATACATAATATCTTAGCTGTGTTTTTCAGAAGTACATGAGTGAAAATGGAATAGAGTACATGTTGCTGTGTGTCCGAGTCGCCTCTTGTGTATGGAACAGCAGATGTGGGTAACCCTATTTGCCACCACTTTACACAGAATATATTCATATTCCTGGTCATTTTTCCCAGCCACTATTTTTTTTGCATGCTGAATTCCCAAGCCTTGGCAGTGCTTTGGTAGTCACTGTGTCTGAGAAGCCCAAAGGAGTGTTCTCTCTGTCTTTCTGCAGTTCTGACTGTTCATTTCTATTCCCTGTAGGTTTAAAGACCTATCTGATCTCAGGTCAGAAGGTGAAGGAGCCCCACTGCAGCTGTTCTCAAGCACTGCTTCCTGGCTTGGAGTCCACAGATGGATCCAGGACACCGGGAACGTCGTCAGCCGAGAACTCCAGCGACCTGACCAAGGCAATCAAACAGGTGGAAAAACCTAAGGTGAGTTGTCCTCTCAAAGATCAGCAGCACGGATCTCAAGCCATGGCTGGGGAAACCTCACGGGCTTGTTTATGCACGACTTTACATATTTCCATATGTATGTGTGTATTACATGGAGTGACAAAACAGAGTTTGGGGGAGGAAAAATTTACCAAGTCAAATGCCTCTCTTCCCATTTGACAAACAATCCCTGAAATAAGGTGAGCACTTTTAAAGGTGGTTTCAAATAAATATTTCTATTTATGTTTCAGGACTGAGAGGTCAGTGATGCTTTTTCTATGGTCTGGATTTTAGATGGGGCGGGGGGAAGAATATGATTTATGCAGCTACTGTTACTTCTGTGATTTTCTGCTTTTGCTGCTTCTGCTGTTCCTCTGTCATGAAGGTCATGTACCTGTGAGCTTTTTCATGAGTATTTAGCAGACATCCCTGTAAAGGTAATTGGATTGTTTTTGTGGTGGGAGAAAATGCTCTGGTGGGCTGCGAGATTGGTTTATCTGCTTGCTCTAGAAACCTATATCTGGAGCTGAGGGCAATGATTTGTGTGGATTCAGCTTGGAGGAATGATGACACTTTGTTATGTTCACACCTCTCACAAGATGTCTTGACAAGGAAATCTGTGAAACAATGTGTATTGCTTCAAAGCTTTGCTGTTACTCTCCATCTTCCATCTCAGAACAGATTTCCCAAACAACAGATGTCTATTCTCTCTTTTCATTTGTGCTAAGAATTCCTTATCCTGGGCTGCCTGAGGTGGGCACAAATGTCAGAGTCAGGGGTGGTCATCTGCAGGTCCCTGTGGTTGCACTTCAGTGTGGTCAGTCCTGACTGGATCTCTTCAACACAGGTTTGAGGCTCAGCTGACAGAGTTGATGTGGGGATAATTTTCATGCTACTTCATTTTTGCTGCTTGTACGTTTTTTTCTGGATTAGGAGAGCATGAGTAGGGCACCTTTACCCTGCCTCTGCTCCCAGTTTTAAGATTTGAAGTAAAAACATTGGATTACAGGTGAGATGAGCTGGAAGGCTGACCCAAAGAGAAGGTCCAAAGTCAAGTGAGCTCCTTAGAGGGCAGGCCAGGCCTGTTTAACTACAGAAGGGAGCTGTAGCCATCTTTATCCCTCCCCAAAATATGCACTGAGTGTGGTTTGACAGCATCCAAGTTGCTGGTGATGTGTTTCTGTTCCTTCTCCTGTGTAAGAAAGAATATATTTGGCATCCTGCTGGCACCAGCTATCCAGCTCCCTCTTGCCTTTCAGTGAAGGCACCAGCAAATAAGGCAGGAAAATACCTCTTAGAGCTGGGGGGAGCTGTACAGATAAACCTGTGAGTGCTGCCCAGGGTGTGGTCGTGCAGAGGTCCAAGTGTGACAGTGACAGAAGCTCCTTCATTTCAAGCAGTGAAGGAAGAAGAATGTGCCAAGTGGAGCAGGATTGCTGAGCTGCCTGTCTGGAGCAGAAGGGAGAGAGGTGGGATGAAGCAAAGCAGTGAAGCTGTGGCTGCTGTTCTGAGAGACAGGGAGGGTGCCTTGGGAATGTCAGACAGCAGAGGAGGCTGTGACTGAGGACTGAAACTGTGGTGAAGCATGGGACTGACCCACCTGCAGCTGGGGCTTGATAACATTGACATGTACGAACTTGGGGTGGTACTTGTTCAAATGATCCAGGTGCAAAATGAAGTCTGTGGTTAAGGACCAGCTCTGTTAATGTGTTTTTGAAAATGTGGGGGGATTTACCTTGCAGAAGGGCAGGTACAACTGCACCACTCTTCCTGAACAGCTGGGATGTGACGTGGAACACGCTGCTGCCCCATCATGCTTTGTCCCTGATTTTCTGCTCTGGGACTATTGCTGGATGTTAATTGCTGTTTAGAATATCCTGAGTGGAAGGGATTCACAAGGATCATCAAAGTCCAGCTCCTGGCCCTTGAAATGTTTAATTGCTGAGTGAAAGTCTCTAGAGTGCAAAAGTGTGGCTGTGAGTGAGAGAAGGAGAAACTAAAAGAAGATGCTCAGAAGAGCATCTCAGACAAGTGCCAGCTCAGATTCAGCTGCCTTGGATACCCTGTTGTGCTACAGCTACTGCAGAGTTTGTGTCTAGAGGTGCCTGGTTTTATTCATCACCCTCAGCACTGCAGCTCTGGCCAGGGATTTCCTAAGTGGCCTCACAGCTCAGTGAAATCCTGAGCCTGCCTTGCCCCAGTGCTCTGATGCTGCAGTGAATTCTGGGTGAGCCCAAACCCAGGTTTCCCTGTGGTCCCATAAGCATCCGGCTGGTGGATGCCACATGCCACCATGGAGCCACGGTGAGCACTGGCTTCAGAACCTGTTCTGTGGCTGTAGTGGCAACACAGGAGTGTGGAGCATCCCTGCCTCTCCCAGCACAGCCAGGCACGGGTATTCCTGACTCTGCAGCACGCTCTTACTGTGCACCAGCCTTCTCTCTGCAGGGGAAAATCACAGAATGGTGGAATAGTTTGGGTTGGAAGGAACCTTAAAGCCCGTTTGGTTCCACCCTCCGCCATGGCTAGGGACACCTTCCACTATCCCAGGCTGCTCCAAGCCCCATCCAGCCTGGCCTTGAACACTTCCAGGGATCCAGGGGCAGCCACAGCTTCTCTGGGTACCCTGTGCCAGGGCCTCCTCACTTCCATTGTAAAAAATTTCTTCCTTATATCTAATCTAATTTGCTCCTCTTTTGCTTTAAATATATATGTATATTAAAAAATCCCCACAAGGTACGACTGCAATTTGATCACAGATCATGCACAATTTTTGAAAAGGAGTGGGTTTCTTTTTTACAGCTTTTGAGTTTTTCGTGAGGTTTTTTTTAAAGCCTGCAGCTTGCTGGTAGGGTCTGGAGATAATACTTTGCAAAAAGAATCATGACTTACATGCCGACTGTTTTAAATACAAAGCTGTAAATGGTGTCAGTGTAGGAGGAGATGACTCCAGCTCTGCAAAAGAGACTTAAGTAGGAGAGGCAAAATTACAGGCAAGTTGAAATATTTTTGTTTTAAAGGGAATAAGTGACTATATTGGATGCAAAGGATGACTTTCACATTTTGGGCTTGAACGGATGTTCTAGAGGACAAGATCTGTAAAGGAAAGTCAGGAGGGAGAGTGCAGCAGTAATTGATCCATGAAAGGAATTGTATTTCCTCCTCTGGTGTATCTGTAGTTCATTTAACTGCAAACCTTGTTGCAGTTTGAATGTCAATAAGATGTGTTTACATTAATAAAATGGTGAACACAGAGGGTAAAAACTCTGAGTAAAATCTATAATAGCAGGTGGTTTTTTGAATGAAAACACTCTACCCTGCCTAAGTGGTTTTGGTATCAGTTTATCTTCCCTATCATCTTTTATGACATGCCTCGCTTGACAGGGAATCATAAGCTGTTGTAAAAATGTTTTAATGATTGCTTGGTATGAAAACAGAAAGTCCTTTGCATGTCTTGGTGTTTGCTGGAAGTGCATTAATGTTTTATTCATGGCACTGAGGTCACAGCACACAGAGCCTGTGAATGCCTGCAATAGAGAAGCAAGTTAATGATGTTGACTTGAACACATGGGGAAAGTCAGAGGAACTTCTGCCTCTTCTCAAAGGTCAGGCTGTTTTTCCAAGCCCTTTGTCTTCTGGCTTAACCCCGGGAGCTGCGTGTTTGAAGTGGTCTTGCTGATTTATTAGCAGGATCAAACAGGGAGTGGTTTCTTAATTTTCGTTAGAGGTGTTTGGTTTTTGTCACCATTACCTGACTTTTGCCATGGATAAATCTAAATCTAACTCCTAGAGGGTTAGTTAGTAAGCCTTGTTAGCCCACTGGCAATTTATTTTTTAGGCCATCTAATAATGCCTTGCACCAGTTGGCCAAGGCATTTGTGATAATTAGTCTGAGATTATTTTTAAACTAAACCATTTGAGAACCTACTCCATAGTTTCTTCAGCTGTGTTGGTATTTGTTCAGACTGCACAGGTTCAGAACTGGATGTAAATTGCTTATCTGATGCCAGGTTAGGAAACTCTGGGTAATTTCAGTGCCCAGCCTGGATTGTGTCCCTGAGGAACAGCAGACAGGATGGTCTGCCGGCTGCTGAGGAGGCTCAAGGTCCTGCATGAAAGCCTTTGAGGGGCATTGGTGACTGGTTAGATGTCACAGGGAGAGTGGGCTGGGAGAAACATCTGAAAATGAAACATGCTGGGTATTTTCGGGCATGACATCAAAGCTGGAAAAGGAACATCAGGTGAAAAGTTAGTTCTGAAAAAACTTAACACGCTGGTCTTTGAAATGGGGAGTGAACCTGAAGTGCACAGAAGTTGTGGGTTTGGACTAGAGAGGCTTGAGCATGTCCAGAGCAAACAGATAAAATTAACACAGGATGTCGAGTTTGGGACAAAAGGCTCAAGTTCTTGCTGGAAAACTTCCTGTGATGTTTAGTAGCAGACTTTGGTGAGCCTAGTCACAGTGAACATCTCCAGAGCAGAGGGGCTGCCAAGAGGGCTCAGATGCAGGGTCCCCCTGAGCAGGATCCTGCTGTAATACTGCCAGCGCTGGAGAAGAGAGTGAAGAACTTGGAAGATACAATTCCAGGGTTAATCCCCCTAAAGAAGATCACATTTTAACTCAAAGGAATTAGATTGTTGCAAAAGCTCAAGTGCAACATTTTAGGTTGCTTCCAAAATGCACAACCTGGAACTGGTACAAATCCTGATGGTTTTGCTTTCCTTGTTCCCTGTGACATTTGCTGGGGGTTTGGCTCCAGCAATGTACGATAGCCGGAGCTCCCCTCCCTGTCTTAGGGCTCTGTATGAAAAAGCATTTTCCTTTATTTGTTTCACATTTGTTGCTTTCCATTTCCCTGGACTGTTCATAATGCATCATGGTGTTTCATGCTTTTTCTGGATTTTGCTGCATTTTGTGCATTATCTTCTCTCCTAATGGCATTCAGATCCCTTTGCAGGCAGGTTTTACACAGGAAAATTGCACTTCTACTAAAGAGTGTTTTATTCCTCTTGGGGAGGTCCTTTGCCTGTGCACAGTGATTACAGAGTATCTGTGATTTTACACTAGTGGAGCTTTCCTGGATTAGATTTAGCTTCAGCAAACAGCAAATCTGTGATTTATTTTTGAAATGGTGCATTCTGTTCCAGTCAAATTTTGCTCCCTGCCTCCCATTCTGTAGCTTTGTTTATCTTTGAACCATGCTGCAAGTATACAAGTGGACTGAATTACAAATTGCATCATACTACAAGGACACCAGAACATTCCTGGCTAAAATTCTTTTGTCTCATTTCAGCCTTGCCCTTCATGTAGTACCACCCTTGCTCCCCACTGCGATGTCAGCATAGATGAAGGAGCTATCCAAAATGGTTGTCAGGATGAGCATAAAAACAGTACAAAGGTAATTGAAGTATTTCTCACTTCCCTTTTTTCCCTTATTTCTCTGCTTCCCTCAGCTTTCTCATTTTTGCACCACTATTCCTTTATCCAAGCTCTTAAGCAGCAGAGCTGATTTTGATTTTTGAGTTGTGTTCAAAACTGTAGTTGAGTCCCCCTGTCCCAATTTTCAAAATTTTTAGTAATTTTATGGGCTCCGCTTGATCCTGAGAAGGACCTAAAATTTGGACTCTTTAAACTATGCTGATGCTGCCCAAAGAGGGAGGCCCAACAAGCACTACCACACTCTCCATCCTCACTCCAGCAGGCTGCATCACCTCACCACAAGTTCCGTGTCTTGCCAGCGTCTCCTGCATCACTGCTCTAAGAGGAGGTCATTCCTGTTCACGCACGAAATTCACAGCTTTAAGTCAGTTTGCATCCTTTCCTGACCGACAGAAACAGCTTCTCACATATTCCTCGTGCTGCTGCCACGCTTGCTTTCCTTGCCTGTTGCTTAGATATTCTCGCTGAAGCCACCTACTTCCTCTGCCACGCCAGACACTGCCTGTTTGTCATCTTGTTCGTGGCCTTCACAGCCTCTCTGCTCTGCCTGTCACCTCTCACTCCTCCCTGAATGTTAAGCTAAATGCAGACTGGGAACCAGTGCTCATTACCTGGTTGTTATATATTCAAATAAATAAAATGTCTTCCATCCTTGGGAAGAATCGCTTCATAGACATGCTCTGAGACAGTGATCCTGTTCTTCACGTCTGTCTTACAGCTCTTCTCGCCTATAAAG
This sequence comes from Aphelocoma coerulescens, assembly GCF_041296385.1. Taxonomy (NCBI): domain Eukaryota; kingdom Metazoa; phylum Chordata; class Aves; order Passeriformes; family Corvidae; genus Aphelocoma; species Aphelocoma coerulescens. The sequence goes on from NC_091028.1 coordinate 2,910,366, forward strand.
CTGATTTTAAAGCTTGCCAGCACTTTTGTCACTGCTGAGCCACTGCATTAATCTGTGTTTGTCCCTCTCTGTCTGTACTTGACCTGTTGTCTCATGCTTAAATTGTAAGCTCAGAAGCAGGGCCTGCCTTACTGGGCTGTAGGGGTGTGTTACACAGCAGTCTTGTGCCAGAGTTCCAGGAAGAAGCCTAAGAAAAGAATAAAATCATGATCCCTTGAGCCCTGAGGGAGGTGCCAGCAGGGACTTGTCTCAAACCAGCTTGAGATCTCTAAGACAGAGAACATGTGGGAGGTCTGCCTGGGCTGCCAAGATGGTAGGCAGGAGATGCTTCTTCCCCAGGTGGCCTCTGCCCACATGCAGGGATCTCAAAGAACTGACTGCAAAGGGATTGTCCTTAGGTACCAGCTGCCTGGTTTAAGTTGCTTCCTACTGTAGCTGCATTGGCTTCATGTGTGTGAATCAGCAAGTCATCTGACCTTACTTGGAGGAGATTTGTATAGAGAGCTGAGGAAGAGGTCTGTAATTCCACTGGAGGGATTCCAGTGGAGACCAAATCACCAAGCACGTCCTTCCTGGGTTTGGTTCAGTTATTGCTCAGCCAAAAATGGGAACTCTTTCGTGGCTATCAGTAAGTCTGGGATGCCTGTTTAACTGAAAGCTCTAAGAACAGACACACACACAAAGTTGCTGTGGCATTTGATTCCCAAGACTTCCTTGCAGCCTCAGCTGTCTTGGGAAGAAGAGCCATAAGCTGCCTCTACCCATTTCTGTTCCCTTCCCACACCACATGCTGCACTCATGTCCCATCTTTAGGGAATGTTAATAATGTTTAATCATACCCTTGGACCTGCGTGGCTCCCAACAGCCTCTGGAGCTTCCTTGTCTCTTGATGAGAGGAAACTCCACACCAAGCCTCCCAGTTCTCAGGGAAACCCTACAGCCTGTTGCCATCAGAAGCCCCAGTAACGTTGGAGCTAACAACATTTAATGAATAGGGATTTTCTCCTACACAAACAGTTTCATACTCTAATCCCTGCCTGTTAAGATTAACAGAGTGGAGACAGCACAGAGAAACCTTGAGCTGACTGAAGGGAAGAATTTTCTTGGGGATTTGAGCCTTTGCCAAGGAGCTAAAGAGAAAGTCCATGCTGACCTTCTTTGAAAGAGAGAAATTTTCACTGCATTTTTCAGATGATCTTGAGGAACAGCAGGGAAAGCAAACAGTGCATAGGAGTCCAAATCTTTAATTTGAGCTTATGATAGCAAAAATTGTGGGTTCTTGGTTACTGCTTTTCAAGTACAAGTGGCAGGAGTGATGAGGAAGAGGAGAAAGATTGTTTCCTAGGGAAAAAAAAATATAACTACGACTTTCATTTTTCTTTAGGCCTCAGGATGTTCTGGGAAATGCTCTGAGCAAATGCAATCTTTAGCATAACTTAAAAAAAAACAACCCACCAAACAATGAAGCCCTTAACTAACAGCTGGTTGGCCAGTTTTTTTGGTTTCCCTTTGTTAGTCCTCCTCACCTCAAAACCAGAGGGGTTTGCCCTGCCTCTGCAGGGTATATGCTCTGGGCAGGCTGGATAACCTGGTAGGGGTGGAGGAGGACTTGCTCAGGAGCTGCTCAGTGTTTTCCCTTAGAAAAGAACCTGGTGACCTTTTATGTGAGTTCTTGTGCCTCTGCCTTACAGGAGTGTCCCTCTGTCCCAGCAGCACCTCTCTGTCCCAGGGGTCTTGCTGGGATATGTGGCTGCAATCCCTTTTCCCTTCTGGTGATTATGGTCTGCAGCAAAGCACTGGCAGCACACCAAGGAAACCACCCCATTTCCTATTCCTTCCTCAGCTGCTGTCGCTGTGCTGGGAGCACCTGCAAGCTGCCAAAACAACTGTTGTGAGGGCTAGAAGGGTCCAGACTGGGAATCCTTCCATCTCCTGGCTCCCGGGCTCACGCCTCCGTCGGGGCAGCCCACAGGGTGGGGATCCCACATCCCCCCGGGAGGGAGGGAGGAAGGGGAAGCACAACCCACCTCCCTTCTGCTTTTCCTGTAGCTCCAGGGAACCATTCCAACACACCTTGTTATGGCTTTGGCTCTGGAGGTCTTGGCTGTGACAGGAGCCAAGTCCAAGTGCTTCCTGACTCTTCCCTGTTCAGGGTTCTCCTGCTGCCCCCTTAGTCTTGTATCTTCCCTGGCTGTGTCTGAACCTTTCCCTTCTCCTGTCTGTGTTCATGGGCCTCCTTTGCTTCACAGGACCAATGACACCAGGAAACTGAATTGATTTTGCATGGGCAGCCAGAAAGCAGATATTTTTTAACTTCAACTAAGTTGATTTTACAATGTCAGTAACATATTTCAGCACGTGGTTGGGGTGGTGATGATATTTATGGTATTTATTTATGGTCACTGTGGTGACATCCAAGAATAGTCTTCTGGAGGAGCTTGTCACTTCTGTACAGGCAGGAATGGAGAAACTTCTGTCGTGAGTGGGCTTCAGGATGAGGATAAATGCTACATGATAAGTGATAAGATACGGAGGGGGGAGATGAACACTCAGATATGCCAAGTTTGCTCTGTGTTTGCATTTGAAAATGATCCTGACTAACTGCAGTTCATTTTCATTCTAACCAAACTTAGCTGTCTAATTCTTTTGGAATTGCTTCAGTATGTATTGGTCTAGGTCAAACAAAATGTGAAAGAAGGAACTTCAGCCTCCACGAAAATAGAACGATCTTTGTTTAAAAGTAATTTGTGTTCTCCAATGACAGCAGCATTGATGATACCATGTACCTAAGCTGTGTTGCAAGCTGTTGTTAGAATTAAAGCTGTCTTAACTAATACAAAGGCAAAAGAAAATCATAAAAAAGAAGTACTTAATTTTAATTTGTTTAAGAAGTTTTAATTTGCAGGAGTTTTTGTTGGAGGAGATGTACAAAAGGGCTGTTCCCACAGGTGGGAGAGAGGGGGAACCTCTGGGGAAGCAGCAGGCCCATAGTGGTCAGGGGAAGGATCAGCAAGGGCTGGCAGAGTGAGTTGTCTCATGACCTAGGGAGAGTCAGCACAGATTAAATGTGTATTTAGAAAGCTTTTTAGAAGAATCTTAACCGTAAGATGAGTGAATGAAATTTGGGATTGGGGTTGGTTGTCACTGAGTGTGTGAAAATGTGCCTTGTTTTCTTCTCCTTGGAAAGCTGGTCCATGAAAAGCAAAAAGGTGGCACCCAAATAGGCACATGGGAGATGTGGGAGATAAATCCACAGGATGGATTCAAGGCAGGGGGAGTTTGATCTTTGCTGTGGTCGGGGCAGAGCTCAGGGTGTTGAGGGAAGAGCTTCTTTCAGTTTTTCTCCTTCTCTTCTGTGTGTTCCTAACCACTGACATTCCCTGGGTGTGTTTTGCTCTCTGTTGTTCAGGCTTCAGGAGGACACAGTCCAAAGACACAGAATGGACTTTTGAGTCCTCCCCAGGAGGAGAAGCTCAGCAACAGCCAGACCTCGCTGTATGAAATGCTGCAGGAGAAAGGGCGCTGGGGCGGAGTGAGCCTGGATCAATCAGCTCTGCTCCCTCTGAGGTTCAAAAACATCAGAGAAAAGACAGATGCTCACTTTGTGGATGTGATTAAAGAAGACAGGTAAGGAAAATGGAGCAGTGCAGTGTGAAGTCCTGTAAAGATGAGAAGGCAGTTCTGGGGTCCCGTATCTTTAGTATTTGTGTGCTTTTTGTCAGATTTCAGTAATTGTTGTCAATATATAACATGTTCTAAGTTTTCTGATCTTCATCTTTCTTCTGCTTAAACTACAGTAGAAACTTGAAGCCAGAAACTTTCTGTTTAAAATATATAAAACCTTTTTTTTCATTGCTTCCATGGTGAACAGCCCTCCTGCAGTTGGGTCTTCAAAAGGGAAATTGCTCTTTAAATCACTTGTCATGAAGTAAAACTCCATTTTTCCAATCAAAAATCCTCTTAATGCATATAGTGTGTACCTTCCTCTGCAATTTAAGGTGTAACATAAAATCTGAACCACAAAATTCCCATTTTTTGTAATAAAAGGAAAAGGTCTGGTAGCATGTGACTAATCATGAAATCCTACTGGGCTTGGGAGCAGGATCAATAGGGGTGAGTTCTCATGGACCTACTACCTGCTTAGATATTGAAAAATGAGTTTCTCTGTCTGTTTCAAACAAAAAAGCTTATTTGGGCAGAGGAAATATTCTTCAAAATTTAGTAGTGTGGCATTTTTATCAACACACAACCGTATCTCCATTATGGCAGTGACTTGACTGGAGCAGCTAAACAGACAGCTTGAGTTTGTTATTATTTATGGCTATTTTTATTTTTGTTTCACTGCTTCCACTCAGATTGAGGGTATTTTATCTAAATATCCTTGAAACTGTGTGCTCCTATGGACTCAGCTCTTTGGAACAGGCACACCATCACCTTTATGGAAACATGACTTAGGCAGGGAGAGGTGAGAGGGAGGGACAGGGATCCCTCTGCAGTCTCTTACCTAGACTTTCTCAGTTTACCTTTCTCCTGTTGCCAACTTGAGTCAAAATTTAGGATTCTTTATTGATTTTCTCTGTGTGTGATCTGTCATAAGTGGCTGAGAATTGAGGTTTAGCTGATATTTCCAAATATTAGAAAATAGATGGATTGGGAATGTCCAAATGTTGGCAGAAGTCAGCCAGAACAAGTAGGAATTTTGTTTAAAATGTAACCAGCACTCTGCAAACTTTTAAGTTATAGAAGTAGCTTAATTTATGCAGTTGGTCTGCTGAAGATACCTAGCTCAAGTGCTTGTGTTCCTGGTGCTTTCCTCCTCCACTCCCAAAATGGGTAATTTTTTCTGTTTTGGAAGAAGGAGTGCCATGATTTGAGATCAGTCAAAGCCTGCCTTTTTTTTGGTCTCAATTAAATATCATCATTACCATATTAAGTGGGCCATTTCTTGTTGCCAGGGAAACTTCTCTGCTGAGTTCAGTTCATGTAAACATAACTTTCCAAAAATAATCTTCTGATTAATTAGATCTATACAAACTGCTTTAAGCCTACCAGTTTACACTGATTTTTTTCAACATTTCTCAATGAGAAATGATATGGAATAAGGCATTTAAAAAATATTCTTGGTCCTCTTCCGTAAAACATAACTGTTGGTCTTGATGAATCCAGTATCTATGAGGATCTTTGAATGGGGAATTTGAGGTGTCTCAGGGAGGGGACCAAACTTCCTTGTGGTCATTTTACAGGAATCCCCATTTTCAGTGAGTTTTGCTGTGTTGGTTTGATGCTGTTGCAAAGCCAAGTGGTCTTCCCTGAGCACTGAGCAGTGATTTTCACTGCAGGGCACTTGGGGATAAATTCCTGTTAACAGAAAATACTTAACCCAGATATGTGATAAAGTGCATAAATTAATCCCACAGGCTTCCTGCAGAGCTGGGAAGGGTTAAACATATCCTGGGGGGATTCAGGAGCCTGTACACTGCATTAGGAAGCTGCCTGGGGCTAGCTGGGAGGAAATGCTGGACACTGGGGATATTGAGCTCAGCTGTGTGGGTGAGAGATTTTTGCATGCCAAGATTTCACCTTGGAGCTGATACCTCGGCACAATTCCAATGTTCTTTTAAAAATAATATTAATAAAGACAGTGTTAGTGTGCCATGTTTGTATTAGTACATTATAAAAGAATCCTTTTATGAAAGTTACCAGTTCTTACAACTTGATTCTCTATATTTGACAAACAGTGAATACTTTCTGCTTCAAGTCTGGCTTTACTTGTGTAAAAATCCTCTGCTTTGTTCATTGTAACCTGCCCGTTACTGTGTTCTTTAAAAGAAAACTGTAGTGTAAGAGTATAGAAGGTTTGAACTAATTTCACTGGGGATATCCTCAAAGGATTCTTGGTTTGGGGATTTTTATTTCCAATCAAATTAGGTATTAGGTACCAATAAATACCAGTTAGATATTCCTTAGGTTATAAACCTTCTGAAGTACAAGAAGCGAGTACTCGTGTGCTGATCAGGACAGTACTCGCAATGATCTCTTCAGACTTCCAGAACAGAATCTCAGGGATGTACAAAGCTCCTCCAGAACTGGGTTCTGTGCAGCCCTTCATCCCCTCCTTGGGGCAGTTTCCTGTTTAAATACTTCTTTATTATTTTTAAATTTCTTTGTTTCTTTCGTTTCCCACTTCCCAGTCTTACTTGATCCGGGGAGCACCCTGTGCTGGGAGGCAGAGTCCTCCTGCAAAGCAGATTATGTACTTGACTGTTTCATCAAGTGGGATCTTCCTTTTGGAGACAGAATGAGTTGACAGGGAGCTGAGAAGGCCCCAGGAAAGCTGCCTTCACCCTGGTTCCATCGTGTTCCGCCTTCTGTTTCGTGCTGCACTGTGCAGCTGGACTGTTCCTCCTACATCCTTAAGCAGCACAACATCACCATCACCACCTCCGTTGAGCTTCCTTGCAGGAAGAAAGGGGATTCAACAATACTTTTTTAAAAAACCCAAAGGCTTTTAAAATTTTTATTATAAGATGCTCTTAGAAATGTCTAAGAAAGATGAGGAATGAAGACAAGGAAGAAGGAAAGAGAGAGGGGTGACTCAAATGAATGTATCCTGTCATTCCTTCAGAGTATCCTGATATTTTTAATGTGTTGGCCAAGGCCAGAATGTTTGAAGGTTACCAAGTATCTGCCATATTATTGCTTAGACTCTTTTGTCTTCTCTAGCATCAATCTAGGGGTGTGTGTTTGGCTGGTCTTGCATCTCAATTTTAAAAAAAAAAGCTTCCCACGTGCCGTCTTGTGCTGGGGAGCTTGTACTTCCAGGCAAACCTCTTACCCAAGAATTCCATAAAAATAAACAGAAAATAACCCTGAAACCAAACCTCCTTAAAAAATAATTCAGGCACAGGCAAGCTCTGGAGGATCTTTCTTTCAGCTTCTTCATCTGCTTGGAATTTGACCTTGTGTGCGTCTCTGGTTTTTGCTCAGAGTCACCAGCTTGGAAATTGCCCCCTCTTGACTGTGGCTCTGCAGTTCTCAGGGTGAGAGTAGCACTGGGAAAGCAGCCCCCCCATTTTAGATTCGGAGGGATTTTAGAAACAATTCCCTGTAAATAACACATGGAATCAGTTGCTTGAAAATGAGAGGAGGTTCACAGGCAGGGGTGTGTTTGGAAGCTGCACAGAGCAGGGGGAGGACAGGCTGTCCCAGCCACAAGTGCCACAAGCAGGTGTGACCTTGCTCTGCGACCCTGGGCACGAAGCACTCGGTGCTCTCGAGTCCCTTCAGCTCCCTGGCACCTGCTCAGGGGAGAAAAGGTTTGCAGATCAAGTGCTATAGCTGTCATCAGGAAACTTCATTCATAAACCTCGTACAGCTAATGCAAAACTCAAAAAGCTTTTTATTTTTCTTCCACAAAATGGGAAATAAAACCAACTTTTTGATGATTGAAGCCTCCTTTATGTTGTTGTGGGGTTTTTTCACCTTCTGAGGAAAAGACGAAGGTGAAGGAGGGCATGAGCACCTTCTGGTAGATGCTGCCTCTGGGTTCCTTAGCCCTGGTGAGCTGGTGTCATTAGTTGTCACTGCCTTTGTTGGTGATGCTGGTCATTCCAAATCTCCTGTTTCAGAAGTAAATCTCAGCTCTCCATCTCTTCTCTGCAGCCTGGATCATTAAGGGAATGTTCCCAGTTGAGTTACTGAGTTATTTTAGTGTCTGAAATAACAAGAAACTGCTGTTTTCTAAAATGGGCAATGTTTTTTTTTCCCCCCCATAACAATTTGTCACCTTTGTCATCCTTGGCTTGCTATGAGCCATAGAATTCCACCCAAGACACAAATATCCCATAGCCACATGTCTCTAGGGGTTGTGTGTCTGTAGCAGGAATTAACCTTTACTATTTGCTGGCTTATGTTACAATTATCTGTACTCATCAGTTAGAGCTGATAAATGTCTGGAAGGACTTGTTAGACTCTTCCTGGAAGTATAAAAGTTTGGGTTTTTTGTGGAGTATTTCCTTTGAGCAAGTGATGTGGGTAAGAGGATACTTTGGTGATGAAGAGAGGGAAAAAACCACAGGAACTTCAAAGCCAAGTGCCAGCATCCCTAGAAACAGCAGCCACAGACTGGGGGGCTGAAGGAGGTACAGCTGAACAAACTGATGTTGATTTTGTCTTCTCTCTTCAGCCTCATGAAAGATTACTTCTTTAAACCACCTATTAACAAGCTGAGCCTCAACTTCTTGGATCAGGATTTGGAGATGGCCTACAGGACGAGCTACCAGGAAGAGGTGTGTTTCTACTGGCATTGGTTTCTGTCTGTAATCTGTCTAAGCCACTGTCTGTTGCTGGGTTTTTTAACACATTTTGTTGCAGTTGTTTCATTACAGGGGTCATGAAATGTCAAATGTGATTTACTACTCAGTACTGCTGCCCCTGAAAACAGTCTTCTTTCAGTTTATTATAGAACTATGGAATGGTTTGGGTTGCAAAGGACCTTAAAGCCCATCCCATTCCACCCCCTGCCATGGGCAGGGACACCTTCCACTGTCCCAGGCTGCTCCAAACCCCGTCCAACCTGGCCTTGGACACTGCCAGGGATCCAGGGGCAGCCACAGCTGCTCTGGGCACCCTGTGCCAGGGCCTGCCCACCCTCCCAGGGAACAATTCCTTCCCAATATCCCATCTAACCCTGCCGTTCTGTGGCAGTGGGAAGCCATTCCCTTGTCCTGTCCCTCCAGGCTCTTGTCCCCAGTCCCTCTCCAGCTCTCCTGGAGCCCCTTTAGGCCCTGGAAGGGGCTCTGAGGTGTCCCCAGAGCCTTCTCTTCTCCAGCTGAACACCCCCAGCTCTCCAAGCCTGGCATGAGAGCAGAAGGGCTCCAGCCCTTAGAGCATCTTTTGCCATACCCTGAGTTAGTCCAGTGTTTGGGCTGGAAATCTGAGGTGCGCTAGTTACTTCTCTCCTACCTTTTCTCCATGTTCAGGTTAATGTTTTAAGTCTTTGGGGTGGCCAGAGAACCATGCTGAGATGGTAAGGACTGTCACTTAACAAAGTGAAGGACCACTTGCTGCTTGTCTTCTCATCAAATATTCTGACTGTGAGAATGGTAACTTGGAATTTAATCCTTGTTTAGTTACAGTCTCATGGTTATCCCTGTGGAATCCAAACCTGTGCTGAACTCAAATGTCCTGATTCCATAAGTGTGCTGCATTCAGATAGAGGCAGCTCAAAACACTGTGGAGTTGTAAGGAGCAGTAAGTTGTAAGGAACTCTGTGTTTTCTTCAGGATTCTGCACTGAGTCTAAAATCTCCTTAATTCCCTGGGGGGGCTAATAATATCACAGGCTTTCCACAGCACTGGATTTCCCTGCCTGGCTGATAGGAACTAGCAAGATAGTTGAAATTTACCTAGAGTGACATTAGGTGTCAGTTAGAACTGAGGCTGCATTTCCACCAGTAGCTGAAAACTTGCTGCCAAGAAAAGGCAATTGCTCTGCCCTCCTTGCTCCTCCCTGCTCCTTCTAATGGCTCTGGTGCTTCTCAGCCTTCCCTGCTGTGAGCAGTTCATTTACTGGCCTAGCATGAAATATTCATGGTTTGTTTTTCTGTTTGGGGCTCTTTCTCTTTCCATCTCGGGCTGTTTTGTGCTGTGTGAACCAGCAGCAGCTCTGGAGAGGTTGGCAAGTGCCAGAGCCAGCAGGAGATAAGCGTCCGGCAGCAGGAAGGGGAATGGGCCCTTCCCTTCCAGCAGCACTAAGCTGTTGATTTGGGTGATCCATCTGCACAATTACATCAGGATTAATTAAGTGTGGGTTTCTTTTCTTCCCAGTACGTCCTGCATCTGAGGGCAGCAGGATTTCTGCTTCTGCTGCTTGTTGCTTTCAGTTTTGGGCAGTGTTGTCACATTCTCCTTAGCAATAACCTCTGTTTGCTTGTTTTCCAATATTTCCAGGTGAGACCTAATTTAATTTATTTTATTTTACTGAAGGAAAGCCCAGTTGTGTTGCAGTTCAGTCTGTTCACTTTGGTCAGGAGCTCCATGCTCATCCTGCAGCACTATAGTTTAGTGGTATCTCTCTGCATAAAGTTCCTGTAGCAACAATGGGGAGAAACTTCCTGTGGGATACAGCCTGCAAAATTTGCAAACTGTACAGAAAATAGTAAATCAAGTAGTTTCCAGTGGAAAGATTGGAAAGAGAAACAAAGCAGAGATAATAAAGCATACACAGATGGACCCATTAATGTGGCTATGTAGGACATTCCTAGAAAGAGCAGCAATGTGGCCTGTGCATTTTGTTAGTGGCAAGCTAATAATTTGAAAATTACTACATAAACCTCCCCTGAAAGTGGGAATTTTCACTCTCTAATAGTAACTCTGCGGCACTGGGGCAAAAACGTGTTAAAGCTTTAATATTAGCAGAGTCCTGGTTCAAAACAACAATGAAATCTTCTTTTGGAGAAGATTCTCTAATGGCCTGACAGTCAATGCTGCTGAAAGTGACTTCCAGCACCCCTGAATTCACCTCTGATTATACAGTGCCAGCTGCATGCTCAGGTTGTGATCCCTCTCTGGAATCAGCTCTGCTTCCCAAGAGCCTTAATCTGTTCTCATTTGGAAGTGAAGGCACCACTTAGCACTGTTAGAGCATCTTTAACTCTGTCACTTGGGGATACAGTGCTGCTTCCCTTAATTCAACTGATGGCACTTTATGTGTGGATGAGCAGGATTCTGCCACCCCTTCAGCTTAAAAGGTAATTTTGGCACTGAAGTGATGCTGGCTGGATTTTGCCGAGAGGTACAAATGAGGAACAAGTTTGTTTCCCAGTATTGCTGAGTGCAGGAAATGTTCTGAGGAGCAAAAGAAACTTCCAAATTAAACCAGAGCACTCCAACTGGGTGCCTTCATGGTGACATTGATAACATCGTTTCTGTTTCTCTTTGGAACTTGCTTTCTGTGGTCTCTTGGGCAGATACAAACGCTCCTAGGAGTGGGCTCACCTTTATAAGCCAGGATGTGGAGCTCATGATCTGGTTTTCAGCAGGACTGGCCCCAGTAGCACAAAGCACAGCTGCACAAGCAGTGGGCTGGGCCAGGATGGGATGGGAATGTGTGGTCAGGGGTTATGGAAGAGCAGAACTTGATGTCCTGGGTTCTGATCAATTTGGATTACATACCTGTTAATCTGGTATGAAAGGGAGATGTGAATTCTGCCACAAGAGCTGTGTCTGTGGAGTTGTGTTAGGAGGATTTTCTTAACCATCAGTGCTAAAAAGGTTATAGTAAAATCTATCATTATTTTAAACTAAAATCATTGAAGAAAATATCCCATAACTTATCTTCTACTTGTTATGTTTATGTTTCTTTGCACAGAATAGTCAATTTTCATGTTGTTTTATTTCTGCATCATAATAGAGTGTAAAAATCACCCCAGGCCTGGGGGCTGTGCCACCAATACTTCTTTTCAACACAGTCTTCTCAGGGAGCAGTGACAGCCATCAAACCACCTCTTCTGCATGTTGTTTCCAGCCAGTCCTTAATGCTGGATTAATGAAGTGGCCAAAACTTCTTCATTCCTTTATTTGTCAGGAGCTGCTGTTCATCATCCAGTTGAATTTGGCAAAATAGCATTTATTCCTTTTCATCCCTTGCCTCAATCCCTGTATTCCACACAGGTTATAAAGAATGCTCCAGTGAAGACATTTGCCAGTGCTACCTTCAGCTCACTCCTGGACGTGTTCCTGTCCACCACAGTCTTCCTCATCCTCTCCATCACGTGTTTCCTGAAACACGGAATGGTCGCGTCCCCTCCGCCACCTGCGGCCGTTGTGGTGTTCGTCATCGCCATCCTGCTGGAAGTGCTGTCCCTCGTCATCTCCATCAGGTAAAGAAAGTGTAGCAAAGTCTGGAAATAGCAGGGAGAGCTGCACTGGTGCCTGGCTCAGGAACATTTTGTTTGACAGCATCCTGGGAACTCGCTTGGGCGGGCTGTAACACTTGAAGAACAGAGTTAGTGCAGCCAAGGCTCGCGGCACATCTTGTGCAGGGGGAACTCCGGCTACAGGAATTGCAGCAGAATTGTGGCTGATAGAGATTACTTAGGGAAATGGAATCTGCACCCCATCCCTGCCCCTCCTACTGTTCCTTGGGATGCCACATGCCACTGTATGTCTTCTCTCCTCAGGACCATCAGAATTCAAACAGAAAATTTTTATCTGTCCCAAAAACAAACCCACCCAAAAAACTGCTCCTTTAAATTCCAAGATAAAAGTACACAGTTCTGGGGCTAAAACTGACATCAAGTATCAGAGATATAAAGAGCAGTGCTGCCCTCAAAGAAAGAAAGAAGAGAAATTGCTAAAGGCACATTGTGTCTGTCCAAAGTTATTTTTTTTAAAGTTTCATGGGTTAACATTGAGATAGTTCATGTTTTCTGTGTCTGACACGTAACAGGAGTCCAGTGTTTCCCCAGAGTGGGAGCAGGCACTGCTGGTGAAGGGAAGGGGCACTGGTTTGTCTCTGCAGAAGAGGAGGCACTTGGCAGGGCTGTGCTCAGAGGGGCCAACCCCATACCCGAACCCTTGTCCTGCCCCTCAGCCTCTCCTGTGCCCTCAGTGGGCTTGGCTGCAGGTCCCTGTTTTTTAACAGCAACTCCTCATTCCCCATTTGTACCCAGTCACACCCAGCACTGGGGTGTTCTGGGCTTTGAGGACACTGCTGGGGTGACTCCTCAGTGAGCAGTGCCCGTGTGGTTCCCCAGGGTTACTCACACACACAGGGGGAGCAAAGAGCACTTTGTTCAGCGCAGCTCCTGCTCTCCTGGGTGTGCTGTGTGATCTACAGATACCCCGTGTAACCTGTCATTAACTCAGGTGAGGGACCTGTTAATGAGCTGTTTGTTTGTCTGTACTGTGGGAGCAAGTTCACTCTGTCCTCCTCAGCCCCGTGCTCCCTGTGCTTCCCTGGCACAACAGCAGGATAAGGGTGGTGTGTGCAAATGGGCATCCTCTCCTGGAGTTCTGCACATCTGTCAGGAATGTGTCAGTCAAAATGCTTTTGTAATTACGAGCTGGAAGCAATTCTTCTGCTGTTTCAAAAGAAACAAGAGATTGCAGTTTGCACTCTTATTTTGACTTTGCAGGGTTGAAGTAAAAAATACCGAAGTAATGCTTTAGTCACTGAAGGAGAGTTTGTACCTCACTGGGCATATAAATGTGTGCAAGTGTATTTACATCAAAGCTGGCATGTGGAGTAGAGAGAAGTCATCTATGAAATGCTTTTAAAGATAGCATTTCTTAGCAGAGGTGTTTGGTTTTTGCAATTTGAATAGTTTTTAGAAAATCTAGAAATTCAGAGTTAGGAGCTTGTACTGGGAGAGGGTTGAACTGGTAGAAATTTCATTCTGAACTGGGTTAACTGTTGCTCTGTCTTCTCTCTTGCATCAGAAATGCATTTTCCCCTTTAGAAGTTTCTGCACTCTGGTTTGGGTGGGGCAGAAGTTTTTCAGGCAGTTTAAAGTGCCCAGGCAGCTCTTTCAGGTGGGCTGAGTTTGGTGGCCATTAACTTGTTCAGCTGGGAACAGCTCAACCACCACTTTCCAGAAGTGCTGCTTTCTACTGTCCAAGTGTATTTGGAGAAAATTTCTGTTCACTCACTTTACAGGTGAATTCTTACTTCATTTTAGTATTTTTCAATTTGTTGTTTTCCGTGTAGTACATTGGTTTTGCCTTGTTTTGTACATTTATAAAAATTATCGCTGTAATCTTAGAAATATTTATAGGTAGATACATAAGGTTTTATTGCAGTCCTGCTCTATAATTGGTGGTTTATGGGTTCCTTAAGGAGAAGGAAAATTGTTGTTTTCAGTCTGTATAGTCAAGAGTTGGCAAAGTGGTTTTGTCTGTGAGTGGCTGTGCAGGGGTTTGGCTTCTGCAGCTCTGGGCTGTCAACCTGACCAGTGATCTCAAGACCCCTCAGAGTCTCCTGGTTACCCTGGGAACCAGGAATAGCTGGATGGGGTACATGACCACTGCCTTTCCCTGCCCTCTCCTCCAGACCAGTAGGGATGTTTTGCATGTATATTATGTATTTGCTTTTTAGTAAATACCTAAAATACACTTCTGGGCCACCCCAGTCTCCACAACCTGAGGCGCACACTCTGTACAGTTCCCCTTGGCAGGGAGGTGAAAATCATCTTCCTCTTCAAATCCGAGTGAGGACTGCTCCCTCTGACCACTCGTTAGGCACAGAAACAGTGCAGACCTTCCTGTGCAGAAATGTCATCCCAAATGACAATCACAGAATACCACCAAGATATCTTCAGGGAGGAGACTGGACTACAATGCTGGGCACAATCCCAGAATTTCAGGAAAAGGGATTATTTTAAGACCAGAAAATTCTTGCCTAAGTTTCACATTGTATTTTCATTATCATGATGCTAAACACCCTGTCTTTAAAGCAGCCTAAATTGTAATTAAATCCAGGACTCAGCCTAGCAAGGGCTCCCTTGGCTCTCGTGGCTCAGCCCTCAGTCCAGCTGTGGGAGGGAGGAGGAGAGCACAGCACTGTCACAGCCTGGGCAGTGAGAAACGACTTCAAACTTGAGTTCTGCAACAGCAAAAGTCCTCATGGAGCAAAGCTTACGAGGGAGAGGGATGTTTTGATTCCTCTGAAGTGTCTGATAATAAATTATTGGAGTACCTATAGATGAGGATCCCACTGTTAGCACAAGAGCCACTTGAAAATTAATTGTATAAAGCTGCACGCAAAAATTGGTGCTTCATTTGTGAGCGCATGGAAGATGTCATCTCCTCTGTAAATCTTCTCTGAAGAATGTCCTTCTGCCCACTTGAAATGTAGCTACTTTGACGAGCTCAACTGAAGTGTAAGAGATCCTAAAGTTCTGGTATTTTAAAGGAAATCACTGTCATTGAATGTACAGCAGTGTGTGAGATTTCACTTGGGAGTCTGAGGAGAGGGTCGGCAGGAATATGGGTTAGAGACAGCTGCCCAATATTTAGTGTAAATACAGGAGTTTTGTCCACGAGATAATTTTGACATCTTTTCCTTGAGTAAAACTGCTTATAAATAAGTTTCTTTACAAAAAATGTGTTGCTTTTGATAGCGTGCTTCAGGGAAGGCTTGTGGGTGAGGAGTTGAGGGCAGAAGAGTGGGTGTTTAGCCCTGTTCAAGAGAGTGAGAGGTGGGAGCACTTTCAGTTGATTCATGCATTTAAAAGGACCTTTCTAGACAGCAAAAAAAAATGTCTCCTGAATGAAGAAAGCAAAGTGCAATCCAGCAGTGGAATGGAAATTGTGCTGCTGTCTGACCAAAGAACTGCCCTTTGCCAGGTGCTTCACCTTCCCAGCCTTGCTGAGGTGCTACCCACCGTCTTTCCTCAGCCAAGACCCTGTGGCCAACACTTGGATCTTCCTAAATTCCTCATAACCAAGAGCAGAAATTGTTTTCTGTCCCTCGAGCTTAATGAACCAGATCTGTTAACACGACTGATACAGAATATTGATGCTGGGGAAAACAATGTAGTCTCTTTGCCTTTATTTATTTCTAACATCTGGTATTTAATATCCCACCAAATTGCTGCTATGCCAAAAGCTTTTGATTTGAACTCTGGGAATTGATTTTAAACTGCCAGTAAATACAGAAATGATGGTAACAGTCTCCATTAGCCATTAATCATTTATGTCAAAGTTACTAATTTGAACTCCAGCTTGTGTAAACAACTCAGATGCTTTAGCATTTAAGCCCTGTTGAGCTGCCCACTGACACTGCATTATTTACTGATACTGCCCTGTAGCCATTAAATCTGTCTGCAGCTCTCACTGCTGTCTGGATTTAATGCACTCCTGACTTCCTGCGCTGGGAGCGTTGGGCTGGATTCACTGTTGTGGAGGAGAATTCCATCGTTTAATTCCGCAGCGCAGAGCTCTGTGATAAACCCCATCCCAAAAAAATCAATGCAAGAAGGTAAAGATTATCAGGAGAAATGTGGCATTGCCCTGGAATTTGCACCTGCCTTTTTGAAACACACAGCTGCCTAAATAAAGCAGCGTCCTCATTGCGGGATTAACCCATCGGGTTCGCCCGTGGATTTGTTGCTATAGCTCCCACAGGAATTTGTCCTGGCATGGAGGCTTGGCAAAAAGGAAAATGCAAACCGTGGAGTCCCTGGTGTGTGGGTTGGGGTGAGAGACATGAGCTGCGCTGGGCGTGTGCCACGGAGCTGGGGTCTGTGCCAGCCGGGATGGGAGCCACGGAGAGCCGGGAGAGCGTGGGCACAGGTGGCACCAGGCTGGCTTCGCAGGGACTGGGGTGTTCAGGGAGCCCTTGGCCTGGCATCCCTTCCCCTTTCCTTGCTCCCAGCTCAGCCCTGGAGATGCCAGTCCCCTTCCATTGGTTGTTGGAGAATGGGGCTTTATTTTCAGAGATGGAAAGTTGAGTGCTGATTTCAGACGTAGTCAGTGCTGGACAACGGGGCTGCCACTGAGCACGGGGACGGTTCTGACAGTCTGTAACCCTTCAGAAACCCCAGTTCTTACTCTAGAGAGCTTTTTTTTTTTTAATCTTTTATATCCAGATTTTACATTTCAGTGCTTTGCTGGAAATTCTGTTTTCCAATGGAATACAATTAGAATTTTTAGTGTGCATGGATGGCCGTTAAACTGGGAACTGGCAAATCTGTGAGCACCCTCTCGTGGGCTCCCGGTGAATTACAGTGTGTTCCATCCTAAATTTCTCTTTTTCCATGCATTTAAGTATAATTTGCAGATTTTAACACATGCAATTAGAGAAAAGTTCTTGATGCTTCACAAAATACTCGCAGTTCACACAGTTCACAAGTTACAGAATTCCAGACCAGACAATTAAAATCTCATTCACAAACAGTTTATATTTAAAGGTGTGGAATGAGTGTCAAACTGGCATAAAGAAATTTAAATTTAGCTTGGTTTGTGTCAGGCTTTTATCCAGCATAAAACCTTGTATTTCAGACAACAGAGTTAAAAATGAGTGGACATCTTTTCTCTTTTTAGAGATGTAGGTGATAATGGGTAATATATGTGACTTTGGAGACTGGGAATTTCATGTTTAGTGTGTGTTCTTCGGGATTTTTTTGGCTGTGAGCATCTCTGTCCAAAAAAAAGGTGTGATTCTGTACTTTTTGGGCTCTGTAGTCCAGAATTACCTGCCTGGCCTGAGTCTGATAATTCCACACATCCCATTATTAATGGCTCTGGATGCAGCTAACTGTGCTACACCACCTTTTTATGTCTTAAAAATAGTTAGGCACTTGAACAGCAGTTGCAATTTTTCTCAAGTGACAAATGGTGAGCTTTGAGAAGGAAGTTATCCCAAGGATTTATTTCTGTGGATAAATACTCCTTTTCTATGCAATGCCCTTGAGCATTAAGCATCCTTTTACCTTCCCTTATTCATTTTAGCAATTAGAGCTGCTCTCATTTGAGAAGCATCTCCAGTAAGCTGCTCTCCAGAGCTCTTCCACTTGGCTCCTTCAGCTCCTCACAGGTTGGGGCCGTGGTTCTCTCGGCAGCTCGAGGCGAGAGCCGTTCCTTCGCGCGTTGCTGGTGGGATCCAGCTGGGCGTGCGATGCTCAGGAGGAGCGGGGCGGCTGCCAGCTGGCCTCCCAGGGGCTCAGCTCCTCCAGCTCAGCTCCTGCCAGGCTGCCAGCTCGCAGCCCACGCTCCCCTTCCCCTTCCCTAATGACAGGGAATGGAGCCTGCCTGCAGACGGGCTGGTTGCAACTGGGAGAACTGGTTTGGGTTGCAGTGTGATGGGTGCTGGAGCTGCCCTGCTCCTTAAACATTCCTGGTGTTATTTTCAGTAATTTTAACTTGTAAAAGCTTTCCCTCTCCCTGCCTGCTTTATTTTTGAAAGGAGAGGAGTCTTCCCTGTGCTTAACCTTACAAGGAAATGAAATTTGGCTTTCAATTTGCTTTTTCAAGCCACCATCTCAAGGCTCTCCCTCCCTTTGCTGACCTTCCTCACCAGAGCAAACACTCGGTACTCCAGGCTGGATTATTCCCTGGAATCAGCAGCAGGTGCTGTGGCACCTTAGTTGCTCCCAGAGCCTAAGTGATGGATTTGAAGCTGTATTATTACAGGTAAACGAGAGGTACAAGATGTGCTGCCATTAACAGCTGGATCCCTGATTTCCTGTGTTCCAGGATGGCGTTCTTCCTGGAGGAGGTGATGACTTGCACCAAGCGTCTCCTGGAGGTGATATCTGGCTGGCTGCCTCGACACTTTTTCGGTGCAATCCTGGTTTCTCTCCCAGCTCTTGCAGTTTTTTCACACTTCACCTCTGATTTTGAAACAAATATACATGTAAGTTGTCGAACTCCGTTCCATAATGTGACGGTTTGGAGCTAACAAAGCTTATTGCTTGCCTTCCTTCCTCCACCTCCCTCCTGCTTTACATCTGCTTGATACAGATCCCTTGGAGGGATGGGGCTTTGTGGATGATGGAATTCCTAGTTTGTTATGTAAACACAGTCATGGTGAAAGCTCTCAGACAAAAGAGAGGATACCTAGAAATTCCTGCTGCTTGCATACCTTTTTCCTCTTAGACCAAGCACTTCTGCAGGAATTTTTTTCAGATAACACAAGTGGTTTATCTCAGGATTATCGTCCTGGGCTGGATTTGGAGTTTGGAGTCAGAGAAGCTGTATCAGTGAACCTCAACAGTGAGATCAGTATTAGTGAGGGGTGCTTAGGCTTTGCAGAGTGAAATGAAGGAACTCGAAGGAGAGAGCATTTGGTACCTAGAAGTGGTCATTGCAGGGGCTGTGGGAATGGTTAAAGGAATGCAATAGCTGCCTTCTGAAAAGAAATGGAAAGAAATTGGTATATTTAACCCAGACACAGAGATCCATAGGGAATTCAGTGTCTCTGTTATTAAAAGCACTCAGAAGGGGAGAACAAGGGGTTAAACATTCATAGAATCACCGAACAGTTTGGATTGGAAGGCACCTCTTGTTCCAACCCCCTGCCATGGGCAGCAGTGAGGAGGGGGAAGAACAGTTTAATTTAAAGGCCAACTGTAGCATAAAATCAAGGCTTCAAAACTGTGAATAAAATGGCCTCAAGCTGGAAATGAAAGATTGTTTCTCTGCAGGTTTCTCTTAGCCAGCACAGTGTGCAGTCCTTCCTTTCCAGGATCTTCAGGGAATTCTGTTTCACAAAGCTCTTGCTGTTTCAGGGCCCTGGGTGTAGGTAATGACCAGATCCTCTTCACTCTTCCTATCACAGCTTATTCCTGGGTACCGGGAAGTGTTTGTTCCAGGGGAACGTGTGACCACACATTTTTTGGTCCTTGCTGATTTAAACACACATCCCGTGGTTATCACAGCCACAGGAGGGTGTGGTTGACATTCTGTTGCATCCCATGCTTAACTGCAGCTTCTGCCTTTTGGAACTTTAGTGAAGAATTTTTAAGCTGGAAATTGATTTTTTTTGTTAATTTAGTTTAATGGTGGTCTTTCCCCTGCATGATTAAACTAACTGTAGGAATGTTTTCCTCAAGAGAAAGGAGCTGAAAACCTTTAAATCTCTCAATCTGTCCATTGATTTTGATACCATCCCATTCATCACCATCCTTGATCATCTCTCCAAATGTTCCAGATAATGTCAGAAGAACCACTTCATGAGTGTGTTCTCAATACAGCAGGTCAGGATGAGTCAAAACACTTCAGGCAGCAGCAGCAAAATGGTGATTTTCATCACCAAACTGAGAATGAACTTTGCTTTCTTTCCTCTTACAGGTGCTCCAGAGTCGTGGGGCTGTTGGCTCACTCTCCAAGAGATGTCCCAACTCGGCTTGTGCTCAGTGTTTCCACACTCATGGAGCTCTAGGAAATGGAGTCAATCTATAGAGGGTCAGGTAAGTGTCCTCCTTTACTATGACATGGTTTTGCAAAGTTTTTTTTTATTCATAGCATTTTATAGCCTCCCTGGATATAAAATAATTAAAACGAAAATTAACAAAAACAGCCATGAAAAAAAAAAACTTTCCAAAGCCATGCATCCATAGTAAAATCCAGCACATCCTGACCCTCTATAGGCTGGCTTCATGCTGGGCCATCACTTGGAGTGAGAACCAGTGCTCTGCCACTTTAGGAGACCTGAAATGGGGGGAAAAAAGTAAGTTAAAGTTATGTTTTTTTATGGACACTTCAGAAATTCCTTTTATCCATTTTGAAGTCATTTAAAAAAACAACAGTTGTGCTTGTGGTTTAAAAATGGTGAATGATGTAAGGATTTTTCCCATACACTGTGTCTCAATCACGTGCTTGTTTGTTATGCCACAGGACTGCCAGGCTGCAGAGTCTGCGCTTCAGCTGCACAGGACACCTAAAGGGAGAGAGAAGGGGAGAGAATGATCATTTCATGCTGTAAAACACAGCATAAAGCTAGACCAGAACTCCTTAATCCCAGTGCAGAGTCTCTGGTTTAGCTTGGATGGTCATGAATATTCTTGGGAAACCAAAATTGGCACATCAACTTGAGAGTTTTGAGCACCGTGAGGTTGTACCTGGGGAAATGAAGGTGCTCTGGGCAATGCATCTGTCCTGCACCTCCTTTCCTTTATCCAGTAAAGTTGTGGAAAGGTAAACGGGTTTTGAGATGGGACATTTGGAGCAGAAAATGTGAAATTGTCCTTTCAAATTCACACAAGTGGTCGTGTTATCAAGTGTTATTGAGCTGCCACTGACTGAAGCTGCCTTTTGTCACCAAGGCAGATCCTTCCTTACCTGAATTCAGTTGTTAAAGGACAGTCTGAGAACATTCTCTGAGAAGGGTTTTTAAAAGCAGGCAGGTGGGTGAAATTGCATTCTGCACTTGCAATGCAATGGAATTTCAATACTCAGTTTAAAGCAGGCAGAATCTAACCCCAGCAGTGGAGAGGGGGTTGCCATGAACTTTCACCTTCTTTTTTTCCCTTTTTTGGAAGAAGAAGAGGCACTGAGCTTTTGGCAAAGGTAAGCTGGAGGCGCTGGGCATCGCTGAAAGAACGGGTGTGTGATAAAATACTCCATCCAGGGAAAGTGGTGACAAACCACCTGTGCTAAAGGTTTTCTTGCTCCTGGAAGGGAAGATGTCCATCTTCACGTGGGATCCCTCACTGTGCCCATCATCCAGGCGGAGTTAGACCCTTCTCCCCGCTGTCCCCCTTTCCCTGCTGGCGTGGATGTGCAGAAGGGCCCTGGGCAGCTGTTAACTCCCGTCTCTCTCTCTGTTGCAGTACACCATGTTCATGTGTTGTGCCATTCTCATCACCATTGTGCAGTACTGTAACTTCTGCCAGCTCAGCTCCTGGATGAGATCCCTGCTGGCAACCGTGGTGGGAGCAGTGCTGCTCATCCTGCTCTACGTCTCCTTGTGCCCCGCCAGGTGAGCCTCACCCTGCAGCTGCAGGGGAACAGATCTGGGCTTCTCCCCAGGGAAACAAGGGTCTGATGCACAGGATTTTGCTGTCTGCCATGACTTTCTCCAGCATCTCAACTTTAATGATTTTATTTCTTCATTATTTATTTCTTTGAAGGATTTCAGGGGGCCCTCTTCTGTGTGACACTCTGTCCTTCCTGATGTGTTTCTAGGACACAGTTACAGACCCACAGAATTGCCTTTCACCACTAGTTTGAAAATCTATTTTATTAAGGAATTTCCCAGGTATTTGGTGGTGCCAGAGAGCCCAACTGCTCCCCACCACCCCTCTGGATTTATTTTTGCCCTTAGGAACCACGTATTCTTCTTCCACCTCCTTCCTCAATGCATTTTCCAGTGTGGAAGGCAGGTGCTTAGGTTTAATGGGATCTAATACCCAGTTCCATTCTCAGTTTCCTGCCTTTTCAGAGGACTCTGCAGAACAGTAACCAGAGGAATCAAGATAATGCAGTTTCTGTGCAATAACCTTAAGTTTTTCCAGTTTTCCTCTGATAAACAATTTTCCACAAGAACTTGTTTGCAATATTCTCCTGCTATTTTCTTGCCAAGAGAGTCAAGGGGGTCCTTCCAGCCTTCTGCTCCTGTTGGGAAAATTTTATAATCAACTTGTACTTCTCAGTGGCTTAGGACCCTCTCTTGGGATGGACTTAGCAAGGTCTTCTCCTCAATTAGTTCCTCTCCTTCAGAGACCTGCTGCATCATAAGGTGAAAAACATGAAAAAAAATCCAAACAAACCAAAAAGAGTTTGCAGATACGTGTTTTAGTGAGTGTTTAATTCCCTCTTTAAGTGTCTTCAGTGGTCTCTTTTAATCTTGATCAAATTTATATTTAAAAAAAGGGAGAATAAAAGTGACCCCTTACACCTGTTCACATCTGTGATTTGAGGTGGCTGTAAGGGTTGAAGGGGAAAAAGTCCTGTGAAAAAAATATCCTGGAGCTGGAGTCAGTTGACAAATTATCTGTAGATCATATTGACTACAGAAAAATCCCTTTCTTGTCTGTCTGCAAAGGACTTGGGCAAGGAGGGCAGAGGAGTTCTCTCCAGCTCCAGTGCAGAAAAGGAGTGTTTGGATTCTGGAGCCTCCCTTGTCTATTCATGGATTTGTCCCATTGGGTTCAGGTTCCTGGTGAAACCATCATCATCTGTCCCCCAGCACTGAGTGGGCCTCTCCCAGTCACAAAGACTTCTCCCCTTGGCTTTTGCCTTTGTAGTGCTGGTGCTTTCACTGGCCAGCCACAGCTTCACTGAGAATCGTGGAATCACAGAACCCTTGGGGTTGGAAAAGCCCTCTGAGACCATCGAGTCCAGCTGTTTCCCCAGCACTGCCAAGGCCACCACTAACCCAAGTGCCACATCCACAGGGCTTTTAAATCCCTTCAGGAATGGGGACTCCACCAGGGCTTTTGCTGAAGACATTTTTTTTTTCCCTAATATCCATCTAAACCTCCCTTGGCACAACTTGAGGCCATCTCCTCTTGTCCTGTCACTTGTTCCCTGGGAGCAGAGCCCGATCCCCACCTGGCTCCGAGCTCCACCCCAGGTTTGGTTTTCCAGGGGAATTAGTGGAGAGCAGACCCTTGATGCCATTGCTTGATTCCATGCTTGCCCTTCCCTAATTCCTCCAGCAGGAGTTCCTGGAGCTCGTTCCCTTCCAAACCTGCAGCCGTGTCTGCACAGAGCTCCCTGGGGCTTCCTGGCAGAGCCTTGTAAAAGGGGTAATGGAATATACTCCTGGACAAGCTCTGTGGTAAGACTTTGTGCAGAAAAAAAGACACAGAACTGGGGATTTTCCCTGCATTTCAACTTCATTAAGGGACTGGGAATGGCTCTTCCAAAGCTGAGAGGTGGAGACCTTGCTGTTGTGTCAGGTCACAGCATCAGCTTTTGCTGAGTGTAAAGGGGCTCTGTGAATGTTAAGAAATCCCATTATCTTAATAAAAGTTACTAATGATGGGGTGTTTCCACCTGTGGTGTGAACAGCAGTGACCATTAATGGGCAAAGTTCAGAAATCATGGAATATGTTGTTACTTCATCCATCAAAAATAAATACTTCAAGTAATAGGAGCTGTTCAACTGCAGGTCTGAAAAGGTGATCGACAGAATTGATCCCAAACAAAAGTAATGCAGATTTAGTTAGTGAAACTCATTACTTCAGTTTGTTAATAATCATCTTTTTGTTCGTCTCTTACCATGATTCTGATAATATTTTTTGTCACAGTGGCAATTGCAGCCCTGTCTGCACCACAGACAGATCCATTCTGCAGCTTTACTTCTTTTTCCAGTTGTTACTAATCCTGAGAGGTTGATACTCTCTTGCTACTTGATTGCAGGAGAGAACTTGTAATACAAGTAAGTAAGAAAAGTGCTAAACTACTTATTTTCTCTAATGGCATCTTCAAAAATAGGTTCTGTGTTTGTTAGGGTTTTAGGGATTTTTGGTTTGGGTTTGGTTTTTTGGGGGGGTTTTTTGTTTGGGTTTTTTGGGGGGTTTTTTGCTTTTTTTTTTTTTGGGTTTTTTTTGTTTTTTGTTTGGAGAGGTTGGGGTTTGTATTTTGTGTTTTATTTTTTAAATCTTTGTGCTTTGTGCTCTCATAAGATGAAGGCATAATGGAGTCTTAGAGTTCTGGGATTGCTTTTCCCCATTTCCCAGGTAAGATAGGATTGTTTAACAATTACTTGTTCCAGGCTTCATGAAGTTCCAGTTTCCCTTTAGAGGGATTTGCATCTCTGGCTGGTTCCTTCTTCCAAACAGATAAGTCATGTTCAGACAAAGTTTGTGTGAAGCTGCTCAGGTCTGCAGTGCAGTTATTGGTCTGTGTAATAGAGAAGTTTAAAATTCTGTCTGAAATGCTGCAGGATAGTTTGTTTATTGCTTTAACTTTCCCTCTGAAATCAATGCTTTTTTCATTTCAGCTCCATGGAAACTCCTCATCTAGATTTGGCACAGAACTTTAGGTAAGCTTTATATACAATTACCATCTTTATATTTAGGGATAGAAACATTTTCAGTGAATTATATGTAGCAAAACTTTGCATCCACAGTAATAACTTGGGAATTCAACAAATTGGTTCAGCAAGTTGTGTTTAAGCTCCTCGTGTAATTTCCTTTACAGATGACTTGGGTATGACCAAAACTCATCAGGGCTGGTGCTGCAGTCACAGAGTTGTGTAATGATATTTTCTCCTTAAATTGAATTTCTGGGAAATAGAACTATGGAGGAGCTATTTAAAACAGCATCTGTTTTTCTGGTAGCAGCAGTTTTTAGAGCATTATCTGTGCACCACGAGCTGTTTATTTGATTTCCTTGGCTGATTTGCACCATTCAGAAGCAGTGTGAGTTGGATGCTCTCACAGCTGGGCAGGTGAGAATTCCCTGGTGTAGAGGAGCTTCCTCTGGAAAAGCTGGATGTGCAGCCAGCTGCCTTCCCAGGATGGGATGTGACAGTCTGGGCCTGGCTGTCAGCTCTCCTGGGCAGAGCAGGGAGTCATAAAACTGAGAGCAAAGGAAATTTTAGCTCCTAGCCTTTCAAAGCAAACAAAAATCCCTTCCTGGGTTATTGATGGCCCCTTAAAATAAATGTGTTAAAGACTCACTCTGATAATTTTAGTGTTGAGTTTCTTATGGGTTTATTTCAAGTTTTTTCAGTACCATTTTTAAGTGTTTTTACTGGTCTTTGGTATTAGACAAGTCTGTGTTTGCTAATTGCAAATTTGGGGGCAATATTTGGGCCATGTTGGGTTGGATTGACCTGTGGATGTGTGACTTGGTAATGCATCTAAAAGGGGTTTTCAGAGGCATGTTGCTTTTCCTGGGAGAATGTGTCAAAACAAAATTACTTTTTAATAACTTTCATCTCCACAAATGATGTGGTAGTTTAGAAAAACACGTGGGGTTTAGTACAGAGGGGTGAGAACTGTGTTTCTTTGGGTATTTCTTCACCAAGGACTCAGCACTTACTACAGTGTTGGGGTTTGGGGGGCTTTGGCTTTTCTTACATGGGTTTTCCTTTTTCCTGGTTTTGATTCATGAAAGTTCATTTTTCTAAAAGAATTCTAGTTCATTGAATCCAGAATAGAAATTTAAAGCCAAAAGAATAGAGGCAGCTTTTTATTTTTTGTAAACATTAAAAGTGTGGTGATCACTCCAGTAGTGTCTTAGGATCAGCCTGAGTTTGGATCCTTAGTGTTTTGATCCTTATTTTTAGTTTATGAAGCTTTTGTCCTGCTCAGAATTACAAACCTCTTCTCCAGAAGCTCAGCAGGCTCCTGGCCAGCTGCTAATCACTGATCAATAATTCATCCTGCCTTAAATCATTGACAACTGGTTCTTCCCCTTAGTGACAGAAATCTGTGAAAAGATCACCTGTCAAGCATAGTTTTCCTGCAGATACTTTTCTTCCATAAATATGTAACTTCTTACTCATGACAGGTGAAGGTGAGAGTTGCTGAGGACCAAACCATGGAGGTGTCTCTTGTGAGCAGGTGTGGAGTGAGCTTTGCCTCCTTTGCAAAGCTTGGCTTGTGATCTAAAGGCCAAGTAAGGCAGTGACCAAAATACCTCGCTCATTAAACATTTCTAAATTTAATTTTTCACTTTTTATTAGGATGTTGTCTGTGCTCCTTCAGCTGGGGAAGAGACCCATGTGCTAATTCTGCTCAGCACTGCCCTTCAGTCCAGCTCCCCTGGCCTGACCCTGCCCAAACTTGTACATTAACAAATACTGGAAGTTAAAGGAGAGAACTGGGAGTTAATCCTATTCTGTTTCTACTGCTAAACAGAATTTGGCTTCTTTTTTCAGGGCTCTTTTGCTGTATGTTATTGTATATCACATTTCTAGAGTACAGAATTTCCCCTTTCTTCTGGTGGTGGACTAATAAAAAGGTGAAACTCCCTTCACCTAACAAATTTTTTTGCTGCACCTTTCTGCCAGAATTAAATAAATCAGGTTCCTGGCTTACCCCACTCACCACAGAAGTTTTCCTGTGTTCTAAGAGGGCTAGACAAGCTTATGTTTTCTTTTAATGAGGTTGTTCCCTTTCCTTGATCAAGAATAGAGATGATATTAATGTTGCCTGGGAAGAGAGACAGCAGTAATGGTAATGAGGTCTTAGCACAGAGTTCATCTCTGGACTGTGTAAATAAAAACACGGAGTTTGCCTTGTTTTCCAGGCAGCCCAGTTCTTCACACCAAAGGATACAACCATGAACTTTGTCTTTTAAGCAGGAAATATTTCTCATTTTCATTCCTTCCTCACCTCAGAGCAGGTGGGATGTGTCACTTTCCAGTGTGGCTGTTAAAGGGGGAACAGCAATGGCCACTTGAGTGGAGACTGACATCACCTGGTTGTAGGGAAGGGTTTATAGGAATCCACTGCACGTTTTTCATGGAAAGCAGCAGTTTGATCCCCTTTTCCACATTGTTCCTCCCTTGCTTTCCTCTCTCAGGTTTATCAGGCAGAGGCATCCTCTTTCAGTATAGCAAGATACCCAAACCCAAACAGGGGTTACTGGTTCAGAAGCAAACTGGCTTTCCAAAAAGCTCTGTAAGTGGAGAGCCATTATCTTTTTGATTTGTGATCAAGCCAAAGGAGATTCTATCTCCGGAGTCTCACTTGTTCCATGTTCACAGCCTGGATGGAGGTGCCAAGTTAATAGTGAGGGGGCTGTGCCAGGCAGCATTTCAGTTTGAGTTAAAGAAACATTGTCAGCTCAAGATTTTAATTTGAATGACTTTTAAAATCAGTTTTCTGCTGCAGCACCTCATGAAAAGTAGAATTGAGAAAGGTTGTGGAGGGGGGTTGATCCTTTCTCTTGGAGGTGTGGGGGAGTTTTTCTGCTTTTCATTCCAAAGGGTGACTCCAGGTCATGGCTGCTGCCTGAGGGAGGTGATTTACAGTCCTGTAGGTCCTGTACCCTGCTCACTGCAGCATCCACAGACTGGATTTCCAAATGAGGACGATGCAGTTGCTCTCTCCTTCAGGCTGGAATCGGGGCTTTCCATACTGATGCAGTCACATCGGGATAAAGGTGCCTGCTCTGGAGAAGCCACTGCATCTTCTTCTTGGGATCCCAGCCCGTTCCCCCATTAATGAAAGGAGGTCAGTGCACAGCGAGTCACTCCCTGCACATGCAGATCTCAGGAGCCAACGAGGTCAGGCCACGCTGAGCAGATCATGGAGAGCTCCCCGGTGCCGGCGCTCCAGGGATGGGGAATGGGAGGCAGCAGCTCCTTCCCTGAAGGCAGATTCTGCCTTCCACTGTTCCTGACAGAACGTTGGTGGTGCTCACCTAATTCACTGAGGAGGAGTTAAAGTACTTTGAGGAGTGTTTTGTACAACAAACTGTAGATAAAAAGCCTTTAATGACTTAAATAAATCCGCGTGGCTGATGTTAGAGCGGATTATCTGGATCAGACTCGTACTCAGAGCAGTACCAGAGTCATTGCTCAGGTCCTCTCACTGATCTTCACACAAGATGTGTGAAATAATGAACTCAGATTCAGAGAAAAACCTGAGTTGTGCTCCTTATTCCAGATTCCTTCCTCACTTTCCCCAACCTCTTCTTACTTTCTGAGATCTTTTCTCTTACCTTCCCTTCCTTCATTTTGTTTTATAAGCCCATCAAGCTGGGAGGGCATTTTGTCACCTCCAAAATAGATAGCAAGGATTGTATTTCAGGAATTGTTCCCTTCGAGTCATTAAATATGGAATCATTTGGGCTGGAAAAGACCTCCAAGATCAGGGAATCATAGAATGTCCTGAGTTGAAAGGGATCAACAAGGATCATAGAGTCCAGCCATTAACCCAGCCAAGCCCATCACTAAACAATGTTTATGTCTTAGTCTCTGACTTGTCTTTCAAGGGAGGAAATAAACGGGTTCATAACAGAGGTTCTGTTGAGAATAAGGGAGGAAGAAGTGTCTTGCTACAGCAATTACAGGAACCTGATGGTGGGGCCCTACTTTGAGTTGAGACATCTCCTTTCATGATCCCCTTGTGAAGAGGGAATAAAATGAATATACCTTCACTTCTGCTGGGAGAAGTATATTTATGCTAGAAAACAGAAGAAGTAATTTCCAATGTAATTTGTCCTATATTTCATCTGAAATTCAACCTGCACACTCTGTATTGTAAATATTTCACTCACAGGAAGCTTTTTTCCCCATAGGCTTTCTGTGAAAAAAGTTAATAGATACAAAGAACGTGGCACAGAGAAATGTTTTTGGATATGGGGCACGTTCATCTGTCTCACAGCTGTGCTGTGGTTTTGTTTCATCACACTTTTC
This sequence comes from Aphelocoma coerulescens, assembly GCF_041296385.1. NCBI lineage: Eukaryota > Metazoa > Chordata > Aves > Passeriformes > Corvidae > Aphelocoma > Aphelocoma coerulescens. Next base: position 2,939,133 of record NC_091028.1, read on the forward strand.
TGTCAATCAGGTATTTGAGAATGAAACTCAGAGAAAGAAACTGTGCCTGTAAGTTCAATTCTAAAATATTTCCAAAGTGGAAGCCTGTCCCCCATGGACATGAAGCAACAAAATGAACTGAGAAATGTTTTCATATGTTACAGTAACAAATTCAGCCTTCTCTTCTTGAGCTCTTGTTCCAGTTGTGCTCTGAGTTTTAATCCCTCCCTACCTTTCCAGAGAAATGCAGGCAGGTGCTGCGTATGGATTCCTTTCTGGCTCTCCAGGAGAAAGGTTGATGTGATGCTTTTCCTTTTCAAACCATCTCTTAACTTGAAAAACTTCAGCGCGTGTCTGCTCATATCAAATCTTAAGCTTTGGCATAATTTTATCCAAAAAATGCAGTTGGATCCCTGTAGAAATGACTGCATGCCAAGCTGGCTGCGTTTAGCCTTCGCTTCTGGGATTGCATAGGTGGGGCCTTCTCAGATTCAATTTGTGTCTTTGCATCTCTCCAGAAAGTTGAGATTGGGGAGTGCAGATGTCTCCTCGTTCAGGGGGTGTAGCACTGGCAGATGCTCCATCAGCGCCTCATAATCTGCACAGGCAGACAGCGAACTGTTGAAAGGATCTGAAATATTGCTCCCAATCTATGGCAGACAGGAATTTTTGATTATTTTATGTAATCTTGGCACTTTGAGAAACTTTCTCTCTCCGCCATGAAGAGCTTGAGTGGTTTTATCATAGAAAGATGTCAGCACAGAGCTGCACATTCTCCACTTTCTTGCAGTTCATAGAACCACAGACTGGGTTGGGTCAGAAGGACCTTAAAGCTCATCCAGTTCCAACCCCCTGCCATGGGGATTCTCCATGATGTGTCTTTTACAGGGTTGTCTTCTTCCAAACTCTTCCTGGCCCTTGATGAGGACACAAGGGAAAGGCATGGGAGTGTAAAGCAGCTGGTTCTGAATATTGGAGGTAATAAAAAATACAGAACCAGATAAATTCCACAAAACTCACACACACCCCCACGTACAGACATTCAGTGCACTCAGATACCTAAACACACACACAGGTACATACTTACATGCAGTGCTTTTAGTTATATATTTAGATACAATGATAACTGTTTCCTTGGTGAAGTCCTTAAAACAGAATTGGGCGACTTCTGTGCCACTGAACCTGATGATAAGAAAACACTTGGTGGGTTTAAGGATGTACTCAGTGAGTTTAAGAATTAAATTAATTCTCTGACTTTTTCTTAACAGCAGATGAAGTTCTCAATGCATATTTTATAATTTAGTATGTAACTGCACTTCCCACACTTCCTTTTCCAGCAGAGGATTTCTAACTGTGGAGCAGGGATGGCAATGCCCTAACTTAAAACACACCTGTGTGTTCTTCCATTTGTGCAGCTCCAGAAAGAGCCCATGCAACAGCTCGGTGCCGAGTGACACGAAGCGGCCGGCGGAGCTGATCGGTCAGGAGGTGGTTCTGGTGTCCTTCCTGCTGCTCCTGCTGGTCTGGTTCCTGAACCGGGAGTTCGAGGTCAGTTACCGGCTGCACTACCACGGGGACGTGGAGGCCGATCTGCACCGCACCAAGATCCAGAGCATGAGGGATCAGGCTGACTGGCTGCTGAGGAATATTATCCCATACCACGTGGCTGAGCAGCTGAAGGTGTCCCAGAGCTATTCCAAAAACCACGACAGCGGCGGGGTGATCTTTGCCAGCATCGTGAACTTCAGCGAGTTCTACGAGGAGAACTACGAGGGTGGCAAGGAGTGTTACCGAGTCCTGAACGAGCTCATCGGGGACTTCGACGAGCTGCTGAGCAAACCCCACTACAGCAGCATCGAGAAGATCAAAACCATCGGGGCCACCTACATGGCGGCGTCAGGGCTGAACACCTCGCAGTGCCAGGACAGCAGCCATCCCCACGGGCACCTGCAGACCCTTTTTGAATTTGCCAAAGAAATGATGCGGGTGGTGGATGACTTCAACAACAACATGCTGTGGTTTAATTTTAAACTCCGGATCGGCTTTAACCACGGCCCCCTCACGGCCGGGGTCATTGGCACCACCAAGCTGTTGTATGACATTTGGGGGGACACTGTGAACATCGCCAGCAGGATGGACACCACCGGCGTCGAGTGCCGCATACAGGTGAGTGAGGAGAGCTACCGCATCCTCAACAAGATGGGGTATGACTTTGACTACAGGGGGACAGTCAATGTGAAGGGGAAGGGTCAGATGAAGACCTACCTTTACCCCAAGTGCATGGACAACGGGATCGTGCCACATCACCAGTTGTCCATATCTCCAGACATTCGGGTTCAAGTGGATGGCAGCATTGGGCGGTCTCCAACGGATGAGATTGCCAACCTGGTGCCTTCTGTACAGAATTCTGATAAGATAGCCCATGGCACAGATAACTCAGAAGCCAAGGACGTCCTTCCTTCTGCCAAGAAGCTCCAGAAAGACGCAGTGAAGGCAGAGGAGAGGTGCAGGTTTGGCAAAGCCACGGAGAAGGATGACTGTGAGGAAGCGGGGACTGAGGAGGTCAATGAACTGACAAAGTTAAATATCTCTAAGAGTGTATGATGAACTGTCAGAGTTGCATGAAGTGCTCTGTCCATAAAAACACACAGACTTTTGCAATTGGCAGTTTTCTTTTTCAAGAGAGACCTTCTCCACACCTGGGTTGTACGTTTGTGTTCATTTCGGCGCCTGGGGCTGTGTGGATCATGGCTCTTCAGGGCTTGTTTTCATCCATCTCTCTCCTCCATGCCCCAAATCACATCCCAAGCTCCCCAGCTCCCTGTGCAACCATCTTACAGCTGAGTAGAGGATATTAAGTGCCTTCAGATATACTCCATTGGACTCCCTGTCAAGGTACAGAGGCCCCAAGTGAAATCATAGCTTTGGGTATTTATCTAATTTTAAAGAAAAGAAAAGCTGTGGTTATATCATTTTTATTGTTGTTTCTCACAAAACACTTTTTTTGGCTAATGCAACTCCTTGGGTTTTTTATATCTCTCGGAACAATGTTTTACTGTTATCAGACCTTTTGTATGTAACACACAGACATGTGCATGTATCTACCATATGAGACTGCTATAAAGTGCCAGTAATGCACCACAAGAATGTCTGGGCGAGGGGTGACACTTTGGGTCGGGCTGGAGGGGGAGCTGTGCCGTGGCTCAGCCTTTAGTTAGGGCAGGAGGAACAGCTGCTGTCGTCCTGTTCTCCTTTCCCGATGCTTTCTGCAGCCTCCATGTGCCATCGTGTGCTTTGGATACACTTCTTTTCCATATAGCCAATGAGTTACTGATACATGGGAATGGAAGGAGGGTTGGGACAGTGCCAGCTCTGGGGACAGGTTTCCAGAAGCAGAGGAGAGACCACGGGAGTGCTGCAGTTCAGGGCTCCCGACTCTGTATACGGCTCAGTGGGCGAAGGTAGGTGACATCGGTGTCTCTGAGCTGATTGGAGAGAGAGAGAGAGAGAAGCAAAGTGAAATAAATGTTTTGGGAATGCCTTTATTTATTTATTTTATTCCTGTTTGGGTTTTTTTTATTTCGTTTGGGAATTTTTGCGTGCGGAAGAGACCGGGAGAGATGAATTGTTCATGGGTTTAACAGGAGTAATAAGACAGTGTTTGAGCCTCTTTGAACTACCAACCACTGTGAGGATGTTACCTTAGGCAATATTTGTTTCCAAGCTGATGACACTTCGGAAGCCACCAAACACAGTTGAGTATCCCAGCTTCCCTCCAGACTGAACCAATGGTGCTGCACAGTATTTTTCAGGATTTTTACACATACACACACACACACACACACACACACACACACACACACACACACTGTGCTTTTGCAGCAGGGAAGAGAACAGCGTGCTCCCTTCCTGCTGCTGAAAGCAGGAATAGGGAAAAGAGTCCTTGTAGTGAGCTGAGAAGCACAATCATTTCCCAGTCCTGCGGGTCCTCCATGCAGGTTCCTGGGAGCAGAGGCCTGCGGGAGCCCAGGAGCTGCTTGCACGGGAGGAGCTGTGGGATCGGGGGCTTAGGCTGTGCCAGTCTGCCCTCTGCATGCTTCCACCACCTCCCTCTCTGGTGTTTGATGCCCTGCTGTGGATCATACTGACCATTCAACTATTCTAGTTCAGCCAACTCCCTCTGACATGAAATAAAGTGAAAGGATTTTTATGCCCAAAAGAAGTTGATCAGCCAGCAAAGAGCTGGGGAAAGGCTGTGCTGCACTGCCTGCGTGGTGCTGGGGGCTCCAAGTCTTTCCATCTGAACTTGAGTCAGAATGTATTGAGTCTTCTTACCCTCATGTGATTTTGGGGTATGAGTAATAAATATTGTGGAGTTCCTATTCAGCTGGTGGAGATCCATCTCCACTCCATGTTCAGCATGGAGCCCTTGAAGCCTTTGTCAGATGTGAGTGTGTGAGATTTCTGGATCTCAGTTAAACAGAACTCTGCACACTGATCCTTCAAAGCTGCTGTTTTATGCATGTCAGTATTCCATTTGATAGGAAAGCTGTTCAGAATTCATCTTCTTCACTCAATCTGCCAGCACACAACAAACCAGGGGATCCTCACCCCAAATCCCTGTGCCACAGATGGTGTTGCCTGTTTGGAGGCTGTTCCTGATGAGCAGTAATGTGAGGTGGTTTTGAGTGCACAGTTTTCCAGGAGCTTCCTTCTCTCTAGGTTACAACTCCCCCCTCCCTGTAGTGGATTGCACTTCCAACTTTCAGGTAGTAATTCTGCAAATACCTCTTGCATCTGAAGAATGTATTCCTGAAACCATTGTTAGGGTTCTTGGTTCAGTTAAGGTGTGTTAGTGTTCCTTTTCCTACAGTCAAGGAGCTAACATGAACCAGAATTGTTTACATGCCTTCTAGTGTTACGTTATTGTCTCAGAGTCGTTCCCTTTCTCCCTGTCACTTCTTTCTCCCAATTTTATAGACCCTGCCCATCCTTGCTCTCTTCCCTGCTCAGCTGAGTGCAAGGGCAGAGCTGAGTCAGGACACGCCGGCTCCTTGAGACACTGCACAATAACCAAACCTCCACCAGCCCCAGCCCTGCACCCCAGGAGAGGTTGACAACCTGTGGTTAAACCCGAAAGGAAACGGTGCTGGAATGGGACCCCGGACCCAAAGCACCTTCCTCTTCGTTGTTCCAGCACTTCAGGATGCAAAATCCTCCTCCTCCAACCTCTAAAGTATACAAGGCTCCCGTGCTGCCATGGTGTGGGGCTGCAGGAGTATCGTTGGGTTTATGGGAATATCAAAATACCAAACCTCAAACCCAGCAGGGCCTCTCTTTGTTGGCACTAAGCAAATAAAGGCACTGAGGACAGCAGCACTGGGGGACTCTGAAATCAAGTGCTGTTGTCTGCTCTGGGAACTGCTGGTGATGTTACTCTGCCTTAACTCTGGGTTGGGAAGAGAGTCCTGATGGGTGACCAGTGGTGCCCCATTTGCTCATTGCCAGGACAGCAGCAAGAATCCCACAGCTGGGGCTGCGGGGCTGCCAGGGTTAAATCTCTTTAATGCAGTGTTGCAACCAAATCAAGAAGTTCAGTTCTCAGTGGATGGTTTGGAGGGGGAGATTTTCCAGGTGCAAGGAGATACCTGTTTGTGTTGTAAGGCAGTGCAAGCTGAACCTTCGCACCTCCCCTTGCACTTTTGAAGATTTATCCTGACACAAAAACGACTCGGGGGCGTTTCTAGCAGTGTTGTGCAGCTCTGCTGCAGAATTCCTGACACGTGTGCTGGTGGGAGGCCACAGGCAAAGTTCACTCCATTAAAATCCCTGTGGTGTGTGTGCTGTTGGTGCCAGCAGTGCTGTCAGTGAACATGGCGGGGTTGGCCGGGTCCACAAGGGTTTATTCCACAAGGACAATCCGTGCATGGCTGCACTTCCAGTCTTTAGGGTGGTTTAATGGTAGTGATTTAAAAATGGTCCAGAGAAGGGGACTGGGGAGAGTGCTGAGTGTTTGTGAGCCCTGTGTTGCCTTCTGCCACTTGTGGCACCTGCTCCAGGGTGCAGAGTGACAAGGAGTGTGCAGAATACTGTCAGCAGTGAGGTCTTAATCTGCTGCTAACACACCAAAATGCTTTTTCCTCCCTGCTGCTCTTGTGAGAGATTTCTCATTGAGGACCAGGTAAATGGTGTTCCCATTGATTAACTTCTGGCATTAGGATTTTGAGAAGGACAGATTTGCCTGTTACTGCCCAGGATTTGGGGCCGTTCCCCTTTGCTGGAGGTAATGTGAGCACTGCAAGCAGGGTGGGACAGTGCCACTGTCTGGCTGCGGCTTCTGCTGTGTCCCAGGAGTGATAAAATGAGGGGAGGAAAGGATGGGTTCCCCAAGGGCTTTACAGAAAACATAAGTATTTGGATACTCTTTCTTTAGGGCTAAAACACACAAAGGAGGTGGCCAGAGCAAAACTGAATGGAGCTCCAAACCAAACCCTGTACCCTGAGTAGCTTTAGCTAAAGAGGAGTTTATTCCTGAGTAAAAGGCCAAGTTCTTAGGGTTTCTGGCATTTTAAAATTGCTAACTCTGACCTGTTTCTAAAGCTTTCGTTCTGAATACAGCAAAAAGTATTGCAAGTTTAGTCATGTCACAACATCTCGAGAGGCTGAGGGTGCCTGAGGTTAGCTGTAATGCCTTTGCCTGTTTAAATCTGCACCTTGGCTTGGGGGATTTCTGCCAAATTTAAAGACCCTGTTTTCTTCCTTCTTCCCTGCTGTGGTCTTGTTTGCTCCATCTGGATGGGACACATAGGTGGCTGGTGCCTCCCTGCTCCTCACCTTTGGGAACCTGTGTCTTCCTCATTGCACAGCAGCACCTGAGCTGAGGTCATGGCTCCGGGTGCTGCTGTCGCTGCTGGTGCCTCCCTGTGTCCTGAGGAAGGGGGAGGTTGTGTTTGCTTTGATGTCTTGGTCCGTTTTGCCTGGTCACAGCTGCAGCTTCCTCCTCGTGGTGGTGACAGAAGATACAGAAGAGGCACTTCCCTGCAGTTAAGAATTAAATTTTGAAGTGTAGTTGTTGTTATTGATGTGATTTTTCCAATTGCTGGAAATGCTGCGGGTGGTTTAACTGTAAGTACAGAATGATTTGCATGTGGCAACAGTCAGTGTGGAGGTGCAGGGATGACCCAGTGTCATGGCACTGCCATCTCAATGCCCAGGCAGCTGTGAAAAGCCAGCTGAAGTCTCAGAGTAATGCTGAGACTTGACTGGCTGCTTGTGGAGCATCAGTTTGGGCAGGAAAGTCATTTGCTCCAGTATTTTTCTCCTTTAGAGTTCTCTCTGCAGGCTGTAGCAGTCCTTGGTCTGTTTCCTGGGGTAAAACTTGAATTGCTATTTGCTGTTGTTGAGACTGAACTGTGCAGGCAGTGGCAGTGGGATTCTGCAAAATCCTATTCAAAAGTTGGAATTTGTAACCATTACACACCAATTCCTGCAGGCCCTGGAGCTCTTTGAGTGCTGCCATGGTCTGAAGGTGTTTCAGTTCAGAGCTGTGGGTAGGACACAGTGTCGTGGTTTAGCCCCATGTGGTAACATGCTTCCAGGTCTGGAATGGGGGAGACAAGGAGGAGGGAGTGTGGAAGGAGCTGCTGGGTGGTTTCAGGAGCTGATCTGTGTGTCTGCATGTGCTGGAGGGGAAGGTGTCTCAAGTGTGAAGCAGAGCCTCGGCTTCCCAAGCTGTTCTTGTTTTCTGGGGGCAGGGGACGAGAGAGCCTTAAAATGGGCTGATTGTATTAAAATCTGCATTAACACCATCCTCTGAACTCTATCCAGAGTTTTATTGGTGAAAGTCGGACACCAGGAGCTTATTGCCTTTGTCTTATCTAAAGATTTCATCTAAAATCAAACATCAGGCTCTGTAGAGGTTGAAGGAGAAAATAAAACAGGGGTGGCGTGTGTCTTGTCTTGACAGCAGTGCAGCTTGAGGGTGCCATGAGAAGGAGGTTTGAGGTGCTTTGCAGACACTGGGTAAAGCTCTGGTAGGAAAAAAATGGAAGTATTTTGTATAAAATCTTTTTCAAGTCTTTCTGATGTGAACTGAACTCCTGTCTCAGCCTTGATAAGGGGCTGGGCTGTACAACACGTACAGAACTGCTCCTTGCCTTTGGGAGTCAATATCGGCTTGGGAGAAAGAAGATAAGTTTGGACAAAACAGATTGGTGGGAGATATTTAAAGCTTTTTTTTTTTTCCTGGTCCCTTATTGTTGCTGCTAAGCATTTGCTGCCCTAACCCAGCTGCCCAGCCTGAGGCTAGCCAGGAGCTGGAGGCAAGTGCTCAGGGTCTTCCTACACACCTGCTCCAGAGCTGGAGCTGGACATCCTCCTCAGGAGCTGTCCCACGTGCCAGTCTCCACACTGGAGATCAGTGTCTGGAAGCTGTCGTTGGTGTTTTACACTTCTGGAATGGCCCCGAGGCCACTGTCAGCCTCTCCTGTCTCAGCCTTGGTGTTGTTTGCTCCATTCTCTGCTGGCTCACTGCAACAATTTCACAGAATCCCAGAATAGTTTGGGTTGGAAGGGACCTTAAAGCTCATCTCGTTCCAACACCCTGCCATGGGCAGGGACAACTCCCACTATCTCAGGCTGCTCCAAGCCCCACCCACCCTGGCCTTGGACACTTCCAGGGATCCAGGGGCAGCCACAGCTTCTCTGGGCACCCTGTGCCAGGGCCTCCCCACCCTCCCAGGGAACAATTCCTTCCCAATATCCCATCCATCCCTGCCCTCTGGCACTGGGAAGCCATTCCCCCTTTCCTGTCCCTCCATGCCTTGTCCCCAGACCCTCTGCAGCTCTCCTGGAGCCCCTTTAGGCCCTGCAAGGGGCTCTGAGCTCTCCCTGGAGCCTTCTCTTCCCCAGGTGAACACCCCCAGCTCTCCCAGCCTGGCTCCGGAGCAGAGGGGCTTCAGCCTTCAGAGAATCTCCATGCCTGTAATGAATTTTAATGTCCAGAAATTGCAGTGTTCGCTGAATTGAACTGCAGAGAACGTCATGGCTGGGAACAGTTAGTAAAATTTTAAGTTCCCACTCTTATCAGTGATGTTCTGACCAATTTGTCATCTGGCTCATTGCTGGATGTGTGTTGTAAGCCAGTGCCACCACTTGCTTGTCACTGATTTGGCCATTGATTCTCAAATCCTCTTTCAGATGAGTCAAAACAAAGTGACTTCAGCAAATTTTTTCTTGTTTTCCTCCTTCAGTTACTCACATCTTCACTTGTTTCTACCTTAGTGCATCAGCTCCACTGTAGTTTGGAATCAAAGATGGTTTGTATCGATTTGTGCTGAGAGGTACAACTCAGGGCAGGGAAGGACGTGGCATCTGGTCCATCTGTGGGTGTGCCCGGGGGGAAATGCCTCTTTAGTGACTCTGAAGCTTTGCCTGTACCAGGTGAGCCCAGAGCTGTGTTTAGGGTTTATTTCCAGTACTGGCTGTACCACTCCATCCTGTCCAAAGGAGGGGGTGGCAGCAGGGCCAGCTCTGCTCTGTGTCTGTGCCTCAGCCAGGGTTTGGCCACTGCACAGGTACTGGCACAGTCCCACCAGCACCAGCAGATGTTCCAGGAGCCCACAGTTACCAGAGTGACCCTCTCCCCAATTTAATTGCTTCTAGTTCCAGAGCCTATGCTGAGATACAGAGATACATAATATCTGTGCTGAGACAGAGACCTGTTATACCCTACTGCAAGTACAGCTTTAAACTTCCAAAGTAATAAACTCTTTAAAGCCAAGAGCCTTAAGAACTCCAACATCTGCTGAGACAAGTAACACAGTTCTGAGTTTGCGCTGAATATTTGGGAATTTCTCCTGCTCAATGGCAGGTGCCTCTGGTTTGCAAGGAGGCAGCAGCAGTATCCAAAGATGACAAGGACCTTGGCCAACCTCACCCAGTTCCCCAGGAACAGGTAAACAAGCATCCCCTTGTGCTCTCAGGAAAGTCACATCATTGCCCAGTGCCAGCGGGATGGCTTTAGGTGTTGTATTGCTCAGGAAAGCTCCTCCTTTCCATGAAACAGTATTCTTAACTTAGCATAAAATGTTATCTTTGCTGGTGGCAGGGGCTGGATTCCTCATTTCTCGCCCTTTGGTCCTTTCAGCATTGAGGGGGACAAGGCAGGAGTGTAATGATGGGAAAGGTGGGTCAGTTGGGAAGGAGCTGGATGTGCCCCTGGAGCCAGTCCCAGTGGAGGAGCTGCTGTGTAGGTCCCATATTGGTGCCTGGGCAGCAGCAGCTCCAGCAGCTGAGCTGTCCCCCAAGCTCCAGGGAGGTTTGCTCCTGGGCAGCATCCTGCTGCCTGCTCCATGCAGCCAGTCCATGGACACCTTGGTAAATGCACCTTCCCTCCTGCCTGTTGGTTTGCATTTCTCATGGGAGCAAATTCAGCTGCTTACTGAAAGCCTGCACTAGAAATCGGAGCGCTGTGTCCGACCACAACCAGCTGGGAGTAAGGGTTGGGGTTAGGGTGGGTCTGCTCACCCTCTGTCCACACAGTGACACCCATACAACCCCCTGTAAAAGCCATCACTGGGCGTCAAGGGTAGTGGTACCTGACTACAAACAGCCCAAGAGAGATTATTTTTGGAGTGATCAGCTGCAACCAGGGTTGGCTTTGGTTTGCTGAGGGCAAGGAGTGGGCCTGGGAGCTGGCACAGACCCCCAAGCATCCCCTGCTTCCTTGAGAATCTCCCTCAGCACTGACCCAGGGCTTCAGCACTCGCTGTCCTTGCACAAGCACACGTGGGGATCAATAGAAATACAGACGGATAGAAAGCATTAATTGAAAATGCCATTGAAATATTATTGAATTATGAATTGAAAATTGAGAACAGTTTCCAGTTAAAATATTTTAAAAGGCAAATTTAAAAGTGTTTTGAAGTCTCCAGGTTAGCTGGACATTGTTTTTTCCAGGTATATCTGGTTCCTTTCCCTCCTGCCCAGCGCAGCCCGTGTTCCCCACCTTCTCCCTCCCTTGCAGAAAGAGAGAACCGCTCTGTTTACACCCCGTGCTGGGGCAGCCTCGCCCGGGGCTGTGCGGGGGGACGGGGCTTCCTCGCAGCAGCCTCACTGTAAATACTCTGCCAATGCTTTGTGGACAAACTGAGATGGCAAAAAGTTGTATCTGTGAAATATTAAGCTCTGTGTGTATATAGATCCAACGCGTATTATCTGCGGCTCTGTAATCAATTGTATATTAAACTGTTCCACTGTACAGCCGATCATTTCATGCTCTCTTAGATGTAGAAAAGCTGAGAAGTAATTCACAATACACTATGTCAACTCCAAATCGTTTTGCTTTCGTATTTTTGCTCCAGCCCCGCTTCAGCCACAGCCCTTGGCACATGATCTGGAAGAAGAATAGTTTGGAATAGATTTTTCAGCCCTTTGTTTTGGATCTGGCTTTTGACAATGTTTCTTCGATAATTGCAAAGCCACTAAGTTAATTTTTCATTAGGTGCATATTTAGGAGGCATCTTAAACACAGAAAGGGTTTGTCACATAGACCCGCTGCACTTCGATGTGTTGGTTGGCAGTGAATGACCTTCATGTTCCCAGTGCCAGGTGAGAAGATGACTCCTTCCTAATTTTTCCTCATTTTAACCCAGCTCTGAAGTGTTGGGAAGGGGCCGTGCAGCCACCACTGGCAGCACCTCTGCAGCCACCGTAGGTCACTGCCGACTGTGGCAGAGCTTTTCCCCACAGGGAGCTTGTGTTGGCCAAAACTGGGAATGAGCTTTAAATAGTTATTTTTCTCTTTGGCAGAGAGCATTGATGGTTTACTCTGGAATTCCAGTGCCTTATTCAGATCCCCTGAATTTGCTTGGAAAGGGGATTGAGGCAGTTATTCTGGAGTGAGTATCCACAGAGCAAGGACTGGCTGAGCGGGAGTGGCTGGGCAAGAAGAGGAGCCTTGATGCTTCCAAAACCGGAATCTGGCCCAAAGAGCAAACCCTGTGTCTGTCTGCCTGTCCCACACCCCCACCTCTCTTGGGGTTTCTTGTCAGCATCCCACTGTGTGTTCATCGGGTTTCACTGAGGGATGAAACCCCTAATGAAGCCCTGAGCCCTCCCCAGTCAGGGTTTGACCTGGAAGATGTTACGGTTTCCTCTGGATCCTGCTGCCTGTCAATGACCAGTGACCCACCACCGCTGTGTCCGGCAGCACCAAACCCTTCTCACCAGGCAGCCACAGCATCTGTATGTGTCCAGCCACACTGTCCAGCTCCCCTTTCCCTGCTCTCCCTTGGCTGCAGCAGACCAAGAGCTGCTGGAATCAAAGACAAGCAGCATCCAGTTTCTCTGGGTCCCAACTGATTCTTTTCCCTCATATTTTGAACATTTGGTTTTTTCCCACAGACCAGGTAAGTATCAGAGCACACAGTAACACCTGTGGTGCAGTTGGCACCACAGCCAGCATTTGCCCTGGGCTCCTTGGTACCAGCCCAGTGTTTAATGCCAGTAGGGGTGTATAGGCCTTGCTGGGGTGCTGCCAGCTATTCGCCTTCTGGTGTAGGTGAAAACTGTTCCAATGTTGTCCAGTTGGGTTCTGATTGTGGATCATGGTGATTGTCAACTGCCAAGGGATGTTTTTTAATAAATCTGATGAAGGTATTTCAAATGAATCCAGTCTTCCTGTTTTCAGTTTCTCTTGTCCAGGGTAAGCCCACGTTGAAGTTTCTTTTCTCTCTGTGCTTTGGTTTGTGGTCAGGACATGTCATACACCGATGTTGGGTGTATTGAAAGACCCACCCTGTGTATGGTTAGTTCATTTCGGGACTGTGTAATAAAAGCCCAAAGATCTCTCAGGGAGATGTTTCATAGCTGTGTTTGTCCGTAGTGAGCCTTGGGTGCTCAGCCTGCTGACATGGTGTGCTTGGCCCAGCTGGACAGCAGGGCTAACCTGGGGGCTGTCCCATGTCTCCATCTACAGCTGCTGCCAGGGATCTGGCACCTCAGGCAGGCTGCAGCAATGGGCTCTCTGTGGGATCCACTGGCTTCTTCCTCCTCTGTGCTCCAGGATTGTCCTGGGTGCCAGGAAGGTGAGTGGTACCCAACCCCATAGGTTATTGGTGCGAGGGTGGTCCCAGATTCTGTGCCGCTCTCGGGGTCTCCGCTTCTGAGGAACCACCATCACCTCGGGGGTAATAGAGAGATGCTGCAGCACCTGGAGCCATCTCCCAATCTGTGACCCATGGGTGGCTGGAAACTGCCTGGCTTGTGCCCTCCTTGCTTAACCAGAGGGGATATTTCAGCTTTCTTGCGGAGGTGAGAACTTGCAGGTGACCTCTGGCCCAGGCTTGGCCATACATTAGGACCCCAGTGCCCTCCCATCTCCAGCACCGTGGGAGGTGGGTGTGGAGCACATCTGCCAGCTCCTGCCCTGGTTCCCCTGGGGATCCAAGCTGTTTCCTTGTTTTCCTGGAGCTGCTCCAGCTCTGTCTGGGTCACAGCCCTGGACTCCATCTCTGTCCAGGGCATGCCCATCTGCCTCTCTCTGCTGTGCCATCACCCAGACTTCATCAAAGTACTCTGCCATGGTCCTGCTTCAGAGGCAACCCATGGAGAGGGTGCTCTCACCTGGCTTCCCGCACTAGCCACCGACTTTCCTTTTCACACCAAAGAGCTTTTTCTTCACCTCTGGGTCAAATCTTTCTTTGGAGCAATGATTTCTCCCCACTTTCTCTGGTTCTGTGACATTTCAGTCCAGCAAAGCCCACCAGCAGTTTGTACTAATGACTGTGGCCACTGCAGTGGGGTGGGGGGGCTTCGTGTGTCGTGGCTCTGCCAGGGGGACCTGCAGGGCTGTCCTCAGCCTGGCCACAGCAGCTTTGGATCTCACTCATTAATCACTGCTTTGCTTTTGGTAACTAAACTTCTGTTGCTTTGCGACATCAAGCAGCAATTCTCATTTCCCAGCCTCGCAGGGTTTATGGGAATTTAAGAGCTAGATGCAAATGAACTTCATTAACATGCTTAATTATCTTATAAGCCTCATACCCATCTGTCCTGCATATGCTTTGTACTCGACACTTGAAGACAAGTGACCACATCGGGCTTAGCATGAGGTGCCTACAAGCAGGAACCTTTGGGAAGAGCCCGGCTCTGCCTGCAGAGGGGCCGTATTAGTGCCGGGGGCACACTGGAGGTGAAATGTCCTTTTTCAAAGGCTGTGTCCAAGCTGGGAGATGGGAAGTGATTGTGTAGAACATGTGGCAGAATGGCATGATCTTAGGAATGATTTGCTAAAAGCAAAGAACCAGCGTGGAAGCAATTGAAACAAGCCCCAGTCCCTGTCCATTTGCAGCCTAAGATCCTGGACTGGCATCCCACGGTGCCACACGATGCATTTCATAGCACTGGATGCTGCAATCACAGCACTGGATGCCATGAGCAATTGCAGGAAATGTTTCTGTCCTTATTTAATGTTATTGAAAAATAACAGAAAAAATGAGCCTTTACTTCCAGGTTGGTTTGCAAACCCATGGATCTGCCTGGGTAAGGGACAATGCAAACCCCAGACTTGCGCCAGAGCCCCCCCGAGGGTTTAGGGGCTGTGACAGGGTCTGAGCACAGACCATCAGCTCTTTTATCCAACAGCATTGTGTTGGAGCCACCTCTGTCAGTGGACATTCAGCACATGGGGTGACCCATCAGGTGCTGCTGCGCACACCTCGCTCACCTCGCAGCACAGGAAAAGCGGTGACATGTTGGTTTCTGCTTTTTAGGCACGTGTTTGGAACCAAGCTGAAGCAGAACTTGGGATTTTGCAGGCCTGAGAGGGAGAAAGGACCCAGGATGAGCAGCCCTGGGAATGGGTGTCCTGCCACCACAGCAGTGGTGAGTCCGTGTGTCCGGGCAGTGGAGAACAGGGAGCACAGTGCATAGCAAAGCACTGACAGAGGATCTCCTTCCCTCCTCTTGGTCTTGCCAGCTCACATCAAGCCAAAGACACCTTGTTCCTGCAGGGGCTTGGATAACACCCCAGCCTGGGCACCCCTCTGCCTTCCACCCTCTGCATCCAGCTTCCTGGTCCGAGGCCAATGTCCCTATCATGTTACCAGCCCCATTCCCCTCCAGCGCCGGCAGTCATGAAGCTTAGGAGAGAGAATGTTGGAAACTGTGGAGCTGGAGTTCTAAATAATTGTAAATATAAGCAAACCAGAGATGTGGCTGCAGGGCAAGTGTTGGCTCTGTGTGCTGTGATTGTGACCAAACTGGGCAGTGGGAGAGAAAACACAAGTTTGCAGCGGGTTGGTGGTTTGGGGTGTTTTTTTGTGGAGTTTGTGTATGGATTTTTTGGGGGGAGCTCAGGGACATGCCCAGTGAGCCCAGGCCCTGGGGCACTGCGATTTGATGGCATTGCAAGTGATGTACAAACCTGTATTAGTAGCATTTTTTGATAACTGTGCCAGCCACACTCTGAATCCCTCCTCCAGGAAAAAGAGGAAAAGATTTAACTTTTCTTTCTAATTCATAGAAAATACAAGGAGAAAGTGCCCCCGTGATGTGGCTCCTGCCTACAGAGCTGCCGTTGCACAGTGCCTACCCCAGCATCCAGCACTGATTCACACCACAGGAGCCATTGCTGCACCCATGGGTGCCACTGTGATCCAGCTGGGCATGAACATCTCTGTTGGGGACAGGTCCTGCTGGTTCAGCTCCTTGTCTCCCAGGAGCTCCCCAAACTCTGCCTAGTGAACTCATCCCATCTCCAATGAGAGGGGTCACAGGGAGCCTGTGGAGAAGGGAATGTCCATAGGAGAAGAGGAGCTGGTGTGATACTGGGATGATACCTTGACCCAGAGGTCCCCTGAAATGGTTTTTAGCCCTGAAGGTGCCCATTTTGCTGGTGGTGGGGTCCTGTAAAGGCTGTCACAGCTGTGCTGATGCCCAGTGCACCTAGGGGCATTAGGAAAGGGGAGCTGGATGTGACAGGCTGAGCCTCCAGCTGAGGTCTTGCAGCACATGTCACTCTCTGCTTCTTGGCCATGTCCCCAGACTCCTCCTTCCCTGCTGACCCTTGTTCTGGGCATTAAGTCTGTTCTCCTTCTTCCTGGATGGGTTTTGGGGTGTCCATGCACTTCCTGCATGTGGGAGAAGGTAGTTTCTTGCTTTTAAACCAGCTGCATAAAGGCATAAATGCCATAAGGCCCCTCATTGCCAAAGATGCTTCCCAAAAACTGAAAATGCCAGGAAAGGCACCACAAAGCAACAGGACCGTGACAGACGGAAACCTGCAGTTCTCCCCTTTGTCCCCGCCAGCAGCCAGGGCCAGGGTGGCCTTGGGGACAAGAGGACAGGAGGGGCTGGCAAGGGTGCAGGGCCTGGCACGTCCCAGCCTTTATCTCCCCCTAGTGCCATCCGCTCGGCTCCTTTGCTCCGGTGCTGCGCCGTGCACAGAGTCCAGCAGTGCTGCTCACAGCGACCCTGGAGCTTGGGGGGACCAGCTCTGCGGCAGCCACATCCCAGAGCAGCACAGGGAATGTGGGGAATGGGGCTGGGTACGTGGCACAGCCGTGGGGCAGGACCCTGTCGGCATCAGGAGCAATGACCTGAGTAACCCAAAATTCTGGGCATCCAACTGCAACAAGGAGGTGTTTGGCGTCACGGCAGCTGCGGTGGTGATGGGGAGGAGAGGAGAGAAGATGATGGGGAGTGAGGTGATGAATGTGCCTTTGCTTGGCCTGAAGGGACCCAAAAGGTGACATTTCCAAGGCTGAAATGAGGTTGTTCTGGTGGCAGAGTCAGCTGGGCACCGTGACCTAAGCAAAGCCACGGGTCCCTCGCAGCTGCGACATGCCGGAGGGCAGGGGACAGGGTCGCCCCCTGCCTGCGAGGCCATGGGGATGTGCAGCCCCGTGCTCGAGGCCGCCTGGCCCCGATGGAGCTGGAGATCACCTTTGGTCGGTCACAAGGACCTTGCTCAGTCTTGAGCCGTTGTCCCTGAGCCATGTGTGCACTGAGTTGTGTCCAGCCTCAGCAGGAGCCAGCGGGTAGCACGCAGCCCGTGGAGCTCTGCTCTGCCGGCTTTTCCTCTGTTCGCTCCGCGCTTCCCATCTCCCGCGGCTTGAACATGGCAAAAGGGCCAAGAGGCTCTCCCTCAGAGACAGGCTCGCCCCTCAGCCCGGCAGGGTAAGGTGTGGGAGGGAAATGGCTAGAAGATAACATTTGGCCCCACAAAAGGGATCTGTACAGCTTTGGGTGAGGTCAAAGGCGTCTCCCCAGGGAGCCGCTTCACACCCTGCTGCAGGTGATGTGCTGTGTGTGCTCTGCCCCGGGGAACGTGACACCACTCGGGACTCCACGTTTTGGGGCTGTCCCCAAGCCGGGGTTGGAGCCTGTACTCATTTAGTGCGTTTCTGTTGCTCTTCGAGTTTTTCGATGGGTTTTAGCCCTTCTGCTGGGAACGAGTCCTGCACATGGTGCCGGGGACATGGGGCAGGCTGGGGGGCCCAGGGCTGCGGTGTATGGGGGCATACAGGGTAGGGTGTGGGGCTGTGCTCCGTGGAGCCATACGGGGGAAAGGGTGTGGGGCTGTGTGGCATGAGGCCACGCTCTGTGGGGAATGTGGGCTGCCCAGGCAGCCTCTGCTTTGTGGGGGGACACAAGCCATGCTGGATCCACATCACTGCATCCCCAACACAAGGACCTGCCCAAGCTGGGGGGTCACAGAGCAGCTGTGGATGTGCCTGGCTACAAAACACCAATCCCCTGCAACATCCTTCAGCCCCCTGTGCTCTTCCAGTCCTGGTACCAATCCCAAGGTTCTTCCCAGCAGGAATCAGCCCACTGAAGGAGTTTGCTGCTCTCTTCTGGCTTTAGACACGTTTCGAATTGGAGGATTCCTCTCTTTCAAACCGCACAGAGGGGACTCGTGCACACACAGGGTTAATTGCAACGAAAGCTCTTTTAGCAGCCCCCCCCCGCGCCGGCCGGCCCCGCTGGCAGCCCTGTGCCCGGGTATTTATAGCACCGTGAACTTTGAGCGTGTCCAGCGAGCGGGCTGAGCCCGCTGGGGACGTGGGGACGGCCCCGGCAGAGTTGGAGGCTGTCGGAGGTCCTGGCTCAGGGCTTCAGCAAAGCAACCCAGACCATCCATCAGCACATCCCGGCCCCCTGCTCCCCACATACCCCATGGCCAGGCGGCTCCGGGGCATCTAGAGAATCCCGGCTGCGGGACCCCTGTGAACGCACCTGGGTGGCCGAGGATGTGGGGTTGAGCCTCCTTCAGCCACAGCAGCACCAGAGCAGCATCCTCCCAAGCTGAGGTTCCTGTTTTTGAGCTGGAATTCCTGGTTTCAGCAGCAGCTGAACGCATCTTCCCTTTTCCATGACAAGCAACAGGCAGAAGCTCCCACCTCTTCACGATGTCCCGGGGCAGATTCCTTCTCTTCAGACAACCTGCCAGTCAGTTCACCATGTCCTGCAGAGAAGGAGCATCACGTGCGGCTTCCTTACTCTGAAATTAGGCAGAGGAAAGGAGAAGTATGGGTAGTTACGGATGGGAAGCCTGTGTGTGTAAAGCCTTGAAAAAAACCTAAACCAAAAAGAAATATGAGGATCTGCTTATCTTTTAGCAGGTGACATTCTGTACCTATGGATTGAAAGGGCAGCCCAGAAAGCCGGCCTTATCCTGGGCTCCTCCCAGAGTGTGGGCAGCAGGTGAGAGGGGGGGATTCAGCTGAGATCCCACCTACAGAGCTGCCCCCAGTTCTGGGGCACCAGCATCAGAAGGACATGGAACTGCTGAAGTGAGTCCAGAGGAGGCCACAGAGATGCTCTGAGGGCTGGAGCCCCTCTGCTCTGGAGCCAGGCTGGGAGAGCTGGGGGTATTCACCCAGAGAAGAGAAGACTCCAGGGAGTTCTCAGAGCCCCTTCCAGTGCCTAAAGGGGCTCCAGGAGAGCTGCAGAGGGACTGGGGACAAGGCATGGAGGAACAGGCCACAGGGAATGGCTTCCCACTGCCAGAGGCAGGGATAGATGGGATATTGGGAAGGAATTGTTCCCTGGGAGGGTGGGGAGGCCAGAGGAGGGTGCCCAGAGAAGCTGTGGCTGCCCCTGGATCCCTGGAAGTGTCCAAGGCCAGGTGGGACAGGGCTTAGAGCAGCCTGGGGCAGTGGAAGGTGTCCCTGCCCATGGCAGGGAGTTGGAATGAGATGAGCTTTAAGGTCCCTTCCAACCCAAACTATTCTATAAAAAGGCTATGGAAGCACACAGGGGCTGCAGTGTGGGGGTCTCTGGAAGACCCCAGCCCTACTGATCAGTGCTTCTCCAGCGTTTCAAGTCTGGAAGTTGGTTGGGGCATTATTTTTAGGAATGATTGAGACTGAAGCAGAGAGGAGAACAGGAAACCCTGTTCTAGCATGCCTCCATCCATGGTGGGATTCTGCTCTAACTGCTCCATGTTCTGAGATCCCCTTGACTCCAAATTGATACGTGGCTTAGCCCAGAAGGTCTAGAAGAGGGGGAGATGGGCATCAAGGACAATTAAAGAAATGGAGTAGCTTTCACCTAAGGAACAACTGAACAGGCTGGAATGCTTCATCCAGGGCAGGAAATGACAAGTGAATAAGACAGAAGGCAGGAGAAGTGAAGTTTTCCCCAGGTCAGAGAAATCTGGGTGGATCTTGATGAGGACAGTGGGAGATCTCTGATTCTATGAGATGAATTGCTGACACAAAGATTATCTCCAGCCCCTTCTCCTGGGGCCGAGTGTAGGACTTGCAGACCTGGTTACTGGAAACACACCAAGACCATGGGAGCTTTTGCCATCAAAAGCAACTGAAATGTTTTGACCAAAATTCAGTATTTTTCCTGTGTTTTCACTGTGATTCTGTCCCCAGAAGAGAGCATTTCATCTGCCATGGGTAATGTGTGACAGCGCTGTAAGAAAAGGAAAACTGGGTCCTGTAAAGGGCAGTGTCTTAAAATCTTGGTCATGGAGGACCAGCCTCATTTATAATTACAAATATACACAGATTTGTACAATTACACATCCCAGCTGGCTCTGAGCACAAGTGCTTAAGGTTGGCCCTTTTTTTCCTTAAAGCACTGGCAATTTACTTGTGGGAAAACTTTATTTTATACCCTTGGGAGAATATAAGGGTGTTGCTGTTGCCCTCTGAGATGTTTTTAGGTCCTGCCCACACCAGGAATGACCACAGAGCTTTGCATCAGCAGGCAAAGGAGCAAGCACTGAAATATCAGGGAAGGAAGGGGAGGAATAGTTTCAGTGTTACAGATTCCTGCATAAAATAGAGGCTAAAGCACGTCTTCAAAATGATTGAGCGAGGACACTGCTCATTACATAAGGTTGTTGGGGGAAAAAATAGGCTGATTTACATTTTTATAGGAAATAAAAGGAGGTTTGTGGGTGACATAGCACCTTCCGCTGAGAATGTCAGCGTGAGATAAGTGGGCTTCAAAGGGAAGAGTAACCATTTTCCTGCAGGGACGGAGTCCATCCCAGAGAGCTGAGTCTGGGAGAAAAGCGCTTTCTGAAGGAAAATTTTTGTTGCCGTAACAAATACATTTATTTAGCACAATTCACATTGACTGCAAGGCTGCTACTTCTCATTTCTGCTGGTTCCTCTGAATTTTGGTGAAGCTTTGGGTAGCAGGAAAACCGAACTGCCTCTGTTTTGTGGATGTGGTGTTTTCAGGGCAGGAATTCCAGAGCAGGAGGAGAGGTCGATGTGTTTTTTAGGAGTGGGGGGAGTTTTTCAGGGCTGGAGTTTAGTGATACTTTAATTTCATTCACAGTGAGTCGCCCGGTGGGGTTTTACCCTGGTTTCAGGTTGGTGGCCCTCTGAGATTTGCTGTGCCGTGCTTCAGATCCGCGCCTGTCTGGCAGAACAATTCCGGTTGCTCAAAAGCACCGATTAGCATAAATGAAGGAGTGGGTGAAATGTTCATTATATTGCCTACTGTCATGTTTGTGTACCAGATTTTGTTACCATCTGTCATTTCTGTTTTCTTGTTGTTGCCAAAAGTTGTCATTCTGAATGGAGGGTGGAGACGTATCTTCAAAACCCAACACGAGATAATTTTAGGTACTTCAGGGCTCGTGTGTTCCATGCTGGGTGTCAGTGGCCCTCACATACATCAGCCCCATGCGTCTTTGGTAAAATCTGGGCAATGGTTTAGTTAAAGGAGTTTTTACAACCATTGTGGTAATGCAAATGCATGAGATTCTCATCTCTTGTCATTTAAAAAGAATATCTGGTCCTTGCAGTTGCAAAGAAAAGCTTGAAAATAAAATATGTTTTCCTTAATCTTAAAAAAAATACAGAATCCAGAGAAGGGTTTATGTAGGGACATCACAGTGTTAAAACCCAAGCACTTGCCCAGAGATCTGACCAAGGGAAGCAACAGCTCTGCTGTAATGGACTGCAGCATCCCCAGATTATTTCCAGAGATGTAAATATCCCAGGGACTGAAGCTGGACAAATTCAACCTTGAAATGAGCTGCAGCTCTCTTGCAGCAACTGTGGCTGCGTACTGCGACAGCGTGCGAGGGGAGCGGTGCCTGCACCGGGGCTTGCAGCCTTTCAAGCAAAATTAGCTCATTTTCAACCACACGGTTTTAATTCAGCGACTGGGAGGAAGGGCTCAGCCTGCAAGGAGGGAGTTGTGAGGTGAAGCCACAAGGATTTCTTGCCTTGTCCAAGTACTTTGAGATCATCCGGCCTGAAAGCTCAGTGTCCTGTGCCAGCTGGGGAGCGAGAGGGCTCAGGGTGGCTGGATCATCCTCCTTCCATCAGGCTGGAGCACCAGGCTGCTGCTCTGAGCTGTTAAACCCTCCCTGGCAGTTCCAGGGCCACACTGGCACCTCATCACTTCCCATGTCAGCCCACAGCAGCTCTGCTCTCCCCAGGGCTGCTGGGTTTTAATCTGGCCTGAGTGACAGGGCTCAACGTTCAATTGAAATGCAGTGACATGTGACATCCAAAAATACAGAAAAGATGATCTAATGACTTCAACTAGACTTAAACTCCAGGAAAATATAAATCCAGACAGTTTGGGGATGTTTTGTTTGTTAGTTTGGGCTTAGCAAATGGTGCAAAGTCATAACCAAAGCCATCATGTCCCAGTGTTGCAGTGGGAACTTGCACTGGTGTGGGAGTGCAGAGGGTCACTGCTTCCTCCAGGAGAGCTGGGGAAGGAGGAGATGGAGAGCCTTTGCTCTGGAAGCAGCAGAGATCACCCTAAACATCTCTGATCGAAGGCTGGGGGGAGACCAGGACCATGTACTGACTGCAGTGGTTACTGGGTGCTTTGAAGATGTCTCAGGTATCTGTATTATGTGTTATGATCTGTATTATGCACCTTCCAGTGCCTAAAGGGGCTCCAAGAGAGCTGGAGAGGGACTTTAGACAAGGGCCTGGAGTGACAGGACAAGAGGGAATGGCTTCCCACTGCCAGAGCGCCAAGTTAGATGGGATATTGGGAAGAAATTCTTCCTGTGAGAGTGGTGAGACCCTGGCACAGGGTGCCCAGAGAAGCTGTGGCTGGCCCTGGATCCCTGGAAGTGTCCAGGGCCAGGCTGGATGGGTCTTGGAGCAGCCTGAGATAGTGGGAGTTGTCCCTGCCCATGGCAGGGGATGGAACAAGATGGGCTTTAAGGCCCCTTACAACCCAAACCAGTCTGTGATTCTATGAAAATCCTGTATTTTATCAAGTCTTTGGGCTAGGGTAACAGCTCCGTCATGTTTTAGCACTTCAATAATGTAAATTGCCTTTCCTAGCTCAAATTCCCCCATATTTGCTCTCTCCCAGAGGGTAATTCTACAAGGCTCATGAGCAAATTCCACCCGAGCATTTCAGGATGCTGCGAACATCACTGACAGCCGTTGTGAAAAAGTTGGGTCTGGGTTTGTTTCACAAGTGTGAAATAAATTTCAGAGCTCTCATATTCAAACCAGCCTGGTAAATTGCCCTAAATGAGCACCAAGTGTCATCTTGTGTGGATGACAGAGGAACCTGGAATGCATCTGAGAAGCCTTTGGGCAAGCAGGAATATGTGGGCTTGGGCCACGGGGGGTGAAGCTGACCAAATGGGTTGATTTAATAGACATGACCATACACTGGATGTGGAAGAGCTGGGGGATTGAGATGAGGTGCAGTATTTCGGCAGGTCCCGCTCCAGAATGACTGTGATGGGACCTCCAGGCTGGGTGATTCAGAGATGATCTGCTCCACTTCCCTGGTAAGCACAAGGCTGGGATAAGCTGATATGGGGTGGAAGAAAAGCAGGAAAAAAGGGAATTTCTCATCTTAACACCTAATGTGCTGTTGGCTTAAGACAGGAAGACAAGCGACCTTGGATGATCTAAGACCAAAGCACAGAGCACATCGACAGCCAAGTCGTGAAACTCCCGTGCCGCAGGAATTATGCATCATGCCCAAGGTGGACAGCTTGAGATGAAAAGTTAACCCTGATATAATTAGAGACAGTGTTGTAACAGCAAAATCGTGGAGTCACAGAGATGCCACCAAGACCTCACAGTGTGTCAAGTCTTGCAGGAATGGGACACGAGTGTAACAGAAGTCATCTGCCTCCTGCTGCAAAGGATGGAGCAATATCCTGAGAGAGCTGGGGAAGGTTTCTCTGTCCAGCCAATGAGGTGTTTGGCCTTGAGGAACTTCACACAAGAGTGTCATGTCCAATCGAGAACACAAAACCCTAACAAATTAAAAAGCATCTGGACGGATGGCAGGTATGTTAAAAGAGCTTCCTGACCTTTATAAGGATTGGTTTATTCCCTGGAGCACCACATTTTATTACTCTTGCTTTCTACATAATTTATCATAGAAAAATATTATTTTGGCTATAAAATTATTTGCCTTCATTTAAGCTCTGCAATAGTATTTAACTTTCTGATCCTTTTTGAAACTAATTTCCCCAGGCAAATTACATCCTGTGCCAAGAGATTCCTTCGGCTTTAAATTTCCCTGCCATTAATGTCACAGAATGGGACACTACAGCTGGGGGAGGTGTGATCATTTCTTTGATAACCTTGAAAGCAACAGAGTAGAGCACCTCACTGGAGTCATTCTCTCACAAGTTTTCCTGTGGACATGATCCCAGTTTTTCTGTGCTGATGATCACCACCACTGCAGTCACTTTGCTGCCCTGCTCTGATCCCCCTAATCTGAATTGGTTGCCCAGAGAAGCTGTGGCTGTCCCTTCCCTGGGAGTGTTCAAGGCCAGGTTGGATGAGGCTTGGAGCAACCAAGTCTAGGGGAAGGTGTCCCTGCCCATGGCAGAGGGGTGGAATAAGATGGTCTTCAAAGTCCCTTCCAAATCAGTCTGTCATTCCATGTTTCCATGAGCTAGAAGCTGTAATGACAATAATTAGTTCTACTTTCACCTGAGTCCATTATTTAGGAGCTCATGCAAACTTACAGTGAAAGGTGATTAATGCTGAAAAGAGGTTTTCCAGCTAAAGCCCTTATGTTGTGTTTGGGAGAAACTCTGGACTAAGTCACCAGGAAAGGTTTGGGTTTGGCTCTGTGCTGGGCACCCGGGAAGTGCCAGGTATGACTCAGGGAGCTGAAACAAGGCAATAGGAGGGATGCAAGATGCATCCAGCTGGGATGCATGAGAACCAGGCTGTGCCCAAGAAGCTGTTTGAGAGAACCACAGGGCCGGAGAAACAGTGGAGCCTTTGAACTGGTTGCTGCCATAACAATAAAAAATAAGGAATTTGGTTTGAATCAAATGTGAAAAATTTGCCAAGGGGAAGGTGAGTGGGTTGATGTGTTTTAGTCGTTTTGTCCCTTTATTTTCCCAGTTTTGGAGGTAAAAGCTCTTTTAAAAATTTTGTTCACATAGCATGGAAATTAAGT
This sequence comes from Aphelocoma coerulescens, assembly GCF_041296385.1. Lineage (NCBI taxonomy): Eukaryota > Metazoa > Chordata > Aves > Passeriformes > Corvidae > Aphelocoma > Aphelocoma coerulescens. The sequence continues at coordinate 2,964,012 of NC_091028.1, forward strand.
GTTTTCATTGTCAATTAATAAATCAGAAGGTTGGTTTGCTTTCCAAATTCTGAAAGCGGAAACTTCAGGGGGTTTTCTGAGTACTCACTGAAGGCTTGAGCACACCAGAGTTACGTGGGGAAGGCGAAGTTTTCCACAAACATGTCTGCTAGAAAAAGGGTGAAAAGAGTCACCATCATCCAACTTGTGGGGCAGTGTGGGGCTGGGCCAGTCCCACTTTCTACTGGTCCCAAACCAGTGAGCATTGAGCTTCAAGTTCCTGTGGAAGTTGCCCTTTTTTTACTCAAAACAAGGAAAGAACTCTTGTGGTGAGGGAAGAGTGAGGCTGTAGGCACAAACAGGCAGTTAATGTATTCCCCTTGTCAACCCAGCTCAATGCCCTCCCTGCCCTAATGAATATTGAAGAATTTCATACAAATTGGAACTGGTTCAGCAGGACAGTTTTCCAAGACGCAGCCCAGAAAGGCTTCCTGGTTGCCGCTGGGGGCCCTTTCCTCCATGGGAGGAGCACACAGTCCACAGGAAGAAATTCTTCCCTGCGACGGTGGGGAGGCCCTGGCACAGGGTGCCCAGAGAAGCTATGGCTGCCCCTGGATCCCTGGAAGTGTCCAAGGCCAGGTTGGACAGGGCTTGGAGCAGCCTGGGCTAGTGGAAGGTGTGCCTGCCCATGGCACAGGGTTGGAACAAATGGGCTTTAAGGTCCCTTCCCACCCAAACCATTTCATGATTCTGTGATTGCACACGGCAGTGCTAGAGCAAGGACACGGCAGCCACCTGAGTCTGTACCATTCTCCAAGAACTTGGGCAGAGTTAACTCTTGGAGCCTAACACAGAGGGTGAGGGACCTGTCCATCACCTAAATCCAAAACATTTCACAGCTGGCTTTTAACTCAGCAGAAAGAGAGAGGCTGACACTGCAGAAGAGCTTGGGGTTGCTCTCTGGAGGACTATGGGAGTTCAGCAAAGTCTCTGATGAAAAATAAAGTTTTTTAAGAGTTGTGAGGAGTTGAATCCACAACAAAAAGCTTAAAGGCTGGTGTGGGAGCCAGGATTAACACTGAGAAGGTACAGATAATTTCCCAGGAATGAAGCTCCTTGAGATAACCAAGAAGAGAAGAGGCAGAGGGACAGGCAAGGCTGAACAGAGCAGGACGAATTGCAGAGCCGTACTGTTGTGCAGCCTCCACCAACCCGGACAATGGCAGAGCAGGGAAAAATGCCACCAGTGTCCCCATGGCCTCGTTTGATAGCAACGCAGCAGACTTTTGCACACAGGTGACTAACAGGATGGTAGTGAGACTGTGAACTCGGCCAGAGTTTTCTTGGGAACACCAGATTTTGCTGCAGCAAAAAATAAGGACTGTCAGCCAGAACACAAGGAATGTCATCCCAGACACTTACATGAAGTCACTGCATTGCTGTGAGCATTGCTACTGATTAGAAAAAAACGCAAACTATATGCAGAGGCAGAAAAAAATAAAGAACTATGAGGTTCATAGTAATGAATTACTTCCACAAAAGACATATGCAGCGTGTCCAAGTAGGTTAATAAATGCTTGGATGGCACTGAATTGAAAGGAGCAATGCTTAGTGTGGTCAAAAGTGCTGAGCCCTTGATTACAGAATCACAGAATACTTTTGTTTGGAAGGGACCTTAAAGCTCATCTCGTTCTACCCCTCTGCCATGGGCAGGGACATCTTTCACTATTCCAGGTTGCTCCAAGCCCTGTCCAACCTGGCCTTGGACACTTTCAGGGATGGGGCAGCCACAGCTTCTCTGGGCACCCTGTGCCAGGGCCTCCCCACCGTCGCAGGGAAGAGGTTTTCCTAATATCTAAGCTAAACCTACTCTCAATTTTAACCCATTCCCCCTTGTCCTGTAACTACATGCTCTTCTAAATAGTCTTGCCTCATCCTTTCTCTAAGTTCCCTTTAGGTACTGGAAGATCTTGTCTCTGTGACGCCATCAGGCAATGAGCAGAGGACAGATATGGGATGCGAGGAATCTGGACACACCTTACAAGGGATGAGGAATCACCCAATCCCTCAGGTTTGAAGATCCTGACAGCCCACTGCTCTGAGCTGTGTGGAGGGAACAGAATGAATGGAGGGAAGCACCAGCCCTGGTGGGAAGGATGAGGTCTTGCTCCAAGATACAGGTTCAGGCAAGAGGGGGAGCCTGTGGTGAATCTGGCAGAGGGGAGTGTGAGCAGTGCTCACTGCCTGAGCGCACAGCTCAGCACCCAAGCTCAGACTGCTGTGCACCTGGGATTCAGCTCATGCCAAACTGTGAGTGGCAGCACCTGAAGAGCTTGTGAATGCCCTCTCTTACTGATGGTGCAATGAGAAGGCCACATCTTTAACCGAGGGACAAGGCAGGGAGGTGAGAATCACTGAAATCTTCCCATCTCAAGTGGTCAGAGTGTATCCATGGGCATCCTGCCTTTCTGTGTGCTCAGGAAAGGGATCTTTCACCATAATCTGCAGGGGAAAAAAATGTTCCATGTCTTTATTTTGGCCCATGTTGGTTGAAACCACCCATAAACCACTAATTGCAACTGCTAAAAGGGAGCTGGCAGGCATGAAACTTGCCCAGATTACCCAGATTACTATTTTATGGATAGAAATATGATTTTCAAACTGACTGTGGGGCAGGTTGCAAGCTGGTGTCAGAGAAATGAGAAACCATAATGTAGCAGACCCCAAAGACAGACATTTTTTGTAGCAGTTAGACTTTAAAAATAAAGTAAATGGACTGTTGTCTCTCAGACAGAGTCTGAGATTTGTCGAGCAACAACCCAGAGTGAGAGCACAGAGATTTATACAGATTTTTCTTAATAGCTTGTTAGGCATGGCAAAGTTACAGGCAACTGCAGCAAAAAGGCTTCACATTTGGGACACAAGAAAGAAGGACCCCTCGGAGTGACAGATTCCATTATGCTGATGACAGAAGACTCTGTTTTTCCTGAACTGCTACTCTTGCTTTGGTGAGATAGCCTTACCCATTACTTGGGGGATTCCTCCACATCAAAGTTAGATGGTCCTGACAGATGATGGGCAGGATTTTGAGCAATTCACAGAGAAGTCCAAGTCTACATCCAGTCCCCACTAGACTCTATTCAACAAGTAGATAGGAAATGGCTTTACATTAATGAATACTCACTGAAAAGGAGAGCAGAACCAGATCTGACTGGTGCTTGGCAGCAATAGATGACAGGATGGCACCCACAGAGCATGTTTAGCCACCTGCAAATAGTCTTTCTGCATGAAACAAAGCGAGGAGACCCTTTGGGACGTGTGTCAGGCTCTGTAGCCCAAGGAGCCAAGGGTTTGCAGAAGTTCACAGACACACAGCTGAACACAGAACAGTGCTGTGATTGCGGTCCCCGGCTTACCACCACTTCCTGAACACCACAGAATTCACACACACAATGAAAATCAGAAGCCAGAAACAACACTTATTTAACAGAAAGTTGCTCCACAATCCCATGAATGCAGGGTGTGTGTAACCAGATGTGCCTGGAGAAAAAATAGGCAGCACCTTCTGCAGTGGCCAAGGAGGAAAGGAGGCAACAGGCTCTGGGCTTTTCTTCTATCCTGGACAGCTTTGGCAGCACATGGGGATGGTAAGGCCACCAGGTGCTGCATAACATTACCAGGAAAAACAGATTCCCATTCCCAATGAGAACTGCTCTGATGGTGCCACAGTGACTACAAGTTACAGGGCAGAGCTCCTCAGAAGTTATTCGAACACTGGCAATTGTTTGGCTGTAAGGTTTTGAGGTCACAAGCTATAGAAATGATACTTCCATGTTTTGGGCAGGGAAGGAAGATAGGATCTCAGGAACTGTGTCTTTAAACAGCTTAGTTCTGGAGACAGGAAGTCTGGCGATGGGCTGCAGCAGTGCAGATTTTATTATGCAATTTCTCTTGGAACTAGTCCCTGAATAAAGGAGTTATCCATTAAGCACCTGCTTCACCCTCCTTCCTGAGCACCGCAGATGAAGGCCTCAGGAATCCTTTCAAGGGCTTAGCCATCAGCTGGGGCAGCAGGGAGCTGTGCACTGGGGTCCAGACTGGGAATATTGGTGTATTTGATATATAGTGTCTTTCAAAGAATTTCTTTTCATTAAATCCTCCTACTCTGTTTGAGCTTGTTCCATGTTTGGCATTACCAGCGGGTGAGGCCATCCAAGTCTTGCAATACTGATACCAAAGGGCTGTGGTACCCAGCTACTCTTAGGCCTTCAGGGTATTTAATCATAGCCCTCTTTCCAGGGGCAGTGGATAACAGCCAAGGTCTTCCTCTCCCTCCTGCCATTAACCCAGTGCTGTTCTGATCCCATGGCAGGGGCAACTGGGGCCATCCTAAGGGGACATTGCAGCACTGAGAAGCTGCAGGACACAGCACCAGTAGGATCCTCCTCCTCTGCCCCTACTGCCTGGGGTAAAGGATTCCCTCCCTCCAAAGCACCTCCTTCCCCTCCCACTCTGTTCCTGGGACTCACAGCCCCTCTCTGACTTCATCAATGTGTCAAGCCAGGCACTTGCTGTAAAGACAGAGGAGCTCTCCCAGCTAATCATGGCCTCCATATGTCCTCTGCTTTTCTCCCCATTCTCAACAGTGGGTACATGGCATTTCCCTCAGAGGCACCAACACAGCAGCACCTGTCACAGCAGTGGGGCTGTCAGGCTATGTGGCTATGCGGTCAGGGCTGCAGTACTGGTGTAACATGGATGTGTTGCCCAGAATGAAGCAGCATGAACATCCTCTGGAGATGGGCAGTAGCTGTGGGACTGCTCAGGATCTGTCCCCTGTGGTAAATCTCCATCCTGACTTCATCCCAGAGTTGCAGAGTTAGTGCAGCAGCAGGGAAGGGGGCCATGAGGGGAGCAAAGTGCTATGGAGGGCTTCTGGTGTCAGCCTCTCCAGCAAATCCATAAGTGATGTAACTGTAGAGCCACAGACTGGTTCGGGTTTGAGAGACTTTACACACCAGCTCATTCCAGCCCTCTGCCACAGGCAGGGACACCTCCCACTAGCTCAGGTTGCCCAGGTTGTAATGGCCAAGGCCAGCACAAAGCGTGATCCAAGATGTAGTTAAAAATACACCAACCAAACTTGTTGAAAAGTCAAAGCAAGAGCCAGAAAAAGACACTGCTCTCCTTGGCTGTCCCTGACAGTCTGACCTGACTCCCACCCCTCGCCTCCAACAGCAAAATATTTTCCTTTTAGCTAAACTGGGATAAATGCCTTCTATCACAGTAAAATGCTGCTGGACAAGAGCTGTTGCTTTCACATCTAGAGCCACTGTGAGACACTAAACCCTGTCCCACACTGAAACATCCTGAAACAGATGGGAACTCACTGCTTTTGAAGGAAATTAAATCAGGCATAACCAGAGAGCCCTTACTTGTGTAACTAATATAGTGATAGAAGCAGAGGCCTGTCAGAGACCTCCAGGTGATTACAGCCAGACCTCAGCAAGGACAGGCACCATGTAAATAAATACAGAATTTGCAAGTAAATGTAATGAATTCATGTAAATGTAGAAGTAAATGTAATGAATTCAAGTTTTGCAGTAAACAAAAGGCAGACTTACTCTTTGCAAAGGAATCTATCGTTGTAGATCTCCTTTAAACCAATAAATTATTGCTGATTAATCCATCTCAGCTTATGGAACTCGTCAACACATCCTTAGAATTGTGTCCAGCCCTTCTCCAGCCTCTCCTCCCTTTACGGCTGCCCTTCGAGGACATTCCAACACGAAGGCGATGAAAACAGCCCCAAGCAACCAGTTTGGATACAAGGAGCTCTGCTGCCACACACGTCACCGGGGCTTAATATGACCTGATTCTCAGGTTGGGAACCAGTATGGAAATCCATGGAAGTATATGAGCTCCAGTCTTCTAAACCTGTTTTGGGCTGGGGAAGTCTGTCTAGACAGAGCAGAAAGTGTTTGTAAAGTGAGGCTGGGTTTGATGCTGGTGCCTGAGAGTGGGTCAGCTCCAATGGGAAATTTGTCCTCGTGTGTAGCTGCTCTGAGGGCAGGGGAGAAAAATGGAGGCACTGAGGGAGAGCTTGGGAGGGGATGTTGTGAGGGGGACGTTGAGAGTGAATGTCCACAGTGGGACTGAGAGGGGAAGTTGAGGGGTGACTGAGGGGAAACTGAGAAGGGACACTCTGAGGGGGATGGCTGTGAGGGGGCATTGAGAGGGGACATCCATGGTGAGACTGAAAAGGCAGACTGGAAATGTAACTCTGTGGGGACTGATGGGAGTCTGAGAGGGAAAACAGAGGGGGACTGAGGGAGAGACTGAGAGGAGACATCCATGGTGGGATTGAGAGATGGGTGGGGGCTCTGAGGACTATGAGGGGAGAAAAGACTGTGAGGGGGCATTGAGCCATCCGTGGTGGGACTGAAAGGGGAGATTGTGGGGGTGACTCTGAAAGGACTGAGAGGGGAAAGGGGGGACCATGGGGAGACTTGGAGGGAACACTGTGAGGGGGGCACTGAGACATCTGAGGAGCGTTAGAGAGGGGACTCTGTGAGGGGGCAGCTGTGGGGTCCTGAGGGGGCAGCCCTGACAGGAGCAAACCGAGGAGACCGGCAAACGACTGAAACGAGGGCTCTGAGGGACTGAGGGGAGACTCTGAAGGGCCGTTGAGCCACCCGCGGTGGGACGGCGAGGGGAGATTGTGGGGGTGACTGTGAGGGGATTGAGGGGAAAGGGGGACTGGGGGGAGACTTGAAGAGGTCGCTGTGAACAGAGCACTGAGACATCTCTGGTGGGACTGAGGGGTGACTGCGGGGAACGCTGTGACGGGGGAACAGACATTTGAGGGGAGTCGGAGAGGGGACACTGTGAGGGGACAGCTCTGGGGTCCTGAGGGGGAGCCCCGACAGGAGAAAACAGGGAAGACCGAAGAGAGGACCTGGGGAGGGGCGGGGAGGATGCACTCTGAGGGGACTGAGGGGAGACTATAAGGGGGCACCGGGAGGAGGCACCTGAGACATCTGGGACATCTGAGACGGAGAGGGGACGCTGTGAGGGGTGCTCCAGGGGGAGCCCCGACCGAAGCAAACTGGTGAGACCGAGGCGGTAGCGGAGCGCACCGAGGCGGGGCACGGCGGCGGGGCACGGCGGCGGAGCGCGAGCGTACGGCGCCCCAGGCGCGGTGTGTGGATCGGGGTCGCCGCCCGACTCCTCCCACCACCGATCCCGAGCCCCTCAGCGGAGCAACTGAGGACGGCACCGGGCGCTTCCGGCGCCGCGCGCGCCTTTCCGGCAGGGCGGGGCCGCACCGCGAGCGCGGTGACGCAGCGCGCAGGCCCCGCCCCCGCCCCGCCCCCGAGGGCTCTGGAAAAGAGAAGAGAAAAAAAAACTTTTTTTTTTAATTGAGGAATCAACAGCCGCCATCTTGTCGCGGAGCCGGAGCGCGGCGCGGGCGGAGCGGGCCGGGCCGGGCCGGGCCGGGGCAGCGGGGCCGCCCCGCCGCCGCACGGGGCAGCCGCGCCGAGCGCCGCCGACGCGCACAGGGGGCTCGAGCCAGCGGGGCGCAGCCGCCCGGAGCCAACCGACCGCCGCCGCCGCCACCGGGAGCCGCCGCCGCCGCCGCGCCGCGCTCATTGTTTTGGGGCGTTTTTGGGGGGTCGGCGCGTTTTTCCGCTTTTTGGTGATTTTTTTTCCTTTTTTTTAATTTTTGCCCCCCCCCCCCCCCCCCGCTCCCTTCTCTTCTCCTCCCCCCCCCTCCTCCCTCCCCTACCTCAGCCGCGGGCGGGCGGCGGGCGGGGGCCGGGGCGAAGCCGCCGCCGCGGAGGGGAGGGGACGGGGCGAGGCGAGGGGAGCGTGTGGGGGGGCGGAATGCGCCCCGAGTGACGGCCTGAGCCGCCATCCGGGCACCGCGGCGGGGGGAGCGCCCGGGAGGAGCGCGGCCGGCAGGGAGGGGGCGCTGGGCCCTTCGCTCCCCGCCCCGAGCCCTCCTCCCTGCGGCCTGCGGCGGCCCGGCATGGGGGAGCGGGGGCGGCCGGCCGGGCACTGAGCGGCGCTGTTGGGTTCCCGTGCGGCGGAGGAGCGGGGACAGCGAGCTCGGCCCCCCCCGGGCACCCCCCGACAACGATCACCGGCTCCGCCGCTTCGGCCACCATGGCGGAGAACTTACTCGACGGGCCGCCCAACCCCAAGCGAGCCAAGCTCAACTCGCCGGGCTTCTCCGCCAGCGATAGCACAGGTAAGGCCGCGGGGGTGGCTCGGGCGGGGTTCTACGGCGGTTCACCCTCCTCACCCCCCCCGCCCCGCCGGAGGGGAGGGCCTGGGGGGACCGCCCGCCCTGCCGCGATTCCTGGCGGGGGTGGGTTGGGCCTCCTGCAGTCGAAGTTACCGGGTGGGACCCGTACGCCAAGTACCGTCCCGGCTATAAATAGCGGTTGAAAAGAGACGTTTTTTGAGTTGGGTTTCCCTTCTTTTCATCCATCATCTTCGTTTTTAATGCCTCGGTTTGGGTGATGGGGGTGCACAGGTGAGTGGGGTGCGGGTAGGGAAGAAGGGCCAGGCGTCCTGGGTACCATCATGCTTATCGTACAATCGTGAAATGGTTCGGGTTGGAAGGGACTTTAAAGCCCGTCTTGTTCCATCTCCTTGGGGAGCACCTTCCACTCTCTCAGGTTGCTCAAGCTCCGTCCAGCCTGGCCTTGGACACTTTCAGGGATGGGGCAGCCACAGCTTCTCTGGACAGCCTGTGCCAGGGCCTCACTACCGTCAAAGGAAGGAATCGGGATATCTCCCCGATTCTGAATCTAGATCTACCCTCCTTCAGCTTAAAGCTGAACATGCCTTCCTGGAAGGGTAGTCGAGGTTTCTATGTACTCCTTAAACCCTCAGTTTACCCACAACTAGTATCCCTATACAGGCTCTTTCACTGTGCCCCTGTGTGCAACACACTACAGAATAAAAACTCCTTAATAGCTTCTTAGTCATAGAATGATTTGGGTTAGAAAGAACCTTGCAGACTATCTAGTTCTACCCTCCAGTTAATACTTCATGCTTTTTTTTACTTCCCAACCTGTGACCAAGGTTTTAAGGCTTTTGGCTTCCAAGCATTTTTCCTTTAAACCCCAAACGATTTGCAGATAATAATTGAAGTTGTGGGGTTGCTTGTATGCCGAAATACCCGGCAGCCTGGCAGTCACTGCGACTGGTCTGTGTCGCGCAGTGTCTCTGGCGTGCTTTTTTCTTCAATTGTGATGGATTTGTAGATAATAAAACACATCAGCATGTCTTGTTTCCAGCCAGCGTGTGCCCGTTGTAAATACACACGTGTGTGCACAAGAGCATGTGTGCCTGGACCGGCCTCTGCTGGTGTTCTGACTGATTCAGTCCCCGAAAGAGTGGTTTCAGAAGAACACGAAGTCTGTTGGACTTGAATTTCTGCTTTCAGAGGTTAATGAATCTTGTGGAAGGGATAGTGATAAGTTAATCATGCTATGCCTGCTGTGTTTTCATAGACTAAAAAAAAAAATATTACTATAATTGAGCTGATAAATTCTGTGGGTTTTTCGTCTTGCTCAATCTGCATTTGGCAACAGTTTACAGATGCTTCGGTCCTTTAGGGGTTTTTTATGGAAACCTTTTCTTCTCAGACTGCAAATAAATGAAACAAGCGAGAAAGAAACAGTATCAAAGAATATCTAGGTGAGGTCTTGTGATTGAGCTGTGTTAATCCCTTTTGTGGAAGCAGTGGAATATATGGAAAGCTGATACACAACTTGCTATGAAATGCACTTTGTAACACAGGACAAATACAGTTTTTCTTTAATTCTTCAGCTAGACATTTTAGACTCTCCTGGTAGCCAGTGAGAGGTATTTGAAGCGGTGTCTTGGGTTTTGGGTTGTTTTTTTTTTTTCTTTTTTGAAGTTCACTTGGGCTGTTCTGGAATGCTTCAGTCTTAATTATGTCCTGTTCAGCAAGTTCTCGTGTGTCTCAGGGAGCTCTGCGTGGTGCTAGATGTGTGAACTCCAGCATCTGCAGAAAGTTCTACAGGGCTCAGGGGGCCTGTGGGTACTGGGATGGCAAACCCCAAGTTGTATTCTGGACAAGTGTGTCCATGGAGTTCCGTCGTCGTCCTGGTGTTCCATAGGCAAAAATACTTCTCTGCCAAGGGTGCGGGTAATGTTTGTGCACTTAAAGAGAGGGTTGTTTTTAGGAAAAGCACTTCTAGGTTTCTTGCCAGCAGTTAATGCTGCTTGGTGAAGGATTGCTGAAGGTTTCTGTGTATTGTGGCAGGTGATACAAATAGTTTGAGTAGTGTTTGCTGTCAAATGTCTGCTCCTGGAACTAAACCAGGCTGCTCCCTGGTGCTGGGACTTAAATGAAAAAGTTCTGTTATGACGTGGAAAGTGGCCTTTTGATTGGGGGAGCCTGGGGAGATGGGTCTGAGGCTTTTGCCCTGGATGAGCAGTGAGTTGAACAGAATTCTGTTCTGTTGAACAGAATTGTAATTGCAGTGGTAGCCCCACACTGGTGGGTGCTGCGGCTGCCGTGAGGGGGGTGTGCTTTCACCGCTGCCGCATTGGGCCTGGCTGAACAGTTCAGCTCAAGCCTGCAAATGCTCGCACCCGAGGCTCTGATGGCAGGCCTGAACATTGGGCAGAAAGCAACTGCTCTCCTCCTTGTTTATATTTCTCTTGATGCTTTGATGCGGTGATGTTAAGCAACTCCTTTTGTCAGGGTAAGTTTTAGCTGCCTTTAATCTTTCTGATAAAAATAGCTCCTCAGCTTACCGGGGCAAAGTTTGTGCCATTGAAATTGGTCTGCTTACCTTCTGAAAATACAGCCTTTTCTGTTAAACCTAAGCAGCTAAATCCGGTGTCTGATCTTGCAGAAGGGAGCAGAGATGAAAGGATAACAGAAATGGGTACTGTGACCATCGTTAAATTTCGTGATAGTCCCATTCTGCAGTTGCCCCACTGCTCTTTGTATCAATAAGGAAGGTTAAGACTCCTGGCTGTTAACTTTGCTTGCCATTGCTGTGCCATATTGAACGAGCTGACTCCTGTGGTAAAACGTCCGTGGGAAAGATTTTTCCTTGTCTAGCCAGGTAGGAGTAGTGCTTTTGTCTAATTACTGCTTTATTGGATACACAGGCATTTTCATACCTAAACATCTGTCTCCTCTGTGGCTGTTGTGAGACGTTCTCATCCAGCACCACAGAATAAACAAGGGACTTCTACAAAAAGTAGAATTACAGTAACTTTGCTTATGGCAGTGTGTTATTTTAACACTGAGTGTTGTGATTATTTTGTACATTGCTGGCATTGGTCCTTCAGCTGAATATACAGAGACCTGGTGGCGTTCTCGGGCTGGTTGGGAAAAATGCACCTGAATGTAGCAGCAGCACAGCTGGAGGTGTTCAGGGGCCCCTGGACTGTGGTCCCTTCTGCAGGTAGCTTGGTGAGGGTCTGGGTTTCGCTGAAGTCATACTTCTGTCTGTGTTCATTGTGTTCCCCGCAGCTTCTGCTGCTGTGGTGCTGCGCCAGTTCCAGAAACAACACAGCGTAATCTGGGCCAGAGCAGAGGGTGTCCCTGATGGCATCAGGAGTTAACAAATTCCTAAAGTAGGTGAAGTTGGGAAGAAGGTGAGATTGAGCAGCTTCCAAAGTCCATTAGAGCTAGGTTTTCACGTCATACTTCCTTGTGGAGGGGGGTTTGTTGATTTTTAATTCTTTTCTCCTCCCTAACTTCTGATTGTACGCAGATTAAACCGCATGGCTGCTGCTGCAAAAGCTGTGAGCCCAGCTCCCCAATAACTCCTGTTCTCTTCACGGCCCATGTGTTGGCATCCAGGGCCCGGATTTTGCACTGGGGAAAGGCTGGCCCTGTTGCACGTGCCTCCCTACGTGCCGAGATAAGTAGATCTCTGGCTGAGTCCCAGCCAGCCACAGAACTTCGCAGAAGGGAGTTCGTGTCAATGCGCAGCCTGATTTGATCCTACTCTCCTGCCAAAAACCAGATAGGTGTATTGCAGTGGATTTAGGTTTTAGTTTGAAAAGAGGTGGACAACAGCAAAGTAGCTTGAGGAAAGGCAGCGAGGTTTTCTAAGCTTGTGTTCACATTCTTAGCAGAGACTTCAGATGGAGTGACGTCTCGGTGATCTAAACCCAGATTTTGTTTGGGCACTTGAAAGCATTAGTATGGATGTTTTAAAGGGTTCATTCCTGCGTGGCTGAAAAGCTTCGTGGAAGCCTGTATAATTGGTCTGCTCTTGTTTTGTATGATACGTGCAAAACTTGAGTGTCATGTGTGTGCTGTGGCAGTAAGAATCACAGTTACACACGGGCTTTCTTATCCTCTCCCTAGAACAAGGAAAAGGATAATTTCATTAAGTGAACAGACTTGCATTTATAGGCAGAAAACTTGGGGAAGAAATTAATTTTCTGAAAAGCTGTAGGTGAAGGAGTGTGCGTAGTTGTGATTACTCCATAGGGATGTCCTTTTTGTTTGTTTTGTTGTTTGTTTGTTTGTTTTGTGGTACTTGTGCCCTAGCTATCTGGGATGGGAAAAATGAGGTGTGATATTTCATAGCTATATTGTTTCTTGTGGAATACTTCATGGTTATATTGTTTAAGATTCATGTAACCATGGGGGTGGTGGATGGGAGAGGATGATGTCAAGCAAGATGTTTACTTTGAGCTAGAAGTTTGATACAAACTGTTGGGGTTTTTTCCACCTGCAGTGACTGACCTGCATAACTTGATGCCAGTGTTTGTGATCTGGGACAGGAGATTTGTCAGATTAGAAATGGGCTCATTTATAGAGTCTAGTGCAACTAATTCTTACCAGTTCCTGAGGCATTGCTGATAGCAGGGTATTGTGTACTCTCTCAATGTTTGTGGGCTTTTACAGGTTTTTCCGAGGAGTTTGGCACTCATGTCTGTGTGGGATGAAAAGTTGAGCAGATGATCTGCCAGCCTGATCATATGTGGCAGTCCACAGTCCTACCATTTTGCCTATTCCTTTATTTTTTGAAATTCATACTTTGATAATTGCACATGTACTGGGGACCTTTCCAAACTTATTCCCCCTCCAGTGACTTAAACTTAACTAGGAAAATGCTGTCCTGTGCTGTGGCATAGAGCTTCTGGAGAAGCCCTGCCAGCAGCAGGCAGGAATAGAGGCTGTGTCTTTGCTGTACTCCAGAGATCTCTTGGTAGCTTGTGAAATGATTCCCAGTTTTTCTTGCTGCAGATTATTCACTTTCTATTTTGTCTGGACATTCCTTGGAGTCATCGTCCAGTGCCATTAATTATTTCTACAGCAACATGCTGTGCTTTTTTATTATACCTGCAGCTTCACATTAAAAACCCCCACATATTCTTAGTGTTTATTAGATATTGTACTTACTGTTGCTACCTGCTAAGAGAGAAGAACATAAAAAAACCCCCTTACCCTATTAACAAAACACTGCAGGTTAATGTGAAATCGGGGTGGAAGGGGTAGTTGAAAAACCTGATTTGAAAAAATCTGGGGTTTGTTCTTATACAGTGTAAAAACATGAGGGATAACTTAGAAATCTGACACTTCCACCCTAATTTGGTTTACACTTTCAAGAATTTTTGCTTTGTAAATCTTTCTTTTAACATATGTTATGTTTTCCATCTGTCTTCTCAGATGTCTAAGATACAGAGACAACCTAAATTGTTTATTTGGAAGACTCTTTAATAAAGATGCTTCAACAAATACTATTAAGTGTTTTGCAGAATCATAAGTGTGAATTAAAAGAAAACTGAAATTTCTATTAGCAGTGATAATTATAACTCGTAATCTAAATCTCTTAACATACTCTTCCTTTCCTGCTTTCTTATTTGCCACCATTGAGAAATAAGGATCTTGTTTATGGCACTGGATAAATACAATATCTTTGGTTTGCAGTTTGTGTCTGGATATATTTTTATTTATACATCTGTAAGTCTGTAAAATAATCCCCTGCTTTCCTGCCGGTCACCTTTAGTGCTGTGGAAGCTTCCTTGGGAAGACAGCAGTGGGAAAAGGAGTCGTTCTTCCCTGAATGACTGTTTCTCCCTGTCTCCCAGTCATTTTTTTCCTGTTGCAGTTGGACACGGCAGAGAGAGGAATGAGAGCTGGAGACTTTCTGCTGCAGTGTGAGAAGTAAAATGGGACATTAGATTGCAGCCCCTGTCCGTGTGTGTGTCACCAGAAGCACACGAGCTGCTCTCTTGCTCTGCCCAGCTTTGGGTACTTCGATAGCTGGGTTATTAGTGGGTGTTGCTGATGTCATCACTTCTGTGTCATCTCTTGTGTAGTCTCATCTCATGGACAAAAGAGATGGGGAAATTACCGAGTGGCTTGAGTTGAGTAAGTACTGAGTATGAGTCTGGTTTGGAATAGCTGTGAAGTTTTTTCCTAAGTTCATAAACTCCCTAAAGGAAAGTATTAATGAGAAAGGTTCAAAACAGCCTCATCTCACTGAAATCAGTGTTTTAAAGTAAAAGATTTATGAGGGATTTATGGTTTTTTGTATTGTCATTTACGGTTGGAAGCTTTTTTAGACATTAATATACAAAAATCATTAGTTTTACATGCACATCTGCTTTTGCTTCCTCATGTACGTTTGGTTTGGTTTGGGTTGTATGTCCTTGTACAGCTGAATTTGAGTTGCCAAGCAGAAGACAGTTCCCTTAAATTTGGTATCAGAAATAGGGAGGAAAAAGTGGCATTAAAAAGAATGGAAATGTACTTTTTGCAGCTTTTATACATCACAGAGGAGACCCCAGACTTGCCTGTTTCATAGTAATGTTGCTTAGGTTTTTTTCCTTGTTTAATAGTATTACTTCAAGTACATATTTATATATTTCGCTCTTCACAGAATAGGCATGTTCTGTGGTTTTGTTGGAGAAGGTGTGTTAAGGTGGGAGTTTTCTTAGAAGGACTCATGTAGCTGAAGGGAGCTCCTGAGCCAGAACTGAGCTTGAGTTCTCACCACTGACACTGTCAGTCATTGTGGGGAGCATTGGGAATGGAACACTTCAAAATCTGAGCCACCTGTGTTGGCAATATATTCACTAAGAAGTCTCTGTCCAGGGAATGTCACAGTTAAAGTCTGTTTGTCAAGACAATTTGTGTTCTTGTGCGTTATGTGCTGATTTCCTTTCCAGGTGGGCAGTGAGGATGGCACAGCCATAAGGGAAGCTGTGGGTCTGGCAGCTGTGGGAGCCAACTCAGGGCAGGCACAAGCAGATACTGGCTTGGTACGGACTGTGCATTTCATGCTGACTTAAGCAAGTGCCCACTATTAATTACCAGACTCTCAGATGATTCCTTTTAAAAGGGTCATTCTGAACTTAAATATTCTGTCAGCTGTTAAATTTGGGCAAGAGACACGATGTGTGTGTTTGTGATAGGATGAGAAGACAGTCGTGCTTCTGTTAATGTTAATGTGCTCCAAGAACCTTAAAGTATTTAATCTTCTTCAGGATGATCTTGTGAATGAGAAGCTGATGTTCCCAGTGTGGTGTCTCCCAGTCCATAGGCAGATTGCCTCCTCTTCCTTCTGTCCGGATTTCTCTTCTCATGGCAAATAAATTTAATGAAACCTTCTGGTCTGTAAGAGTGTTAGCCTGGTAGCCATGTGCGCTGTGACAGTAGCCATGTGTGTCTTGTGGATGCTGCTGGGTGGGATTTAGAGTTGTTCACAAGAGCAGACATGGCAACTGTGTCAAAATAGCGAAGATACTTTGGGAAACAGTTAAGAGAAAGAATGGTTTTGGAGAGAGGCAGAGGAAAGCAAAGGCAATCCGTCATTTGCCATCCGATACTTCTAAGACCAGACCAGAGTGAGTGCTCTTGTTGGGCTGCTTCTGCCACACATTTTGGAGTTACCTTGGCTTTTTTCCCCTCTGGCCTCTGGGAAGAGATTAGAGACTAGCTTCTTATCTGGATATCTTTCATATTTGCTTCTTTATCTGAACCTTAATGCCAGGTGCAAGGGCCATTTAATGTGCCCTTATATACTGCTTTGTAATTGATAGGGAAACATTTAAATAATCTATGATTTATTTTTATGAAAGGGTAGAATAATCCCTAAACCCAGAAATTATTTCTGAAATAAACCAGTATCTCAGGTTTTTCTAGACTTCTAACACTGGTTGTTTTGTCACTATGAGCACAGCAAAAGAGAGATGATGGAGACAACTTGGACAAGTAGAGCAGAGAGAACCATGAGGTTATGACATTGTGGTACACAACATGCAAGTGGAAAGAGAGGCTGGGAACTAAACCTGGTGTGACCAAGGGAGGATCTCAGTTTATACTGCTCTCTTTTCGTGGAGGTGAGGGGGAGGACTGGGACAGAACAGGTGGCTTTTCCTGTATCAGGTGGTAGTTGTTATCACACCTTAGTGGATATGCACATTTTCCCCATCCTGGCTCGTGTGTCTGGTGTTGGAGCTGGTGTCAGGAGCTGAGTCAGGAATACTGGTAGTACTGCAGCAGAGGTTAAAAGAGAATGGGTTTTTTTTTTTTCATTAGTTTTCATTAGTGATTTGCTTGTATAACAAGCTTCAGTTTTGAAAAGTCACTTAGTTGCTGAAGTCTTACAAAAATGGATTGGGGAAGATATTAGGAGCTGTCTCTAAAATCCTAGCCACAGGAAAGCAAGAGAAGGCAAGTGTTAGATCCATTTTCAAAAAGGGTTCAAAGACAATACAGTCAGCTACAGACTGCCTCCTATCCATCACTGGGAAGGTCATGGAGGAGCTGGAGTGAGTTTAGTGAAGGGCTGCCGAGGAGATTGGGGGCTGGAGCATGTGCCCTTTGAGAGGAGGTGGAGGCCTGGGCTGCAGACAGACCTCCTGATGTCCCTTCCAACTTGAGTGACTGTGGGTTTGTAAACAAGAGAGAGCCATGATGATGATTCCAATGAATTTTCTAAAGTCCCAAGAATTCCGAAAGGTGAGGTTCATATCAACATATTTGAGTTTTGACCAGTCCAGTGACTTAGGAATGAGTGACCCAGACTGTATTCCTTTCTCATCCCAAGTGCAGGTAGTTTAAGTGATCAGACAGGTAGAAATTTAGTTAAATATTCAAATCTCTTATTATGCAAGCCATAAATAGTTGAGACTCATCCAGATCCTTGATGTTGGATCCCTCATTCCCCCTCACCACCCCCCACCCAGCCATCTCCTTTACCCAGCCAGGTCCCTCATCACCATCATTCTCAACCTGGTTGCTAAACATTGTGTTCAGAAGAAGTGGTGCTGCTCTGCTGAAAGTCAAGGTCCAGGTGCATGTCCGTTTACAAGCTTTTGGTGTCACATTAGAAAAAGACACAAATGTAAAGTTTCCTTACTGGAAATTTTAGATTTTCCATGAATGCATTGTTTAATTGCTGTAAAACATTAAAAGCAAGAATTGTCTTTTATGAAACAATAAATTACAGAATCCCCAAACCTCAAGAGGAAGTTGGAATGGATGTGGTAATTGCTGACTGTACCACACAGTGTGGCTATTGAGGGGAACTACCTGACAGTGAATTTTAGGGAATGGCTGGAGCTCTGAACTGTTGAGGCTTTGTCTGCTGGGGTCTGGCGTGATTGAAAGAAGCCTTACAAAACAAAATTGGGCTCACTGAAATGTAACAGCTATGTTGGCATGAAAGAAAGGCATGGTGCAAATACTGCTTGTGTGCTGGACTTCAGTGTCTGCTCCGTGCACGAGCAGTCAGTTTTTGACAGGAAAACTCCCAGTCACGTCTCAAGCAGAGATTATGCTGTAAAAAATGAAACTGAATTTGATAGTTCTCCTCCTGCTTGCTGTGAGATACGTTTGAGATAATAAGTCACATAATGAAACACCTTAGGATGTTTGTCACCTCTCGGGCTGAGCTAAGGGGGAAAAAATGGTGAGATTGAAACAAGTTAATTGATTGAATATGTATATTAGGAAAATCTCCCGGTAACAGTCTCAAGCAGTCATACAGATGAGAATGTTCTGCCTTCAGGATGCAGCACAGTTTTGGGGATTTTTCTTCTGAGAAGGCTTAGAAGGAAACGGAACATCTTTTTTTATTCTGGCTGATGAAAGTGTTGTCCAGGAAGGCAGAAAACTCTGACATTTAAGCTCACAAGGCTGAAATTAGGAGAGAAAGTGTCTCAAGTGTGGTTATCTTCTATGTGTGAAAATAGCTGCTCAAGGAATGCAGAATGCTCAAATTGGAAAAAGAGCTCTTTGGAAAGAGTGGGGGTGTGGTACTTGCCTAGTGCTTTTCCATGCCTTCCAGAAAACGTAATCTCTGGTTTTTTGGTGCTCTGCTGTTAAGAGGACGTTTGGTTTTATGTGACAGGGGTAATGAGAGGTATGAGGTTTAGGATCAGAAGTGCTGTTCTAGAGACAAGACATGTTGAGGTGAACGTCCATAGCCTTAGTCAGCTTCGCTGCTTCCTGAGCACTGAATTAGAGGTATGTGCCTTATGGGTGTAGGGAATCTGTTCTCCTTTAAAATCCAGACCACTTTTCCTGTTCTGATGTGTGCTGGGTGCGTGGCAGGTTTGAGGGCGGAGCAGGTTAAAGCTCGGTGGGATTTCTCAGCAAAGGTGTTTCCTGACCATTGCTTCAGGTAACTGCATGTAATAGCAAAGGCATCCCTCGGTTTTTAGGCTCTTGGTAGCTGCCTTTGAGAAAGAGTTGAAGCATTGAGAATGGGATCAATTTTGTTCTTCTTGTGAGGATGGAGAGACTGCAGTTGCTTTTTATTTTTCTATCAGTAGAAATGGGCTGTGTTCTTATTATGCCAGATTTTTATATGTGTGTAAATATATTTATTCTTTTTATAACTGCCAAGACAATCTCTTATCTTTATGGATTTGGATCTTTATGGATTTGTTGCAGACATGCTCAAGTAGATTTTTGTTTTCTGTTGTATTTTATAACCGTTGTAAAATGTGCCTTGTGTTGCTGTTTTTAATGTGCATGACTCTGATGAAATATAAAAGAAGATGATTAATCATTGCATGAACAATTGAATTCTTGGTGAATTTTTACAGGACCATTGTGTTAGGTTGTTTACCTGCTTTTTATTTTCCTTCTGCCAGAGCTGTACATTTTCTGTGTCTAACCATAATGTACAGCCTTCTTACAGGAGCTTAGGAGTGGTAGATTATTTCAGGTTTTAAAAGGCAGTATTCCCAAATCCTTTCTTCACTTTTTTTTGTAAACTGCAAAAACATTTCCAGTTCTTGGCTCTGGCAAGACTGAGAGAGTCCGGCCAGCCAAGCAAAAAAAAAATTGAGCATTTATACTCCAGCATCCCATTTTGAAATACATCTGGAAAAAAGCTACTCTTTAAACCACAGCAACATCTTCCCCCTTCACATTTTGTCTCTCCTCCTCTGCCCCTATCCCCGCACCCACACATCTATTGTCCATGAAGTATTATCAGTTTTGGTGCAGAAGCTTGGAAAAACACCTTCTTATGGGATTTACAGAAGTTGTGTGAACGAGCACTATAAACCTTGAACTTGGGGAGAGATGGGGTGGTGAGAGCACTTTAACAAAGGCGAGGCCTCAGCCCTGGCCCTGTGTCCCACCCTCAGTGACACGTGGGCAGATGGCTTCGGTCAGGCTCCAGCTGCAGCCACCACCGGTGGCAGAGCCTCCCAGAGCCTGCTGGCATTCTGGGCTGGAATAGGGGAATCTTGGAAGAAGGAAAGTAGAACCAAAATGTATAGGAAATGGCAAACTGCAGCATGGTCAGCGTTGAGTGGTTGTGTGGGAAAGAGGAGGAGAGATGAAGTGATCACCTGCAGGAATGGAGTCGAAAGTACACCAGGAATTTTTTTAGAAGACAAGCAGGAAAGATGAACTAAAGACCTGAAAGGAAAGGCAGCAAGTAAGAGAAATTAAAAATACTTTAATGCGACTTGCTAAATGAAATGTTAGCTTGTTCCTTGCCTGCTTGGAAGGGAATGGGGGCTCTGTTCTGAGCAGGGTGTATTTGTCACGGCCGACATCGTGCGATCCTGGAGGCTTTATTGACTCCAGTAGGTGATGATGGCAGAGTGTGGGCCCCTGAAGGATGTGGTGCTTTGAGCACCTCAAAACAGCCAGAATTTAATGTTTTTGTCTTTGTTTACTGTGCCTGGTTGTGTAATTCTCTGGTCATTGCAAGTCTGACCATTTTTATTAATTTTTCTTCGGTTCGGTTGAATTGGAAATGCACATGCTGATGAAATGCATGAAATTAAAGTGTACTGAGATGCCTTGGTGGTGCAGCTGTGCTTTGTGATACAGTTTGTGTTGCTTGAGGTTTGTTGTCTCTTTTCAATGTACCACCTTACATCATTTTTGCAGCCTGAGTCTTGCACCAACTTTTTGTGGTTGAAGGATGAATTAAACTTAAAAACAATGAAGCTTTTGTAATGTCCTTCTTTAGTAAAGAACTTTTCTCTAACCTGGAAAAAATGTGGTTTGCTCAGTGTGAAGGACTGGGGTTTGTCAAGGCTGGCTTAGGGGGCAAAATAAAGTTTTCACACATTTATGTTACAGTGAGAAGTGATTGTTTTAGTTCACATCCTTGGACTGGAAAACTCTTCCAAGATGTGTTGCATGTTTGAACAGCTACTCTGGTGTATTGGAGCTGGTCTGCTTAAATGTTTATAAATATTGCTGTATGTGCCTGTCCTTATGTTTTCAAATATGTAACTTCTATTTTCACATGGAAGTACCTATATACAGTGAAGTAACTTTCTATTTTTTACTTACATGCTTAAATAACCTTGTTACATGGATGTTGCTTATGATGTGCAGTAAAATACTTTAGTGAACCTGAGTTGCTCCTTTAAAGGAAAAAAAAAGCCCCACCACTTTTTTATTAGTCTGGATGTTGCAGCCAGGCAGAGCTGTTCCTTCAAGTGGCTTAATGAAGATTTGATTGATTTATTTTGCTCATCTGGAGAGTGTGTGGATTATCTCTGTCAATATTGGGCATGGTAAATGAGGGCTGGGCACTTACAGAGCAGTTTGAATTATTTGAGCTGTTCAGGAATCGAGCAGTGACTCGATTCAAGAGGCATTACAAGGAGAAAATGTTGAGTGCCTTTCAGGATCTTCTGAGGTAGCAAATCATCGTACAAATCAATGACTAGAAACTGATCTTAAATGTCTTTGTATGTGAGACTGGGATCAAACTGCTGAGGAAATCGTTGTTCTTTGGTGATGTTTTGAAGCCATGCTGGAAGATGTTCTTTGGCCATGTGCACACATAAATGACAAGGTTGAGGCAGAATTGCTGGGTGAGAGGTGGTGTCTTGGGATTACAGAGGAGGTTGGAAAAGGTGATGTAATTGCTCTTTTGGGAGAGCAAATCAATAGGAAAAAGTCCATTGTTATTTCTGCCTTCATCTTTTAGCCAAAACAAGGGAAATTTAAGAGTTAGATTAGGTCATTGTATTCATGCCACCTCCGTTTTCTTAAGCTTTGTTTTGTCCAAATTCTTGCCAGAAAACCTGTTTATTGGCCAGTGCTCTATCTACCCTGTGTGGTTGTGTGTGCACAGTGTGTAATAACTGTGCTCTGAAAGGCTCTGGAGTTCATGTCACAGGGACCCTCACTCACTTCTTAGTCTTGGGTAAAGATGTCCTGAATGCCTGTCATTGTTAACACTGGTACAAAGTAGAAAAGATAAAATATTTAGCTACTTGTTTGTCACGTTTTCTCACCCATGTTTCTGTTCTAACTTGTAGATTTCGGATCTTTGTTTGACTTGGAAAATGATCTTCCTGATGAGCTGATCCCCAATGGCGAGTTGGGCCTTTTAAATAGCAGTGGGAACCTCGTTCCAGATGCAGCTTCCAAACACAAACAGCTTTCTGAACTTCTGAGGGGAAGCAGCGGCTCTTCCTTAAACCCAGGAATTGGCAATGTGAACTCAAGCAGCCCCGTGCAGCAGGGAGTTGGCGGTCAAGTCCAAGGGCAGCCGAACAGCGCGAACATCGGGAATCTGGGTGCTATGGGTAAGAGCCCGCTGAACCCAGGAGATTCCTCTGCTCCAGCCCTGGCCAAGCAAGCAGCCAGCACCTCTGGACCTACCACACCTGCATCCCAAACTCTGAACTCTCAAGCACAAAAAGTGGGAATGGTGACGAGCAGCCCTGCAACATCACAGACTGGACCTGGGATATGTATGAATACTAATTTCAGTCAGACACACCAGAGCCTTCTCAACAGTAATTCTGGTCACAGTTTAATGAATCAGCCTCAGCAAGGACAAGGGCAGGTAATGAATGGATCTCTTGGGGCAGCTGGAAGAGGAAGGGGAGCAGGAATGCAATATTCTGCCCCTGCCATGCAGGGGAATGCAGGCAGTGTGCTGGCAGAGACTTTAACCCAAGTATCTCCACAGATGGCTGGGCACACCGGGCTGAACACAGCACAGACAGGAGCAATGACTAAAGTATGTACATGCTATTTACTGTATTCTATTTATTGCACTCGTTTTTCTCCATACAGGTGTTTAGGAAACACAGTAGATCCTTTTCTGGGACAGAACTAAAGGATGTGCTTTCCTGAGTCTGTAGTTACCCATTTCAGTCACCAGTGATATTGTGAAAAGGAGATAATTGAAGCAGTACTCCTCATGTAATCAAAAATGAAAGCACTTGTTGAAAAAGACATCCTCGAAGCTAAAAGTTGGAGAGTATCTTAGCAGGGTGAATTAGAAAAGAGTAGCATAATCCTGCAGAAAGGAAGCAGATGATTTCTCATGTTCAGGATCTCAATTTAGCTGCCAGACAACGCCATCTTCTAAAGCAATGTGAACACTTGGAGATTGAAGGGAGAGGTGTAGCAATTGCTCCTCTTGTCAAGGACCACTGTCAGCAGCCATGCAGCGAATGCTTTTTAAATATGAAGGAACTGATCTGGAAGCATCAAATTTCACATAGATTGCCAAGCTAATGCAAACTGTGAAAGGGAAGGGCAAGAGCCTAATTTGGCAGCCACTGTGGATCAGGGCAGGGAATATATACCTGAAGTATCTGCTTCTGTCACGAGGCACTGCTCTGGCTCCCTGTTTGATACAGTTACTGGTTTTTAGTTCTTTGTTTTCCAGGTGTGAGCTTAGAGCAGTGTTTTGACCACTGTTCCTCCTGCCCTGTGCCTTATCTCTTGTCTGGGTTGTTTTGGTACAGTTCCTTCATGAAATTTTGATGGCAAACCCACCATGTTCTGATATGTAGAAAAAGGTCAATTTTTATCTCTTGGTATTTTATCTATTCATACATCAGTAGCTGTTAACTGTAGTTAATTAACATGTAAATGTTAATTCATTGATGTGTTAGTAATTGTGGAAAAAATTGCATTGTCTGACATGAAAGTGTGTGTCCTGTACTCTTGAAGAGGTGCTGACATCACTGTGGAGTACTGTATAGTTAATTCTAATTTTTTTAAAATAAAAACCATAAAAAGCATTCTCTCTGCAGTGAAGAGATGCTTCTGCTTAAGGAAGAGATACTTGTGTTCTGAGTGAAGGTCAGAGCATCTGAAAGTTGACATAACTGTTCTGGAAGCTGGAGACAGCTAATTTTGCTGTTTGGAAGCTGATTGGTCTGCACTGAAAGAGAGTCAGCTTATCTTTCTTTTGTTTTCCTTTGAAATTTGTGGGAAGAGTGAGGAATTCTATTTATCTGGCTTATTTCTGTGAACGTACAGATACCTAAGTTCTTGGGAATAGATTTTTCCTAGTCACTACTCAGTTTTATGTGAAACTGCTAATTTTTCTCTGTGAACCAATTGAAGTAGAATTACCCCAAAGCAAAGAACTTGCTGACAGAGTCTGTATGAGCCTGGTGGGGGAGGTTCTGTGAGATCTTGATTTATTTTAAACAAACCCACCTCTGATAAGGAACAGGACAAATCTAAAACAAATTCCATATTTCAAGGACTTCAAGCTTAGCCTGTTGCCAGCTGCAAATGGATTCACCAGCTTGGGAAAGCGACCCAGACTGCCTCTGTTTAGAGATGTTCAAGAAGCAAAGTAAAGTTGGTTTGATCAAGGAATACATTGGAAAAGAATAGTGAAAGGACTGTTTAATGACAGAGCATAAGTGATAAAATGGTGCTTCTGTGAAGGTGCACTTAAAAGAAAATAATTTTAAAAACTTGGCCAAGTAAAATAGGAAAACTGGTGTTTTCCAATGCTCCATCTCTAGTTGAATAAGATGAAGCTTAAAAGCATTGTGTTTCTTTTAAAAAATTGTACTTTGTATACATCTTATTCTTCTCTTAGTAAGAGAGCAGGTGGGTTCACTGTTTTACCTGAAGATTTTTTGTTCCCATTTTGGAGCAAGTACTTGCTCCCTGAATTTTCTTGTGCCGAGAAGCACATTCACTATTTTTGCTGTTTTCCTTAGTAGGCATTTGAGGATTGGTATCCTTTTCCAGTGTCTTCCCATCCCCCAGTTTATTGTCCTAATAGGATTATCAGCCATGATTATGTGTTAGCTTTTTCTTATTGATGCTGCATGAAAGCTTTTAAGAAAAGTAAAGAAACACTTCAGTGAGTTCTGAAAACTGAAAAGTTCTTCTGAAACTGAAATTTCTGCTGAAGGAGAATGTGGGTTAGTTTGGTTTTTTACCTCCTGATTCCCTGGTGTTTACCACTTAATGTGTACAGCTTAAAAGATTTAAAGAGCTGTAATAAAAGTGGTGAGGCAGCTGATCTACCTAATAGTGAACGTGCCCAGCTTGATTCAAGGGCTTAAAATGTAGCTACCATCCTGCTTGAAGAACTATATCAAGGCTGGAAGGAGATTCTCTAGGTGATGACTTTAGCAATATCCTAAGGGAAAGAAAGAGCTGTGAAATACAAATGCAGAAAAAATACCTAAAAACTTTTAAAACCAAGATCTTCTCATTATATTTAAAATAAGTGATGTGCATCTCTGAGTAACCTTGTTCAAGTACAGCTGAGTAGCCCATTTTTCTCAATTCAGCGTGTTTATATGCAGTGTGGGGAACTCGTGACCCTTTATGGTTTGGGACCAGTTTTGTTGTGCAAGACCTTGCTTCTGTGGTGGTTGGTTCTAATCCTTTTTTAGTATGTGACTAATCAAGGAAAGTCCATTCCATTTTCTGGTTTTGTTTCTTGTGGTGTGTTTATATAAACGTTCTTTCTATTAAGAGAAAAAGAAGAAAAAATATCCAGAATCTGGTCCTTTCACCTGATCTCAGAAATTGCAAGGATTCATTTTGTCTGGATCATCATCAGCCACGACTGTGAATTTTGGTCTGGACTTGCTATTTTAAGGCAGAACTGAGCAGGGTAACTGAAGCTCATGTTCCTGTGTTTGCATGAACTGAAGGTGGGGATAAGCCTTACTCTTCAACAATTCAAACAGGAGTGGAAAACAACCAATTTCCACTGTCAGAGAGCGAGAAGATGCTGATACCAAAACAAATATTCTTCCATTGGCAGGGAGAGATTAAAGTAAAATACTTCCTCAGTCTATAGAGAGGTAAGCAAAGATTTCACAGATTTCACATGATACTCTCAAAGATTGGTGATTTTTGACTTGCTGAGATACCTGGAAACCTCAGAGGAAGTTCTCTTCCATGATACTCCGTATATCTCTGCTCCCTTCACTGCCCGTCTCCTTTCCTGTAACAATTTTGCTTGCAACTGTGGCATTGTGGTTCTGTTTTCTTGGAAGACACTACAAAAATTTTTATTGGACTGGGTTGAAGTTCCTTAGGAAATCAGCTTTAAAGAGGAAAGAGTTTATCTTTGAACAATTATTACCTGATGGGAGTAGAGGAACAGATCATCCTGTCACAGTCATTTCCAGCAGTAAGGAATTGTCCTTTTGTGGTGTACCATGTTTTTTGTTGAGTCCATTAAGTCCAGAAAATGTGTTCAAGCCATCTAGAACATCTTGTTAGAACTGTTTTTTTAAGATTGTTGGTTGTTGCATGTGATAAGCAGTAGCAAAGCTCGGCAGATGGTCATTGCTTCCATAGGAATGACCACTTCATGGGAGACATGCTTGTGCCTAACACTCTCCTGTTGCTGTGGGAGCTCATCTTTTCCAAGTGGAGGTGATGAAACCTTCCTGTTGTTCTTTGTGGCTGGCAAGGGCTTGAAGTTGTGTTTCTGTTGATGAGTTGTTAGAGTCTCTTGCTGAGGTGCGTTCCCCTTGTCCTAGTACAGCTGTCAAAGCCCAAGGAAAGTTAGAAGAAAATGTTGGGAAGTTCCCATTTATTATGTATGGTTCTCAGACTTCCTTTTTGCCCTGTGTCAAGAGTTTTGGACAGTGATTCACCTAACTGGTACTTCTGCTCTTTCCTTGAAGAAGTGGTAAAGTCCCATTCAGATGAAAGTGTTTTCCATGTGTTTCCAAGCTGTAATGCCTTCTCATACAATTCTGTAAAAGGAATCACCTTTTCTTCAGTAACTTCAGAGTCCTATCATTCCAACAAGGATATTCTGGTACCCAGCAGCAGAAATTTAGGAAAAAATCTGGAGTTGTGCATAGCTGATGATCTGCAGAAGGTATTGCTGTTAAACTGCAGTGAAGATACAGCTTGCTGGGGGCTCCTTTCAAGGTATTTTTCTTTATAGAACTATTAAACCTACCCCAAGTTCAGCTTTCCTTCTGAAGGGCAGACACAGTTTAGCCAAACATTATTGGGCTCTGTATGCCTCAGAAAAAGATTAAATTGTTTCATCAGACTGAACCTATAAAGAGATGAGAAAAAAATGGTTGTTTATTTTCATACCTAGTTATGAGGTTTACAACATTAATGGTTGGTTGGAATGCCTTTTTGAAGATTTAACTTCAGTCTACCTATTTTGCAAACTCTCTGAAGGAAAATACTTACATTGATATAAAATAGAACCTGCTTGCAGGGAGAAGCTGATGGAAAAGCTGATGTGGCTGGCAGATCTTCCAATGTAGTATTCCAGGAGGTGATCTGGTAGCAGGGAGTTTAGATACAGAGTTCCAAGTGCTATCTGCAAGCGATGAGTTTTCCTTACCTCTGTGTATGTATTTAAGCCCCACTGGAAGTTGGTATCAGTAGAGGGATTGACGTCAAAACCTGAACAGGCTCAAAACAGTCACTAACTGTGCAAAACTAGATCTGTTCTGCTGGATTTTTGCCTATGAGTGCAAAACAGTTCTTTGCTGTAAATGGTATTAGCCTAATTTGTTTGGACAGTGCATGTTTTCAACTTTATTTCAGTCAGAATAGCCACATGGCAGTGTATGTTTCAGTAAGAGTAGGTTCAGATTAAAGAGGAGGAACTCTTACCAGAAGTGAACTTCAGAAAACAGTAAAGCCATTTTTTATTTCCTCCAAGAGAGTAACCTGTTGTCCTGGGGCTTTTAAATATTGAGCTATAAAAGAAGTGAATTCTGTCGTTGTTGTTTCCAGGCAGGGTGTCTGTCTAATACATGTGCCTTGGACAAGCACATTCACAGTTTTGCTCCCTGTGCTGTTCACTGAGTGGTGTTTTGATGTTGGAAATTAATCTTGAGTAAATTAAATACGATAATGAGCTGTGTTAAAGAGTAAGAGTTACATAGTGTATGTGGTTATGTTACTTGTCTCGGTGTTGTGAGGAATCTGTGGTAAGGAAAATTTGTGATGAGAAAAAATGAAGCCAACTATTTATTTAAACAGATCCCCCAGTTGCTCTTGCTGAGTACCAGATTTAGATACGCTTGCTGATTGTGAATTAAGTCAGCTGAAGATGTTCTCATTCCTTTGCAGTTCTGTGTGTTATAGCAAACTGCTGGTGCTGTTTGTTTCTCTGGTGGCTCTCAATCTGTCTGAATTCTGCCTGAATTGTTTTAACATGACTTGCAGTTAATTTGCTTCTCATCCACGGAGTTGTCCGTGCTCAGCTGCCAAGCTGCCTGTCTCCTAGCAGACCATGCCTCTGGCAAACACCAGTAGCCAGTCCAAATCATATTCCAAACAGTGCTGTTTCCCAGTTCCAGGGGACTCCTAATAATGTTACAGACTTGACCGTAGCTGCTCCGTTCTCTGATGAATAAGGAGCACCGAAACAGCATTTTTACTGAGGAGAGGCATATGTGGTTTTGTAATAATACAGTAGAAGAAGGTTATAAATACAGAGAAACACATAATAGCAAAACTCACTGACTCGCAGTAAAATGAAAGTCTCCGAGGCAGTTTTGTTTTGAAACATGACCGTGGAAAGTGGTGCTCCACAGATGAGTTTGCTGATATGTCAAAGAGATTTAGTGACTTAAAAAGCTCACTTCCCACAACTGTTACTCCTGGCACCTGAAATTGAGTTGTTTCCTGTTTCTAGTATGTGAGTTAAGTCTTGTTTGCAGTTGTGCAATGTCATTGAAGATCTTTGCAGCGATAGTCACTTGGCTGGTGCTTATGCAGGTATCAAGGTTCAGTTTGGCTCCAGGGCTGCAAGAAGCAGAGCACTCAGCCTTCATGGGGACAAACTTCAGCTCAGTTTCTTCTCCTCCTGCTTCACACCCCAGCAAAAGCCTCTCTGTACACTTGCATTGGCTTATCAGCCAGCTGACAAAAATTAAGTGTTGTGGGATCTCTTCAGAGCAGAATTGTGCCATTATCTTCCACTGTGATAACACAACATGAGCATTAGGATTTTTGTCACTAACCATCAATTATATTGGTTAGAGTCTTGTAATTCTTCAGTTTTTGTTATTAGAATGGGGTTTGTTTCTAAGAAGTCTATCTGAAAGAAGGTTTTGGGAGTGAAACTAACAGATCCACCAGTTCCTTTGGAAGCCATTGATTAAAAGCAAGATTTACAGTGTTGTTTCAGGTTAGTCAAAATGACAGAAACTCCCAGATCCTTACTGACAGATGTAACTGAGATGACTTCTTTCTAGTTTTCAGACTGCTTTCACGTATCTTCCTGCTGCTGTTTGTAGTTTGGGGATTTAATACCCAGGTAAAAAATGACTCAGATGTTGAGAGGGAGGAAAACCTGCCAACTGAAACGTTGGTGTGTAGAAGTTACAAAATGCCTGGTTCCTTCAGTCAGAAGGAAATGTCTTTGTCGCAGTAATTTTCTTAATAAACTCTAATCATGCATGTAGATACAATTTCACAGGAGCCTTTCTGATGAAAAGACCTTTTAGCAGGTCTCAAAGCTTGCTCTTACTTAAAAGATAAACTTAATATTTGTGCTTGACAGTGATCTGTAATTATATTGGGAATCTGTAATTGGAAGGACATACAGAAATGTGTCAAAGCAGGCAGTGTTATGGTCTGAAAACTAAATGCTTCTGGTCTGTTTCTTTAGAAAAAAGGCAGTACAGGAAACTTGGAAAATTACATAGAGCTTGATAAACTGTGTCAGCCTTCCTGAGAAATGGATCAGGAGTGGAAGCAGTGAGAGGAGGCGATTCTCTTTTTGCAGCTTCCACAAGTGAAAACCACTTTGTTGAAGGAAAATGGGATACTTCAACCATCAAGCAAAAAATAAGATCATGTTGGAAAGTTGCACTTTGGAATTTTGAAATTCCCTCATTTCTGTAGGGGGCCAAAATTTCAATACAAGAGGCTACACAGAGCATGCCCAAATCTACTTTGTAGTGGGCAGATTATTCTTCACCTTAATTAACATTTAAACTAGAAAAGGTGTTTCAACCATATTTTTCATCCACATTTCAAAAAATAATTTTGAATTCTTATTGGTGCAATTGCTAGTTTACTCTGCACAGCTGAGTATAAGGAATGGTAAAATATAATGGCATTTTCCTTCCTTCTTGTAAATGTTTGGAGGAAATACCTGGTTTTGTTTGGAAGCTGAAGTCCATTTGTGTGTAACATCAGTTTGCTGTAACTGTGTCCATGGGCTGTAAATAGTACGTGCTTGTTTCTCCTCCTCGTCCTCCTCCTTCTTGCTATTACAGTAAAGAGTATTTTTATTTACTCCAGAAATTACTGTGGCTGTGAAGTGGCACACTAAGCTTAGTGCTTGTGTTTTAACTGTTTGTGTGTAATCCAAGCAATGGCTCTAATTCTAAGGCCAGAAATACTTTGCAGAATTGAGATTTAGATGAATAAGAACTTGAGATGATTTTTGAACTGCTGGTGCTACAAAAACTACCTGTAAGTAGCACCTGGAAATATCTGTTTACATTCTGAGGATGCTCAAATCCCAAAGTGATGGATGTGTTCTTTGGTATCTATGTACAAATCCTATTTAGGTTTGGGAAATAAGTGTCCTGTGCCCTAAAAAGGGTTCAACAGTGCCTTTGTTTTAGAATGAATCATAATGAAAATACAGCATGTTAAATATAGGGCCATCCTTGCCAAAAGAAACGAAATCCATTTTTTGAAGAGAGTGGTAAATAGATCATTTAGCACTCTGCTGCTGTTTTGGATGGAAAGGATTTGTGTTCTCAGAGTGACTGCAGCACAGTGCTGTCCTGGCTGCATGGCTGCTCTGCTTGTCAGGGGAGTTTTGGAAACAAAACAAGTGCCTTTTGAAGCTTTTGGCAAATTGACTTAATTAAATAACTGCCTTTAGGATGGGAGGATCTTTGTACCCTGGTAATGGGCAAGTGTTGGAACACCACCAGCTGAAGATGAGATTTCTCTCTCAGAACAAATAGTGGTGGCTCCCTTAGTCTGATATGGGCATCTTGGGTTAAAATGCATTTCTGGATCATCCTCCGTGCAGCTGCTGTCAGTGAGGAATGTGTGTACAGGCCTGGTTTGTTAAACTGTTCCATTCTAATCATGTTTAAAGACAACCATCAGATCTTGCCTTGTTTAAAAGCCTGTTCAGAGTTGTCGCAAGATCTTCATGGGTACTGTTAAATCTTGAAGGAGAGCATGTTTTATAGAAGGACTGGAAATGTCATAGTAGCTCTTGAAGTCACTGTGGTGTTTCAAAACAAACATATTTGGCTCTTAAAGTTATTTAAAAATTACTTTAACGGTGTAAATTATTTATAGTTACATTTCTCCATAGTTAATGTCAGGCTGTGATATTTGTGCTAAGTAGTTGTTTGGAATAAGCAATATTGATTTTTGTTTCTTTTAATGTATTTAATATAACCTGTAGTGTGAGTTTGTTTCTTGTCTATTTGATTTTTCTCCCTGGTCTGGATTGAATAAGAATAGTTGCTTTTAGAGTCACAGTCTCTCTCTTCAGTGTTTCCACTTTTCCTTTAGGATTCATGTCTGTCCAGGAGAGTATACACTGTAAAGGACAGAGAATATCTCTTTTCATTATATTTTGGGGATGTTGTTGCTGTTCCTGCTCAGAGCTACTGTTGCCTTTTCCCCCACCACTGTGGAATATCACATTCCATGGACTGCCTGATAATGTATCCTTGGCCAGCTTCTGGGAGATAAATGAGGAAGGAACCTCTTCAGTAGTGCTACTGTTTTCTCTTACCAAAACAGCTTATTCCTTATAATACTAAATTTTTGGAGCATGACGTGCTCTCCCTTTCCTTGGCTGTCTCCAGCCAACTATAGGCACTTCCAAACTGCTGAGGTGCTGGCAGACACAGCTGGCAATTCTTTTGGGGCCTGTTGGGTACAGTTTGAAAGGCTGATACCCACAGTACAGAAGATAAGGGAAGGAGTGCAGACTTTGGGTTGAATTTGATATAGAAATCGGCATTTATAGAGTCACAGAATCATGGAATGGTTTGGGTTGGAAGTGACCTCAAAGCCCATGGGCAGGGACACCTTCCACTGTCCCAGGCTGCTCCAAGCCCTGTCCAACGTGGCCATGGGCACTTCCAGGGATGGGGCAGCCACAGCTGCTCTGGGCAGCCGGTGCCAGGGCCTCACCACTCACACAGGGAAGAGTTTCTTTCTCATATCTATATGCAAATTTCCCCTCTTTCAGTTTGAAGACATTGCCCCTTGCCTATCACTGCTGTTCCTAAACTTTTTTTAAATTCAGCTTAATGATGATGAAGTACAGGAACTGAGGGAGGACAGGAATTCTCAGTTGAGAACCTATGTTAGAAAATGATGTTTTGGTGTGACTATAAATGTGTTTTAGTACACGCTGAAGCTTCTCCTGGAAGTCACTCATAAAAATTTTGGCCTGTGAGTATGCAATTAAGTATTTGTCGAGGCATATATTCACTGAATTTCAGTCTTTCAAAATTCTCCTTTTAAGTATTGTTGAATTATTCCTTGTGTCCAAACTAGATTTTCATGATGAAACAAACCTTTGAAACATCTACAGTTAATTTTGTGGTTCTGGTTAAGTTTCTATTCTTGTGTACTAAGAATAATTCTTGTTTATCTGAAGAAAGCTGCTTGCTCTGCTTGGCACTTATAGAAGCTCTTGAAGCAATCAGAATGCATTGATCAATTGTGGCTAATTATCCATTAGAGCTTTGAAGTTATTTGCAGAGGTGACACTCATTACAAAGTAAACCTAAGCTTTATTTTGATTCATAAGTGCAACAGTGATGCTGAGTGCAGAAATTTTAGTCGATTCCACTGTGTTTGTGCTCAGGCTTGTGCAGAATTTTGGAGACATTTTCTTTCTTCAGGCATGTATACAGTGTAAGCATACGATCATTTGATTTTCTTTTCCTGAGAAAAGTTGATTTCTAGTTAAATGTATTAAGAATTTGTTCTCTATGTATCCAGTCATTTCTAAAGAAGGTTTTCCCATGAAATTTTGTCTTTTATATTTCAGTAATTATGGGGAAACATGGGTTCATTTTTTTTAAAGGCCTTGGAATACTTAAGTTCTTCTTTGGCCTCTGTGAAATGCTTGGAAGAGAATTTCAAATCTTATTACAAGTGGTAATAAAACACCTGGCGTCCTCTTAATGGGATTTTAAAAAATTTATTTCTAGTTTTACCAAATTTTAATGATAAAGGATAAAGTAAATAACAATTATTCCTGGACATTTGAGTATTTTAATTTGAGTGGATTTACTGCTGAAGAACAAGACAGTAATTGCTTCATGAATCTGTTGTGGTAGGCCTTGGTTATAGCAATTAGCTTAAAGAGATGGGAGACTTGGAGCTTGGCTTCCTCTGAACGCTGGTTCAGATCTGAACGCCAGATCATGATTTAATTCTCAAAACTGATTCTTGAAATGTTACATTTTAAGGCTTTCTTGTTACTGACTTACAAGTGAGTATTTTTAACTGAATGTTTTGTCAAACTGCCAAACCTGCAGGTTGGTTTAGGTGAGCGCTCTCACCTCGTCTCAGATGCCATCATTGCCACCACTCTTGCACTGAGACTGAATTCACTTTTTTTTCTCCTTTTTTTTTTGGTAACACCACTGGCTTTCTGCCATAAAATGATTAATCTTTTCCTTGCTTCTCCATCTGTCCCTCTGGCATATACATTCCAAGTGCCATGGTGACTTTCTTTTGGAACACATTACTATAGGATGAAATAGCAATTAGTAGAGACTTACTTTTTTTTGTCAGTAAACAGATGCAAGATGATGCCAGTGTAGTAAAGAAAGCCTGTCTTTCCCCTTCACAAATGAACATGAATTCCTAATGGACCTGTCTTTCGTGCTTCACCGGGAGCCCTAATCAGTGAGGTGGACCTTACTTCATGCTGGAGATTTGGGCCTCATTCCAGAGGGAGATAAGGGTCCAAAGAGCGAAGTCCTCAGCCTGTGCCTGCTGAAAAGCTGCTCTTTGGTACCAAGTCTGTGAGCAAAGCACTGTTGGGAGTCGTGGCAGCAGCACACAGGGACTGAGGAGGGATTAACTCCAGGGGGCTGATGCCAGATCATAGCAGCTCTGGAGCTCATGTGTGTTCTACTCACCTGGGATCCAGGGGTGAAGTGGTGCAGATGGCAAGGCACAGGTCCCTGTCTCTGTGTGCTACCTCTCTGGGAAGCAGAAGTAAGCATTCTGAAAGCAGTCCAGTCCTCTTTCACTGTCACTAACAGCATTAAAAGCAGCTGAATTGCCTGTCAGTCTGAATTTCTTAGGTCTTCCATTACCTGGAGCAGATTGACTCCTTCATTCACAGTACCTTGTAGACTTCATAACTTCTGAACATCTGAGACACCCAACTGTTTGATTTCCTTGTCTTGAGACAGAATAAAGCTCCAAAGGAAGAAAGTTAAAATTATTTAAGCCAAGTAAGGTGACATGCTGCTTGTAAAAACATTTCAGTGGATGGGAAGAGAGAAAGAAGGAACAAAATGCTGAGCGTTTTAACCAAGTCGTGTGTTGAAAGCCCAGATTTGAGGTAGGTGTGGTAATTTGATGGCAAGGGATTTGAGGGCTTAATCATGGAGTATGAAGTGGCTGATTTTGGTGAGGCCCATAAAAGAAGGAAGTAAAGGGTGCTTGAGATGGCATGTCCGGAAGTTCTGAGTCATCCCTGTCCTGTAGTGCCTTAGGACAGCAACTGCTTGGAGGCAGGAGCATGGTACTGGGTCTGTACCCAGTCATTCTCTTCATGCTGAACCCAGAGGACACTGCTTGGATCTGTAGGTCATAGTGGGAAGTGCAGAATTCCCATTTTGTGCCAGCTTGCTCTATTTTCTAAAATAAAAATGAGAGAGAGAGAGAGGAAAAGTGTCCCAAACATCTCAGTGGTGTAACTCGAGATTCTGGGTGAAGCATGAGAGGTGCTGAGTAGCTGTGGCTCTGTAAGGATTGCGGTGTTCGGTGTTCGTGCACAGCTGCTCTGTCAGCCTAAGGCTATTGATGAAGTGTAACCCTAAAGTTCCAGCTCAGGCATTCAGAAAATGGCATCAGAGTTCACAGCAGCTCTTGAAAGGTGGAAATAGTTACAGTCTCCTCAGCCTTTAGCGTTTTGTATCACACGAGGTTGTGTCAGTGATAGAGCAGAAGGAAGTAGGGAGAACGTCCTTCCTTGCAAATCCAGGGATTTAGAAGAAAGCAGTAGTGAGTGGCAGATGTGTTTTACTAGAGCAATTTACACTGTTGAACAGCCAAGCTCTTACGTATGCAACTCTTCAACACTGCTGTTAGTTTGTGAAGATCTGGCCTCTTATCAAAACAGATCAGATCTAGGATGCCTCTGCTCTCTCTCATCTTTAATTATGACAGGCATGTTCTGTTCTCTGAAATAATTTAAATTATTAATCTGGGACTTAAATTGGTTTTTAGCTTTTATACCATAGACTGAGTCCAGAATAATATAGGGATAGTGGTGGCTCACTAAAAGGCTGACTTTGTGACTTCCTCCTACAGCTATTTTGTCAGATTCAGAGGTGTGGGAAGAGTTTGGTGAGAAAAAGAGGTGGTTCTGACCTTCCTATTTTTCTATTGTCATAACAGATCAGAGTAGCATACCCAGTATGCTGGCTGCATGTCCTCACGCTGCCACTGTCAAAGCTGCAGTTCTTTACATCACCCCCACCCCAGGGGTCTTCTAAACTTTCCTATTGAGCTTTCAACTCCCTCCCGTGTCCTCAGATAATCTCTGAGGTGCTGACAGGACAACGCTGGCAATGGTGGTGGCTCCTCAAGAGCCTTGGGTAGTGTGTCTGCTGCTAAATGTGGTGGGTGATGGCAGAGGTCTCTGTGCCTTCCTTCATGGAGATGTTAATCTGCGTGTCTGTCGTGGTTTTAGGGGTGGTATTCCCGAATTTAGTGCTCCCACTGAGAGTCTCCAAACCACGCTGCCACTCACTCGCTCTGCCTCCCCTTTCCCTTTCCCTGCAGCAGGATGGAGAGGAGAATTGGAGGCAGAAGCATGGAGAGGAGAACTGGAGGCAGAAAAGGCAGAGATCGCGGGTTGAGATACGAACAATTTACTAGAAGCAATGAGATAAGAAGCAGTAACAGCAACAATATTAATAACTAGAGTGTGTGAGAGAGGCGAGTGATTCACATGCAAAATGCTCAGAGCAGAGTCACCCCTCCCTCCCTCCTGCTGGCTTACTGGACCAGGAAGAGACTCCTTTACTTTTGTCAATGGTATGAGGTGATACAGAATAATCTCAGTATCCTGGCCATGCCCCTTCCTGGCTACTGCAAAAAATTAACCCTGTCCTGGCTGGAACCAGAACATTACCCCTTCTTTTATACCATGTACTCATGTCCAATTCCTACACCTTCCAACTAGGTACATGCATTTATATTTATATATATATACACCCACAAGCACAGGTGTAATTTCTGAAGTCAGTAGCCATCGCTCCAAGATGTCTGTTGAGTTCATTTAGTCCATGGCTGTGGGTTCGAGCACTCCTAGATGTCTTCCAGGGCAGGAGGGCTGGTGTGCTGTTGGCTGGTTGCAAACTGCATCAAGAGCTCACATGGCATGATGTGTGAAAGGCACTTTCCCTGTGAACATCCAGCCCAGCACTGGTAGTCAGGGTTCCAGGAGAAGCTGTGCTTCAACACCAATCACTTAGGAAGCAGCTTGAACCTCTTCATAGGCTGCCAGGATCTCTTTTTCAGTTTGGGTGTAACAGACCTCAGATCCTTTGTATCCCCGACTCCAGAACCCCAGGGGTCATCCTCAAGTCTCCCCAGGTGCTTTTTACCAGGCACGCCAGGAAGGATCATTCTCCCTGACTGTAGAGCATGTTTAATATGTCCTGTCCTGTCCTGGCTGGCTGACCCAGTGGTTGTTCTTCCTCTCAGCTCTACTGCTTGAGCAACCCTTGTTTGATCTGTTCAAAGCTTGTTGTTGTTCAGGGCCTCACTTGAAATCCTTTTTCTTCCACGTCACAAGGTGGAGAGAGCTGACAATCTGACTGTGCTCTGGGATATGCATCCTCCAAAAACCTACAGTGAGGCCCTTTCACCTTACTTTGCTTTATGGCAAAACTGGCCTTCAGGAGGATTTGGATTATCTTCTCTCCTTCATCAAAAACTTCCTCTGCCCTGTTCTCCCATACAGTGATGTCACCAATGTGCTGTAAATGTTCTGTAGCCTCACCCTTTTCCAGTGCAGTCTGGATCAGTCCATGCCAAGTAGTAGAGCTGTGTTTCTGCCCCTGGGGCATGTCCAGCACAGCAGCTCTCAGTAATGGTGTGACCATTCAGGCCACGATAGTGCACTGTCAGTCTCCACTTTCCATTGGACTGATGCTGGTCATGTAGGGCTGTTAAAGGATGAGCGGGTCTTGCTGGACACTCCAGCTCTCCAGTCCACGGCCCATCCATGGATGGGGTCCTGCAGGCCCAGCTGGTGCCGTGTTGCCAACGGGGGGGGCACTGTTTTGGTAGTGATCGGTACTTGTTCCTCAGCCCTCAGCAATCTCACGGCAGAAGGGTCCTCTGAGAGACCAGACAAGGAATTCAGCTGTCACATTCCCTCTGTCTTCATAGCAGCTCTTCTAAAAGCCCGGTGTTTCCCTTTTGAGGCCTTGAAATACCCTCTTCTGAGGTGATCCGTTCCAAGGATGCCTGGGACCTCTGGGCCAGTCACAATGGAGTGTTTTGCCATTTATTCCCAATCACTTCAGCTTTCAGTACAGTCAGCTGTTGGGATCCCCCTGTCACCTCAGAAA
Source organism: Aphelocoma coerulescens (assembly GCF_041296385.1). Lineage (NCBI taxonomy): Eukaryota > Metazoa > Chordata > Aves > Passeriformes > Corvidae > Aphelocoma > Aphelocoma coerulescens. The sequence continues at coordinate 3,001,506 of NC_091028.1, forward strand.
CAGAGATGGATTCTGCCCCTACAGATCTCAATGGCATCAGAGCACATTGTGCATAGGTGTCAACTAAAGCCTCATATTCTTGTGGGTCTGATGTGCCAGGCCATGGATCCCTGCAGTCCAAGAGATCTAATAGTCCCCTTTCTCCACCTGGCTGGAGGCAGGGCCCCTCTAGCTCAGATCATGGTACTTGTTTCTCTATTCTTGTAAATATGAACCAGAGGTCTCTTTAAGAGGATGGGCAGTAACATCAGCCCTTTATTCTGTCTGAGGATGTGCCCACAATAAACTGGAGTGGCATTTATCCTCGAAGAATTTCCTGTAGTGGTTGTTCTTCCTCTCAGCTCTAGTGCTCTTGCTGCTAGGGCAGAGGTGGGTTTTCCATCTTACTTCTTCGTGTCCTCTCTGTGGCCGTGCAGGTGAAACCAGAGGTTCCCTTGTGTGTCCCCTGTCAAGCCAGGGTCAGTTTGCTCCCAGTAGCAGAGATTCTGGTCTCTCAGAGTTGGCGTATGGCCATGGCGCGCTCCATGCAAACTTCTGCCACATGGATTGTGTACTTAATATCCAAGGAAAATTAAAAATCCTCAGAAACTGTTGTAACAGGCCTGAAGGAGGAAACGGGGGTGGAAAGCTGGGGAAAAGAGTTCTCTCCTGTTCGCCCCACAGACTGTGTACGATTATTAATGGATTCCCAAAGGTAGTGCCGAGGTACGGGCAGGAGAGCGGCACTGAACACTCATCCCAAATGACCCTCATTGCTCTCGATGTTATCGTGTCATAAACTGACAAGCAACAAAGCCATCCTGCTCCTTCTCGCTGCTCTGAAAAAGAGCACCATGGTGGGCGCTTAAGGAAACAGGTTGTGTACCACACCCACATGAACAGACAAGGCAACATTGTGACCAGTGGCTCCCTACCTAATAACAGCAAATGCTCAGATAAATTTGTTTCCAACCCCGCTTCGGCTGATCCGTTGTTATCTCAACCCTTGGAGCCTCACGCTGCGTGCCAGATAAGGCTGTTGTGGTTTAAGAATTGTATTCCCCAATTTAGTGCTCGCACTGAGACTCTCCCTGACCCTCTCCCCCTGTGGTGGGCTAGAGAGGAGAGAGGCACAAAAGGCAAAGATCACGGGTTGAGATACGACCAAGAAACAGCTATGAGATAAGAAAACAGAGAGGTGAGTGATTCACATGCAAAATGCTCAGAAACACCCCTTCTCACTGGAAGAGACTCCCTTTCCTTTGCCCCCAGCAGTGATGGGGGGGGGGAGTGGTACAGAATAACTTCTGTGTCCTGGACGTGCCCTCTCACAGCTACTGCAAAAAATAAATCTGTCCTGGTCAGAACCGAGACTGTGTCATCATCTACCTGTCCATCTCTCTGCTCAGCGATCTTGGGAACTTAATTATCTGTGAGGCTATTAAGAAAAATGGGTCAAATTGACCAGTGATTTCGAAAGCGATTAGAGAAAAGTTGATCCTCGGAAGGGGGAGGAGATGTGCAGTTTCCTGAGGATGCCTAACTAACAATAGAACTGGTTTGTGATCCTGCAATCAATGTCAGTCTGAAGAGGCGACTTAGTTGCTGCAGGATTGAGGGAATGGATGGAATTCGGTGCTGCAGTCCATCCTGTCTGTGATCTCATCACAGCCATCACCTGGAGCTGCACTCAGCCATGCTCAGTAACACAGTCCTAGGGTGCAAAGGAGGGTGCAATAGTTTGATTCATTTTTTGGTTTCTGTTCTGCATGCCTGCCTTCCTGGTGTTTAGTCCTAGGGTCTGGTTTATGGACTCTAGTCCAGAGTCTCAGATTATTTTTGCTTCCTGAGATAATTTTTTCTTCTCATCTTTCTGTGTTGTCTCTGGACAAGCAAAAGAGAATTTGTAATTATCTTTCTATTACAAGGTTCCATTTTATAGACTAAAGCATATGAAAATGACAGTGGTACAAAGACAGGATACCTCTGATTAGAGGCCTTATGATTTTTTGTGAACTAACTCCTGTTGATGAGTAGAAACACACACTATTTAAATAAAACATTAATATAATCTTAACAATTTCAGTGGTATTAATCACTTCCATTCTTCCTAATATTGGCTTTGACGCTACAGAGCTTCAGCTCCTATCTGTTGATATGTCTTTGCTAAATAGAAAATATTTGTGTTATCACCTTTTTATTCCCAAAACCAGTACTTTAGAATCACTTCAGTCCTTGTCTTAATAAGATAAGCAAATGAATAAGCTTGACTAGTAAGCTAAATAAATTAGGCTGTTAGATTGCTATTAGCCTGTCCTTGGCTGTGCCCATTAGTCCTTTGAGCCCTACTTGAGACATCTCTGGATTCTGTCATTTTTACCTGTCATTCTTGAACTACCACAGCATGTTGGTCATTGTTGCAGCAGCATTCGCATCACTCCAGACACATAACGATGGCACTTTCCCCTTATCCAGTTGTCTTTTCATCCCTCCTGTTGGCATATTGAGAGCTCACGTTTGTTCTTCAAGCATTTTGCAGATTCATGGCTTTCAAAGTCTGGCCAAGCTAGTCTAGCTTGCTTCCTTTCTTTCCAGGCTGTTTTCTAGTCAAAAAATCCAGCAGATACTGAATTGAATATTAATGATAACTATTTTTAGTTTACAGGATTGGATCATAATCAGATTACTTCAGCCAGTCTTATTTTTCACTGAGCCCGTGCTGCTTTGAGTTCTTTGATTCTCATATCAACCTTTCAGTAATTTTTCTGCTGTCAGCTCAGTCCAAATATGATGGTATTGTTTTGATTTTAAATACTTGGCCAGAATAACCTTCTTCCATTTTTGTACAGAGTCAGTGCTTCAAAATGTAATTAAAATCAACATTTAACTTGGAGATAAGTTTGTTGCTTTGGGTTTTTGGATTGAGTAGTTTTTGGGGGTTTTTTGACTAATCTGTCTGGACTAGCTAATTAAAAAAAAAAGGCATTAACTTTATGTAGGTAGTGGTGGTGTAAGATACAAACCCAGGAGTGTTATCAGAGGTGGGTGCTGCTCCTTGGCACATGCCTACAAATACAGGTGCTTTCTCTCTCATAGGAAAATTGAGACTGAACTCAGTTTGTCCTGCCAGACCTTTTATTAAATTTGGAAACCCTGGAGTGAAAAGTGGGTTGGGGCAACAGAGGAGAGCAGAATTTCCCAAAGGAAAAGGTGTTGCAAGGAGCATAACTGCATGCAGTTGTGTGGTTTCTGACTGTGTGTTGGAGAGGAAGCTAAAAAAAGGAGTAGGTAATGATGTGTTTGTAACAGGGAAAGGGGTTTGCAGCCTTGTTGTTGGTTGCATGTCCTGGGAGTCTTGGAGGAATGTGATAATGGAGTACCCTGGACTGCAGGAGTGAGAGCTGTGGTGGTGGAGGTGAGGGGACAGTTGATAAAAACTTAGAGGAGGAGGGAAGGGCGGAGGTTTTTTACAGCCTGAACACTTGGCGTACAAGAGGGAGTATAACCTATCTCCTTGATGCTGGGCTAGAGGAAGAAGTACTGTGGTGTGTCAGTGGTGCTGAAGAAGGGAGGAAAAAAAGAAAGCTTTAAAAGCAGAAGGAACATCACAGTGTGGAGATCCAGTCTGCTCTGAAAGGTATCTTCAGGATTAGATTGGTGAACTTCACTTCTGTCATGTCACCTCTGAGTTGCACACTCAGGTGAGATTTGTAGGTTTGGTCATGGGCTTCCTCTGTAACATCTATGAAGCTCCAGGAACTAGAGGAAATGGAATTGCTTTTCTGCTCCTAAGAGAGCTAAAAAGCAAAACAGGAGAAGCACCTCCCACAGCTGCTGCTCAGAGTGCTGCAGTGTGATGGCTCCTGTAGTCCAAGGCAGCTGAACAAAGGTTTTAAGTGCTGGTGGGGGGTTTTCAGCTTGGAAGTTTGTACATTCCTTGGCTTATGAGAGTAGAGTGAAATACCCTATTTCCTATCCACACTTGGTAATACATTCCAGTATCTTAGAGAGTTGCCATAGTGATAAAAAAGGGAACAGAATCTACTTGTCTTCCTGGGATAGCAGAATTATTAAATTAAATGCCTCTTTTCCATTAAAGGAGAGTGTCATTATCATATTTCTGAGAGCTGTTTTAGAGCAGAAATAGTGTGTTTAAGGTGGTGTCCTGCATTAATCGTGTTCCTTCTTGAGGCACCTCTAGCCTTAACTTGCACTTGGGATACACCCCATTATCTCCCCCATTGCAGCTGGTGAAACAGAACAACACCTTTCTTGGGAAAGTCTGCTCTACTCCATCAGAATTCATGCAGTTGTGACCACAAAGAGCTGGGCAAAAGAAGCAAGAGTTGCCCAAAATTGTAGCACAGAAACCCAAGTATAAGACGTGAGTTGCAGAGGATGAGGTGGGATGAAAGGACCCACCGTGGGATGGAGTGTAGGGAAGAGGGCTCCTGAAAATGGTGGCTGCATCAGGAAGAGAAAGGAGATGAAATGAGGAAGAGGAGCAAAGGCAGCATGTAGGGAACATCTTGAGCTTAGAACAAAATGGGAGTGAACAACATAACCCAGGTTGTCAGAGAGAAGCTTTCAGCTTTTGTTGCAATGGAGATGCACTAGATGGAAGGTGGGGTAGCTCTGTGGAACATGCCTGTTCCATGCAAGTGGAAAAGAGACAACTCACCCTGGATTCCTCTTTATTTTCCTTCCTTTTAGGAAAGTAAATTTAACAAAGTTTAAGCCAAATACAAATCTTTGTGATGGCTTTGAGTTCCCCATGAAAATGACCATTCTTACCAGGTTGTAGACTCCAGTGTTCTTGCTGGTTTATCTTCTTTAATGACTTTTAATTACCTGGTAATCTTCCCCTGAACTACCTATTTTGGGATCAGAGTTGTGTTTCAGAAATACAAAAAGCAAAGGTCTTCTGAGTATCTCCCTTCCCTCACCTGCCTGGAAAAAACCTGGAAGCAGAGGCAGGAGTTGGGGTATTTGAGCCTTCCGAGTCCTTTGCTTGGAGCTGCCGGTTTCCATTTGCAGAATGAACAAGCAGGATGAAGTCTTTTACAATGTGTAGGCTCAATCTTCTGCCTATATTTACCAGTTGTTTTTTGAGATTTCAGTCAGCCATGGTTTGAAGTTCCACAGAAGTCACTGAGCTCAGCGTTCAGATAATTAACCAGGAATTGCAGTTTATGCCTCGTGCTCTCGGGCATCTTTCAATGTGATACGCCTGATTCTTCCTTTCCTTCCACCTCCTGTTTGCTGCCTTCCCACCAGGGAGGAGCTGACAGTGGTTTGCTTTGCTGGAGTCCCTACCTGGCTGTGTTTGGAATAAATTCCGAGCTGCTCCTCAGGGTACCAGTAATAGCTCTGGAACGCTGTGGATCTTAATGCTGTTTGTCAGCAGGTTGTTCTGCCACTGAAACTCCTCGCTGATCCCAGACTTGGTTGGAAACTGTTAAAAATAGATAAGAGTTTGTTTGAGCAGGTCTCACGTTGTATTGTGCACTCTTAGTCTCTGGAAATCACAGTCCTGTTAATTTGAATTCTTCCCAGGAAAAACTGAGTTAAACCCCCCTGAAACCACAAGCATCTATCAATTTTAGTAAACTCATGTTGTGGATGGTCCATCCTAATTTTTGTCTCCATATTTACTTTAGGGATTGCCACCTAAAAAAGGTCTTTCCACTTATTCAGACTATTTTTTTTTTTTAAAGATGAACTTTAAAAAAAGCCTTTATGTTTCGTTGGCAGCTATTTACCAAAATGAAGTGTAGGTTAAAAGACATGTCTAATGTTTTACAATGTTATCAAACGATGCTGTTTTTTGAAAGTTACAGACTGGTGTAATGCTTTACCTTTGGGTGCCTTTCCCTTATGGAAGCACAGCTTTGGACACTGAAATACAATGTGGCAGAGAGCAGGTTTACCAAAATACAAGGTTTCAAATGGAAGCTACTCTGCTTCCAGCTGGCTTTCAAAGAACAGCAAAGCATTTCTTAAAATTTCAATCAAGTATTTATTATTTAATGACCACCGAGAGTAGGAAAAATTATCCTCATCTTATTAAGCACTCAGTTTGGAAGACTTGAAAGGTTGTTTTGTTGTTGTACAGAGTTGTGATCTGCTTAATAACAAGATCTATTGAAAAGGAAACGTTAAAATAAGATAAAACAACTATGGGGTGGTACCTGACAGGATTGCAGAGCCTCGGTGCTTTGGGGATGTTCTAGTGGTTTAGAGTTTTAACAAACTTGAAACTGTCTTTTGAGACTAAAATATTTTTAATGTTTTTCCTAAAAATCTATTTTTAAATATTTTTCCTTTAATAAAAAGACATTAATATTTCCTGATAATGAGATGGGGGACACCTCTCTGTTTCTTTTGGTGCAAGAACTTAAATTTGAGGTAAAATTCACTCAACATTCTCACTGCCTAAAGAAAATCTCTCTTCTGCTCTTTGAAAATTCAACTGTGTAAGATTCTGCCAGAAGCTTTTAACACCAGGCTTCCAAGCTCAGCACATCCATGTTGGGCATTCATTACCTGCACTGAGCCTTTTCCATCTCCTCCCTGGTGCCTGAGTCTTCTCTATCCGTGAGCTGCCAGGTCCAGGGAGGGCTCTGCTTGCACTGTGTTCTGCAGGCTGGAGGGCCCATGGAAAGAGGTTCCTGTTCAATCAGCATTCCTGTCGCCCAGTTTGGGCTCCCCATGGCTCTCCCAGTGGTGGTGGTGACTGTAAGGGCTTGCAGGAAGTTGTAGTGTAGTGGTGGTTGTCAGAGTAGTCAGTATTCAAAAAACTCCTCCAAACTTTCAAGCAAGTTCAAAGAGGACTGGAAAGGCAAAGTCCTTCCAAAAACGAAGTTTGTAGTTGGGAATTAGACATGAGGAAACTGAATAACAGCCCCAGAGTTAATGTTCCTATTTCTGGCTTCTGAAAGGTTTCAATAGTTCTCCTAAGTTTTCTCAGAATCTCACTTGTAGTTTCAGAAATTTTCTTCACTGTTGATCTGATAGACCCCCATAGCATTAATGAACAGCTGTCATTATCAGATGACACTTTCTCATACCTTGTCTGAAATAATGGGTTGAGTGGGTAATTTTATTAAATACTTTGCTATTAATTCTTCAGAGAAAGCTGCCAAAATCAATGGTATAATAAATAACAATTAAACTAATTTCTCTGAACATGCAGTCTGCAAAACAAACACAGAAGTACAGAAAATGAAATTCTTTATATTTGTGCAATGTGATAGTAGCTAACACCACTTCTCTTTAAAGGCAGTCTTGGGACTAAACTTTAGATGTTAATTTTTGGTCTTACTTGCTATTTGAATTATTCAGCTTTACTCTGGGACACAGCACATATTTGATAACCTCATATATTGCAAAGTAACAGCTTTTGGGATTTTTTTAATGTGTAAAGATAGAACGTCTTGTACAGTGAAGAAAGGCCCAAATCTGGCAACAGTCACTGGGCAGGATGCAGGGAAAGGGAGCATTTCCTAACATAAAGCTGCTTGGAGAGTGGCAGGGCCAGCTGTCTGAAACCAGAGGGTACAAAGTACAGGGACAAAGAGGACAAGGCCCAGTCAAATTGTGATTTTTGGACTCTGCCCCAGTGTAATTTATTGCTCATAACTGGTGCTCCCTCAACTGCTCGTTCAGCCTGATTCCTGTAAGCATAAAAAGCAACCCCTGAGTAATCTCTTATTATGAGGCTGTTCCAGTGATAAACTGGTGTGAACAGCCCTTCTTCCAGCAATGGGAATAGTCCTCCTGAATCCCTGCTGGGAAGGGAAGGGAAGGGACCAGGACTGTAGAAGACCACTGTTTTGAGGAAGAAAAGACTGGAGAGGTAAAGGGAAAACAGGATTTACTATTTCAAATAAAGACTTTGCTCAGTGGTTGGATTCATATTTAGGACCAGGTCATAAAGTCACCTAGAAATCCTCCCAGTGTGAGGCAGGGGGGTGAACAAATGCCATCTGTTGAGTAGCTCCTGTGGGAGGGACTGAGGGGAACTTGGGGGGCTCAGCCTGGAGAAGAGAAGCCTTGGGGGGATCTCACTCTCTGCAGCTCCCTGACAGGAGGGTGGACACAGGTGGGGGTCAGGCTCTGCTTCCAGGGAACAAGGGACAGATGAGAGGGAATGGCCTCAAGCTGTGCCAGGGGAGGGTTGGGTTGGACATCAGGAGGAATTTCTTCCCAGAAAGAGTGGTCAGGCATTGGAATCGGCTGCCCAGGGAGGTGGTGGAATCCTTGTCCTTGGAGGTGTTCAAGGAAAGCCTGGATGTGGCACTCAATGCTCTGGGCTGGGTGACAAGGTGGGGATGGGTCCCAGGTTGGACTCCATGGTCTTGGAGGTCTTTTCCAACGTCAGTGATTCTGTGGTTCCCGTAATGGAGATTTCACTATGGGGGAGACTCCTGCACGCCAAGTGGCTCTTTGGATGTACAGTGTTCTCTCCAGTCATTCAGGGGGAGTTGTGTTTCTCTTTTCTAGTCTTGGGGAGTTCTCGAGGTGTCATTTTTCAAGGTTGTCAGTCTTAGACATCTTTTTGCTCAGACACTTCTCCTCAAGTACCAAAACACAAGTTGATAACCATTTGCTCGATGCCTTTATATATTCCCCTCCCTTCCCGTCTGTCTGTGCACAAAGTCATGCTTTGTGCCCACGATGCACAAAGTATCACAGGGTTTGAAGTTTGTTTGGTCTCCCAAAGTTCCTGTAGTGTTGGAAAAAGTAATTTCTGTCATTGGGAAAGATAATCTTGTGTTTTCCTTTGATTTTGTAAGTTGAATTGCAAGACTTCAGCCCCACAGAGCTGTGTGTATTTGTAAAAAATCTTTTTAGAATATATTTTAACTTGGTAAAAGTTGTGAAATTATGAATTTAATACTGAGAATTTAATATCAAGAAGCTTAAACTGGAATTCGGTCTCTGTGAATGCAAAGACAGGATATTTGACATATGTGGGGGTTTTTTTATCTCCCTTTGGAATCACGAAAATTCTAATCATTTCATTCATTCATTCTTTTCCAGATGGGAATGACAGGTAACACTAGTCCCTTTGGGCAGCCTTTCAGTCAAACTGGAGGGCAGCAGATGGGAGCTGCAGGAGTGAATCCTCAGTTGCCGAACAAGCCAGGCATGGCCAATAGTCTGTCTCCCTTCCCTGCCGACATCAAGAGTACTCCCGTCACCAGTGTGCCAAACATGGTGAGTTGGACCTGCTGCTTCCAGCATTCTTTACCTCTTCCTAGTGCTTTCTAAATTCTTGGGTGATCCAGCTTCTGCAACACTATCAAATTACTTCTCCACGGTCATTTAAGCATCAGAGTTGCCCCGTGGTTCTTCACTTCCACTCTGCAGTGTGTATATAAAACCCGTGTACATTTTTATGCAGTGATCATACTTTGTAAAGAATCACAGTTATAAAAACTGCATTGCATCCTTTCATTTTGCCTGGTACATTTGGTTTCAAACCAGAGAAGAATGTCTTCTTTAAGTCCTGTGTGTCAATTAGAATTTGTTGGGTACATCATCACCTTCCTGAAACTAAATAGTACCTCGTATCCTTTGAATCTGATGTAGTAAACACCCCACATGCTTCTCACCTTATACTGTGCATGACTTGCATGTCACAAGCTTATGAGAACAGTTCTTATTAGGATATCTTACAAGTTTATATTATCATGCTTACCAGAGTTTTCTTTATAAAGTGAAATTAAATATTCCCATTTGTCTCAGGATGTTGTGTATTAATCAAACTGCTTGTGTTGTTTCTATGGAAACTCCAGCTTGTTGCATTTTATATTCTTACACATGATAGCAGTTACTATAGAAACTTGTAAGACCTTCCATAAGATGCAAATTGCTTATTTTTTAATTTAAATCAAAAACTAGCTATTTTTTGGCACAACCAATGCTTGCTTGTCCATCACTGAGTTTGCTACCTGCCTGTCACTAATAGGCTCTGTATGAGAGGCAAGAGGATGCAAAAACTTCTTCTTTTCTTCTGATTTTAGAGGACCACTTCCTAATTTTCCTCTAGTTACACTGTGAAATCTTTCTTTAATATCATCTGTCATTTATTGTTTATGATTATGGAAAGGAGCCTGTGAACATATTAAGACCATGTTCAGAACACCACTTGCACTCATGCAAAATATTTGTAAAAGATAATTTTCTGCATGACTACTCTAATTGTGTTTATTTAGTGCTTGGATCAGGTGTAAAGTGAGTTATTGTCCTGATGCTGCAGAGAAACCTGCAGGTCTCCCCAGAATGCTGTATTCATCTCAGGGACTGGGTGATCTTGAAGCCTAATTTTGTGCTCGTTTAAAAGTGAGGTTTGGGAAAGTCTAAATCTTATTATACTAACTTACTAGTATAGGATGTAGTGGTCAATATTCAGGTGGAATAAAAAAGGCATTTGCCATCAAGGCTTGTCACATGATGGGAGAGAAATAAAATCAAAAACTGTTTTCTTTCTCCCATCTTGTCCAAGAGACAGAAGAAAGTAAGGGAAACTTTCCCAGTACTATCAATTGCGGTTTTAAAATGTCAAAAATACCAACTGAGAGAACACTCAGAACCGTCTGTCTTTGCTGCTCAGGTGTCAAAAGCTTTGTATGTCCAATATATCTTCTTTTCCCTCACACTAGTACAGAGAGTAATGGCCATTTCAGCCAACAGACATTAGTACTGTTGAGCCCAAAGGTCTCAGCTCACGTGGGGGTCAGAGGCATGGTGCTCCTGAGAGGGGGGTGACTTCAAAAACTGAAGTTTCCGTCTAAACATTTTTGTTGCAAAGCCAAGAACTTAAATGTCACACTTGTTAAAATTTAACCTTTATTTGGCAGCAGTGGGTAAGGCAGTGTAATTATTTGGTAATAGCACATCCATGGCCATATGCTATTCCTTCCACAGGGACTTTGCTTTATTCAGTGAACAATATGAACAGAGCCCTTGGAAAGAGCACACAGTCAACATTTAGTTCTATTTTTGCAGCTTGGTGTGTAGCTGTGGGCATTGCTGGCTCTATGTTGTAATATATCTCACTTGGTCATTTCCAAATGCTCTTTCCTGTGGCAGTCAACACTGGAGCAGGCATATACTTTGGACTAGTTCATTTTTACAGCACCTCTCTGAGACAAAGATGTTGCCCCAGTTTTAAGCACAGAGGCACAAGGAGAGAGTAAGACTGGCAGAATTTGCTCACTCAGGACTTGAGGTTTGTAGGCTCTGGCTTGCCTAAACCTTATTTCATAGGTTAAGGCATTACCTAAGGGTAAAATAACATCCACAGCAGTTCCATGATTTACAGAAGCACACATCTAAGTGACATCTGTCACTCACACTGGTCAACCAAAATGTGACCCAAGTGGCTCTTGTTGAAAAGCAGCTTGTGACAGAGGCAGGTCCCCAGAGCAGAGCTGCAGTGTTTGAGCAATCCTGCTGTGCATTCTTGCTGCAATCCCGTTGTCATTTCTATGTCCTGGGATGCTTTAGGTCCCTGGAGATGGTGGTTTATTTAATGTGTTTGGCCTGGAGACACAGCCTGTCCTGTTCCCTGAGGGAGGCAGCAGTGATGTGGAAAAGGGTTTTGTGTTATGTTAACATCGATGAAAAATGAACATGTGGAGGCTCAGTTTAGACTCCATCCACTACAGCAAGCGCAAGACAACTGCATGTTAAAAAAAAAAAAAAAACAACAACAAAAAGAAACCATTTGGGGTCCTTTGTGGGATGATTGCAACCACATATCTTGCTAAACCAGCCCTCTATACTCTCCTTATCTTAAAGGGCCCCCAAAGTACTATTCCATGTGAGAGACAAACCCACGTGAATGAGAACACTGGTGGTATGTGGCCTGTCTGAGGCAGGAAACCAGATTGCAGCATGGCACTGAACATTGTGGTTACCACAAAGGGTATTTAAACAAGAGAAGAGGAAGTAGAAAGGTGCAGCCATTGTCTGAGGACCCCTAAGTTCTGAAAATCAAAATATTTTTAAATAGTCCTTTCAGTCTTTAGCCTTACACCTTACATGTGTGCTGCAAAAGTAAAAGATGATTAAGTTTCTTAACCCACATTATTCTAATCATTATTGTGTGTCACCCGTCTTCAGCAGTAACCAAGAGTTTTCCGACTGCCAGGCATAACCCTGGCAGCCAGGACAAATGTGCTGCAGCTGTGGGTTTGGATTTTTGATCCAAATTCAGGCTACCACTCTCCTGAGACCAACACTCTCCCCTCCTCCCTGCCTGCCCAGTAAAGTGGGTCTCTGAAGTGTTAGTTCACTGCAGCCCATGTTCCAGGCATGACCTTACACTACACCCTGAGAAGCACGTTTGGATTAATCTCTTTAATTAGAAAAGAAGAACAAACCTTATGGTATTAAAATGATTAAGAGGTCAGCATTAAGGTATTAATTTTCAGTGCCAGCAGGATGGATTGATTTTGTTTGTTTGTTTGGTTTTGTTTTAATGGTGATCCAAACAGCATATCAGCTCTTGCTTTGTGGGGCTACTACAGAATCAGTTCCCTTTACGGAATGGGCAGCCTGAAAACTTGAGTGAAAGGCTTGTTTCCAAAAGAAAAATACTGCTTCTGATGTTGTTGGAAGTTTTGGTGACACATTACTGAGCTTCAGTGCTGCTGAAATGGTTCTGATGCAGGACTGGCAATGCTACGCTGCAGTGAGATCATGCAAAATCCCTGGGCTGTGGAAGTGAGCCATGCTCTGCTCTCAGGCTCTCAGCGTGGTGTGCAGCCAGTTTGGGAGCCAGCACTCTCTAGTTTTGGAGTGCACAGGCTCTGGGAGGAGCTGTTGTGGGGGGAGCCCTGTGAGGCTTTTCCATCAAGCTCACTGAAGCTTTGCACTCCCTGCAGTGCTGCCTGTTCCAAGGGTGGCGGTGGATGGTTCCTTCGTGGACATACCAGTAAATCTGGTATTTCTGCATGGGTTAGGAGCACAATGGGGCAAGTTTGGCTTCCAGACACCAGCATGGTTTCACAGTTATCCCTATGACCAGCAGATGGAGTTGAGAGAATATTGCTTTTTGGAAGCGGAGGAAATAGTTTTTCCTAAATTCTTGACTTAGAATTGGAGCAGCACATCTCCTGTGCTTTTTCCCCCCCCTCATCTCTTGCTAAACTGCATCAGGAGCTCTCTGTTGTGTTCTTCGTTTCTTTTTATGTCCTATGGATTTCTGTAATAACAGATTTTGATCAGAAGACAGAAGAAGTAACTGGGGGGTGAGGATGTCTCAGGTGTGCCTTGCTGCAGACCTCGGAGGGAGAGGAAGAAAGCTTTTAAACTGGGAGGCCAGGTTTAATTAGAGCAAGTAGAACTGTAGCTACTTAAAATAGATAACTGGTATTTTGTTCTAGAGACCAGAAAGAAAAGGCTTTATGGAGAATCACTTAACTCTTGTGCCTTTCCAGGGAGGAAGGCCTGTTTTCTGACCCTTTCTGTGATTTTTTTCCTCTCTTGCAGCACAGCCATTCTCCTCTTTCCCTGTGGAAAGGTCTGTGACTGTTGCACTGGCAGCATGCTGCGTGTCTGTTTGCTGCTCTCTTCAGCACTCTCCCAGTCTCTGCTGGACTTGTTGTCAGCTGTGCTCACCTTCCCTGTGCCTGCCCTGACCTCCACTCTGAAATTCAGTTTCTCATTCATAGGGAAGCTCACTCTTTCCCTTCCTCAGGAAAATCCCACCTGATTTACAGCAGTGAACAGCTGGCAAAAGGCTCTTCTTAGCCATGGTCTAAAGGAGAAGATCTTAATGACCTGGAAACAAATCCAACAGATAGTGTTCAGTGCCAGGGAAAGGACGTTGTTTTATTGGGAGCAGAGCATCTCTGTCTTGTCTTAGTGCAGGAGTTCATCCTGGGGACGTGGATTGCTTTGAACGATGGAATATTTTTGCTTTTGCATCATCTGTAAATACAGTGCCAGGCTGGCAAAAGCTGACAAAGAGGAATTAATCTTTTCCCAGTACTCTGGCCTGTGCTCCACTCTCCCATCCCCTATATGCAAATATAAGTGGTGGAGAATATCCATTGCTGTGTCCTACTCTATTCCAGCAGCTGAGGTGCTCCATAGCCAGCACTCCGACAACATGGCTTTCCTTCCCTTACAAACTTCTCATTTGTGCTTTATCCTTTTTTTCTATTTGGGATTTGTTATTTGGGGTTTTTAATGTTCCTCATTCCGCAGTTTAGTTTGTCCCCCACTAAAATACTGAGGTTTATGTATGATATATAACCCCCTCAATATTTTACTCAGGTAATTTTCCATATGTGAGAGCTGGAATCTATCTACACTTTCCTGTATTTTGTCCTTTTTTTCTACTTTGAAACACTTCTTCAGTGTACGTTTCTTGGCATTTGCTGGTCCTTCAAATCGGAAAGATGAGGAGATAAAAACTCCACAAGTGTATTCTTAAGAAAGATGCTGATCCAGCCTCGATGCCTAGCAGGCTCAAGGGCATATGACTGAGACCTTTGCTGTTTTAAAACAAAATTCCTTTAGCAATTAAAAGCTATGGGTACTGACCAACTGTTCAGGTTCTTTCTGTGGCCTGACCGTGGGAGTCTTCTCACCTTTGAGGTTGTCATGGGCTTGCAGGTTCATTCACCAATGCCAACCTCAGGGGTAGAGGTGGGAAGTTGAAAATATTCCTGTTTACCCTTGACATGAAAACTGCCTTTATCCATGTCAGTGGCAAAGCTTTGAAATAAATCTTGAGCTCTAAACATTCTTCATGTTAAGACCACAGCCTCAAGCTGCTCCAAGGGAGGTTTGGGTTGGACATCAGGAAGGATTTCTTCCCAGAAAGGGTTGTCAAGCATTGGAATCGGCTGCCCAGGGAGGTGTTGGAGTCCCCATCCCTGGAGGTGTCCAAGGAAAGCCTGGATATGGCACTCAGTGCTCTGGGCTGGGTGACAAGGTGGGGATCGGGCACGGGTTGGACTTGATGATCCAGAGGGCTCTTCCAACCTAAATGGTTCTGTAATTCTGTGATTATGTTGGCTTTGTGTTCAGGAGCTGAATATCTCCCTACCTCTTCTCATTTTCTAGAGCACTGCTTGTGCTCAGGTCGGTGCTATAGGCTGACATCACTCATCTCCCACCAGACAGCAGGATGGCCTTCTGAGGCTGTGTCCAGTTCAGGAAGCCTTTTTTCCTATCCTGTGGAGTCTTCTGCCCACCATTCAGACTCAGATTCTGATTCCTCCTGCTCCTTGGGTGAGGAAATGCAGCACTGCAGGGTTTTGGGGCACAAATGCAAAATGATTTTGCTTGTAGTGTTCATCTCAGCCCCTTTGTGCCTGTGTGAGCTTCCAGCCTCTGGGGCCAAAGCTGACCCTGATGTTCCTGGTGTCAGAAGGATCCTTCCTGTTTGGATAGGACCAGGCTGCTCATTCCATGCCTGTTGAGAGTAACTGGTGGAACCAGGGAAACCACTATCCACATGAATTGCAAGAAGTGTAAACTGGTTCTGTGTCACTTTCCCAGTGAAGCTCTGGTCATCGAGTGTCTGCACTGGGGAATGCCTTTGGCCTTGATGCCACCCAACAGCTGCTGCTTGAGCTCACCTTCAGTTTTGGGACAGAATGATGCTCCCTGGTTTGTTCAGAGCTGGTTCAGCACTTATTAGAGCATTCCTGCAAATCCTGTGGGCAGGAAGGACTTCTTTGAATCTTTTGGATTGGGATACTCATTACTGGAGTTGACCACACTATGAACACTTAAATCAGATAGAAATGTTGCTCATTAGAAGTTCTTTGAGATTTACAGTTCATGTGTGTGTCCACTTTATGCCTGCTATTGCTTCTCTGGAAGGGACCCTCAAGATCACACTTTAGGCCTATGGCTGGAAGGGAACTGAAGAGGTTTGGGGGTGTTTCACCTTAATGTACCCATGTGTGGGATTTGTGGCAGTGGATTCTTAATAACCTCACTAAGATCTGCTGTTGATTACAAACCTCTCTTAAAGAACTAAAAAGCTCTTTTTAAACACAGGATTTGTCCTCATACAGTGAAAGTCACATTCTTCTATCAGGGAGAAGGAAAAAAAATGGAAATAAACAGAAATTGCAGAAGAAGAAAAGTATTTTAAAAACATAATGCTCTGTAGAGCGGAGCTGAGGCAGAGTTCTGTATTGCATTGTTTACCTGCTGTAAGATTGCCACTGCTGCTAAGATTGCTGCCTATTTTGATGAGAAAATGTACATAGTGTTCCATCTTGACAATGTTGAGTGTTTTTGAATATAAGTACATAAAAACATAGAGGATTGCTGGTCACCTCAGTAAAGTAAAACTGCCAGGGAACTTTGAGTCCATCCAAGTCCATGACAACAAGATACTTGTGCATCTGTGCTCCCCAGACATGCAGGAAGTTTTGCCCTTCAGGATAGGGACAGGGCAGAACCATCTTCCTCTGTAAATGACTTTCCATAATTTTAAAGGGTATTAATAGCTGCCTTACCCCATAGAAGTGTGTATAACTCAGTTTCTAGAAAATCGATTATTGACATTCCCATCTCTGTTAGAGGTTTTAGCAGATTTCCAACCCCTGATCCGTTTGCTCTGTTCATGGTGGAGCAAGTGGCAAGAGAAACAAAACTCTTTTTTGCCTTGTTTATCTGACCACTGAATGATTTATTTTAATTGTGGGTCCAGAAGTGCCTGATCTTCCTGTTTCAGCAAGAACACTGTGAACAGTCAGGTGAAGCAACAAGCAGCCTTATATTCTGAGGGGTTTTGTGCCTACCTGCAGACACACTGATCTGGACTGAGGCTGCTTTGTTCTTCAAACCACTGATACTCTGCAGTTCTGCTTTTTTATTACTCAGTCTTCAAGAAACCCTTTTGGGTCAGGGCATCTGTGCTGATACAGCTGCAGTTGTGTCTGTTAACTGGAAGGGTAGTAACAAAAGGAGGACTTGGCTTGGGAAACAATTCTTTGACTGGGATGAAAGCATCGCTTCCAACAAGATTTTCTTTGGCATGATCACTGTATTTTTCTGCAGATTAGCTGAACTAATTGTTTCCTATTTGTGACCCAAGAATTGTTTCAGCAAAACCTCTCTGCTCTGTGAATTTGTTCACAGGAGAAATGGAAGACTGAATTTCAGCTGCATGCACTGGCAGCGGATGTTCATGGGTTTCCTTCATTCACCCACTTATTCCTTTTATTGTTCTTTCTCTTGAAAGCCCAAGACAAACAGATTCAGCAGTTCCTCTTTGTCTAAGACTTACTATAATCATTATCAAGTGGCAGAGTCCCCACTTCCTCCATCAAATACCAGACATGGTGTTTTCTACTTGATCTTGTGTGCTTCATTCCCCAGAAGAAAAGCAAGCTCCAAAACCTGATGTGCAGGGACAAAGCTTGCTGCTGGAATAGGGAGAACTTGTGTAGGGAACCTTTTGTTGGTCTAAGAAAATTAGGGTTTCGTGGGCTATGGAATTTCCTGGGGAATCCTTCTCAAAGGTCAGAAGTAGAGTGGGCTACAAATGGTTTATGCTGTCACTTAAACCTGATTTTCTTTAAATGTGGTGTGCAGGATTTGGTCAGTAGTTCTGCAGACAGCATTGAACTATTTCTTCTGTTACCTCCCCAGTATCATCCTAATGTTCCTATATTCTATTTATAAGTGTTTTTAAGGTCTCCTTTTCCTTAGGTAGCTTGGAATTTGGTGAGCTTTCCCGTGGTAACCTGTTTTCACAGTGCATAATCAAAGTGATTCTTGGGACAATTGCTTGTTTACCCATGAGACTAATTTAGGCTGCAAATCATATGGATTTCAGCACTTTTTCAGTCCCATATCTGTTCCTGCTAGGGGGCTCATTGCAAGCTGTGGATATGTTTAATTTTGAACATCAGGTTTCTACATTTGTCTGGGAAGGTAGAAAAGCTACTTAATCTGTGCTGAATAATTGACATGTTAAAGAGGCTGTTTCTCTTTTGCACTGTTACGAGCTGTGCCCTAGACTGAAGATCTCTGTGGGTTTGCAGCTGTCAGGCAGAGCTCAGGCCTTGGTGCAGAAGTTTGTCCCTAAAGAATGGGTGCTGGAAGTAAACCATTGGATTTTAAAGCTAATACAGCCCAGTGTCACCCTGTGGTAACTCTCATTCTCTTCAGTAGCCATAATGCAACCCATATTTAGGTGACCCTTACTAGGAGAAAACTATATACAACTTGCCCTGGGAATTTTCTGTGTGGAAGGAATATCACTTGGAGAGACAAAGGACTAACTTAGGCTTGGAAAATCAGCTCCACCTGTTGCTGTAATGCATGGAGACAGTCATAGAATTTTGACTGTCTTCTCCCATTGGACTTCTCTTTTTGTTAGGGACAAGAACCTAGGATTGAAGTGTATAAAACCTATAATATGAAAATATAACCTATATTATGAAATTGTAATACTAAACAAGCTGGAATTCATAGAATCATAGATTGGTGTGGGTTGGAAGGGACCTTAAAGAATTCCACTCTGAGTAAGAGGTGTAAGAGTAGTAAGAGCTCGTTGCTGTTGGAATTATGGTCTCTCTAATAAACAGTATTTTGAATGGCTCGTTATTTAAACTCTTGTTTGTGTAAGTGTTTTAACAGAGGAACCTTTCAATACATTCACGTTGTTCCAGCATTAGAAACGTTTGAGAATGCTGCAGGGAGTGGTGCAATAACCCTTGCAGCTCAGTGAACAGTTCTGTGATACTCAAATCACTGTACAAGATTAAAGATCAGAGCTGCGGCTCACAGGCACAATGCTGAACTCTCCGCTTTTCTCTCAGTCCCAGATGCAAACGCAGGTCCAGCAAGTGGGAATCGTCCCGACGCAGGCCATGGCCACTGGGCCCACAGCAGACCCCGAGAAGCGCAAACTGATCCAGCAGCAGCTGGTTTTGCTGCTCCACGCTCACAAGTGTCAGCGGCGCGAGCAGGCCAACGGCGAGGTGCGCGCCTGCGCCCTCCCGCACTGCCGCACCATGAAGAACGTCCTCAACCACATGACGCACTGCCAGGCTGGCAAGGCCTGCCAAGGTGAGGCCTCTCTGCTCTCTCTGTCCCCAGCCTTTCTCTTCTCGTCCAGAGGGTCCCTGTGCCTGGCGCAAGGGAGTGCCAGAACTGGCTCTGTGGTTAAACTGCTCCCAGCTCTCATCTCTCTGCAGTTGCCAGTTCAGAAAACAGCGTGCAATATTTGCCTTCCTCAAGGAGGATGGTGCCGGTGTAGCCTTGCAAGCATCTTCTTCATCTCCTTGTTATACTGAGTGTGATATCCACCATGTCTTTGTCTTAAATTTTAGTACTAGTTTCCTTCATTTGCACTGGGATCACAAAACATTTTAATTGTGTTTAGTTGTATGTACAGTATTGCAATATTTGCCTTTTGGAGGTAGGAAGGTGTCAGTGTAGCCTTGCAAGCATCCTTTTCATCTCTGTTGTATAAGGACGGTGTAGTGTCCACCATGTCTTTGTCTTAAATTTTAGTACTGGTTTCCTTCAGTTGCTGGTGGATCACAAAAAAAATCAGCTGTTTGTGGTTTTAGTATTGCTTATCAAAGAGAAAGAGTAGGGTCACTCTAAAAAATGAAATAATTCAAAACCAATTAACCAAGGAGTGACTCTTAACTCTTGCTTTCCCTTGCTGCAGTTGCTCATTGTGCATCTTCGAGACAAATCATCTCCCACTGGAAGAATTGTACTCGGCACGACTGTCCCGTGTGCCTTCCTCTGAAAAATGCCAGTGACAAAAGAAACCAACAACGTAAGTACTTCTCTTACTGCTGGCACCAGTAAAACTGTTAAACCAAAGTTGATCACGTGTGCAGTGGAAGAATAAACTCTTGACAGTATCCCAACAAACTTAGTAGCTGTTAACAATTTTGTATAAGGATAAATACAGCAATGAATTCCCATTTCTGATCATTGAATGCAATTTATTACTTAAATACACAATAATTGGGAAAGTCTGAGCTCAAGTACACATCTTTATTAAAGGGTGTGGTAACTTCTAGCTGGTGTTTCATTGTGAGGCAGGTCAATAGATTCCAGTTATGAGGCAGTTTTGGATGTAGGTAGGGACTTGGGAAGGAGATAAGCTACTTGATTGTTTTTCCTGCTGCTAGAAACAACTTAAATCAACATGCTAATGATTTAAAATAATCAAAAATGTTTGAAAAAACAATTCTCCCATGCAAAAAGCTCTGGGTGCCTTAATCATTAAGTGTATTTAACACTGGTATAGATTAGCTGAAGTTCTGCAAATCATGCCTGGTTTTTATAATAGCTGAGCTGTTGCTGATCATTGGGGCCAATCCATTTGTAGTTTATTTCTTCTTCCCTCTTGCTCTGAAACAGAAAATCTGAACTTATGTTGGTAGGTTTGCTTCTCATCAAGTCCTTTGTAAAGATGCCAGGGTGGAACATTTTACAGCATCAATGTAAAGTTCTAGAAGCCTTAAGTAATGTTATGCCTAAGTATATTTAAATAAGGGTTAAGAAGTGGAAAATAGCTGCAGGACTTGCAAAGCTTGTACATTAGAATTGGATTGGAAGCATTCTGCTGATTTCCAGTTAAACTGAGACTGCAGTGGGGGAGCACCAGTAAACCTTGGAGGATGGAGAGTTGCTCCTAGGTTAGGTGGGATTAAGGCAGGGGGGAGAGTAGCTGCTAAAACGATCAAAATTATCCATTGAGCATGTTCTCTTTATGGTTTTAGGAGGGGTTTTCCTCCTCCAAAACTGAAGAAATTGTAACAATAGAGCTACTTGGAGGTCAGGATTTTGTTTTTATTTTACCAAACTTCTCCTTGATAAACAAGATAAATTTTGTACTTTGAAAGTAGTAATTTGTTGCAAGTGTTTAGTTTGGCCCTCAAAAAATGTTGAAGGCTTTGCTTTTTAATATGACATGGTCCATTTGTACTTAACATCCTTATTACACAGTTGTTATCAAAGTGCTAACAACATCTACCAGAACAGAATTGTATTTTTCAATACAAGCTGCTGTACAAAAGTAGTTTGTGCACTATTTGTTTTGTTGTTCATACAGCTGATCAAAAGAGAACAAAAACTTGAACATAAACAGTCCTTAAAAATAATTTTACTATGGGATCAAATAGGATATTGTCTGACTGCAACAGAATTATAGTGGATAAGTGTAGAATTTGTCTCTCTTGTTGCATATGGAGGGAGATAAATATGAAATCCCCCTCTTCTGTTCAGTTAATCAATAATCCAGTGGTGCAGGGTTCTTTGTCCTGGATTATGTCTCTGAGTCATATATGTAACACCTCATGGTTTGTTGGGAGGTGAAAGAAGAACACTAAAAGTACTTGTTTACATATATTATAAAAGGTACCCCTTTTTGGGCATTCAGGAAGGTTTGTGAAATGATTTACATTAATATGCACATTTTTAAATGTTGTGCCTGCTCAGGTGAAAACTAACCAGAGTTGGGTTAGTTTTAGACTGGAAGAAAATGTTGTCTTTTTTGAGAATAAATCATAGTAGCTTCTACTAAATTGGGAGGAGGAGGAGGGAGTCTGCATTTGGCAGAATACAGAGAACTTTCAGAAAGGGAAAAAGGAATGAGAAGTGTGGTGACCCTCCTTCCTGTGCCCATCCCTGTTTTCCTGTTGTTATTTCAGTCCTGGTGTGTCCATGCTGGGCTTTCAAGCAGCTCATTCAAAGGGTGCCCACCTTTTAGAACATTCTGCAGCTGAGCACTGCTGAACCATTGCAGTGTGGTGCCTCACTTCCATGTGCAGTCATTCCTGTGCTTTTGTGGCTTTCTGTTCCTCCTCCTTGGGGATCTGCAAGTCCTGGAAAGTCCTGGGGTTTAGGTTATTGCCATGGAGCTGTTTCTGTACAGGTCTTTCAGTGTTGAGATTTTTTGCAAAGAACATTGTGCCGGGTTTCCTTTGTATTGCCTTTTTTATTTATTTTAAAGCAGTCTTGAACTATATTTTACTATAATGCTTGATAGTGACCTGACTTGTTAAAAGGACATATTGGGACAAATTTAAAATTCTTTCTGTTCCACATGGTTCTTATTGTGTGTCCCATTTACCTCTGAGGGGGCAGGGGAAACTGGAAAGCAAATACTATTTTGCACATGGTAAAACATGAAGCTTTTCTTTTGAATAAGCAGGTGATTCCTGTGTTTTGAAGTAATGGCTTGAAATTTGGTTGAAATATTTTGGGGTTGAAGGCTTGTTTTTGTTAGGAAGTACTTCTTGCTCCCTGCTGGGCCCACCACAATATGAGTTACAAAATTTTGCAAACAGTTGTTGATGTATTTCCTAGCTGCATCAATTTTTTTTTTTGAAGATTCATCTTGTCGTGCACGTCCTTGAGCTCCTTAATTCTTCCATTCCTGGCCTGGGCAGGTATGCTGTGCCACAGCTCCTGGATCTGCTCCCATTTGTAATGTCCTGGGCCACCCCCATGCAGTGCTTGGTGTGCGTCATTCCAGGACCAGGGGACGCTGGAGAACCCCTGGGATCCACGCTCAGACGACTGAGGCAGGAAAGTGGAGTTGTGAACTTGGAGCTGGTCTCCTCTGTAACTTTCCTTTTAGGAAAATGTTAAACAAAATGCAGCAAGGAGAAAGCTGGATTAAGAAAGATTAAACTTGAGACAATTAATCTTCGCCTAAAACTGTGATTTTAGAGATGACGGAGACAGAAATTCTGGAGTATGTGAAGTCAGGGATGAAAGAGTAGGAGTCTGATGAGGAAAATGGAAGTAGGACCAGGATCTAGCTGGCTGAGGTAGCAGGTTATTGACTACAGGTGGAAAATGGAAGAGGACCAGGATATAGAGCATTTGGGAACCAATCCTTTGCAGAGAAGGAAGGAGTGAATGCATCCATGCAGGGGGAAACGTGTCCAGGAGGAGGAGGCAGCAACTTCTTCAGTGGAGCCTGCTTCCTGTGAAAACAAATGAAATCCAGCTCGTTCAAGTCTTGCTGTCAGTAACTGTATGATCTACAAAAAAAACATGTCTCTTGTTTTTTCAATTGCTGGAAATCATATAATGGTGACGCATCAGTTATCCCATGGAGGCACGTGATGGATGGTTAGCCTGTGGATTAAGGAGTTCCATTGACTGACTGATACAATGCTGTATTGAAGGCTTATGATTTAATGCTTAACTTAAATAAAAATTAAAATGGCATTGGTGGTGAAGTTTAAAACTGGCACTTCCTGCTTCAAGTTCTTCATAAAATCTTCACCCCGTGATTTGATTCGAGTACAGCCTTTAATTAAATGATTGTGTACCCTTACCTTCGTGTACCTGCCTAATGCTGAGTGCAGGACAAGCTCGTGCTGAGGTGAGTCAAGGGCACCAGCACAAATTTTGCTCCAGCCACTTTGAGATGAGCAGAGTGAGGAGATGCAGAACAGAACAAATCTCAATTAAAGAATTTGGAAGCAAAATCAAACATTTAAACCAGCGTGGCTAAATTTAAACCAGCTCATATCTTTTTGTCTGAGGTGATGAGACAGAATTGCTGAAGGATTTTGGTTTAACAACTGCCAGCTGTTCTAACAGACAATTCTGTCTCAAATGCTACTTTTTTTTTGCATCTTAACTGTTAGTATTACCTTCTTTCTAGCTTATTGATCTAATCCTTAGTGTTTAGGAATTTAAAATTCTCAGAAATGGTTTAACATGTTGCACTGGAGTGGTCAGGTTAGAGAAGTGCTGGGCATTCATACTTAAAATAGCATTAGGGATCTGTGTTTAAAATAAATTTTAATTAGCTGGAGGGGTTTCCCCCTAGAATACATGAGTGCAGTGTCATTAAACAGCATTACCTGAGACAGGAATCCTGCAGGTCAGCTGCTGTTTGATGGTTTTGATGCCTTCTGGGGCATCGGGGTGTCACCAGGGCTGCTCAGGAAGTTCTGGGGCTGCTTAACTTGTGCTTGTTTGAACCTTCCCTCCCCAAGTACATAAACACAAGTGACACTGTAACACTGGGACACACAGAGCCAGTTGTCTTTGCAGCATTTAGAATGTGAATTACAGAGCTCACTTCACTCTTGTAACTTCTGTCGTGGGCTCCTCAATGTCTGAAGCATCAGTTAAGAAAAGTAAATTGCAGTAGACATTGCTTCACGTAGCAGTGGCCTAATGTGTGTGTTCCAGAGCTGTATTTATTTTAGTTGACTTTATTTCCTGCAGTATCTGTCACAGAAGGAACAGCATTTGCACTTGGGTTTCTCCAGAGTGGAAATTTAATACTCTCTGCCTCCATCTTCTTGTTTGACAGATAATGTCATGCCTTCATGTAAAACCAGTGAACAAACAGACAAGAAAAACTCCTTCAAAAACAGATTCCTGATGTTGGGAAATAGTCAGAACAGGATCCTATTGAGTTGTGAAGTGTGGAAAAGCTGAGGCCAAATAGTCTAAAACTGTTCTAACACAAGGGCTGAACTTACGCTTTGTAGTAACTGAATCTGCTGCCAAAGCTCAGCCCAGAGCCGTGGGCTGGAGGTGCTGGACTTCTCCAAGTGAGCTTAAAGCCAAGCTTGCAGTCTCAGACAATCAGTGGTCTTTTCCCCAGGAGAATGTGAGGGATGGTGGAAGGCTGGGTTCTCCACAATGGGATGGCCAGAAGCCTTTCTCTAGTTCCCAATATTGGCATCACCTGTGGGCATTCTGCCATCTCTGCACTTCCAGCCAGCACTGAAAGCAGATTGGGGGTGTTTTGTCCTAATTTTTCTGGTGGAATATCATCCTCTAACAAGCTGGAATTCCTATTAGCTCCTGAAACAATCTGTGCTGTCACAGCAGCCTCTGAAGCCTTTTGAATTCCAGGGTGCCACAAGTTTTGTGCTGTTTAATGTTCCTATTCCTTGGCTTGCAGTAGTGTAGAGGCATCTTTCTCCTAGATTTTGTGATTACAGAGTAGTACGTGCAAGTCCAATGAGGAATTCATATAGTTGCTCTTTAATATGTCTTTTTTTTTCTTTTTAATTAAGCTGATAGGATCTTAATCAGCTTCTGTCTTTGTTTTTAAATTCTCTTGGAAGTGATCAGTGAGTTCAAAAGTTATTGTGAGTGTGTCCACAGAGTGTAAGTATACATAAGCCTTAATTTCCATGGTAATCCCAGCTTTTAAAACACTGTGGATTGTCCTTTGGGGAAAAAAAGGATGGTTTTTTGTGGGGCTGCTGATTCAGGAGAGGGAGATATCTGAGTATATTTATTAGTAGTTCTTTGGCAAATGAGATCAAATTGATTTCTCATCTGGAGAGGGAAAAGTCTGGACTGTGCAATGTGTGTGTTTTCTCTTGGGTGGAAGCTGGAAGCTTATGTATCTCTTTCAGTGATTCAGTTTCCATAGTGGGTAAGGATTTAAGAAAGCCTGGATAATGCTGTTAATGTCTCAGAAGGCTTGTTTTCATGACTTTTTTATCTAACCACGTGCCCCTCCTAATATTTCCATAGAACAGTTATTGTTGCCTATATTAAGAGCCATTACTGTTGCTAAGTTTAGCTCACACATTTGTAATGCACATTATGTACTTAATTACTTGAGAGGGAAAATGTGAAGGAAGTGTTACTTTTACCAGAGTCTTGGTTATCAAAATGCAGTGTCTTTGTGCTGAAGGTTGTACTCCATGGGTCATTCACAATGAAATATGGTATTACTTAGAATTGCAGCTAAAATGAGAACCAGAAAGCAAAATTTTACTCACTTCTGGATTAAGTAAATACTACTTTACCCTGTTGTTTCCATTTCTGTCTACAATGCAAATGACTCTTCCATACATCTGCATGGTGGGAGAGGTTGGTTGGTTGTGGTAGCCATATAGGTTAATGAATATCTAAACATTATTTAAATTATTGACCAGGGTTGCACCCCTTTCTGACTCTTCAACTTATTTTAGATTTTGCCAGTACAGTCTGAAACTCATCAGGGTTTTTCATAGCTCTGAGTAACTTGGGGTTTAAGGTAGTTTGGCCTTCAGAGGATTCATCTGGTGACTGCTCGCAATGAAAATTTCTACCAACAGATCTTCAGTATTACCTTTGTGTCCAAGGACACAGTGTTTCTGCTGAACTCAGGATCTCTGTTCTGGAGCCAAATATTTTGACCTAAAATGGGATTGATGGGAAAGAGGGAAGTAGAGGAATTAAATTTTTTTCCCCTTAGTTTACTGTCCCTAAGCATGAAAATCCTATTTAGCCTTGTATAGGAGCCTGTATTATATATCTCTTACAAGTAATTATGGGCTTATCTGCCTGAAATTTACAGCACTTCTCTTTAGACTGCATGGATTAATAGCCAGGGTGGGTTCTGTCCTGTAGAATCAAGGGCTGAGTTTTCCCACTTGGCATCTGGGGTGTTGTTCTGTCCTCTGGCAGAAAAATGTCTGTACCATAGAATATGTGCATGTTCTGGTGACTCTTGGCATGACTGGTTTTACTCCTTATCCTCATCGAGTTTTAATTTTCTCTTATCCTTTCTCTTTTCTATAGCCCTTTTAGGGTCTCCAGCTGGTGGAATCCAGAATTCCATTGGTTCTGTTGGCACGGGCCAGCAGAACACTCCATCGCTAAGTAATCCCAATCCAATTGACCCCAGCTCCATGCAACGAGCCTACGCTGCCCTTGGGCTGCCATATGGCAACCAGCCCCAAACACAGCTGCAGCCCCAGGTCCAAGGCCAGCAGCCAGCACAGCCTCAGGCTCACCAGCAAATGAGGACCATTAATGCACTGGGTAGGTGCAGAAAAGACCAAGAAAACACAATGTTAAAATAACTGATGTTGAATTTTTAGTATAGTCTGGTATTTTGTTTGGTCAGAGTAGTGACTGTCTGTTCATGTTGTTTAGTGAGTTAAAAATACACTATTTATATACACTGCCGTTCATTTACATTTGAATATTAAAAAGTTTTTAATATAGTGCTTTTGCCAAATAGCAGGAGTTTCAGTTTCTTTTAAAACATAGCCCATAGCTCATTCTCTGCGGTGATGAGACAGAATTGCTGAAGGATTTTGGCTTAACAATTGTTACCTGTTCTAACAGACAATTCTATCTCAAATACTATCTTTTTTTTTTGCATCTTAATTGCTAGTATTACCTTCTTTATAGCTTATTGATCTAATCTTAAGAGTTTATGAATTTAAAATTTTAATAGACTCGTTTTTGTAAGTAACTTAAATAGCCATGTATGTGCAGTACAGCAGGTATTATTATAAAAATACTTAAGCTGATAAATTGCTACTTTTGTTAGCCAGGTGGGTCAGTAAAGTGTAGTTTTGTCATATTATTGTCAAAATTGTGACCTGTGTACCAATGATGTTTAATTTTGTCCCAAAGGAGCCAACCAGATGAACCTTCCCGCAGGAGGAATAACAACAGACCAGCAACCGGGTCTAATTTCTGAAACT
This sequence comes from Aphelocoma coerulescens, assembly GCF_041296385.1. NCBI lineage: Eukaryota > Metazoa > Chordata > Aves > Passeriformes > Corvidae > Aphelocoma > Aphelocoma coerulescens. The sequence goes on from NC_091028.1 coordinate 3,028,928, forward strand.
GCTCTTCCAACATCCCTTGGGACAAATAAGTAATGCACACATTTTCATTCTTGCTCAATTAAACATTTATTTACATGCTTATGAATGTAAATAAAGAGCATGCTTTAAAAACTGATTGTATTGGCATGGAGATGGTCAGTCACGTGTACAGCTCTGCTCTTCTTTCCTGTTTCAGTTCCAGAGCTGCTGCTTTGTGCCTCCTGAGAGCCCCACAGTATTTGATAGTTTTAAATGAAGTCCCAAAGGAAGAATAATTTGTATTTTTAAGTTCATAGTTGTGATTCTTTACCATTCACACTGTGAATGTGCCTTGTAAACTCCTGAGCTTTGCTGCTTCAGGGGTTGGTTGCAGTTTGTTGATGCCAAAATTTCACTTATGAGAATATTTGATGCAATAGCTAAAAGTGGTGAAAGCAGCAACTCAAAGATTACTTCAGGCACCAAATCTACGACAAAACTCTGCATTCTGGTACTCTAACAGTCCTTTTTCTTTTTACTTTAGCCCACTAATGAATGATGGCACAAACTCTGGCAATGTTGGAAACCTCAGCTCAATGCCAACGGCTGCACCTCCTTCGAGTACCGGGGTAAGGAAAGCATGGCATGAACATGTCACTCAGGACCTGCGCAATCATTTAGTGCATAAACTGTAAGTATTCACCAAGGCTGCCTTTTTCCTCAATGTTTTTAAATAATTTCAATGCAGTAGTTCTTCTATTAAGCTGAAAAGAAAGTTACCAGTAGTGGTTCTCAGGTGCTGGGCCACTCTGGATGAGTTACCTTTAACCCTCCTCTTCAGTTCGTTCTTCATGCTCATTGAGGAGTGGAATTAGTTTCTATTGCTAGTAAATTTGCTCTGCTGTGGTGAACAGTTATTTAGACTCCAAACTGTTAAACCTCACTTTATTTTCATCATTGGATTTGCTTTAATCTTGTGTGAAATAGTAAAATTTTTTTTTTTTCAACCATTTTGATATACTTTTACATACCTGGTGTGTAAGGGAACATCCAGGGTGATTATCATAAAGCTGTATTGATTTTTGGGTTTCTCTGAGGATTTTTTTCTATTATTGTTTCTCCATCCTTGCAGTGTCCAAGCCATCTTCCCCACTCCTGATCCAGCAGCACTGAAGGATCGCCGCATGGAGAACTTGGTGGCTTATGCCAGGAAAGTGGAAGGAGACATGTATGAATCTGCTAATAGTAGGGTATGTTGCTTCACTCCAACATGTTAAAGAACACTAGCATCACAGATCTTAGAAGTAAAGAAAACCACAGAGAATCATTTCACTGCCCTCTTCATGAGGAAAGTCGTGTTTTCAGTCTGTGACAGTGTTTGTGTAGTCCCAAGCCATGTGATTCATGTCACTCCAAGCTAATTCACCCCCCTCACCTCTAGACACCATCACATCCATCCCTGCTTGCATCCTCCTGAAAGTGTGATTGACATGCAGGAAGCTTGGAGAACAGCTTGCAGTTCTTGATGTTTCCCTTACTGACTTCCTCCCTTTTTGGAATGCTGTATAAGCAGCAGTTATAAAATTTTCTTAGGGCCTCTTTACCACTGGAGGTTTTCTCTAGGACCCAGTGCTGTTCTACTGCCTACCTTCCACCTGTACTGATAGAATTAGTTCTCCTCTACTCTGCAGCACCAGGAATGGTTGGGCTAAGACATAAGAAGCCAGTTTGCCTGCTTTGTGGGTGGGAAAAAAAACAGAATTCCTCTTGTAGTTCATGATTTTTGCTCTGTCTGCACAGAGATGTCAGTTCAAATCTCTCTTATTTGGAGGGAGCAAACCCCTGTTGATTGACAGGCTGAGGATATGACATGGTGGTAATTCTATCCTAAAGGAACCACTCCCCGATATTTTTCATTGGGAAAAGACAACATTATTCATGCCAGTAGTAACAGCCAGTGAGATCCTACCCGATGAGAAACTTGAGATCCTTTCTTAAGCAAGGGAGGAGTCTCTAAAGAGAGTAGTTAGTGGCATTTCAGGTGATAATCAGATGATCCAGTCAGACACTTCTGCCCCTCTCAGCCCATCTCCCAGAAGAGCTTGGGGTGGAAATGGAGCTTTTATTTCCTAGAGGTAAATAGGCAATGGCCATTCTTAATAGTGCTGCTGCTGTGTCAGTGTTGGTCAGTGACCACGTTGTATCCTCCTTGGAGCTACCAAGAGGTTATTTACAAGGAAGACTTGGGTGTGCTCACACTTGGTTACCCTGGCAGCTTTAGTGACCAGTTTTAAATAGAAGGCAGATTTCCTGGTCACACCTGGGTGTCTAAATACCTTCTCAGTAAGGAATAGTATAGTAAAACTCCTGACTGTAAAATTAAATGCCTTCTGACAGACAAACACCCAGAAGTATCTTCTCCTCACCCCTCAAAACAGCTGTCAGAGCCTCATGGCCAGAAGCTTCTGTTATTGGAATTCATCTAATGTGTTTGGCTCCAAGCAGCAAACTTGGAAGAAGGGAGTAGTAATTCAGAATGTGTTAACAATGCCATGAGGAATTACATCCTTCTTTTTGAGGAGCTTCCGTTCTACTTTGACACTGAAAAACATATCAGTAAGAGGCACTGTAAGGAGCTTAATGCTGTTCTAGCAGTGTGTGCTCCTTGTGAACACAGCCTTTTCAGGAATCTCTGCAGTGGGAAAGCAGCACAATATCAAATTTACAAATAGCAAGTTACAACTGAAGTGGCTTGAGCAGCAGAAGGGGAGGGGCTGTAAAGCTTTTAAACTGGACAGCAGAAAGTGTCTGCACTGATTTTTGAGAAACTCTGAGAAGTGACCTAGAAAACAAAGCTTTATATTGCATGACTGGACTTCCTTAACAAGGCTGCTGAGGAACACCTATCTCATATTAAGTTTTCTGAAATTATTTCAATCCTGCTGTAATAACAAATTCTGGTTTTGATGAAAATTGAATAAAAACAAAATGATTGTGGGCAAGCATCACTCAACCTGTGCTCTGTGTAACCTTGGGTTCTAAGAGCATGGTGACCCCACAAAAGAAACGTAGACTTGAGGGTTTGTGGGAGTTTTTTTGCCTTTAACAGGGGCATAATCTCATGCACTTGGCAGATGTGTGTCCAGCAATTCCTGACAAGCAAAATTGTCTACGTGGTGTGCACTGTGACTGTCTTATTGGATCTGTTGTCAGTGTGGGTTGAGTAAAATGGATTTTTCATCTTGTACAGATGTAGTGTTTACTTGTCTGTGCCTGTGGACTATTTTTCACTGAATTTTCTCCATTCCTTTGAGGTTTTGTCTGGTTTTGTTTATCCTTTGCCATGATTGTTGATAGACTCTTTAAGAAAAGAGAAGTTCCTTTTTTTATGTAAAAATTGATCTGTCCTTAACGTCTGTCTCCTGAAAGTTTATTCAGTGTAACAGTGAGCTGGGAATATCTTTTTCTTTTGTGTGTGGATTAGTGGAAATGTTTATTATGAAAATAACATTCAAAAATCATTAACACTTAGAAACTAAAGCACAGCTTCTTGGGTTTTGCTGAAGCAACAGAGAACCTCCAGCCTTCTCCTTTGTCTGCTAATTTACTCAGAGTGGGTATGAAGGGTAGCCATAAAGCAAGTGTGATTTCTGGAAGCTTTTTTTCCCCTTTTTCTGCATTACAGCAGTCTTAAGGCTGTCTTAATTTACCAGGATTCTGAAAATAAATATTTCTTTTTCAATTAGGCAGGTGTATACATTAAAAAACAAAACAAAAACCCCAACCTAAAACCAGATGATGCTATTCAAGTAGACTGAATGAGTTTTGCTGCTGCTGATTACTCTTTTTCCCCCCCTTTTAGGATGAATACTATCATTTATTAGCAGAGAAAATCTATAAGATACAAAAGGAGCTCGAAGAGAAGCGGAGGTCTCGTCTCCATAAACAAGGGATGTTGGGGAACCAACCAGCCTTACAGACCCCCGGGCCCCAGCCCCCAGGGATTCCCCAGGTGGCTGCTGCCATGGGCCAGGCACAGCCCGTCAGGCCACCCAGTAAGTGCTGCTGGAGCTGCCTCTGCTTCTCAGGAAGCTTTGGACTCAAGCTAATCCTGAGGTTGTGTTTAAAATTGGTTTTGCTGACCATTCTTGTGTTGTGTTGCAGATGGGCCTATGTCCATGCCAACCGTGCCTATCAGTCGTATGCAGGTTTCTCAAGGTATCTCTTTTCCTCTCTAAATGCAATTTGTGGGTTCAAAATAATTGTTGGGGGGAAAAGCTGATCTTATGTTGGGGTTTTTTGGTGTTGGGATGGAGGAACTACTGGGTCTGCCCTTTTTCACCATCATTCTTTGTCATTGCTCTGTGTGTCAGTGCAGTGTTAACAATAAGTATCCAGCACTTTGCTGGGGATTGGGAATTAATTCAGTGCTTCCAAAGAGAGGACAGCTCAAGCAAGAATGCTGTGGATATTCTCTTTTAAAACACTGTAAAGGGGGAAGGATGTTGGCATGTTTTCATCAGTTAATTAGCCAAAAATACACCTGTAGCTGGAAACACAGCACATTAGTCCTAAAATCTGTGTAACTAATGATACCCTTTCTTGGTTTCTGATGGAAAGTGCATCTAAAAAAGCCTTGGAGCTTGTTCACAGCACTTGTCATTACTCACTGAGGCTGCTGTGAGCTCATGGGTGGTTTTTTTCCAAAAAATATAAACCCATGACTTTTAGGTGCTTCAACTTCCTTCAAAAAAGTGTCCTCAGCTATTTTATTTCTTGCTTCAGAGTTAGTATGAAGTCAAAACTTGTGTTGAAATGTCCTTGGGAAGTTAAATCCTTGTAAAATTCATTTGAATAGGAGAACAAGTTGATAGCAAGTATAGTTCCATAATTACAGCTTTAGACAAGTTTTTTGGAGGGATTAAATGTTTTGTATAAAAAGCACAGCCCCCTGTTTCCAGCTTTTGTCCTGATTTGAGGCTTGGAGTTGCCTTCGTACCTACAATATGTATTTTTATCATATTTACTTCAACCATTTCAGTGAGCCCTGAATAAGACATTGCTGTTTCAAAGCAAATGCCTGATTTTAAGAAACCATCCTAAGGTATTATTTATAAATAGCATCCTGTCTCTGCAGATCATCCAACATCCTCTGCAGATCACCTACTCTTCATCTTTTGCATTTAATGTTTTTTTTTTAGACACCAAAAATTGTATTTCACCCTGACTGGTATTGTTCTAAATACTTCTTGTATCCTGATTTGTCTGTTAAGTCAAGTAACTAAAAGATAAAGCGTAGGGCGGTCGAATTTCAGTCATAATAACTGTTAATTTTATAGTAGAATATAGATCCATAAATTCTGCTGACTTGTTCCTAATGAGTTGTTTTGGGGGTGCATTTGCAGGAATGAATCAGTTTAACCCCATGTCCATAGGGAATGTACAGATGCCCCAAGCACCGCTGGGACCGCGGGCGGCGTCTCCGATGAACCACCCGGTGCAGATGAACAACATGGGCGCCGTGCCCGCGGTTCGTACCCCCCTCAGCACCCTGCTCAGCACAGCCTCAGCCCACCCCACACCTCATCTCCTCTGAAAAGGCCAAGTCACAGAGCACTGCTGCAAACTGTGGGATAATTTCATGGAAACGCAGCGAGTCTGACAGGCTTTTAGCGAGGAGTTTGTTTTCAATATTTACGTGTTCTAAAAACACCAGGCAGACCTTTAGAGGGGCACGTGCCACAGGTGCAGTAATCCCAAGCAGTCTGTGGAAGAGCAATCTATTGTCTTTGCAGTACATAAACCTTCTTTGTTCCTACATGAAAACATGTTTTTATTCTTTAGAAAAACAGAAATATTTTTAGTTTCCCTGGATTCTCTCTGTCACCCCAGAGAACAAAACAGAGTTAACACTCTGAATATTACCTGTTTAAAAATAACTGCCTCCTGAATGCTGTGGAACAAATGCTGAACTTATAGGCATATGCCCCCTTCCAGTTAGTGTAATTAAGCCAGTTTTCCTTTTATTTTTTTGTCCTATCTTTTGGTTGATTTCAGTGAGGGTATTTTCCTTTGTCCTGCTCTGTAATACTAAATGGTAATTAGTTAATCTGGGTGTTAATTTTCAGATGGCAATGTCTCCTTCCCGAATGCCTCAGCCACAGAACATGATGGGAGCTCATTCCAACAACATGATGGGTCAGGCTCCTACCCAGAACCAATTCCTGCCCCAAAACCAGTTCCCAGCATCCACCGGAGCTATGAATGTGAACAGTGTGGGCATGGGTCAGTCAACAGCCCAGGCCGGGGTGGCACAGGTGAGATGGGTTCTCTAAGATTTATTTGCTCTTACTTATTTTGCTCTGATTTGTTTACCTTACTTATATTTGTTTATTTGTATTTCTATACCCATTGTTTGATGTAGTCACCCCAACTTTGGGGGATGCTGGGTTACATCTGCCTTCTTCAGAAGCTCTTACATAACTTATCGACATCTGTTAATGGGGGCGCAACGCCCTGCAATTCCTGATTTAAATTCCTTAAAAATGCATGCTGATGAGATTTTTAGGGGAAATATCAGGAGTCAGTTTATGGGATGCCTATGAGCATATGTTTTTGTCTCTGTGTAGCTAACTTTAAATCTAGGATTATACTGAAGTGGTTGGGGAAGAGTTCTAAAGTTTGTTTTAACTTCTCTGCTTCTGGAGAGAAAATTGTTGGGTTTTTCCTGTAACATTTTTCTGGTGCAGTAGTGGTCTGTGAAGTAGCAGCTGTGCTTATGATGCCAAAGTATCTGCTTTTCTGGAGGGAAAGGGTTGTCCTTTAACTCAGAGCCCAAGTAGTTTAGGCTAGTTAAAACCTCCAGAGTTCTGAGAGATTACATAGATCAGGTTATGAAGGGCTCTGTCGAGTCAAGTTTGGAATATGTTCAGGATGGAGTATCTGCAGTTTCATGGGCCCTGGCTCCGTTGTTTGACTGCCTTTGTGGTGAACACTTTTTTCCCAATGCACTTAGTTCCATAAAACTGCCTCTGTGCAGGCAATACAGAAGTGTGTTTTAAATTTGAAACCTCATCTGCAGGAAATTAACTGATTTGTATTTCTAAGAGTAACAGTTACATTTGAAGATGGAGTATTCTTTTTTATCACCAGTTATCTGATGCAATCTTCAGTAAAATGTATCACTTCAAGGTTTAAGTACATCTAGAGTACTTTATTGTTGCTGCTCTGAAAAACAAATACCCCGTTTTCTGAATCATATTGAGCAGTTTAATTAGAATTTAAAAGAAAACAAAAAGACTCTTCTTAAGTCTTGCTCTGTGCAACAGCAGTATTAAGTGTGTTGACCTGCCCTCTGAAGCAGAGCTGCCTCAGAGTCCTGGCCTAAAAATGGGTATTTGCTCAAAACCATTTTGTGTCAAAGCCTGACCTTTGCCCAGCTAATGGCACAATTTAGAGGTTGCCTGTGGGTTTCTGTGTTACTGGGATTGTGAAGATTCCCTCTCTATGCCAGTGGAATTAATGCAGGACGTGCATGATGTCCTGTGTCTAGGAGAAAGGTCCTTGAGAGCTGATGGCAGCGATGACAGAAATCAGAGCAGTCACTTGCAGTAGCAGCATTTGTGGCTGATCTGCTTACACTGACAGTATCCTGTCAGAGAAGGCTTCAGGGCTGTGATTGAAAGGATCAGTGTGAATCCAGGGTCTGTAAGACTGTCTCTCTTCCTAGCAGGGGCAGGTTCCCAGTGCTGCTCTTCCCAACTCCATGAACATGCTGGGACCGCAGAGCGGGCAGCTGCCGTGTCCCCCGGTGACCCAGCCACCCCTGCACCAGGCCACACCTCCCGTGTCCACTGCTGCCGGGATGCCACCGATCCAGCACCAAACCCCCCCGGGAATGACTCCTCCCCAGCCAGCAGCGCCCACCCAGCCATCGACACCGGTCTCGTCCTCGGGACAAACTCCGACCCCGACTCCGGGTTCTGTTCCCACGGCCACGCAGACCCAGAGCACCCCCACGGGGCAGACTGCGGCCCAGGCCCAGGTGACACCGCAGCCACAGACCCCTGCCCAGCCCCAGTCTGTGCCAACCCCACAGCCAGCCCAGCAGCAGCCAACATCTGTGCAGGCACAGCCACCCGGCACTCCAGTAAGTACCAGCCAGTCCCCTCTGCCTTGTGTCGTGACATCCCACGAGTGTACCTGTGTGTAGCATCATGTCCTGAATGTGTAGAGCCCATAGCTGTCCGTAGCAGCTTCTGCTTTAGACCAGAGGGTTGGTTAGAGATGTGTAAAATGTGTGTGTTCAGATGTTCTCAGCATTGTGTGAAGGAGGGGGGGTTGAATGGCTGAACTGCTCAAAGTAAAATTGGCAGCAGTGTGCAGAAAGATGAGGTGTAACAGGCCTAATACTCTGTGTGGCCATAATCAGAATCTTTTCTGATCCTGAGATTTGCATTTTTTTTTTCCTTTTAAGATACAGCCAGGGAAAATGCACATTTCAAGGAATGTACAGTATTTTACTGGGCAGGTGTTTTCTCTGTAGAAGAAGCCTCTTTGGGGCAGAATTCTTCCTTGGCTTCTCCTCTGTAAAGCAGAGTTATTAAATGTGTAATATCAAAACTTGGCTACAGTGACCTGTATCCATGTTCTGCACTGTTGTAGAATATCATCTCATGTCTCTTTTGTGCTGTTCATTTTTAGTAAAGGAAAATATTTCTATATATGCAGTGTCTTTCTTTTGTACTGTTTTTACAACAGCTATCCCAGGCAGCAGCTAGTATTGATAACAGGGTCCCCACCCCTGCCTCAGTTGCTAGTGCTGATACGAATTCCCAGCAACTAGGACCAGATGCACCAATGCTAGAAAGCAAATCAGAAGTTAAAACTGAAGAAACTGAGCCAGAGACTAGTGAGACACAAGTGGAAGCTAAGACTGAGGTAAATGAGATTCTCTACAGCTTAACTGAAAGCAGTGATAGATATAAAAGCACTTAATGATGTGTCTGACTCGGTGAGCTAAGGGGCGAGAGGAGGGTCGTTACTGCAAAGTAACTCCTGAGGAAAGCCATGGATGGAAAGTGCTTCAACAGTCTCAAACTAATATTTTGGTGGCTGAAGTTTGGGTTGTAGATGTAACAGTACCGTCATTGCGTCCTTTCTTAAGGTGGAGGAGGATTTACAAGGATCTTCACAAACAAAGGAGGAAACAGATGGAACAGAACTGAAACAGGAGCCAATGGAAATTGAAGAAAAGAAGCCTGAAATGAAAGTAGAGGCTAAAGAGGAAGAGGAGAGCGGCACTAATGGAACCACTTCACAATCCACATCACCATCTCAGCCCCGCAAGAAAAGTATGTGTGTGAAAACTGAGTTCCCTTGTGTGCTTTGCCTTCACTAACATTTGTTTTCCATGGTCTCAGCTCCTGCTGGGAGGTGTGTTTTGCACTTGTGTTTCCAGCACGTGGAGCTCTGGGAGACCAATACGCTGTCACTTAATTTTGAAAGTAGGATTCCTTTAATGTTACATGAATCAGGTGAGAAAGGCAAGTCACTGTGCCCTTGATCTCAGCAGTGCCTGCCCAGAAGGACTGAGGCAGTAAGGCAGTGATTGCCCGAGGAATTAAATGCATAAATCCCTCCCTGTACATCTTGGTGCTCTTTCAGGAGAGCTCAGGGTAGATAAGAGTGCTTTCAGTAACCAAGGATATCCATTGCTTTTCTTTTCCTGTTAAAGAGGCTGCACACACCACCTTTATCCTGAGTTTTGTCAGTCACTTTTCTGAGAATCAGGCACTTGAACTCTCCTGAACCTGTGTTCCTCCTAGGCTGGACTGCTGCAAGAGGCTTAACATTTATTTTAGAGTCCTGGGTTTTCAGGACTTGAAAGTTTTCAGTGTAGTGTTCATTTGCTCAGCAGTCTCTTAAATTTGCTACAGTATCAGCACAGATTGAGGTGTGACTGCATCTGTACTCAAAGAAGCTTCACGGTATTGCAGGTTATATAAATGATTGGGTGCCTTGTGTTAGTAAGAAATAAATAAGTTCATTAAAACAGAAATAAATTTCTTCACTTGCAGTGCAGGCTTTGTGGCAGGCTGCAAGATAAGTTTTTGGACTCAAAAACCTTAGCAGTTTGGAGACCTCTGTCTTTTGGCATCTGCTTTATTGAGCTGATGTTTTCTGTGATTAGTTTTTAGTTTTTGACCAAAGGTAAGCTTTCAACGTGCTGCAAATGTCTAAAAAATCTACATCTCCTTGATGTGCTTTGGGTTGCATTTGGTTACTAACCATAATCTTTTTGTAATAAATCACTATAAAACACATTTCCCTGTAGATTGATGTTTTCAGCTGGCAGCAGAGCGGGGCACCCAAAAGAGAGTGCGCTGCAGAACCAACAGGCAGAGCCTTTTCCAACCCAAATGTAACACAGGGAGTGGAAAGCTTATTAGCATTTCTGAGCCAGTGATATTCCCAGTGGAAGGAATCACTGCTGCCTGTTAGGAATGTGCTTGCACAGGGAAGGTTCTTGCACAGAGTCAGTTCAGGCTGGGTCACTGCGTATTCCAATTCCTCCTTCAGTGACACAATTTTATCTTGGACGTTTTGTCACCCAGTAACTGTGGAGTTCAAAGCACATGCAGCGTGGGCAGATACAACCACAGACACAAGTTTAAATGGTGACATTTTCTCACCAAGGAGTTTGTTCAATGTTAATTGAGCATTGGTCTTAAAATGCTGAATAAACCAAGAGGTATTGGAGAGTAATTACTGCCACATGTGCTGAAGGGATAGGTGATATTTTAAAACTACTGAAGAGACTTATCAGGAGTTTTGCATGGGTTGTATAAGTATTGGGAATTCTTCCTTCTTCCCATGCAGGCAGATTCCTGAGGGGCATCCCACAGTAAGCTGGGACATAGCAGGCACTGAGGGGAAGTGCCATGGACTGTGTGCTATAATGCAGCAAGTCTGACCCTTATTTTGCCTTTTTTTTGCAAATCCAATGTGAGCAAGAAAGGGAGGTGCTGGTTCCTTGCCTCTTCCCTTGCAGTCTCAAAAACCCCACTATAATACTCATTTGGGCAGCTCCTCTCTCCTTGTAGCTGGCAGCTTTAGTTTGACCTTGAAGATGAGTTTTACAGGTTTCTTCACTTCTTTGTAAGATATAATGGAAGACTTGCAAGAGCTTGGGTTTGAGGTGTATTCGTGTGTATTGTCCTTGGAATTTTGAAAATGTCTTATCTTCCTTTATGAATTTTCTCCTTAGTAATCATAAGCAGACTTGCCTCTGTTTGAAAAAAGAAAAAAAAACTAAAAAGGTAGCATTGTACTCTTCTTTGGTAGATTATACGTCATCATGAGTCAGGCAAAGATCCCATTTTCTTTTTACCGCCCACACATCCAAGACAAAATGGGATAACTGGATGCCAGCTCCTTACAAAGGTCTTCGAGCTACTGGAGGAGAAGTGAGAGCATTTAATTTTGGAAAAAGGAGAGAGGGAAAAACAAAACTTCCTTGTAAAATCCTTGTACAGGGAGATGCTATGATCAAATGTGCTGTTATTAGTCATAGTCCTTAGAGGCAGAGCAGCTGAAGATGAAGGCAACTTTTCTTTATGTTTTTAGTTGAAGTAATAAATTGAAATAACAGCTGGATTTTCATTTTGATTCTTTTTCAAACTTCAAAATGAAAGTAGGTTATAAACTTTATCAGTAAAGATAATTAGGCTTTAAGGAACTTGGCAAAAGTCACACTGAATCTCTGTAGTTTGAGTTTAAAATAGGATTGAATTTATTTTGAAAGATACTGTAGCTTAGTCGTATATTATTATAGGAGAAAATTCTAAAAGCAATGTCAAGCAGGTAGCCAGAATAGATTATTAAAAGGTACTTTTTGACCTTTACATTTCAATAAATTAAATAATTCAGATTATCACATATGAACTATCTGAATCAGAGCAGTAGAGAATACTGTTCCTCATTAATGGAATTTAATATTTATTTCTGTTCTTGAGAATTCCATAATATAATGTATAAGGTTGTTTATAAAACTTTGGGAGTCCATAGTAGGGAAAAGTGCCTGCATTTATGGTATTGATAAACATGGAAGAGGATTGCCATTTTGTTGGGACTGAGATTGTGGCAACAGCTGAAATGATCATACAGCCAATGGAGTAGTGTCAGTTTAATTTCTTGTCTTGCCTTTTTTTGTGTGTGTACTCTTTAAAATCATAGATTTTTAACTAGATGTCCCAAAAAGCAATTTGTATCATAGCAAAATAACATTTGAGTGATAAAAGCTATGATCAGCCTCAAAGGGGTCGCTGAGCCCTGTTGATTCAAGTGCTTTTAGCAGAATTAATTGCTCCAGTTTATTAGTATCATTCTCATTTCATCCAGGTAGATAAATATTAGATGCCATCCTGCTTTCCTTAGTTGTCTTTTTTTCTCATTGATAGGCATTCTTCCCTATTTAAAGACACTGTTCCTAAGGAAATAAATGTAATTGCACTGCTGAGATGTTCAAAGAACTCTCCACATTATCATTATTTTTCAGAAAATGTATTGCCTTTTTTTGTCCTTGTCATCCACTCCTGAAAGAATCATGGCTGTTGCCATGCCACTGTTGCCAAGTGGTGGCATAGAAATCTGGAAGTATTAACACTTTCAAAATCAATTAACGATCCATCAGACCAGGACTGTTTGTACACTGTGGCCAGGAAAATTCCTGTGCCAGCTCTCAGGACATCTGGTCACTCTCTGTAGAGCTGGCTCTTCATCCCTGTCCACTGCAGTTGGTTTTGCTGGAAGAATCTTGGCTTGGAAATAGCAAACAAGGTTAGAAGGGAGGGAGGGAAAGTTATGCTCAGTCTCTCCTTTGAGGAGAAAAGGTTCATTCATGTTGAAACAATTGATTTAATGTGATTCTGTGTAAGTTTTGAGGGGGTTTTCAACGCTCTAGAATATGTATCATTATGGGCTAGAGTTGTTCCCATCTCCCTGTTTTGGGAATATCACCTGCTGTGATCTGAGTAAATACAAGGCTGTGTTTGCCTCTTGTAAGTGAGGTTTTGCTTCTGATCAGGAAATCCTTTTGCAGAGTTTTACGCCAGCATAGTTCTTTGGGGGTTTTTTAGGGCAGTCAAGAGATTAGAAAATGTGGAGGGCAATTTTCTAACCTTTCTGACTTCCATTAACAGTTTTCAAGCCCGAGGAGCTGCGCCAGGCTCTCATGCCCACCCTGGAAGCATTGTACCGGCAGGACCCAGAGTCCCTTCCTTTCAGACAGCCTGTGGATCCTCAGCTTTTAGGGATTCCGGTGAGTTGGCATTAAAAAAAACCCTATAAAATACTCTCCTGTTTTATCTTTGCTCACGTAAACATTCAGCCTTTTTTTATTTTGCAACCTCTTGCAAACCTGTTAAAAACGCAGGGTTTTGTGTGTCTTTGCAGGATTATTTTGACATTGTGAAGAACCCCATGGATCTGTCGACCATCAAACGCAAGCTGGACACGGGGCAGTACCAGGAGCCCTGGCAGTACGTGGATGATGTGTGGCTGATGTTCAACAACGCTTGGCTCTACAACCGCAAGACTTCCCGGGTCTATAAGTTTTGCACTAAACTGGCAGAGGTGTTTGAGCAAGAGATTGATCCTGTCATGCAATCCCTGGGCTACTGCTGCGGCCGCAAGGTGGGCATCCCAGTATCCCAGGGGGGTCTTCTTCCCAGCAGCAGTCATTAGACAAAGCTTCAGCTTTGTGTGTGGTGTTGGTTTTCTTTTAAATAGAAATACTGAATGGAAGGGCTGCTAAAAGTTTGGCTTTATTAGAAATATGTTCAGAGCTAAAAAGGTCGATAGGGTTTCTGCTCTTCTGTTATTATTGTTGTATTTTTTCTCCCTCAGAGGACACCTTCTTTAGTCATGAGAAATTTTAAAATACTTCCCTGGTTTCCCATGTCCATAAAGCAGAGGTCAAAAGGATCAGCTGCTTTTAGAGTTAGTGATTGTCACCAGATTGAGAGGGCTGTGCTGGTACATTCACAATAGCTGGGAAAGTGTGATGACCATGACAGTGTCCTCTGATACCCACAAGCATCAGGCTTGCTTAATAGATCCCTGATGAGCAAAAGCTCCTGTTGTAAAGCTGCTTTTCTCCCTTGTTTTGCAGTATGAGTTCTCTCCCCAGACCTTGTGCTGCTATGGCAAGCAGCTGTGTACTATTCCCCGGGACGCTGCCTACTACAGTTACCAGAACAGGTAAGTCCTTGAATCCAAGTTTTTTCCCTTATTCAGGAAGTGAGATCTCTTTTGAGTTCTCTGCACATACAGAGGATGGGGAGGATTTTTAACTTTTGCTTTCCTTTGTCAGCTAAGTCAGGGAAAGGTTCTTTTTTTGTCTTTCCATGCTGTCCTTTTGCAGGTGACTGTTTGTTTTTCTGTTCTGCAGTGTGAGGCACACTGTTCCTTAGTGCTTGCTCTTAGCCAGGCTGCCCCATGCAATGCTTCAGTGCAGGTCAAGTTGTCCATGTTTTCCATGAAAGGAGGAGCAGGGCTTGCTGGAGGGAGAAGGGCAGAACTGCAAAAAGGCACTGGGAAATCCTGCTACCTTCTTCTGGGAAAATTGTGAAAATATGCAGGTTTGTTTTCAAGTCAGTGCCAGAATTTGCCAAGTAAAGGGTACAGTGATTGATTACAAGACTTATGTTTCCCCTTTCTAGTCAGTGCTTAATTCTATTTAAATTAGCTTGGAAATAGCATTAAAAAGTACCCAGAGACTCCATGAGAAGCTGTGAAAATTAAAATTTCTCTTATTTTTAAATTAATATTAGGAGTTGGTATTTCTATTATTATTCAACAATTGTTAAATTAATTTTCCATTTAACACTTAAATCACCAGTGTTATAATCACAAAGCAAACTCAAAACTTGGCTTTAATTTTGATTTCTTAGATGGTGTGTGTCTTCCCCCCTGAATAAAATGCACAATACAAATGGGCTGAGACAAAAGCTTTGTTTTAAACAGGGAAAAGGAAGTTATGAATTGCTTTCCAGAGGCTTGGCAGCCTCTAAGCCTTGCCAGCTGTGAAGTCACAGAATCAATTCAGATATCTAACACTTGTATTTCGTCTTTTTGGGCCATTCCTGCTCTCCAAACATGCTCTTGAGAGGCTTTCAGCCTGTTGAGCCCCACGCTGGAGCAGCACCATGTGGGGGAGAGGAAAATGTGTCATCCCACCTTGTGTGGGGGGTCTTGGGTGCCCTTTGAGAGGCAGAAAGTATTGACAGGCAGGAATAAATTCATGAGCTCTCATAAAAGGTTTTATACAGCCACTGTGGACTCTGAAAAGTCAGGCTGAAGAGAAAGCAATTAAAATGTATTTAAAGACACAGTTCAGTACTGGCATTGGGGAAAAATAACCCTTAAATACCATCACTGTTGGTAAAATTTAAAATACTTTTCACATTCCACATCCATGTTATGCATTCTGTATTTGGAAAGAATAGTAACTTCAAATTTAATTGAAGAAGGGCTCATTTTTCTTTCAAAACTGCCTTCTCAATTTAGGTTTGTCTTAAATCATTTGGATTATTTCATGGAAGGCAATGCTGGTCACTAGCAAGAAGTCCAGGGTGGGTGGAGCAGAGGGTTCTTCTGCACTGGGTGCTGTAATATTCCAGTTTCCTGCCCATTATAAATGTGAAAGTCCATTTAAGTCATAGATTTCTGCTCATCCAGTTGCCTTGAGAAGGGAGTAGGGGTTTGTGGTTTGGGGCGGGGTTGAGGTTTTCTGTTTCAGGCCCACTAAACGAAGTGTTGAATGGGGCTTTGGATTGGGGCTTTTAAAACGGTATTTCTAAAGATTAATCACTGTATTGTTAAGTGATAGTCCATTTTGCATAGAAAGCCCCTGTTCATCAGCTCTAAACCACTCAAATTTCCTGTGACACTGATCTTCAAATCTTAGATGTTCTTAAACAAGTACTAAATAAGTGAAAAACAAATTCCATGCTTCCAGCAGATCTTTAATTGGTCAAAAGTTCTTGATTTTTCTGTGTACAGAACAGGCAAAATCGAATGCACCTAAAGTCCAGTGTGTCACATGACTAAATTACAACTAAGACTATTTAGGCACCACTGAATAAATGAACTCAGGCACTACAGTTCAATGATTAAGTTAATCATTTGGTATAGAGCTGTTTAGATTCCATAATAAGGCAGAAATGCAGGTTAAAGTGTTCAGAAAATGTGCTTCGTGTGTGAATATGCAGTTGAGAAAACTGAGTGGTGTTTCATGTCAGCACTGCCATCCAGTTATTAATTTAGAATTGCCTTTGCACTTAATTACAGTTGGGGATTCACCTGTTAATGCTGAGATTGAGCATTTTCTGGACTTTGATACTGAACCATAATGTTGCTGTTTAATAAACGGGAGTCACCTGAACAGTCTGCATTTGAAAAGCTTTTCATGTTTGATATGTTGCAATAAGTGCATTCTTTGGGGTTTCTATGGCTGTTGGAACTAGAATATTGTATGTTTTCTCTGGGTTTTGCTGAATATTTGTGGTGACATGCAAAAGGCAAATCTCTGTTTCTGAGGGTCCATATCCATAATAAGTTACAGCTATTGCTTCACCTTGGTTATTTTATGGATAAATGTTCATGATCTTTAGGTGATTCATTTTCACTGTACTTCAGTTTTTATTTCCTCATTTTAATATCATGGATTAGATCTTAGAGTGCTTTGAAAGCCCATAAATTATTCTGAAAATGGATCAGAATTAACCTTTTCTGGGACTGTTTAAATGTAGCAAATTATTAATAGGAGCCTTGGCCATGGATTTTTCTGGCTACACTCCTGTATTTGGGTCCTCCTGGCTTTCAGTCCTTCCCAATCTGACTCTTAAAATGATGAGCAACTGTGTTAGTAAGGAAAATAATTAGTGATGGGGGGTTTTAATTTAAGAAAAAATTAAAGAACCACATTATAGGAAAAAAATAAACAGATGATGTGTAAAAGGATATAAAATTCTGCACCTCTTATGTTTGGGTTTTTAAAAAAATTATTAGATATTACGTTATCAGTTTAGGGGTGGGGTGTGAGGGGCGAGGGAAGTCAGTGGAAATGAAATGTGCAGTGTCTGTACCCGCTCCTGAAACCCTCCTCCCTAATAACCACAAGGTATTTATCATCCCCAATGATAACAAATTCATGGAATACATTTGTTTTTCTCCTGGCCTTGCTCTGTTGCATTCTCAGCTCCCAAAGCCTGGTTTTCCTTGGGAGGGCAATGTGTGTAATCCCAGTGGAGCTGCCCTAGGAGCTGGGTGCAGTTTAAGTGGGGGTAGGCTGGCAGTCCTGGCAGTGTCAGCGTGGTTGGATTAACTGGAACAAACCAGCCCTTCCCCTCCGAGCCAGTCCCACGCACGGGCAGGGCTCGCTGCTGCTGCAGTTCTGGCTCCTGGCTGCCAGAGCAGCTCCTAAAGCCAGGCCCAGCTGGCAGAGCCCACAGGAGTTTCCAGGCTCCTGAGCTGTGCTGTGGGGACTCAGCGCTGGCTCCAGCCCAGGGAGGGCTCGTGGGGCATCTTCCCTGCCCAGAGCTGGGATGGCCCCAGTGTGTCCCACCAGGAAATTCTGATCCATCCCATTCCATAGGTGCCTGCCAGTGCCTGTTGTTGTCTCCAGGACAGCACAGCCTGGGAGATCTCTCCTGGATTGCCATAGTTCAGGTGTCTGAGGGTGTGTGTGAAGGGGCAGAGCTGCCACACTGATCAATCTCCATCCTTGAGTTGTTGGTTCATTGTGTCACTGAGTCTCCTTGGTGCCTCTGACACTCCCCATCCCCACGGCTCTGGTGTTTGAGTACTAAACCTGCCTTGTTCTGTGCTGCCATCGCTGCTTCCACTCTCTCACTCTCCATAAAGCTCCTTTATTTTGATGATCCTTTGTGGCCTTCCTGCATTTTACAGCTGTGGCCTCTCTGTTACCTTTGTTCATGTGTGAATTCATATCCTTTCCAAACATTTAGCCTCCTTTTTTAATTTTTTTTTTTTGTGACTCTGACAACTTTGGTTCCAGTTCATCTGAAATAAACAAAAAAACCCCAAACAAAGAAACAAAAAACCCACCAGCCCCCCCCACCCCAAATCCATGTAACTGATTTTATTTTCTTTTTTCAAATGCAGATTGTATTTTCATAGAGTTGTATTCCAATTTACTCAGCTTGGTTTGGTAAACTGCAGAACTGTTTTTGCTGAGTATGAATTGGATTGGCTCTTGGTCTGGTGACCAAAAATTGTACCTAGCCTCATACTCAATTTGTAAAGCTTAATTAATTCCACATCTTTAATGTACCTGATAAATATATTGTATGTATGTACAATATTTCATGTTGTTCACATATATACATATATTGTATTTATATAGATAAATGGCTGGAAACTCTGACCCATAATTGCATTTCTGTTAAATGTTTGTCTGGAGTATGGATTTGGTTTCATTTATATGAAAGTATATTAGCTGAGCAATTGGTCACATTTAATCTTAGAGTCAAATTTTGAATTTAATGTTTTTATAGATTTTTTTTTTCAATTTCAAGTGTTTCTGCTTTTGCAGTTTTGACTTGGAATCAGTAAATGCTTTCAGCATTTTTCCTAATTACTTAAATCTGTAATAAATGTGTCCTTTAAGCTTGTTGACAGGCTCCTTTTTACCCGAAGGAAACTCAATCAGTCGTAAGCCTGGAATCAAAAAGTATTTTTTTCCCCCTGAGCAATGCAAATCAAATCCAAATTCTTAAATTTGAAGCCTATACAAATGTAGCTCTTGGTGGCTACTCCATGAATCCTCCCCGAATTTGGAATGTGAGGCCCAACACTTGTTACGATGTGTGAAATGAGACCGAATGCTAATCTGTGCTTTGCCTTGGCTTTCTGCTCTGTGTTGTCTTGGTGTTTGCGTCTTACCTCTTACGTCTGTGCTGTTTGTTCCCTCCCCTGTTCTCTAATCCTGCCCTCCCCTCCCTCTGTGCCTCCTCATTGTCCACACTGACCCATCAATCAACCAACAACGTCCCCCCTTCCGTCGTGGTCCTGGTGATCTGCCCTGCCCTGGTTGGTGGCTCCGTGCTTGGGTGGCTGTGTTTGTGCTGGACCAGCTCACCCAAATATGGCCTTCTTGCTGACAGGTATCACTTCTGTGAGAAGTGTTTCACTGAAATCCAGGGGGAGAATGTCACCCTGGGTGATGACCCTTCCCAGCCTCAAACGTAAGTCGCTTCCTTTCCTCGCATCCTGACTTTTGGAATGGGGGTGGGGGAGGGTGTCCTGGTTTGGAAGTAAAACCCAAAAACTTGTGGTGGTATTTGGGGAGAAAATGCCTTGTTCCTTCCTAACAGGAGATTTATAGGGACAGGATTAAGAGCTGTTGCTTTGTTGGGTCTGTTACTCTGCCCAGCACTGCTGCCTGTGTCCAGCTGAGCTGCCCTTTCCAGGGGGTGGCAGACCCTGGATAATGTGCTTGGAGGGGAGCAGTGGAAGCTGTGTCAATAAATGTCACTAATCCATCACCTTTTCTAATGGAAAACTTCCATCTAATTCTGGTATCTCACCTTTTGAAGCACAGCTTATGTTTCTAAAACCAAAGGCTTGCCTTTAACCTGGCCAGAAAAATCAGATTTGAGGTACATGAGGTGGTTTGGAAGGTGGCTGCTTTACTGACATTAGCTTCCCTTGTTCTTTATGATTTTAATTTTATGTGTAGACTTGGGTATCTCTTGCTTTTAATTTACACAGAAAATGAAATGGGAAAAATATTTTCTGTAGCTTAAAATAAAATGAACTGAACTGCTTGCTCTGACCAGAAAATAAATATTGAGGTGCTTTCTTCAGACTTGAGGTTTGCTGCAATTCAGCAAAGCATGATATTGTCTGAGCCTCTGATGTAAGGGTGCTACTGAGTTTTAACTCTTTGTCTCTAGAACCATCTCTAAGGATCAGTTTGAAAAGAAGAAAAACGATACCCTGGATCCAGAGCCGTAAGTACCAGGCTGTTGCTTTTCTTCCCATAATCTCACTGCTTCCACTTGTCCTTGAGCCAGCAGGGCAGAAATGGGGCAGGGAGTAAAGAACTCTTCTGTTCCCCCATCCCTGCCCAAACAGACTGCAGAATCTTGCCCTAAAATTCATGGCCCAACATCCAAAGTTGATGTCTGTTTTGATACCCAGAGGAACACGGGAGCCTGTTCCACAGACACTTCCTAGTTCTGATATTTGGGTAATTCCAAGGGTGTGCCCTGCCAGGCTCTGCACAGGGCTGGGAATGGTCCTCCCTCCTCCAGAGCCTTTTACCTCGGGCTCTTCTGCATTTTCCTCTAGTGGTTCTAAACCACATTTTTCTCTTCACTGAGTGCTGAGCCCACCCAAAGGCCAAAGCACCGTGTGTTACCCTTGGGAGGTTCAGGGAGAGCCCAGCTGAACTTCTCCTCAGGAGCACAGGGTTGCTTTCCCTGCAGTGGGATTTTGTCATCCTGCTCCATGTCCTCAGGCAGTTTGAGACACAACACATTTTGATTCCTTTGCTTATCTTGGCAAATACTAAATAGAGCTCCTCCCCAGACCTGGAAGGGTGGACTGAGATAGACCCCAGTGCATTTGGCTTCTCAACCTGTGTTGCACTCTGGACTGGGAAAACCTCTAACAGTTTTCCCATCCAAAAAAAGAATTCTGACATACTATTTTGACCAGAAAACAAAAGATAAAAACAAGACTACAGCAGAGTCATGCAGGCAAAGACAAGTTAATACATGTTTTTTTGGCAGGGTGGTTCATGAATGACTAGTCCTTACATTTACAGTAAGTTGAGCAGCCATTTATTCAGCTTGTGGTTGTTGCAGCAATTCAGAATTAAATCTGTGGAGGTATTGTTGAGGATTCTGTGAAGCTGGGAAAATTCAGGGCTCTGCTTAGAAAAGGATAGAAAAGATCCAGAAAAAGTTGTGCATGACAGCCCATTTCAGATTTTTAAACCAGCACATTTTGCAATTTATATATACGTGTAGATGTACATATATAACTTGCACGTGGATTGATAGATGTTCATCTGAATCTATTCTGAGTATTTTTTTAACTTAGACATAAATTGGGCTGGTGAAGTTGATTCAGTTCTTAGCAGAGGATTGGCAAGTCCTTCTTTCATGCTGAATTCTGGAAAATTACTTACCTAACACCAAAAGTGATTTGCTGCTGGTTTTTTCTCCTCAGGTTTGTTGACTGCAAAGAATGTGGTCGGAAGATGCACCAGATTTGTGTGTTACATTATGATATTATTTGGCCTTCAGGGTAAGAGATGTTTGTTAGTTTTTTTACCCCTTGTGTAATGACACTGATGTAGTTTATGTAATTAAAGATTTTCTGCCTTTGTTCTTTAATATGTGGCCACAGCCTTTTAAAGAACTGGGTACAAAGGGACCAAGCATTTCTAAATAAAATCCTTTTTTTGGCGTTTGGGGTCTTATTTCAGTATATTCAGATGAAAATGTGTATATTCATCCACACAGATTGGTGTGATTTCTTTCTAACTCTCAAGGGCAGCTGGCTGGAGGGGAGTTTGTGTGCACAGAACATAAATGCAGGTGTAACTACTTGGCAGAGTTAAACCAGCTCATAAAGGCTTTCAGTCCCTCAAAAATTGAGTGATATAAGCTGTTCAAAGCCAGAGAAAAATATATTGTACTCTGACATTTAAATTACATGTTCAAGCATTGGGTTTAAGCTCACCAATAATGGGTTTATGCTAAATTTTTGGCTTTTTTTTTCCTCAATAGGTTTGTCTGTGATAATTGTCTGAAGAAAACTGGTAGAACACGCAAAGAAAACAAATTCAGTGCTAAAAGTGAGTTTGGTATTTCTGTTTTTATCTTCAACATTCATCTCCTCCCTGCCACCCCTAATGGGTTTTTGATTGAGACTTTGTGTTGTTATGACAGAGCACAGGAACATTTGCAAAATGGGGAGCAGCATAGCCTGAGGCTGTCGAATTTTAATCAACATTTTAAAGCCCCGCTGTTTATGTGTTTGTGGTCAGTCTTGTTGCTGCTTGAGGTGTTTGATGTCTTTGTCCTTATTCTTCTAGGGTTAAAAAGCAAAAAGAGGGACAAATAGAACAGAAAGAGCACAGGGCTGTGTGTGCTTTTCTGGCTACATTTAGCCAGGTTTCCATGTAGTGTTGGAACTGTAGTAAAATGATTGTCACCTCTGTGCCCTCCCAATAACCTGTAGTAAGGAATGGTGCTGCAGTTCAGGTGCTGCTGCCAAGCACCAAAGACTTGGAAGAGCTTTTCTTGCCTCCAGAACAG
Source organism: Aphelocoma coerulescens (assembly GCF_041296385.1). NCBI lineage: Eukaryota > Metazoa > Chordata > Aves > Passeriformes > Corvidae > Aphelocoma > Aphelocoma coerulescens. The sequence continues at coordinate 3,051,244 of NC_091028.1, forward strand.
GTGGTGGGGTAAGAACTGAGTAACTCATTCCACTGGGTGCTCTTGGCAGTAACCATTGCCATAGTCTTGTAGAAATGGGCACTAAAGAGAGGCTCAGGAGATGCCAGGTCAAGTTGTCTCAGTCTCCATAATCTTTACACAGGGCTCTGTGCAGGCATTTGACATCAGGGAACATAATTGGGACATTTTTATTCATGGAGGTTTGGTGGGGGAAGAGAAGGGGCTGGTGTTGGAAATGCAGAGTCAGAGCAGAGAGCAGAAAAATAAAGTGAGTGTAAGACACCAAGAGGGTGATCCAGGCACCTGAACAAGCAGAACTTGCAGGGTCACTTCATTCCTCCCTTGTGCTTCCTCGATCCTTAGAAGTTCTGGGCATTACTGGGTGATGCTGTGCCTGCACAAGCCTGAATCTTCCAAACTGGGATAAAGGCAAGGTTTTGCATTAAAAGTGTGGTTTCTTGTTAACCTCATGTGTGGTTGATTGTGTAACAAGAGATGTGAAAGGGGTAATTTGCAGGTGATGATGTTGTGTGAGGCATGGTGGGTTCCAGTAATCAGAGCAGTCTCTGGAGGAACCTGATGCACTCAAGAGAGTTTTGTTAAAGTGGCCTAAATTAGTCTCATTAAAGACAGATTAAAATTGGCGGAGAACATTAATAAAATGATGAAATCCAACTGTAGTTTTAGAAACCCATTTTAAGTGGATGTCTCTTCTGTTGTGTGCTGACTTTACAGTGGGTATTGATGTAAATTTCCTTAAAACAAGTGTGCAGTTCCCCGGATACCCGCAGTTGTTCTGTGACAGTGGTAAAAGTTTGAGTAACCAGCCATTTAGTCCAAGGTAACCATTCTGTTCTGGACAGGGAAATAATGGTGCTTTTTTTCCTTTCTTCCTTCTCCCTCTCCTTTTCCTTGCTGTTTGGCTGTCTTGTCTTTCTCCCACAAGGATCTGAGTCCTGATGCCAGCTGTAATCCCCTGGTGGGCTCGGCTCTGGTGATCAGCTTTCTTTAACAGTGCTCTGGTGGGAATGCAAGAGCAGGGAAGGGAAAGGAAAGTCTGTTCTTGTCATCAAAACCTTGGTCTTGCTGCTGACCTGAAAACAAACCTAAGCAGTGAAAGTTTGAAACATTAACATGTTCCCTCTTCTTAAAAAAAAAACATTTACTGCTCAAGTTACCATCAATAATTCTCCACTCTTTCAAGCATGATGGCACAACTGCTGATAACCAAGACAAGCACATCCCTCAGCTCTTATGGAACATCCATATTTCTAATGTGTAGTGAGTAAAATTGGTTATCTTAACTGACAGCCTGCCAAATAGAACCAGGGTGCAGCTGGGTTCTGCTGTGAAGCCCTGAACTTTTGAAGTATTTATTTTGCTAAGAAAATCTACAAATATGACCTCACCAGTAGCCAGTGCAGAGGGGTTCAAAGACAAAAGATATCCTGACAAATAAGTCACCCAAAGTAGCTTCCTGACAAGAAGTCACAGTAGGCATAAAGTTGGAGTTTCTTCCTCTCTATCCAATTACTCATCCACTAACAAAGCTCTGGCCATTGCTGCTGTCACAGACCTGTGCTGGAGGTTTCTTCTCAGCAGTTTGGATGCCTTTTTTCAGGTTTTCACTGCAGTTTCCACTGAACTTTGAGCTTTTATTAAAGGTGCATATGTGAGAACTGTTCAAGAACCAAAATCCAACTGTTTTCTAAAACAACTTTCACATTCTAATAGATCAAAATATGCAACTTTCAGATCCTTTCCTTACAGTACATGTAATTTTAATGCTGCCTGTTTCTTTTATCTCCTTATCTGGTCTTTTTGGATTTGTTGGTTTTCAAGCTTTAATGCATTGCAGCATAAGGAAGGAAGCTTGGTTGCTTAGCATTGGGAAGATGACAAGATGAAAACACAACAAGACAGTAGAGTTAACTCCAGTGGCTTTCTAAAAATGTTCCCACTCATCAGCTGAAATGGAGCCCTTTCTTCTTTTTCTGTTTGTCTTCAGAGAAATCAACAGAACAAAACAATTCCCTCAAAGTATTTGTGAATTTCCTTTAAAATCATCCCACTTCTGTTACATATGGAAAGGCCAATACAGTGTGTTGGAATAGGAAATCCTGGGAAAGGCTCACTGTGTTGGAATTGGTAAAGGGCATGGTGTTTTTACTTCAACTTGCCTTTAAATTTAATTTTTTAATTCAAATTATTAATTACTCCCAGGTAAATGATATTTCTACTCTATTGGGCTGGTTATAACCACAGAATCTCACTGGACAAGGGGACAAGCTAAAAGGTGTAAATCGAGATTGCTGCCTTTGGCAATTTCTGTAAACTGATTGTAATCAAACTGCCAGAGGGCAGGGCTGGATGGGATATTGGGAAGGAATTGTTCCCTGGGAGGGTGGGCAGGCCCTGGCACAGGGTGCCCAGAGCAGCTGTGGCTGCCCCTGGATCCCTGGCAGTGTCCAAGGCCAGGTTGGACAGGGCTTGGAGCAGCCTGGGATAGTGGAAGGTGTCCCTGCCCATGGCAGGGGTGGCACTGGATGGGCTGTAAGGTCCCTTCCAACCAAAATCATTCCCTGATTCTATAAAATAAAATTTTAAGTGTATAAATCCCTCAGAAAGTGAGATAGTTCTTTGAGTATATGTGAGTTTTTTCCCCAGTATTGGAGCCTGAAGTAATTTTTAGCACAGATATTTCACTGCAGAATTCTGTGTGCAGGCTCAGGAGTCGGGGAAGAACCAAGGACCTTGTGTCAGGAGTCAAATATCAACTGAAAAATGAAGTAACAGAGAGCAGAAAATTAAATGCATTTTATTAAAATGAGGATCTGTAGATTACACCATCACTTTGGAAAAGATAGCAGATTGGCCATAAAGTGAAGTAGAAATATGAGTGGTAAAATAACTACAGCAGGATAAAAGAAATAGTCATAAATCTTCAAGTCCCAACAGTGGGGTCCTTCTGGTTTCTTCATTTAACTCAAAATCATCATGATTTCTGTAATTTGGTGTGGATTTATTTGAAAACCATCACATCCTGTAAGACCACAAACCCAGTCCTCCCCACAAAAGCCAATTGTGAATGTAAAGATGGAGTGAGGGCATCTGGACAATCTGTGGGCTTGAACTTCCCAAGACCTCTATCTCTGGGCAGGAACTATTTAACCTTGATGTGCAGATTGCTGCAACTGCAGTCCAAAAGCTCTCTTGAAAAGAAAAGCAAAAGCAATGAAATCTCCATTGAAGTCAAAAGGCTTTTCATTTCTGTTGATTTGCTTTGCTTCGCTTGAAAAGGTGTGGCATGGAGCCAGATCTGTAAAGTGATGTAATCTCTGTCAACCAGCCAGAGAGTGGGGTTGGGAAGAGAAAACATTTGCAGGGTTCATAAAATAAGCCTGAAATTGAAAAATGCTACGTAAAGCTGCCTTTGTTAGTTCACTTACGGGGTAATTGTGCCACTCCAGTGGGTTCAGCTGCCACAATGGGGTGTGGAAAGCATGGGGGGAAAAGCACGGATGGGTTTGTGTCTCTTAATTTTGGCTGTATAAATAAAACCATCCAACTTTCATATGGAGGTAAAACAAAAGGGGAAAAATCCTGCTTCCATGCAGAGAAGGAAGCTGAAAGAGCTCTCGAGCACAGTAACACCATGACCTGAACAGTGACTGCTCCAGTATTAACATTTCCATGGTTGTGTTCTCCCCCTTCCCTTCCAGGGCTGCAGACCACACGTTTAGGGAACCATTTGGAAGACAGAGTGAACAAATTCCTGCGGCGTCAGAACCATCCTGAGGCTGGAGAGGTCTTTGTCAGAGTAGTAGCAAGTTCAGATAAGACGGTAGAAGTTAAACCAGGAATGAAATCCAGGTTGGTCCTGTTAATTATAATGAATGCAATCCTTTTTATTTATTTCATTTTGAAGTCTCCTTGCATGGATATTGCAGAATTGTGCCAATTTGCGCCTTAATGCCTTTGAACATTTTTGAAATTTGGGCATGTTTAGGATTATGAAAGATTAAAAAATGTAAAGGTGGTGACTGCTTTGGGGACAGTGGGGACATCCTTGCTTATAATACTGGGACTTTGTGTCACTACATCTTGGGAGTGACCACATTTTGGTTACAGAATTCATAGTTTAGCTTGGAGCAGTTGCTGAGATTCTGTTCCTTACTCTTCCTTCATTTTGTTGGGTTTTTATAAACACTTCAGCTTTCAGGAGTGATTTTGAATTTGCTTCATTATAAATGAAAAGCTTAAAAGGTTTAGTCTATGAAGTATTTTGGGTTAAATTCATAAAGACTGTGTTTATGTGACATCACTTCATACTAATGCATCACATTTTCTGCTCTGTAACCTATTTAAAGGCTTGTGGTCTCTGAGGATATTTGTGTACTCAATGCTGGCCTGTTCAGTCCTGTGTTCTATATGGAAACAGTCTTTCCATGAATTTACAGGAACCAGGACTCCCTGATTTACTACAGCTCTGATCTGACCCCGTCTAACTCCTGCGTAAAAATGTTCCTAATGAGTTAAAAATAAGGTTGAAAATAACCCCCTCATTCTGGTAGGACACTGCTTTAATAATTGGCATTTTATTTGGGTTTTTTTTTCTCCTGTTGCCCTTTCCTGCAGATTTGTGGATTCTGGTGAGATGTCAGAGTCCTTCCCTTACCGTACCAAAGCTCTGTTTGCGTTCGAGGAGATCGACGGGGTGGACGTGTGTTTCTTTGGGATGCACGTGCAGGAATATGGCTCGGATTGCCCCCCTCCAAACACCAGGTACCCTCCTTGGGCATCTTCCCAAATCCTGGATAGTCAATGTCAGACACAGACATTTGAGACATACATTTCAGTTCTGTGGCACAAATGTAGGACTGCAGAGGACTTTGAAGGGAAAGACAAATATCACAACAAAAATGTTACATTTCTTGGATTCTACTTTTAATTTTGCCTCTCGATGTATATTCTTGCTGTCTTAAAAAAATGCTGCCCCTCTTTTGCTTTCGAGGACTGTTTACACCAGGTTAAGATGCTTAAATCTGCATTAAAATACCATCAGCATTGATTTGTCTTTCTGCATGTTTGTCTAGTGTAAAAGTCAGCTCTCAGTAGACAAAGCAACGTTCAGCCAGCCCTGAGCGTGTCCCCCTCTCTCCCTGCAGGCGTGTGTACATCTCCTACCTTGACAGTATTCACTTCTTCCGCCCTCGCTGCCTCCGAACGGCCGTTTACCACGAAATCCTCATCGGATACCTGGAATACGTCAAGAAACTTGGGTGAGTGAGATCTTGGGAAAGAAAGCAATCTGGGTCTTCAGTATTTTTTCTTAATCTTGGGTGACAAGTAGGTAGTTGGGGTAGTCTCTGTTTCCTTCTGACCTCTCTGAGGTTTGTGGAGCAAAGGCCTCTTCTGCAGTGGAGAGAGAAATTGGGATTTTGTCACTAAGGTGGTTTTTATTGTTGGGATTCCTAAACTGACAGCACATCATTCATTTGATCAGAGGTTCACTTGATGTTTAAGCTTCATTATTATATCCCTGACCTTATCTCTTGTCAAAATCCAGGTTATTGCTTCAGCATCTTTGCTACAAAGAAAAAATTTTTTTTTAAATTTAAAAAATAAAGCCAGAGGTCTGAATTGATAACTAGGTTTGAGTTAGTTTTCTGGTGGCAGTCACAGGTGTTGTTTGTTGTGTGTGACACAGGTATGTGACAGGACACATCTGGGCCTGTCCCCCCAGTGAAGGAGATGATTACATCTTCCATTGCCACCCACCTGACCAGAAAATACCCAAACCCAAACGTTTGCAAGAATGGTATAAGAAGATGCTGGACAAGGCATTTGCTGAGAGAATCATTCATGACTACAAGGTTTGTTACTGTTTAATTTCTGATTTCATTTTTATGGTATTTTCATCTGAAGGGAGCTGCTGTTGTTTCAGAACACCTGAAAAGTTGGGTAATGTCGTACAAGGGTTTATTCTCAGCCAGTGTCTTCATTTTCTTATATTTTCTTGAGGTTCTGCCTTTCAGACTGAAAATTCCTTAGATTTGATGTCTGCATGAAGGGAAATCTGCAAGAACCTGCCTTTGTATATTTTTCTTTCACTGCCTTTTCTAGGCAAGGAAATATGGAGCTTGTCAAGGTTTATAGAAGCTGTTTGTTTCTGGAGATTCTGGAGGAGCAGGTGGAATGCTGAACCCCACTAGTGTGAAATAAAAGAGCTCCTTATGACAAGAATGGTTTTCATAACTGGAGAATACCACACGTACCCAAGGAAATAAGTAGAAGGTGGCAAAGGGAGCATTTGCCACTCCTTTCATGCTAAAATTTACAAGAATTCCTTAATGGTAGTGACAGTGCTGGAAAAAAAAGATGTTTTGATGGCAGCTGACAGTTACTAAATGTGTGGAGTAGCAACAGCCTCTATGTAACAAGCCTTGTCATCGGTGTAGCAAAGAGCTGGGAAATCTGGGTCTCCTGATAAGGGGGTTTTGAAACCAGGGAGGGGTTTCTTGCATTTTCCAGGGGCATCTTGGTATCTCCCATTATGTCAGGAACATGAACTGATAGCATGATGGGGATCAGGAGAGCCTCACCACTGACCCTCAGATGGAACAGGGAGGGGGGCTGTGCCTGTATTGCCAGGCTGCATCTGGGGCTGCCCCCAGAAAAGGAGACCTGGCAGGAGCAGCCCAGGGCTGTGAGTGAGGCCCAGCTGTTCAGTGCAGCTCTGGGTCATGTCTCTGGTTCTCCTCTCCCTCTCTTAAGTGATCTTCATTTATTTATTCCTGCTCTGGTGTGATGTGCTCAACAGGACATCTTCAAACAAGCAACCGAGGACAGGCTGACCAGTGCCAAGGAGCTGCCTTACTTTGAAGGTGATTTCTGGCCCAACGTGCTGGAGGAAAGCATTAAGGAGTTGGAGCAGGAGGAGGAGGAGAGGAAGAAGGAGGAGAGCACTGCAGCTAGTGAAACAACAGAGGTGGGTTAGCTTTATGGGCTGTATTTTCCCTTGGCTCACAAAGCTGATAATTAATGCTTTAATTCAGAGAGGTCACATCCAGTAAACTAGAAAAGGTCATTTACAGCAGACGTGAAATCAGGGGGCCCTTTAACTGCATTTCTGTTTTTCTTCTTGGTTAACAAATCTAGTGATGGTTTGGTTTGGGTTTTTTTAACAGACTCAGAAGTCACTTATGTCAGTTCAGCATCTCTCTTCTCAGAGAAATGTGTTAAGCTGCTTTTGCCACGCTACATTTGCTTACAGTCATTTGGCTGAGCTTCTGGTTCACACCTCTGCAAAGCACCTCCAGTATTTGCATTTTGAAAGGTGCTGGATTTTTCAAAGCTGAATGAAATGTGGCTGTTATTTAAGCACAGGTACTTGTAGTCATTTGCAACAGTAAAGGGCTGAAATTTAAAAGTGTTTATTGCAGGCTTTGCGTTGGTGGGAAATGTTGATCCTGATGGTGCTGTTCCTTCACCAACATTCTCTGTCTATAAAAACCAACCAAGCCAAAAAAAAAAAAAAAACAAACCCCAAAAACCAGGTTTTTCAGGGCCCTGGACAGAATATTATCATTCATTTTTATTTCTATCTTGATTTTATCTGCAACCAAATGGTCTCAGTACTTTTGTACTCTCCCTTTTACTTGAGATTTGCAGCAAGGTGTTTTGAAAATAAATGTTGTAGGAATATCTGAAGTCTCACAGATTGAGGTAGAATCAAAAGCTTTACCTGGGAAAAGCCCCCCTTCAGCTTAGGTGCTGTGACTGTTTGCCTTCAGTCTGTGTTACATGGGATTGATGTGGAGGGATGGACCTTAATCCATCAATTTTGTGATGTCACAAAGTTCCTTCTGGTTAAACCTTAGCAGCTCTTTCAAAGTTAATACAGTTTGTGGCTATGTTTTCATGGAACCAAGAGTTACAAAAAGCTTTCACTTTGTTCCTTCTGAATGTAACTTTGAATAATGAGATAGTTCAACAAACACTGCTGTATAAAAAGAAGTGGAAGACAAGCCTTGGAATTAGGCTGCAGCCCTCTCTTGCTAACAGGTTCTCTTCCAGTAAATCAGGGAATACACTGGTGTGAGCATTTATTCTGCATCTAGGAGGGGAAAAAAGGTGTTTGAAAAAGCCCAGAGCAATTAACTGTGAACTCAGACAAGTTGTGGCCTAAAATAAGATGATGCAGCCTTGGCTGGGAACATCCCTGTGCTCCCACTTAATGCCTGGGCAGCAGGGGGACAAAACCTGCACCTGGGTTGCTGAGGTGTCATCCAAGCATGGGACAGTGGGGTCTTTGCCACTTGGTTCAGGAGAAGGAGCACATTTAAAAGCATGAGAACTTCCCCAATGCAGACACCTAAACTGGGTCACTTCATGGAGGAAACTGCCCAGCAATGGGGATCTCCATGGGTACAAGCACCACGTGGATCTTGGTACTGGAGTGGCACAGAATCTGTCTGTCTTAAATTCTTCATCCTAAACTTTGTATATGTGAAGAGAAAGCTCCCTAAAAGTCAACATGTGCTGCAGGTATCAGTCAAAGGGAGTCTAAAGAGGTGGGAAATATTCAGAATTCTTGGCAAAGGTTCTGAAGGGGTGAGGCTCCCCCAGGAGCCATCCATCAGCATCTCTGGCTGAATGTCAGAATGAAATGGTACAAGCACAACCCTACAACTTCTTAAAACAGCTTGGAATACCTTGTACAGTTCGCCAAATAGAAAGTTGCTAAAGGTGGAGTAGAAAAAACTTAGATTTGGTTTGTTTGATAAGTTTCAGTTTGTTCTTCCTTTTGGTGTTTAAATTTTAAGATCTCGGTGCTTTAGGATGTGGAGGCAAAGGAGGGCAGGCTCCAATTCCATCAGTGGTAGGAAACCTGGGGGCAGTCAAGGTGGGAACATAAAACAGCTCACTTCAAGTCACTTAGAGCTCTGTCTGGTTTCCTGTAAAATAGCCTCATTTTAATTTCCAAACAGGTTTGGTCAAAAAATCCACAAAATTAGTTAGAGAGAACCCAGGAGTGGACAGGGAATTCCTGTCCAAGCCTAATTAATGGAATGGAAGGATGGCAGCAGTCTATAAATAGAATTGCTTCCTGCAGTTGGAATATTTTTGTTTTCCTCGAATAAATATGCCTGTGGATAAATCCTGTGTTTGCTTGTACATACTGTTCGTGGAACTTGCTTCCATATGTGTATATATTTATATTTATATCCAAGTATTTCAGTAGCTTATTTTTAATTTTATGGTGACCAACATTCTAGAAGTTGGAGAGGGGTTTTTCCTGAGCCCTCCCTGCTGAGGGCTTGGGTTTTGATTTTTTAAGGACCTGAGAACTCTGAAAGTTATTTCTGTTTTCCCAGGTCATCTAAATAGCATCATCTGCTATTTTTCACTCTCTTTACTTACATCTAACATTCAGTGTATGGCCACTGTGGTCTGTCTTGTAACTTGGGCACAAGTGGAGGTTTTGGAGATTATTTTTTTGGGAGTTGCACGTGCAGCTGGAAGCCTGCAGGATGGAGAATAATGTGTTTTGTTGGTTTCAGTTCAAATCCTGCATGTTCTTATCTGTGTCCTAGCCCTAAATCTGTTCAGTAAAAACAAGCATTAAATCAGAGCTCAGGCAAGTACGTGGCACACCAAATGCACAGCAAAGCAAAGTACTGCACTCCTGGAATTCTAAGTCCATATTATTTGTGTCATTTTATCATCAGCTGCAAGATCTAAAGCAGTGGAAGCTGAAGTATGATGTTTGAGAAGGAAAAATAATCAGTGTAAAATGGGAATTTTTTAATGTATACATACTTTAAAAGTCTATTTTTAAACAGTGTTTGGATTTGTTTGCCTGCCAGTTTGGCTTTTGATTTTTCCTGGAAGATAGGATATATTTAACACAGGAGGGCTGATTTGCAGGCATTGGAACAAAGTTCTATTCCTGACAGCAGAAGTGTGTCACTGTGAGCCCAGTGAATGGGAGAGAGCTCTCCAAAGTGTAACATCTTTCCCGTGCCTTTATTGCAGGGGAGCCAGGGCGACAGCAAGAATGCCAAGAAAAAGAACAACAAAAAAACCAACAAGAATAAGAGCAGCATCAGCAGAGCTAACAAGAAGAAGCCCAGCATGCCAAACGTGTCCAATGACCTGTCTCAGAAGCTCTATGCCACCATGGAGAAGCATAAAGAGGTACTGTGGAAATCTGCTGTAAAGAGAGAAGGGTTTATTCCTGTAAATGCAGGCACAGTGATATTCAGAACTGAAAAATCAGGAGGAGTAAACCCTGTGGTTGGGCTAGGAATGTTTCTGTTGCATAACAACATATTGGAAGAGATTAGCCTAAACTAAGTTAATTAGATAAGGTTTGTAGCACACCATCACTGCAGAGAGCACGAGCTCCTTCCTGCAACATTACCTGACCTCGTTGCCTTTTATTTCTTCCCCATTTATCTGCAGGTCTTTTTTGTGATTCATTTACATGCCGGGCCTGTGATTAACACTCTGCACCCCATTGTGGACCCGGACCCATTGCTGAGCTGTGATCTGATGGACGGGCGAGACGCCTTCCTCACCTTAGCCAGAGATAAGCACTGGGAATTCTCCTCCCTGCGCCGATCCAAGTGGTCCACGCTGTGCATGCTGGTGGAGCTGCACACCCAGGGGCAGGATCGCTTCGTCTACACGTGCAATGAGTGCAAGCACCACGTGGAGACCAGGTGGCATTGCACTGTGTGTGAGGTACGTGTGGGGCAGAGGTGGCATTGCACTGCCTGTGAGGGATATGTGGGGCAGAGGTGGCATTGCACTGCCTGTGAGGGATGTGTGGGGCAGAGGTGGCATTGCACTGTGTGCAAGGGATGTGTGGGCCCCTCAGAATTCGGCCCTCTCTTGTCCTGCAGCTGAGTTTGATGGGGTTTTTTTGATATTGCCCAAAGTTCCTGCAAATTAAGGAACTATTCTGGTAAAGGGCTGCTGAGCCTTAAGGGGAGGTGACTGCCATGTGGGTAGAAGAGGTGCCTGCCTCTTCTAGAAAAAGTGACTTCAGTTGCTCAACATGGAAAACAGCAGCGCTCTGGGATGGCTCCTGCTGCACTCTCTATTCTGCTACTGCTCCTCTGCATAGACAAGTTTTTAGTTTAATTTTAAAGAATCACGGATGTTAGAACGGTTTAGGTTGGAAGGGACCTCAAAGACTGTCTTGTTCCACCCCTCTGCCATGGGCAGGGACACCTTCCTCTGGACCAGATTGCACAAATTTTAGGACCTGTGTTAGAGAGCAGTTATCCATGGGGCTGTACCAGTATGCTTGAGGCTTGTTGGAGGGCTTGTGTTGACCTCTGGCTGTAGCTGAACAAAAGAAGTTTGAATAAGTGCAGCCTCATTTTTACACTGCAAGTTGTTGCCAGGTTTGTGGGGGAAGGGTCTTAATTAATTCCTCTGAGGAAAGCATTGAGCAGAGCTTCTTGAGGCGAGGCTGCAAGACATGGATTGGACACATGTGGGAATTAGGTGGTGGAAGGAGGTAGGGCCTTTAGGCTGCCTCTGGGTAACTCTGTGTAATGGAGTGCCCTTCCTGCAGCCAAAAAAGGGACAGGGTAGCAAAAATGTGGGGGTTTCCAGGTAAGTGTCTGCCTTAGCATGAAACTCACTCTTGTTTAGAGATTTTAAAAAGTACGTACTTAAGGGTAGTAATTATTAGTCAGTAATTACACTAAGGATAGATAAATGGAGATCCAGACCCTACATTGTAGGCAGTGACCATAGATTTATCTCACTAGTTGGAGGTGTTGGCACCCCAGTAGGCATCACAGAAAAATAAACAGTTAATGTCAGCAAAAGGGAAAAATTAAAAAAAAAATCTGCAAGACTTTTTCATGTAACAAAAGGACACGGTGACACCCCCAGTGCATTGTTACCTGCCACAGTGAAGAGCTGTGATTGCAGGCTGGCTTTGCTGAGGCTGCTGCCCTCCCTGCTCCAAAGCCCACTCCCAGTGCCTGGACAGACTGTGCAGCCATTCCCTGGCTGAGTACAGGTGTGAGTGGGAGTGGCAGCTGTTGACAGTGTGTGACTGTCATCCTGCTTGTGCTCTGCATGGTTGTACCCACAAACACCCAGCGTGTGCCTGCACAGGGGCCTGGTGCTGCTCCCCTGGCACCACCCTGCTTTCTGCCTGTGTGGTTCGTGCCCTGTCAGCAGCTGAGCTCTGGGTTTTCTTCTCTTGCAGGACTACGACCTCTGCATCAACTGCTACAACACTAAGAGCCATGACCACAAGATGGTTAAGTGGGGCCTGGGTCTGGATGATGAGAGCAACAACCAAGGAGAGCAGCAGTCCAAGAGCCCCCAGGAGTCGCGACGGCTGAGCATCCAGCGCTGCATCCAGTCCCTTGTCCACGCCTGCCAGTGCCGCAACGCAAACTGCTCCTTGCCATCCTGCCAGAAGATGAAACGGGTTGTCCAGCACACCAAGGGCTGCAAGCGCAAGACCAACGGTGGCTGTCCGGTGTGCAAACAGCTCATAGCTCTTTGCTGCTACCATGCCAAACACTGCCAAGAGAACAAATGCCCCGTGCCATTCTGTCTCAATATCAAACACAAGCTCCGACAGCAGCAGATCCAGCACCGCCTGCAGCAGGCTCAGCTCATGCGCAGAAGGATGGCTACCATGAACACCCGAAACGTGCCTCAGCAAAGTTTGCCTTCTCCTACCTCAGCAACGCCTGGTACCCCTACGCAGCAGCCAAGTACACCGCAAACACCGCAGCCTGCTCCCCAGCCCCAGCCCTCCCCTGTAAGTATGTCACCGGCTGGCTTTCCCAGTGTGTCCAGAACTCAGCCCCCCACTACTGTCTCGACAGGAAAACCCGCAAACCCAGTTTCTGTGCCGCCGCCTCCGGCTCAGCCGCCACCGGCCGCCGTGGAAGCGGCTCGGCAGATCGAGAGAGAGGCTGCCCAGCAGCAGCAGCAGCTCTACAGGGTCAACAACATGAACAATGGTTTGCCTCCGAGCCGCCCGGGACTCGTGAACCCCACGGTGGGCTCGGTGAACCAGATGCCGCAAGTCAGCATGAATGTACCCCGGCCCAGCCCTGTGAGCGGCCCCGTGATGTCCAACATGCAGCCCGGGCAGTGGCAGTCGCCGCCGATGCCGCAGCAGCAGCCGATGCAGCCGGGAATGGCCAGACCGGTGATGCCGATGGCGACGCCGCAAGCCGTGGCTGGGCCCAGGATGCCGGGCGTGCAGCAGCCGCCGCGGAGCATCACCCCCAATGCACTTCAGGACTTGCTGAGGACCTTGAAGTCACCGAGTTCTCCACAGCAGCAACAGCAGGTTCTTAATATCCTTAAATCCAACCCTCAGCTTATGGCAGCTTTTATAAAGCAAAGAACAGCCAAATACGTGGCGAATCAGCCCGGGATGCAGCCACAAGCAGGGATACAGCCCCAGCCCGGGATGCAGCAGCCGCAGACCGGCATGCAACAGCCGGGCATGCACGCGCAGGCGGGACTGCAGAACATGAATGCGATGCAAGCCGGAGTGCAGAGACCAAGCGTCCCCCCGCAGCAGCAAGGGATCGGAGCTATGAACCCCCAGGGACAAGCAATCAACATCATGAACCCCAGCCACAACCCCAGCATGGCCAACATGAGCCCACAGTACCGCGAGATCCTGAGGCGGCAGCTACTGCAGCAACAGCAGCAGCAGCAGCAGCAGGGAGGGGCCGGCATGGCAGGAGGGATGGCAGCACACAACCAGTTCCAGCAGCCCCAAGGCCCGGGAGGTTACCCCCAAGCCATGCAGCAGCAGCGGATGCAGCAGCACCTATCCATACAGGGGAGTTCCATGGGACAGATGGCTCAGATGGGACAGCTGAACCAGATGGGCCAGCCCGGCCTGGGGGCGGACGGCGCTCCCAACATCCAGCAGGCCCTGCAGCAGCGCATCCTGCAGCAGCAGCAGATGAAGCAACAGATAGGGTCCCCCGGGCAGCCCAACCCCATGAGCCCACAGCAGCACATGCTCTCAGGACAACCGCAGGCGTCTCATCTCCCTGGCCAGCAGATCGCCACCTCCCTCAGCAACCAGGTGCGGTCCCCAGCGCCCGTTCAGTCTCCCCGTCCCCAGTCCCAGCCACCACATTCCAGCCCGTCACCCAGGATACAGCCCCAACCGTCACCGCACCACGTCTCTCCCCAGACTGGTTCCCCCCACCCAGGACTCGCAGTCACTATGGCTAGCTCCATGGATCAGGGACACTTGGGCAACCCAGAACAGAGTGCAATGCTTCCCCAACTAAACACCCCCAACCGCAGTGCGTTGTCTAACGAATTGTCTCTGGTCGGTGACACCACCGGGGACACATTAGAGAAATTTGTGGAGGGTTTGTAGCATTATGGGAGCATCACTTTTGTTTCTTCTTTCCTTTCGTGTTCTTGGATATTTTGTACTGAAAAATTCAGACATCTGGGTTGTTTTGAATCCTAGATGGAACTGCTGCTTCCTACAGATGGAAGAATTAATTGCTGTTTAAAAATAAAAAGAAAAAAAAAACAATACAAAGAATATATTTTTTTGTTAAAGCCAGGCGGTTAAAATATCTGGTCTCTTTTGTGGGTTTTTTTGGTTTTTATTTTTTTGTTGCTGTTGACTCATACCTTTTTTTTAACGGGGAAAACAAGTTCATTATATTCATATTTTTTATTTGTATTTTCAAGACTTTAAACATTTGCGTTTAAAAGAAGAAAAAAAATAATATTCAGAAACTGTTTCCTGAAATAATGCAACATTATAGCGTATCCTGGTAACTTTGACACATGGCGGGAAGATTTTTGTTTTCTATAGTGAACTCTGCAGGCGTTTGAAGTATTACCCCTGGGAAGATAGGAATTGACTCTTGCACACATTGGCCAACGCCAAAATCCTTGTCTTGCAGATGTAGAAATTGTTGCTTTGTTTCTCTGATAAAACTGGTCTTAGATGAAAATAGGGATGATCACTCTTAGGCCGTGCTGATCTGGATAGAGAAGAAACATTCTTTTCTTTCTTTCTTCTGTGTGAAACTTGAAACGAGGAAAGCAATTCTAGTGTAAATCATGCAAGCGCTATAATTACTATAAATAAGAAAATCCAAGAAGATTCAATCACTGTATAGAATGGTAAAAAGAAAAAAAAACTCATTTCTTACTTATAATATCATATTGTTAAATAAACTGTGTGCAACAGACAAAAAGGGTGGTCCTTCTTGAATCCATGTACATGGTATTAACACTTAGTGTTTGGGTTTTTTGTTATGAAAATGCTGTTTTCAACATTGTATTTGGACTATGCATGTCTTTTTTCCATTGTATATAAAGTATTGCTTAAAATTGATATAAATTACTGAAGTTTTTAACATGTATTCTGTTCTTTAAAATCCATGTAAGAATGTTTAAGGTTTTTATTTATTTATATATTTTTTTCGATCATGTTCTTTGTAAGACATAGCTATGACGATTCACTCATGACCCGGAGCAGCCAGAGGCAGCGGTAGGAGAGGCACGATCCATGGATATTGTAGGTAGCATGTCTGTTTTACAACACCCTTAGTGATTGTTTCCTTTTCGGGGAGGGAGAGGAGAGGGGAATGGTTCCCAGACATCGACTCTTCGCAGGTGTTCATCCATAAGGGTTAACTGGAATAAATTATTAATAGCCGTTGCTTTTTAAAAACTGCATTAATTTAGAGAAGGATCACCAATGAAAGGAAAATAGAGAGTATTGAGTTAATTCTAGGCTAATTTATTTAGTCTACAGTAAAATATGAACCTATTGACTTTAACACTATTTTTCTGCTGTTAACTCTGAGTCTAGATTTGAGGGTTTTCTGTGGAATAAAAAATAACAAATCATGTACATGTTCCCTTTAATATCCTGTCACCATGCCCTCATGTCCCTGGGATACTCACTCCTCCTCCCCTCAGTGAATTGCTTTCTCGGAGTTAAAAAGTCCAGGGAAGACTTCCCAGCGTAGGTGTGAGCTCAAACCACGACGAGCCTAAACCGCCATCCCTCAGACCTCGAGGCTTCTCTGTTCCATGCGCCTGGCACGGGCTGTGCAGCGAACCCAGCACGGTACCCGGGGAGCACGGGGCACACGTGGCTTTCCACATCCAGTTAGCGCTTCCTCCAGCCTTAACGTTTTAGCGGGACACTGGTGGGGGAGGACGGGGGGGAGAAGAGCAAATCTTTATCTCAGCTTTTGTCCCCGTACTGTGAAAATTGTGGCTGCGGCGCCACTTCGTCCTTTTTAACTGGAGAGGGTCTCTGCTTCAACTTTTACTTGCAAACTTTTAACTATTGTACCTTTTTCAGTACCATCGGATTCATCTGCCCACGCAATTGTCTTCAGCAATTCAAGATGTCAAAATTTGGGGCTGGGGTGAAGTCAGTGAACACTAAACCCAAAGCTTGTCCAAAAGAAATTGCTGTAAAAAAAAAAAAAAAAAAAAAAACACAAACAGAAAAAAAAAAAGATGGAAGCCCTGATGCTGTGTCTCATGCTGTGTACTTAAAAAGAGGAAAAATACTATATTTGTGATCAAAAAGAGGAAACTTGAAATGTGCTGGTGTTTCTAATAAAAGCTGGTAAAACTGCTTGGATTGAAGGATGGTTCCACTTGGCTGGTGCCCGCGAGGATCAGCGGAGCCTGACGCCCGAGGTTAAGATAACTGCACTCAATCTCACTAATTCCTCTAAGTGGCCTCCATTTTAAAGGCATCGGCACCGCTTCCGGATTTGGATAAGCTGAGTCCTGTTTGGAGCACAGAGCTGGTGTGGCCCAGGCTGCAGCTCGCTTGGGTGCCCATTTCTGGGGAAGAGTGGAAAAAACAACGGATGGGAAGCAAATACTGGAATATTTTTTAAGTACAACATGAAGTGTGGCGAGATCACAGAGCCAAGGGATCGATGTAGATCTGATACCCACAGGTGTATTAAGTAAGAGCAGGTGTTTTACCAGGAAGAGAAGGGGAGTGCAGAGCTGAAATTAAACCTCAGTAGGGGCTGGGCGTGCTGTCCTGCAGCCTCGGTGGAGCTTCACTCCAGTCTCCTGTGAGTGTTGATAGGAAAGTCAGTGTATCTGAGCCTGGATGGGCATGGCTTTTCCAAGTCCTTGTCTGTTTGATGGGGAGGTACGGTCAGTAAGGAACAGCATCCCAGAAACATGGGAATTTATAAGGCAAGAGTGCACTGGAGCCTGGTGCAGGAGCTCTACCACCGAAGAGGGTGGGTAAGGCCTTCCCCTCAGTGAATTCTGGAGTGGAAGAAGGTGCTTAAATCTGAACGTCGAGCTGCAGCGATGGTTCTCTGCCCACCCTGCTCCACTCTACTGCTGGCTCCTGCCTCCCGCGGCCGCCGCTGCCGCAGGCTGGGAGCTTTCCCTCTTGCTACCTGCACAGCTGGGCTTCCCCTCTGGGCTCATCCCTGTCCCACCAGGACAGAGATCTGCCCACAGCACTTGTGCGTGCTCCCCGCTCCGTCTTCCGGATGCATTAGAGCAAAGGGGCGAGGAAGAGGAGCCCTCTTGCCAAATAGGCTGGGACAGTCCCCCCTCGGTCACTGTCAAAAGGCAGCAGTAGATGTTGTCCCTTCTAGCCGGTGGCAGCGCACGGCAATGACAGCAGTTCATGGCTTACAAGGTGATCTGGATGTGCGTCGGGTGCTTCTCCCAAAGCAAATTGCAGCCCATGGTTCTTCCAGTGCAGGGAAGATGGAGCAGCCACCCTGGAGCTGGGGGAACACCGCAGAGGTTGCTGTGCAGGGCAATCTGTCCTTCCCTGCACTTTTCCACAGGCGGGAATTTAAAATGCAGAGCAGGACGCTGTCAGGGCAGTGATTGAAGCACGTTGGAGCCAATCCCCGGATAATTAAAACGAGCCTGGACAGAGGGGAGGATCTGTATCAGATCCCGTGCGAGCCCTGCAGGAGCACATTTCATGGCTCATGGTCAGAGCACACCCAGGGTGAGGTAGGAGGAGGATTCAGGTGTTTCACAGCAGGTACAAGAGCTCTGGTACAGCGTCGCTCTCGGGAGTGCCGTGGGGTCAGCGGGAGGTAGCAGTGAGTACAGCAAGAGGGAAGCGTTTGCAACTGGCTCAGAAGTCATTTTGGTTTTGGCTGTAGCACAGGGAATCTCGATGAAGGGCTGGAGTTGGATCCAGGTGGAAATGCAGCCAGCAGAAGGGTGTCGGAGTGATGCAAAGGCTCGTGCTGGGTTTGTTGCACCTAATCCATAACGTCGAGTGCCCCACAAACCTTAGATGTGAACCTCCAAAACAACACTCGGCTCGGCATAGTCCCAAAAGATCAGCTGCAAGCACGAGTGAATTGCACACGGAGCTTTCCAGCGAGCTCCCCGGGGCCTGGGGTTACAAAGCTGGCTCTGTTCGGTGGGCACGGTTCCCTCCTGAAAGCTCCTCAGTCTGGAAGTGGTTAGTGCTTACCGAAAGAGACCTGCTCCATCTTTTATTTTTGGCTGTGGTGGTGTTCATCGAGAGGCTCTACTCTCACGCACATTCCCAGTTCGGGTCTCGCCAGAGTGGTTCATTTCCTCGCTCACCCGCATCCCATCTAAAGCCTTTCTCCAGTACCTCAACCCCTTAGATCTCGATGATCTACGCTCAAACAGCCCCGGGAGATGAGGAGTTTTCAGAGAAATGCCAAAATTAGATGTTAAGCAATTGGCCCAGAGTCGAGCAGGGTGCCCGGCCAAGGTGTAGCACACAGGGGCTTCCTGAGGACTGCTCCCAGCCCGGCACAGCCTTTCCTCGGCCCTCAGCCCCCTCCGTGGGGAAACTGGGAGAGCCACGGTGCACCGAGCTCTGCCAGCTCCGATTGCCGAGCTGCTGCCGCAGCCTATCCCGTGGAATGGGCTCCTGAGGTCATTCACTGTGAGACACCCGCAGAGGTGTCTCCACAGGGAGAGGAAAGTGGGTTTGTAATTTGTGTGTGACTCCCTTTCCTAACAAGTCCTCAAAAACGCGAACGGGATTTTAACCATCAAAAGAGGAGCGGTTTGGAAAGAGTGTCCTGGGCTTGGCGTCCGACCTCCTGGCGGAGCCCTGGAAACGCCCCTGTGAGGGGACCCAGGCAGGGCCGTGAGGGGAGTGAGGCCGTGCCGTGAGGAGGCTCGGCCCGGGCCGGGAGGGGACCCAGGCGGGGCGCCCCGGGCAGACAGTCGGTCGGGAGCCGTGAGGAGGCTCGGCCCGGGCCGGGAGGGGACCCAGGCGGGGCGCCCCGGGCAGACAGTCGGTCGGGAGCCGTGAGGAGGCTCGGCCCGGGCCGGGAGGGGACCCAGGCGGGGCGCCCCGGGCAGACAGTCGGTCGGGAGCCGTGAGGAGGCTCGGCCCGGGCCGGGAGGGGACCCAGGCGGGGCGCCCCGGGCAGACAGTCGGTCGGGAGCCGTGAGGAGGCTCGGCCCGGGCCGGGAGGGGACTCAGGAGGAGCCCTGAGGGAACCAGCGCACGCGGGCTGAGGGACAGCGTGACGTCACCGCGCGCGCGCCACGCACAGCCCGCGCGTGGGGGACTCCGCGCGCCCCCGCCCCGTGACGTCATCACCAGGCGCCGCGGGAGGGCAGCGCGGGCATGGCGGCGGCGCGGGGCGGGCGGTGTCTCCTCGTCGCCCTGCGGCGCTCCGGGGCCGCGCCCGGGCTGCGCCCGCCCGCAGGTGAGGGGGGGACGGGCGGCGTGAGGGGTGCGGGCCCCCGGGCTGAGGGGGCGGCCGGACCTCCATGGCTCGGCCCGGACGGGCGCGCCTGCCCGGAGTCGCGCTTGGCCTTGTTCGTCCTCTGGAGGTGCGGAGGCTCCGTGTCCCACAGGCAGCGCCCCGTCGCTCTCGGCTGGTGCCGGCCGTGGCCGCTCGGCAGAGGCGGAACGGGCGCCGGCCCGGCAGCGCGGGAGCAGCGCGCAAAGCGCCCGCTGAACTGACCCGAGAACGCCCAGCGCTGCTTCCTGGGGAGGGGCGAATTATTATGGGCTTGTAGAGGCAAGAGCGCGGGCTCGTATCGGACAGAGAGCACATTCAGGGCACCCAGCGGGTCCAGGGTCATGTCCTGCCTCATACAGGGTGTACAGCATGCTCAGATCCCGTAGCGTGGTGAGGTTCATGTCCTGCCTCGTGCAGGGGTATACAACACATCCACGGTGGTGTCCTGGCTCATACAGCACTCCCAGCTCATCTCCTGGCCTATATGAGGCGTAGAGGACATGCAGAGGTTTCTGCTGGCTCATATAGGCTGTACAGCATGTTCAGATCATGTATCATATCCCTGTGCATGTCCCAGCTCACACAGGGTGCACAGCCCAGGTACCTGCATGAGAGCAGAAGGCAGCAGCCTTGCTGTTCTCTGGCCATGTCAGTACCAGGGGACTTCACAGATGAGCCTGAAGAGTTTGCATTTCCCAGGGATGCACTTGAAGTTTCACCTCAGACAGCTGACAGGAGTGAGTGCTAAGAAAATCCAGACTCTGAGGCCTCAGTTGTGGGATGTGCTCCCTTATCAAGGCCCTCGTGGGCTGGAAATGTGCCTGTGAGTTGCCATGAAGCTAAGCATGGTGAGAAGTTTCCTTCCTGTCTTCTGCCAGCAGCCCGTGCTGTGCTCCCTGTTTCTTTATCTGTTGTGTGGCCCCTAATTGACAGATCTGTGTGTTGTTAGTGTGGTCTGTGGTTTCCCTGCGGGTTACGAAGAGAAAATGTGACAGAGGAAATTGTGTGACAAATAGGGTCACATTCAGGGTCGGGTTGTCAGATTTATTGTGTCACAGAGTGCCACTTTGGTGTTTCTGGGCAGTCCAGCTCTTCCTCCACAGAAATCCCTAGAGGCTTGTTAGCATCCATGTCTGGGAACAAAGCTGCTGCCTCTGGTGGGTTAGGCATACTCCAGCAGAGCCAGGGTTTTATTCCTTAACCTGTCACTCAGGTCCCTCAGGGAAAAAATAGTGAGCAGAAGCTGGGTGGGGATAAAGAGGGAGGGGCAGTGGGTGTTTTCCTTTCGGTTGGATCCAGGCTGCAGGGGCAGCCGTCCCTTCCCTCATGGGCAGAGCTGGCAGTGTTTCCTCTCGGCTCTCACAATTCCGGGGGCTGAAGCTGGTGCAGAGCATTTCAGGAGATGTGTTGGTGTGAGCGGGTCACTCAGGGAATCCCTTCTCCCGACATTCTCAGGGATCTGGTGCCCAGCTAGGGAGCCCTTTTGTGCACTGAGATCTGAGCTGGGAGTGTTAATTGCTAGAGCTCTTCCCCGAAGGAGCTTCCCCGGGCTCCCAGCTGCCCGGCTTGGAGCTGGTATGGTAATTCCTGCTGACCCAAATTCTTCTCTTTTGTTTTGAGCCACAAACTGCTTTGTGCAGGATTTCCCACCCTAAATCTCTGACTTGTGCTCAGCTCTGCTCACTGCAGTGGTTTTTCCAGAAAAGGCTGTGTGTGTTTCCTGGGGGCTGGTTTGGGGACCACTGAGACGTCCTGGTGTCTGGATGGAAAGGAGCCCCCGAGGGTCCTTGTCTTTGCTGTGCCTTGTCTTGCCCATGTGTGAAGCAGGTCTGTGGCCATAGGCCCAGGATCACTTGGGATCACAGAGAAGTGGAATTTGGGGAGTAATGTGGCTTTCTCCAGCTCTCATGGTGCAGGTGGAGCAGTGATGGGAATAGGAAGGGGTGTGGGCTGTGGTAAAGCTCCACATTTGATTAACACAATATCAAAAGGCCTGATTTGCCCCAAAACATCACAGTGCTTATCTGGGGCAAGAGCCATTCCTTCTCTGTCGCCTGGGCTTAGGAATTTGTTTCTTGGGCTCATTATGAGTACCACATAACCCGTTACCTCAGCAGGTGCTTCTCAATAGCTCTTGTGTGCTGATAATTGTGGTTTTATACTCAGAATAGCTGGGAGCCTTTTCTGCTCCCTTGCTCCAGGCAAGGACTATCAAGAGGCAAATGGGCTGAAGATGCTGCAGCTTGTATTTAATGAGCTGTGTCTCTCCCTGGCATGGGACAGGCTGTTAATTAAGGATGATAAGACCAAACATTGCACAAATCCGAAAGTAACTTCCGAATTGATGGCTGGTGATTTATTACTGTGCTTTAGAGGTAGGGAGGCAAAAAATGTGAATACATCAACAGTTATAAATAGCCAGAAATAAAATTATAAATAGCTGTAGTTTCTAGAGTCAGCTGGCGTTCATGGGCTGGGGCCTGACCTGTGTGGTGGCTCTGGGGCTTTGCTGCCTGGACATCTGATGATAGAAGTGACCTTAAGGTTTTAAGCTGCTGCTGATCTGTGTCTTTTTTGGATCCTGGAGTAAGGGAGGGAGAAAAATTCCCTCTTTTATTTCTGCTGTTTGGGAAATGCATGTGTGTGCTTACCTACAATGCAGTATCCTACAGCACCGAGCATAAAATATGTAAATACATAAATAAAATATATAAACTCTGGGCTGCAGGCCCTTCCCCTCTGAAGCTTGAGGGGCTGGATAGTGAGTGCTCTGCTGCTTTCCACCTCATTCACCTGGGTTGTTTTCCTTGCCACTTTCCCAGATGATCCCAGCACAGGCAGTGGAATGGAAGTTCCAGAACGTGTCCTGCGATAATGCGGCAGAGCTGTTTGTGACGCAGAGAGCACAGTTATGTGTGTGGGAGGTGTTCAGATGCATTTAAAACTATTTGTGGGCTCTTTTCTTTAAGGGTAGAATGACTGGGGAGTCATTCAAGCTTCTGGCTGGAGAAGTGGATCTTGATTCAAAGCTTTCTGTGAGGAGGAGGAGGAAGAACAAGGACTGACAGCCTCTTCTGTCAGCTCTTGAGGATGAGATGCAGGAGACAGAAGTGCTGTTAAAGCTCGGGGGTTCATGTTCACCTGGTCTGGAGCAAGTGAGAGCCCAGCATGATGGTCTAGAGCAGCAGTTCTTGATGACCACACTGACTGTAGGACCTGCTGTGGGTGGCAGGGGGTTTGCAGAGCACTTGTGAAGCGAGCAGGGCATGGCCATGGAAGCTGTTTCCAAGGAGTTCACACGTGTGCTTTGGGACTCTCACCATACTAATGGGTTTTGGTTCAGTCTTTGGGTGGTTTTGTACCCAGTCATCTAAAGAAAGGACCCCTTGAAATATCAGATGTAGGGTTTGCCCCCTTCCCTTGCTGGATGAAACAGCCAGCAGGCACAGAGAAAAACCTGAGCTTGTCACTGCGTCCAGCCCCTTCTGCTGCTTGTCCATGTTCTCCTGGCTCTGGCCAGGCTGTCCTGGTCCCTCCTCGGCTTCCTAGATCAGTCCAGTCTGTTTATGTTTATTGTAGGACTGGGGGAGGCCAAGATACTGCCGTCCCCAGAGCAGCTTCAGGGTCAGATCCACACCCTCTGGGATCCTGCTCTGGCACAGGCCATTCTCCCAGCAATTCAGAAATCACTCCAAGGAATAGGCTTTGGACAGAGCTCCAGAGTGCTGCAAATGGTCTTTTTGTGACCAGGTTTGGCTTTGATTTATCCCCCAACAGAGAGAAGACTGTTGACTTCACCTGGGCGTAATGAAAGGAGGAGAACTGGGAATCCCTGACTTTAAGGGGGCTTGTGCCATTTCCTGACTGGTCTCATTTTCCCCGCTGATTTTGTGACTGGTGGCCTTGCTGCTGCTGCAGGTGCTGCTTGCCCTGGACCCAGCTTTGTTGGGGGATGTAATGCCTGTACTTGGACAGTCAGTGGCCCAGTACTTATTGCCAATCTGTATTTTCACAGGCAGTGATGTAGGAGTTGTCTTCAGCTTAGCCAGATAATAGCAGGGAAAGCTGCAGACTGCCTCTTCCTCACTGGTTAATTCTGTGGGAAAGCTGCTAATTGTCATCTTCTGGATAAAATTTTAATTCAGAAGAGCCAAATTAGCAACTTGCCCTTTTTAGGCACTGAAGGCAATTCTGGAGGGGAATGGTGGGTGTTGGATTGTGAGAGAACTGTTCAGACAGTGTAACTCCCATGGGATTGCCTAGGTGGGACCTCTAAGGAGTTCTCCTGTTGGTGCTGAACTTGTGATGTGTATTGAAATATCTTCACTTGTGTCTTTAGCAAAAGGAGCGGCATGTCTGCAAAGACAAATACTCCACCGCTGGAGCCTTCAGTACAACATTCCTGCCTCCAGCATTCCTGCTGTCCGGATGTACAGCACACAGACAGCAGAGAGCAAGGAGGAAGAGCCCCTGCACACCATCATCAGCAACACAGAGAATGTGAAAGGTGGGCCTGGGCACAGATGTCTTGTGGGAACACTCTTGGGGTGCACCACGGACAAGGTGTGGTGCAGGTGAGCCCTCCTCAGCAGTGCTGCTGCCTCTGGAGGAAGTGCAGGTATTGGTCACCACATCCTTTGAATCTGTGTTGCACCATCACCTCCCAAAAACTGGGGATGGAGGTCAGAACAGCCTTTACTGAGAAACAAGGACATCAAGACTGCATCCATGGGCTTAGCCAGGCAGTCAATGGTCATGTGTATGTGTGGAGGCTCCACAGGCACTAGAACTGGCTGAGAAGAATTTTCTGTCCCAGAAGCAAACTGTGCCTGGCCAGGTCATTGCTGTGGATCGTGGAGGTGTGATGAGAGCCCTGGTGTCAGCCCTTTAGTTAGAATAAATTGCTTTGCACAGCTTCAGGGAGAGGTGCTCTAAAGCAGTCTAAGCAATGAGTTATTCCAGCACAGAAATAACATCTTAACTCTGTGCCTCCATGGTTTTTCTGGGAGGCATTTTTGAGACTGCCAGGCTGTGAAGTCTGTGGTGGGGTTGATGTGCTGGCTGCCCACACTCCAGCTTCACCCCATCCCTGGGCAATGTACATCCTCACCAGCAAGGCACACCAGAGGCGATGTGGGACCTGTGGCTTTTCCCTATGTTTTCCCAGAGTTCTCTGATGCCTGTTGCTATTTTTAAAAGGCCAAGGGTGGTCTTTCAGCTGAGATGTTTTGTAGTTTTATTTCTGAGGAGGTTTCTCTTCCTGGGCACAGCTCCCTACCTGCAGGGGTGGCTGTATGGATGTGCTCATCCATCCTGGCCTTGGACACTTCAGGGATCCAGGGGCAGCCACAGCTTCTCTGGGCAACCTGTGAGGGCCTCACCATCCTCACAGGGAACAATTCCTTCCCAATATCCCATCTATCCCTGCCTTCTGGCAGTGGGAAACCATTCCCCCGTGTCCAAAGTCGCTCTCCAGCTCTCCTGGATGCCCTGTAGGCACTGGACAGGGCTCTAAGTGCTCTCTGAGCTTTCTCTTCTCCAAACTGAACAACCCCAACCCTAACCTTTATTCCAGGTGCAGCCTCTAAACATGAATTCCAAGCTGAAACAAAGAAACTGCTGGACATTGTTGCCCGTTCCCTGTACTCAGAGAAGGAGGTAAGGGACCCACAACTTGCTGGGAGACTTTCTGTTGGCAAATCCCCATCTCTGTCAAGGGATACATCCAAAATGGTTGAGCTGGAAGAAAAACTGTTCAGTTCCCGGCAAGTCCTGAGCTTTCATGTCAGGCTTTCTTGACTGATGTTTTCTTAAGACACCTTGAAAATGGGTTTTTGAAACAATTTGTAGGTATAGCCAAATGACTCTGTGAGCCTTGAGCATCTGCAGTTTCACATTGAGTTTGGACAAACTGTTCTCCTGGCACATAATGGGGAAACACAGTTTGGGGAGCTGGGAGTTAGTTTGTGGGAGTCATTGAGCTCCCAGGTCTCTGGGAGTGCTGTGTAGGGGCAAGGCCAGGCTGCAGTGTCAGGTTGTGTCTTGTCCCCAGGTGTTTATCCGGGAGCTGATCTCCAATGGCAGCGATGCCCTGGAGAAGCTGCGTCACCGGCTGATGACTGAAGGCAAGGCCTTGCCAGAGCTGGAGATCCATCTGCAGACAGACAGCGGAAAGGGAACCATCACTATCCAGGTAACTCCCTTAGGTAACAGGAGAAGGTTACTCCCTGCTGCTCTCATCACTGGCCTTTGTCCTGTGAAGAGTCAATGGAAGCTGAGCAGCAGCAGAGTCCCCAGGCCTGCCCAAAGAATGTTCTGTCCTCAGCTGGGCTCTGGTTCATGAGGCTGTAACCTGAGGATTTGATGAGAAACCAGCAATGTATCTGCTCCCCACTTGTAGCCGTAGGAAAATTTGCTGCTCCTTCTTTCCCTATTGGGAACTACCAGTAGCTTTTCTCTCAGTACCCCTGCCTAGTCCATTTCCCAGGTAGTGCTTGTTTCTCACTAGTGGGTAAGTTGTGAATTTGGTTTCCTCCTGACCTTTGGGGAGGTTTTCCTGTACCTCCTTAAGTCTGAGAGGTTACCTGGTTGCTTGCAGACCTTCTCTCCCCTGTGTGAGAGGGGAGATACCAGGGTGGTGAGAAGAACTTCCCATTGCTGCCTGTCTCTATCTCCTCCTGCTCCAGGACAGATCGAATCCAGCTGATGCTGAGGTTCTGCCCTCAGACACAGGTGGGACTGTAGATTTGGGCAGTAGCACAGCACTTCCCTGTGCCCACATTTTGGTGTTCCCTGCTGGTGACAAAATGATTGGGAGGGAGACAGTCTCTAAGAGCAGGCACCTGTGGGCCTCAGCGTGGGGAGGGAAGTGGAGCTGGGCCTTCTCTCTGTACTTTGACCTTGCTTGTGACTCTTGTCCCGGGTGGGAGGCTGAGCCTCAGTTTTGGTGTTTCCTTGGCAAAGTTCCTAACGTTAAGAAGGCAAACTGGTCATTTTCCTCGTGGAGCTGTGTCAGCCATGAGTGTAGCTGTGGACATTCTCAGGAGAGCAGAGGAGAAGGAGGAGGAGGGAGCACTGAGTGACCATGGCAGGTCCAGGGGAGATGTAGCACAGGCAGAGCACACAGGCTGGTATTTTTGACGTGGGACAAAAGCACGGGGGGCTGTTGGAGGCTGCGTAGTTATTTTATATTTCTGTTCCTCTGCAGAACAAGTGCTGCAGTTGCCATGGGGAAGTTAGTGCTTGTCAGTGGGCAACACAATCACCAAGCAGAGATTCTCAAACCATGGTGCAGGGGCTTTGCTATTCCTGTCACACTGTTGCAGTTTTCTGATTCCTGTGTAACACCGATTATTCAAGGAGCCCTCGCTTAGCCCGAGGCCGGGGTCATTCCTGCCTTTCTCTCATCTTTGGCTTTTGAGATTGTAGTGGACACGAAGCATCTGACTCCATCAAGACATTGTTACCACTCATGCCCTGTCCCTGTGGAAGCTGTCCCCTTCTTTGGCAGTTTGGTTGGAGAGCTGCTTGCCCACCTTGCAGGGTGCCTCTGATGCCATCCCAGTTAGATGGTTTAGGGATTGGGCTTTTTATAACCCCCTGCCTGGCTGCCAGTGCCTCTCTAATGCCATTAAATGAGTCTTAACTAGGAAGCTTTTAACTGCAGCAGTCCTGGGCGGTGGGGAGCAGCAAGAACAGCGCTGCTCCAATCTCTTTAATAGCTTTGCCTTCTCCAGAGTGCCAAAAGCTCCTTACCTCCAGTCAGGGGGTTATTTATAACTTCTTGAAGAAGCAAACTGCATATAATGATTACTGTGAACAAGCATCACTCAGAGCATTTCTCTGCCTTTCAGGAATGCAAAGGTGAAAGAAAGCTTGCTGCAGTGATTGAGGCAGAGATGGATTTGTCCCTTAGCCACTGTTTTGTTTTCTGTACTCACTAGGACCTACCAAAAAAGAGGCAGCAGGTCCCTCATACATGACCTGTAGCAATGGTCACCCCTTTTTTACTCCTAGAAAGGTCCCATTATCTCACTCTGACTCCTGGATCCTTCTCCTCAGATCTTCATGCTGCTCTGTGCCTCTGGATCTGCTGAATCTCTCCCCTCCTCTTCCAAGCCCTGTAGCATCTCTTTGTGTCTCACTGAGCTGAGAAAAGGCAGGTCTGTAATGTGTGATGGCAATTACAGGCACGTTCCTGGGGGATTATGTAGATCTAGTATAGGACTATACTCATCTCTGTTCAGTGACAGCAGTTCTGCTCTGCTTGCTCTCTGCCAGGACTGAATTCCAGTCATAAGCACAGCAAGACTCAGAATTCTGATAGGATGTCCCCATTCAGGAATATTCCACCTAAGCATTGCATGTGTAAGAGGAACATGTTGACTGAATTCCACCACCTCGCTTCCTTCACCAAAGTCATGTTGTTTTAGCAAATTCCACCATTTCCTCCATCCCTTTGAAAACTGCCTTGTGTTTCTAGGACAGCTCCATCTGTAGCAGCCACAGCCTGCAAGGTCAGAGCTCTTAAGAAAATCCATTTGAAAATGTGAGGGGTGTGTTTCCAGTGAGAGCAGCTCTGCAGAGCTCTGCAGTTCCGCGTGCTCAGGCTTTACTGACGTGGTTTTGGACCCTTTGAGGTGGGAACAGAGAGCCTCTTACAGAACCCAAGGCCCTGTGAGCACAGAGTTCACTTTCAGCACCTGCACAAGGTGACAGGCAGGTGACAGGCGCTTGGCTGTGCTGTGGTGGTGTTGAAGCTGTGCAGTTCTGCCGTGCTGCTGTGCCTGGTGGTGATGTGTGAGCTCAGGGCTGCAGCCCTGCTCCTTGCTGGTGCTTAATTTAGGGCTAGGACAGTTTGGAGGAAATGGTTTGAAATGTTTACAGAGCTGATGGCTGCTGCTGCTGGGGGAGGGAGTGTGCTTGCTGTTCTAGAATGGGAAAGGAGTGTAGTTGCTGCCAGAGCTTGGGCTGCTCAGTTCCTTTTGTTGGGCTTTCATCTCTCTGTTGCCGTCATCCAAAATCAGTGTCTGTGAAGCCACAAAATCACCAGTTTGCTGTGTTTGGGAGGAGTTAAAATGACTGCAAACACCACTCCTCCTTGCAACAGCTCCCTGTATCGTTGAGCAGATCTCTCCTGCCTCACCAAACAGCCTGTAACAAGGACTGGGCTGTCCTGGGGCTCCAAGTAAGGACTGGGCTGTTTGAGCTGTAGCAGTTCAGTGCAAATGCACCCTTGTGTCCGACAAAGCTTGGGGCAGGTAGGGAGCAGGTCCCCCTCCCCTGTGTGACCAGGCTGCAGCAGAGAGGGTGACCTGCACTGCAGCATCTGTGTGTCACTTGGGCTTGAGGAAGCAGGAGATGGACAGGTGGAGATAGAGGGGTATATCAGGCTGTACTTCAGCAAGTTTTAGGTGGAATTAAACCTACAGAAATGTGCCACAGATTGCAGGGATGGGCTACAGCTTCCAGTGATTGCATCATCTTTAACAAATAAGCCCAGGACCCAGAAATATAAACACATCTCAAATAACCTGTGGCCCAAGGAAGGAAGTGCACAATCTTTTAGTTCTCTTCATGGCAGAATAAAAGCATATCCTGTATAAAAATGGGAAATTCAAAGTGGATGAAAGGCAGTACTTTTCTGGACAGCGGGTATTTAGACCTGGATGGGTGGAGGCCGAGCCTGTGGTTTTGCAAAGGGAAGCTCAGGCTCTCTGCTTTGGACAAGTTCCATGTACTAGGCCGAGACTACCTCATGTTTATAGGCATCAGTTTTATTCTGGCTTTTCATCTGCTGGTTGCTGCTGCTGCAGATGCTTTAATGATTCTAAACCAGAATGTTGCTCTTGTGCAGCTGCCGTCCTGATCTTGTGAATTTTAAGTCTTTAATCAAGTATTTAAATAACAGTGGGCACATGTGCTAATCAGACATTTTGGGATTTTATTACCTTATCAGTTGGTGAAAGCAGCATGTCTTTATAATATAGTTAGTGTTCTTCGGATGCCCCGTTGAGGTTTTACACTGGAATAAATGTTTTAAGTGTTTGTTTTGCAACAAAGCAAAGTGAAAGACACAATATCTCAGCCAGGTACCTCTAACTGGGAGCATTCCTTCTGATGCAGTCATGGCAGAGGCAGCAGTTAATGGCTGGTTAATGGGCTGTTAGGTGTGAGGAAGCTCTGCAATACTTTAAATTGGACTCAGGTAATGAGCAAAGCTAAACTAATCTTTACACAGCAGGTCTCTGCAAACATCCAGCACCCTCACCACAGGGTTAGAGCAAAGGGCACAGAAGGCACAAAGGTGCAGATCAGCAGCAGCTTTGGTACCTGGGAGGTCTCCACACATAAAAAGGTGCTAAAAACAAAGTTCAGCTGATGTCTCTTTGGGGTAAATGTTACTGAGTTTAGTTCAACACTTGTGGCCACCAGCCCTTCATGGTCTGAAGGTCTGCAGCCTCTGTGTTGTCTTGTATAGGGGATGGTTTGGGGGAGGATTTTTACTCTGCACCCTGAGAAGTACCAGAAGAGAAATTCACCCAGGTGAGGAGCTGGTGGTTCTGCTGAGTAACAGCAAGTCTTCTGTAATAAACCTCCAGCTAATGAAGGGTCAGCACACTGAACTCTGTGTCTTGGTCTCTCCAAGCTGTGCAGAAACATTTGGCACATGGAACTCTGAGCATATCCCTCACATTTTGTCATTTGAGGAGCCCCACATACAATTTGCTTTGTGCTGTTACAAATAGCTCTGCTGTGGCTGTGGTCAGCCTGATAAAGCTTTTCTTGCAGGCTGAAGGGAGGGCTAAAAGGGGAAGGAAAGTTGTAACATTGCTGGTGGAGCAAGGACTGGATGGTGGTGGGTAGAAGGTGTTTGCAGGGGTTGTGTGGTGCCATGGTGGTTCCTGGTGAAGACGCCCAGCAGCTGAACAGCAGCTGGTGCAGCACAGAGCAGTGTGAGAAGGGCAGTAGAAGTTCCACCAGCTCCTTCTTTGGATTTCATGGAGCTGGAGCTGCCAGCACTTTTGTGGGCCCAGCCTCAGGTGAGCTGCTCATGAGCAGGTTCAGCTGCTTCCCAAGATTGCAGAGTTCCTGCTCTGCAGAGCTCAGCTCTCGTCTCTCCTCCACTGCTGCTTTATTCCCGTTCCCCCGAGCAGCTCCATGTGGTGAAGGGAGCCAAAGAGCAGCTGCAGGAAATGTGGACATGGCAAGGGTGGGTTGAATCGTAATGCTGTCTTCATCCTAATCCACCCAGGTGTTTTCCTGCAGTAGGGAATGTCTGCTTTGCCAGGATCTTTGCTTTCCGCTCTCCCTCTCAGCATCCCGGCTGTTCTGAGCCCTGCTTTCTTTGTTCATGAGATTCACCCTCATCAAAGTAGCCTCCAGGAACTTTCATTAAGCATTTTGCAGTAAGTTTGGCAGGGCATTAGGAATTCAATAGCTAAGTAAATTTATGGGGTAAGGATGTATTTTTTTTAACACACTGGAATTTGGGAATGACATGCTGTGCTATAAATAGAAGTGGATCAGAGTTCTGTTCAGGGTCTGGCATGAACAAAAACTGAACCAGATGCTGAAAACTGTTCTTTCTGGCTTTTTCTTCCCTGGGGGAAGGGACCATGTCAGATTCCTGAGATTTTGCCATACGCTGTTTATTTTTCTTGGCTTTTGATCTCTCGCTGTTGAGATCTTACTGGGCATCATCCCTCCTCTCAGCCAAGTGGGCTGACTGGCCTTACTGTATTTAACCAAGGGAAAGGTATTGCTGTGCCGTGACTTGTGGGGGTGCAGGAAAATGTCTTACCCACATGGCACCTCACAAGCTGAACAGTTCAATCCTTCAGTAGAGTTAAACGCTACATTAAGAAATACATACGGACATCAACTTACTTTGGTAGAAATAAGCCCAGTAAATGCTCCATGGGTTGCAGAGGTCACTCTGGCACCTCACCTCCAA
Organism: Aphelocoma coerulescens; assembly: GCF_041296385.1. Taxonomy (NCBI): domain Eukaryota; kingdom Metazoa; phylum Chordata; class Aves; order Passeriformes; family Corvidae; genus Aphelocoma; species Aphelocoma coerulescens. The sequence continues at coordinate 3,082,963 of NC_091028.1, forward strand.
GTCACCTAGCAGCTGCCAGCTCTGCTGCAGCTGATTTTGCTGACCTTGCACACCAAATCCCACCCCTGCTAAGGCACTGGGAATGTGTGAGCTCACTCCGGATGTGCCAGCTGCTGTCAGCTGCTATAACTGTGCTCACAGGTACTCAGGTAGAGCTGAATCCCTCACAGGAATGAGAATCACATCTCACTTGGCTAATTTTCACCTCAGAGAGTAGCTCAGAGAACATGTAACAGTGGCTTATTGGGATGCTTGTGTCAGGTAGCGAAGCTGCTGGGATTTGGGAGGGGGAATGGCACTTTTGTCTTAGAAGTGGCATCCTGGAGGGCAGTAGCCTGCCCTTTGCTCCTGTGGAAAATGTGTGTGGAGCAAGTCTGAAAACACATTGGACAACAGAATGGGAAAGATTTTTGCTGGGGTCCTGTGTAAGAGGGTGGTCATTTCTGGCTGGGGTTTACTGTTATCCTTGTTGCCTTGGGGTGTCATGCAAATTGAAGTTGCAGCCAGGTTTAAGACTTACCGCAGCCTTTTCTGGGTGGTGCTGCTGCAGGCTTTGCTGCCTGAGATGTGTGAGCAGCAGGGAGATGTTTATCTGCATGCAGCAGTGCAATTCTGGAATAACCTGGGGATGACAAGGAGCTGTGTGCCTCTGAAGCTTGGACAGAGCACCACGAAGTGTAGCCGGTGCATTGTGTTTTGGCTGGGATTAGTCTGTTCCCATGGGAATGCAATACCCAGCTCTCCTGGACACTGACAGCTTCATACACACATCATGGAGCACAGGGTGAGGGGGAGAGGAAGGGGGAAAAGGCAGAGCAGATGGAGATCAGTTCATGTGCTTGCAGACAAGGGTCTGCATTACCTGAGAGTTAAGGGATTCACTGCTCTGCTGCTGATTCCCAGTGTTAGTGCCTCGGTTCCACATCTGCAGATTGCAGACAATCTGCTTCTCACTGCTCCTCAACTCCCCCTCAGACTAGTTCAGGAATGAAGGGTGTCCCTGTGCGTGACATCTGGCACTATGGGGCCATGGCTGGGTTGACATCTCATTCCTGCACTGCCATCCTGTGCTTTTTAGAGGGATGTAGAATCCAGCCTGTCCTGGTTTTGTCTTTCCTTGAGAAATGGCCAGAGTCTCTGAGCTTTCTGGTGGTTTGTAGGCAGCTGTGGCTGCCCCTGGAGCTCTGTGCCCCTTGAATCTGTGCTCCTGGCCATGGGCAGATGGAGCCACATCTGGAGGTCTGCTGTTGGATTTACTACTCAAAGGGGAAGGAGAGAGTGGGAGTTGGAGGCAGAAGTTGCTCAGGTGCTGTTTGCTGGAGCAATGATTCCCTACTGATATTTCAGCTGCAATTGCTGTTTCTTTTCAGGACACAGGTATTGGGATGACCCAGGAGGAGCTGGTTTCTAACCTTGGTACCATTGCTCGATCAGGCTCAAAGGTAACTTGGGATGAGGACCTTTCTCCCTCCTTTAGAAAACTTCTCTCCAATTACAACCACTTTTGTTGTCCCAGTAATTTTTCATTCTGTTTTGTCCCTTGGCCCCCAGCCCAGCTGTGAAATTACACCCCTCTTGGAAGGTGAAACCTGCCTTCTGGCTCTCAATGGTCTCTGCTGTGCTGTGGGAGGCCCAGGGAGCCCAGGCAGTGCTGATGGGCCCTGCATGTAGCACTGCTCTGCCCCCTGCCCTCACTCCAAATGCTTTCCTGCCACCCACTTGGCATTTACCCCATGTCCAGGGGAACAGCAGCTCTGTTCCCACAGCAAGGTGTTGTACATGTGTATGATTTTTTTCATCTCTGGAGGCACCATTTTAAGGTTTCCTGCTCCTGATTGACTGAGCCCTCGCTTGTCTTCCTTTTATTGCTCTAAGCAATGCTCCCCTTTTCCAGAGGTGCAGTCCCTGTGGAGAAACCCTTTTCCTTGGGAACCTTCCTCAGAGCACTGATGCAGGAGCATGGGGTGAGGGTGCTGGACTGCCAGGCTGCAGTGCCTGAGGAGCCCAGCTGGGGCTTGATCACAACCTCCAGCAATATCTAAAGTCACTGTCTGATGGTTTGCATCTCCTTTGTTCCTCCAGGCTTTTCTAGAAGCTCTGCAGAGCCAAGCTGAAGCCAGCAGTAAAATCATCGGCCAGTTTGGAGTGGGTTTCTATTCAGCCTTCATGGTGGCTGATAAAGTGGAGGTGTTCTCACAGTCAGCAGAGCCAGGCAGCCCAGGCTACCACTGGTCATCTGATGGGTGAGGCTGCAGAGTGGGGGGCTGTGTCCTGACCACATGTGGCCTGAAAGCTGTGCAAAGACAGGGCTTGTGTATTCTTTCAGGACCTGGCTGTCTGGTTTAGGTCCTGCTCAAGTTATACACAGTGACAAAGCATGGCCAAATGTGCCAGTGTGGCACTCTTAAGGACAGAGTTGCTTTGTCAGAGCAGGCATGCTGTGGACAGAGTACCTGCCTCTCCTATTCCATCCCTGCTGGCAGGCAGTCAGCTTAGGGGGCCCCATACTACAGGGACAAATTGAACCTCTTTGGTCTAATCATCCTCTGAGGTTTGGCTCGGGGCACCCACAGAGAGCAGAGCTTGTGCAGCGCTGTGGTCTGCAGGCAGATCTCCTCTGTGGGTCACATCTGTGTGCTCATCCTTTGCTTTTTACTTGAAGTTGCAAACATCTGTGATGGCAAAGCTGTGGGCTGCTGGACATGTTGAAATTGGAGCTTCTGAGGGTGACAAGCTCAACATCCCCTTAAAATTTCCTCAGAATAAAGAATTTACTACATTACTTAAACTCTTGAGAAAACTGAGACACAAGACTGTTTTGGGTTTTCAGTAGCTAGTGTCTTTGCAGAGCAGTGTGTCCTGGGTCTGGAGTCTCTGTAGGGAAAACAGCCACATGTTTTTTGGGGTTTCTCAGAGGCACAAGGAGCATTCAGGCATTCAAGACTTTTTTTGCCTTTTTCTCTTGGCCTTGAAGTGTTTTGTGTGCTCTTAACAAACCATTTCTCTGTCCTACCGTGGGTGTACCTGAGGCACAAACTGACACAGAGTTTGTTTCTAATCCTAGTTCAGGAATGTTTGAGATTGCAGAAGCATCTGGGGTCAGAGCTGGGACTAAGATTATTATACACCTCAAAGAAGAATGCAAAGAGTTTGCAAATGAAGACCGAGTCAAGGGTGAGTAGAGGAGGGAATGCTGTTAGCCCTGAGGCTCTGTGAAGTCTGTTGGTGCCCATGGGTGGGAGGTGAATTTACAGGTTTTTTCCTCTCCTACAATTCCTTTCACCTGCTGTTACTGAGGGAGTTCTTGCTATGTTGTTTCCACAAAGGTGACCCTTCTGTGTCTTTTTTCCATTCCAGAGGTGGTGACAAAATACAGCAACTTCATCAGCTTCCCCCTGTACCTCAATGGGAGAAGAATTAACACGTTACAGGTGAGGTGGAGTCTGCAGGCAGGTCAGTCATGGAGATGAACCACTGTAATCCTCCACTGGAGACAGGAAACAGCATAAAGCTGCTGCTGTCTGTGGAAATCAGAGGAGGATTGTCCAGGATATCACAGACCTTGTAGTGATCAGTTAATTAGAACAAAAGGAGACAATCCAGCAGAAGTCGTACCTGCAACAGCTTGTTTGCACTTACTGTGGAAAATTCTTGGAGATCAGCAAGATCTGTATCTTCCCTTATCCTGAATTATTATTTCAGTGCTTTATAATGCTTACTCTGTTGAAGCCACATGACATGTTAGTTCTGTAGGGTTTGCTCATATTGCTGGTGTGCTGACACCTCTCACTGCAGTTCTTTCTGTCCTTCACACGGAATAGCCAGTTCCAGGGAGTGGTTGGGGTTTTTTAGCAGCTCAGCTCACTGCCTGATTTATTCCCAGCTCCTAGCTAAGCACTGCTTGATGCTGGCATTTTCTGACCACTGACATTATACTGCAGCCAGATCCATTTTACTCAGATGTTCTTGGCCCAATTGCAGGCATCACTTGGGAGAAATTAATTCTCTTTAAAACAGAAATCTATGAATCATTTTCCTCCAGCATCTCATCTTCTGATTGTTTAAAGCTTTCTCACCTAAGAGAGCAGGTAGAGAGCATGTGTGTGGCTTTTTTGTTTCCTGGAATGTGGCACTGACTGCACAGACTTTCAAGACTGTACTTAAACATTTTACCATGTTAATTTATCTAAGGTTCTGTAATTGGTGTTATTAGTCACTGATTATTTATTTGGATTCCTGCATAATAGTGTTTCTGTTCCAAAGGCTTTCTAGCTGTGCCCCTTAAATTACAAAACCAGAAATAGCTTTAGACAGCTGTTTGCTCTCTCTACCTGACAATCAATAGAACAGGCTCCCTGGAGAAGAGCAGTAGTAGAGCAAGGGGTGAAATGCCCTTAATAGAGTCATGGACTTTTATCTTCTTATCAGAAAGTCTGTTTTCCCTTGGGTTACAGCAACAGCTTTATTCTCATTATGCTCCCATTTCATGCCTTTTCTTTATCCAGGATTTTGGCTCTGTGTTTTTCCACACATCAGCATCAGTTCGCTGCAAACAGAGCCACAGTTGGTTCCCTGGTGGGCTTTCTCCTAGATGAGCTCCTGAATGCTCACAGCGTGGAGCTGGGGCTTTTCTGGTCTGACTGGGATAATTGTTAGCTACAAGTGAGCCCCTGAGAATGCAGCATTTTCCCTAACATAGCTACTGTAAAACACCTTAACTCCCAGTGAGTCCATAATCCTACCTGGGATCCTGCAAACCCTCCAGGACACTTGTGTGTGCTGGAAATGATGGGAAGCCACCTGTGGAACAAGACTCTGAGGCAGAGGAATTCTTAAGGATTTCAGGGACCTGAAACCCTTGGGCTCTGAGGGTAGGCTGGATGTTTTGTGTTGTCCCCGGAAATCACTCCAGTCACTCATTAGGGCTTGAGTGGCAAAGGAGGCAGTGACTGAGATGGGCTTCACCCAGCTGGAAACACAGTTCTGAGCTGAGTCCCACATCTTTGCTAGATGTGAGTCTTTTGCTGGGGTACTGAAAACTGAAACATGCTGTGAGCGTGGGCTGAATGCTCCAGAAAGCACTGGGGGGTTAGAGCAGCAGCAGGTGGAAGCTAGAGCTCATGGCTTCAGTCCATGTGTTGATGTGGAAAATAGTGCTGGAGCAGTGACCCTGCAGTGGTTCACAGAGCATCTCCCAAGCTGCTCCAGAACAAATCAGCAGAAAACAGGCAGTGCAGGAGCTGCTTCACAGGCTTTTAGCTGAGACAGTGACCTCCATCAGAGAGTCAGGTTGGTTGCAAAATGCTCGCTTAAACTTTTGCTTTCCCTTTGCTTGCTGGTCAGGCCTTGAGAACTCGACCGGTACTGACAGTCAGTTGAGCTGTGGGATCTGCCTGGGATGCCTTTGGCCATTGGCAAGTGTGAGGCAATGGAGGCTAGCCAAATGCCTTTTGTTTTGGGCTAAACAAAGCTGCCCCATGTATGTTGCAGAGCAAGAGTTACCTCTGAGGGGTGGCCCAAGGCCAGATGAGGGGCAGTAGTTTGTTAGTCTGTGATAATGTGCCTGAGCCACATCTCACTTGGTCCCAGGCTATGCAGAGGAGTCTGTTTGAAAGGTTCTATTTCCCTGCTCCGGCATCCTGGAGGCCACAGAGCTGATGGGAACTCCTCTCCCTGCTCCTCCACAGGCTCTGTGGATGCTGGACCCCAAGGACATCGGTGAGTGGCAGCACGAGGAGTTTTACCGCTTCATAGCACAGGCTTACGACAAGCCCCGCTACATCCTGCACTACAAGACCGACGCTCCGCTCAACATCCGCAGCATCTTCTATGTGCCTGAGCAAGTACGTGTCCTGTCCTGGGCACGTGGGACATCTGCCCAGCTGCTCTGAAAGGGGAGAATGGGAGAGCTCCTTAGGGAAAGGAGGTAGATATGGCTGCAGGGAGGAATATCCAGTGTGGCATCTCTGCAGTGGGCTGGGTGCCGCAGGGTAGTTGGGATACTGAGCCACAACAGCAGCAGGGGGATGGCACAGGTAGGTCCCTAGGGAAGAGAGCCAAGATTTTGGCTCTCGTTGGGTTCAGCATTGTAGGGAAGACCACAGTGTGATGTGGGCACCCTGCACAGTGCTGGTGTTACCTCCTGTCTCTTTTCCTGCAGAAGCCATCCATGTTTGACATCAGCAGGGAAATGGGCTCCAGCGTTGCCCTCTACAGTCGCAAAATCCTCATCCAGACCAAAGCTGCAGACATCCTGCCTAAGTGGCTGCGCTTCCTTAGAGGTGCGTGTGGGACCAGGAATAGCAGGTTGTGGGCAATGACTTCCACAGGAATGAGGCAAGGGCTGCCCTCCTGAGCCTGGCACTCGGGTTTGCATCACTGTTCAAGGGTTGCTCTGTGTTCCAGGTGTTGTAGACAGTGAGGATATACCCCTGAATCTCAGCAGGGAGCTGCTGCAGGAGAGTGCCCTGATCAGGTAAGCAAGACTATCTCTGAACTGAGATACAAAGACCAGATGTAAAACCGTGAGAGAGAGGGGACAACAGACTCACTACAACCCTGCACAGAGATGTTCACCTAAAATGTCTTGTCTTGCTCTAGCAGCTGTCTTTAAAAAGGCTTGTTCCTGCTGCAGGAAGCTCCGTGACGTTTTGCAGAAGAGGTTGATCAAGTTCTTCATTGACCAGAGCAAGAAGGACCCTGAGAAATATGCCAAATTCTTTGAGGAGTACGGGGTATTCATGAGAGAGGGGATTGTCACGATAGCAGAGCAGGATGTCAAGGTACCACGAGTCTTGAAGCACTGCAGCTGATGGGAAAAATTACTATGAGCTGGGATGAGGGAGACTGCGACTTCCCCATGGAACTCGCTGCCTGTAACTTGTGTTCCTGGGTCTGCCAAGACCCATGGATTCTCTAGTGCCCAAACTCTCACTCTTTCTGACTGGTGCTGCTTCCCATTTATTTTGAGACCCTGCAGAGTCTCTGTACCCACTGTTGTCAGCACTCCCTCGTGCAATGTCAACTACAACAGGCAATAAAGTAGGGCCTTCCCCTTCTGTTGTCTTCTGCCTGAATTCCCATTTCCAGGAGAGCTTGACCTACATCCTGTCTAGGTCACTCTTCTGCCTCCTTAATATCTGGAGCAGAAAAGGAGGAATTTGGAATCCCCTGAGCCTTTTTGTAGGGCTGCCAAGAGGCCTGCATGCCGCAAAAGCAATCCTTGGGGCTGGGAGTGGTCGTGTGGAGCACAGTGACCCCGCCCTGAGCTCACAGGAGCACATTTCTTGCAGGAGGACATAGCAAAGCTGCTTCGTTACGAGTCGTCGGCCCTGCCCGCAGGGCAGCTGACCAGCCTGACCGACTACGGCTCGCGCATGAAGGCCGGCAGCAGGAACATCTACTACCTGTGTGCCCCTAACCGGCACCTGGCCGAGCACTCCCCCTACTTCGAGGCCATGAAGAAGAAGGACATGGAGGTGGGTGAGCAGTGGTGCCACAGCCAGGGGAACACCCTGAGCTGCTGCAGCAGTGATTGGGGCTGGCTCTCAGAGCTGAGCAGGGCAGTAAGGTCTGTGATAGAGCCCTGCCAGCACAGTGCCTTTGCCTGGCCCCCTCTGCCTGTGCTCAAACTGTGGCATGAGGTCAGGAGGGACCTGTCGCACACTCTTAACCACAATGTGAAAAAAAAAAAACCATTCAGCTGTTAGAGAGTATCCAAAGGAGGGCCATGAGAGTGGTGAAGGGCCTGGAGGGGAAGCCGTATGAGGAGCAGCTGAGGGCACTTGGTCTGTTCAGCTGGAGAAAAGGAGACTGAGGGGAGACCTCACTGTGGTCTTCAACATCCTCACAAGGGGCAGGTACCGATCTCTTCACTCTCATGACCAGTGGCAGGACACAAGGGAATGGCTGGAGCTGAGTCAGGGAAGGTTTAGGTTGGGAGAAGGTTTTCACCCAGAGATTTTAGGCACTGGGACAAGCTCCCCAGGGAAGTGGTCACAGCAACAAGCCTGTCTGAGTTCAAGAAGCATTTGGACAATGCTCTCAGGTACAGGGTGGGATTGTTAGGGTGTGCTGTGCAGGGACAGGAGTTGGGACACAATGATCCTGATGAGTCTCCTACAACTCAGCATATTCTATGATGTAGTACTTGTGCAGACATCTAGTTCTGACATCTGTTTCCTACCTTTGCTGGACACCAGAGCAGGAGCCTGGGAGCTGCTGTGCAGGGCTGTAATGGTGTTACAGGTGTCCTCTGTGGGTAGGTGGCCTTCTCAGGACTGGAGTCAGTGCTGATTCTCACTTTCCCTGGGCAGCAGGACTTGTTCAACTGCAGACCTGCCACCCGTGGTAACAAATCCCTCCAAGCGTTTGTCAGGCCCTGAGTGATAGTCACTGTGGAGTTGAACCTGCGAGTTTCCTTTGAGATGTTCCTGCTGTTTGGTGCAGAGCTGCCTTGGGAAGGAGGGAATGCTGTTAAATCCCAATGTGTTACTGTCCGTTTGTTGGCACAGGTGCTGTTCTGCTATGAGCAGTTTGATGAGCTGACACTCTTGCACCTCCGGGAGTTTGACAAGAAGAAGCTGATCTCTGTGGAGACAGACATTGTTGTTGATCACTATAAGGAGGAGAAGTTTGAGGAGAGCCGCCCAGGTACTGTGAGGCTCCCCTGGCCCCTCCTGCTGCATGCTGTCCTGCTACCCTGAGCAACCAGTGAGGGGATACCTTCCTCCCCTGCTCTTGCAGCTCCCAAGCAAGAGCATTCCACCCTCCCATTCCCATGGTCTGAGGCAACTTAGAGGTTTTGCAAATTCGTTTCATCTCACATTATCAAAGTTAAATGGAATGTCATGTGTGGAGTTGCCATGATTTTATTTCAACCCCATGCATACATCTGGTGCCTGGATGGAGGCAGGCAGCCCCTGGCAAGGCATGAGCCTGCCCTCTCACGGTATGGCACGGTCTGGGATGAGGATATGTAGGTGTGTGCTGAGTGGTGCTGCATTCCTGTTCCCACAAGAGAACTGATAAATGGAAGTGTGGAAACTCAGCTCACTGTCCATTGCACACTATAGATGCACGCTCAGATGTGCCCTCTTTCCCTGCCAGCTGGAGAATGTCTGACAGAGAAGGAGGCTGAGGATCTGATGGCCTGGATGAGGAATGCCTTAGGCTCTCGAGTCACTGGAGTGAAGGTGGGGATTCTGTGTCTGGGTAACTGAGTACAGGAGATCCACGGAGGTAACAATCATGGGAAAAAAGATGTTGGGTGGTTGGGGATCTGCTGCCACAGATTTTTCTTTGGACCCTGTGGGAAGTCGTTCTTCTCTGTGCCTCCTGTGTGTAAATGGTGTGGATGCTGGCATCTGTCATTGGATGGTCAATGTGGCAGTGGAAGAACCACATCTCAATGTGTATTGAGCAAAGCCAGTCGATGTTCAGGTTACCAGAACAGGCTGATGACTTTTCTTGCTTGTGGACTAGAAAGGTGTATTGGCAAGGAATGCTTTGGGTCCAGCTGCAACCCTGTGGACTGTGGGGCCGTTTGGGCCCCCATATTTCCTGCTGGTTTAGGCAGCTCCTGTGGGATGGGGGTGAATCATGAGGAGGCTTGGTGTGGATCTGTGCTGAGGAGACTCCAAGTCCTCAGACTTTCCCCACCTCTAAGACGTGCATTGTCCATGGCAGCCCTGACTGGTGCTTGTGTCACAGGTGACCACCCGGCTGGACACCCACCCTGCCATGATCACCGTGCTCGAGATGGGCGCTGCCCGGCACTTCCTGCGCATGCAGCAGCTGGCCAAGACCCAGGAGGAGCGAGCCCAGCTCTTGCAGCCCACCCTGGAGATCAACACAGGGTAAGGGGGTACAACACCAGCACCAAGGCTGGGGCACAGCAGCCTCTCAGGGGTGGAGGCAGAGAGGAGGCAGTGTAAGGCTGTCAATTAGCGGAGTCCTCCCCATTAAGTGCAGTTGGTGCTACAGAGCCTTAATCTGTGAGGCTGGGTGGCACCATCGAGCTGAGCCCCCCATACACAGTGTACAACCCTCTGGGAACCATGGGGCTTATAGGGACAGATGGGAGAGAAGAGAGAAGCCCCCACAACAGGAGCAAGGAAGTTGACTTTGGTGACCCACTGTGACTTAGCTGCTCATTCTGGAAATAAACTTCTCATTGTGTCCAAAATAAGCTACTCTCAGTGTTGATCTCTCTCTTACAGGCATACTCTGATTAAGAAGCTCAGCGAGCTGAAGGACAGTCAGCCTGATCTGGCCCAGATGTTGCTTGACCAGGTGAGAGCCAGACCTTCTCCAGAAGCAGCACCATCCTTCCCAGAGCCAGCTTGCAGATCATGCATGGCAGGGAACAGGGTGAACCATTACAGTGGGCAAGAGTCACATCCTTCTGTGGTCCCTGGGTATTTCTGGGACTTGTGGTCCATGTTTTCCTAGCAGGTGCCCTAAAAGACTTTCTTGATCTCAGCATGCAGGTCCTGGAGAGTGACATTCCCTTCCTCCCTCAGGCAGGTCACTTAGTGCTTTCTTGTCTTTTTCAGATTTATGAGAATGCCATGATTGCAGCAGGACTGAATGAGGATCCCAGGCCAATGGTGAACCGGCTGAACGAACTTCTCACCAGAATCCTGGAGAAGAACTGAGCCCCAAGGACTGAAGGATGAACTCTGTGCTGATCTCTTGCCTCGGGCACAGCCACTCTCAGCAGCTGCTAGGAGGCACTGTCCAGCACAGGTTCATGGGCAGAGGGCAGGGACGATTCTGGGGACATTCAGCCCTCCCTGCACAGGGAGGAGCCACCTGTAACTATCAGATCCTACACCATCAGCTTGTTCAAAGTGCAGTGTTCTTAGTGGGGACGAAATCCAGAGGTTGTTCCTTAAACAATGTGCCCACATTTCTGACACAAGCCTGAAGAGTCTCATTTCATACTGTTTCTAAAAATGGCCTTTCTCAAAACAGATGTTGGCAGCAAGCTTCCCAGTTAGGTCTGTGAATACACCCCCCTATCCACAAATTCCCCCTATTCCCTGTGCACCTTTGTGCTCTGAACAAGCACTGGAAGAATTAAATTAGTTAAGAAACCTCCAGGTCTGATCAGGCAGGAGGAGTTTGCTGGCATGAAGACAGATTGCTGCTGCCTTTGGCAGACACAGATACTGTTGGTGGAACATGTCAGTGCAATCCCATAGCAGAAAAGATCATTGAGCTGCTGGATAAGCAAGTTCATCCTGGCCTTGTGGAAAAAGGGAAGTAACTGGGAGGCAGCTTTCCAGTGTGTGGCTTTCTGGAGAGTCTGTGGGATAAACTGCACACCTAGCTGATCTGTATTTATGATAAATAAACAGTTCTTCTTTTCCAGACACCTCCCCCACTTCACTCTCCTCTTTATTTTGATGGTCTTTGTGTCTTCCAGCTGGTGATGTTGGTTCATCTCTCTTCAGATGCTGTTTGGTTCTTGAGGGCATCGAGCACTGGACATGGTGGCAGGAGAGGGCTGTGAAAACAACAGAGTGTAGAGGGAAAGCAGGAGAATCTGTAGCTATGAACCCTGTTAGTTTTGTCTCTGAAAATGGGATGCAGCCCTTGATTTGAATCAAGAAGCAGTGGCTGTTCAGACAGAAATGCCATGCTAGATTCCCTCTGTGTGTCTGCTTTACACCATGCAAACTGGTTTATAAGAATCCTTTCTCCTGCTCAGTGAGGCTCTGAGCAGCCCTGATATTTGTTTATCTTATCTTTAAATTGCCAGATTAAGATGCTGGGACTGGATTTGGTTAACTCTTTTGGTGCTGTGCTGGACAGGACAGCCCCCACCTCTTTAATACAGGAAGCCTGGCTGTGCACAGAGGAGTGAAAAAGTCCTGCTGCTTGGGGGACCATTTGAGAAGTTTTATTAACATCACCTAATATTTAATGTTTATTCAGATGCAAAAGAGGAAAAAAATGTGACAGTTTAGAGGGTGTTGAGATGATCAAGGAGCCGCCTTCTCCATCCTACAGCCCTGGTGATACATCCTGTAAGGAATATTGTGGCCAGTAGGACCAGGGCAGTGACTGTCCCCTGTGCTGAGCACTGCTGAGGCACCTCCAGTCCTGGGGGCAGTCCTGGGCCCCTCACAAGAAGACAGACATTGAGGGGCTGCAACTTGTCCAGAGAAGGGACAGCTCCATGCTGGGGAAGGGTCTGGAGCACCAGGAGCAGCTGAGGGAATTGGGAAAGGGGCTCAGCCTGGAGAAAAGGCAGCTAAGGAAGGACCTCCTGGCTCTGCACAGCTCTCTGACAGGAGGGTGCAGCTGGCAGGGGGGGAGGAGGTGTCAGGCTCTGCTCCCAGAGAACAAGGGACAGGATGAGAGGAAACAGCCTCGAGCCAAGACAGGTTCAGATGGGATATTGGGAAAATTTCTTCACTGAAAGGGTGGTCAGGCACTGGCACAGCTGCCCAGGGCAGTGGTGGAGTCACCATCCCTGGAGGGATTCAAAAGACATGGATGTGGCATTTGGGACATGGGCTAGTGCTACATTAATGGTTGGACTTGAGGATCTTTTCCGACCCAAGTGATTCTGTGATTGTAACACAGACTGAAGAAATTAAAACCTTTGGTGATTTGTGCTGCAAGCAGCACAGCAGGTGAGCAAACTGCACACCTGACAAAGTGCCTAAAAATAGCAGCTGTTGATACAATGCCTGAGCTGAGGCTGGATGCTGGTTTGTAACCTTTGCTGCAGTGAGAAGCAGAGCATGCTAGGAGTGAGCTGGCCATGAACTGCCTGACACATCTTTAACCTCCCCATCCTGAGAATCCTCCAGGAATCCAGCAGCCCTTCAGGTGCTCTTTTTTTTGCCATGAGGGATTTGTGACTAAAAGGCAAATGAGATGTCTGTTACTGGAGCACACACCTACCCTGTATCCTTGTGCCCATCAAACATGGTGAGAGGTGGTGGTGGTCCTGGGATGCAGGAAGGAGCAACAGCAGCAGCATCAGGAGGGTGCTTTGGCCCAAATCTCACACATTCTATCATGCTGCTTTGTCTAAGCCACCGGATCCTCAGCTCTGGGGCTCAGCTTTCCCTTTCATTTTGCAAACACCTGCAGGATGATATGCCTGGCTAACAGAGCAGATTCTCGTGGGAAAAGGTGGATGTGTGGCATGACGCTGATGAACACAAACTGAAGTGCTGACAGGAACACAGGCAAGTTGCTCTAAAGCTGGTCTCTGGATAATGATTCTGTGTCTGAAAAGGCAACAGAGGCTCTTTGGTAAATAGTTTCCTAGCTGTAAGCAATGCTGCTTTGTGCAGAAAATTTATCTACTGGATTTGATTTTTTTCTGAGATTTTATTTACGGCTGCCTGAGTTTATCTTGTGTTAGGTTCCTGGGGTTTTGGGGGGGGGAGTTGTTCACTTTTCTCTACAAGTTAAACTTTGTGTGCTGAAAAACCATTGGTGATAAACATCATGGCCTCCTCTCCTGCCCTGCCCAGGCTCATCAGCTGTGAAGTCAAACCTATATCCTCCAGGGCAGAAGACAGAAAATATTTATGGGGAGTGAAATCCAGTTTGAAAGGACATTCCAGAGACCTCGTGCTTTTAAACTTGGACAGAATCCCTCTCACGTCTGGTGTGGGACGTTGAAACTGGACTGGCCATAAAGTGGTTCACGGGGCCAGACTGAGAACAGTTTTCTCTTGTCCAGACTTCCTGCTGAGACCATCGAGAGTGTCTTGGGTAGGCTCCAGGTCTGTGATTTATGGACAAACCGCAAGCCAGGAATCTGCAATCTAAGCTCCTTGAGCAGCAACTGTTTAAAACATTATGGGAAGAAATGGCCACTGTTTCCAAGAGAAGAAAACTTGGGAGCCATTAATAATGTTTAGCACGTCTGCAGTTATTAATTAATCCTCTTGCTCTTGTGAAGTCAGTCGGAATTATTCTTATTGTACAAATAAGGTCTGCATGGAGCTTTTCCTTAAGAGACACAGTGAATCTGCATTAGGGACACAGCACAGAACTCCAGAATCCCAGCACAAAGTGAAACACACCCCTCCAAGATCCAGAGGCATGAAGACAAGTACCTGCTGGATTTGGATGAGGCAGTAAACACAAACTTACAGCACCTTCGAGAGGCTCTGCCCAACACCCTGCTCAGTTGAAAGTTCTTCCCAGGGCAGTTCTGGGAAGATCCCATCTGCCCAAACCTTACCCACTGAGATCATGTGGTTTCCCAGTAACTCCTGGGTTCAAAAATTCCTGGGATTTCAGAGAATCAAGTAAACGAGGGGTAACGGGTTAAAACCCAGTCCAGAACTAAGTCAATAAACCAGTCCTTTATGGAACTGTGCCTCACTAAATCCTTAGAAACCCGGGAAGTCAGAGCTGTGGCAGGAGGCAGAGGGAGATTCAGCTGGAGTTTTGTATCACTGACACCTCTCGATCTCTGGACTTGTTCTGTCTCAAGTAGTTCAGCAGTTAGTTTGAAAAACAAGTGTTCAAAGTTATCTTGCATCATGCTTCAGGAAATCAAAGGACAGGAATTAGGTTTTTTAGTTGGGAACTGTATTTTTAATGTGTTTAGAGATTCTTTAATTCCCAGTGCACTGACTGAATGAGGGTGATTCTTCTTGGAAATGACAATTCATTTCACCTCCCAGGAGAACCAGATGAATTTTGGTTTATACCACTCAAACTTGTGCCATGTGAGTAATTGAATGGAAACACGCTTGTTTTCCTGGCAGGCTTATAAGAGGAGATGGATATAGTGGCCTGTACCATCCCAAAATTCACACTTGGGAGGAAAACAAACCAAACTGCTCTTGAGGAAAATGATGCATTTTTCTTTGTTTGGCCCTTTCAAGTCTCTGCTGAGTTTGCACTGAACTCTGTCATCCAGCATGGCCAAAGTCCTTGAGAAGGAAGATTAACACAATAAATTAAAGCAAACCCAAACTTTCCTCATTGGAATTCGCCTCAGTGGCTGCTTCTCTGATCACTGCTGACCTGAACTGAATAAATTTGTATGAAAAGCATAAAAAAGTTAATCTGAAGATGCCAAAGAGCCACCAGTATTACAAGTCTTAACAGAAAGCAGGGGATCTGTTCTTAAACTGAGCAGAAAGTGAAACAGGAATTTTGAGCAATGCTGACTGCAGCACACTGAGGATAAATATGTACATTCTGTATAATATGTAATTCGTATATTCACAGATATGTAGGTAATCATATTTACTATAAATCCCATGGCACAGCGAATTCAAACAGTTATTTTAAAAACCTTTTCATGTCGGCAATAATGTTCACAAGTCCCATAATTGTTGTTTTCTGCAGAGACAACCCAAAGCCACAGTGTGACAGTAAATATCCTGCCTCTCACAGCATGTATCCAAAGTGTTGCTATTTCAGGGACCTGCCTGCATCTACAGAGTCATAATTCAGGGGTGAGTACACGTTAAATTAAGCCAATATTTTCATGCTGGTGCCTAAAACACTGGAGCCCTGAGCCATATCTGATACAGAGCAGTTCCCTGGGGAGGAGGAAAAGTGAATTGTTAAAAAATTGGGAGTGGAAGTCCAGTCTGCCTCAGATCAGCTGCCTGATTTTGGGAGGGCTGCTTCTCCTTGCTCTACCTGTCACTGTGGCTGCATCCTCCAGCTGATGCTGGGTACAAATAGTGACCAGAGAACCACGTCCTTGCTGCCTCTCAAGGAATGGCCTTGAAATGTCCTGTGAAATCGATGCCCATTTGGTAGCCAGGATGGACCATTATGTGCCAGTGCTTTTGGATCCATCTTCACTGGAATACCACAATTCCTTTGGCTTTTGAGTGCTTTTGAGTTCAGTTTAGGGCATTGTGCAACAAGATGTTCCTGTGCCCTGGCGTAGTTCCTGTGTCTTGGTACGAACAGGAGTATTTTCAGTCTGTGCAATGGGCACTTGCAAGTTCTTGCAGGATTTTCTTCAGAGGGCTCCTAATTCCCATCAGTGCAGAAATTTGAGCAAGAATTTGAATAAACCAGCAGAAGTGTTGAAAGACACAAACCAAAGGATTTCTTCACGTCGGTTTTGCACTGACAGGGTCATGTTGCATCTCCTGAGGAGATTCACTGCGGAAAATACCACCCCTCAGTTCTGCCAAAATAGCCATTCTGTGCTTAAAATTCAAGGGTTTTCCAACTAAAATTGTTTGAATGGATTAAAAACTAAATTGCTTTGCTGGAAGTGAAAACTCACAGTGCCTCAAGAGCTTATTTCATTCTAAAAGTTGTAGTTGATTCTTTTTTCTTAAGGTTTCCAAACAGGCAATGCCATAACAGTGTCAGGTTCTTTTGGTGATGCCAAATTATGGATTGAGATGTAATTATGGGAAAATGTTATGTGAAAAGGAGACATCATATTGTTCACCATCAGAACTGATTTCTAGTTATTAGTGAAGTGCCTGTCTTGATGTTTTTGAAGCTTCAGTGTGTTCTGCGTATCACTAACCCTTTCTCCTCTACCTCTTGGCCTGTTACAAAGTGTTTCTCAGGAGCGATTTTGGTTCTTGCCGCAGCCAGACTAAGCATTGAGAAAGAAGTCCTGATTTCAACACTGAAATCCTGATTTCAATCATGTATTCAAAATGCAGACCCAGTGTACAAACCCTCCCACCCCATCTCAGGTAATTTTACACCTGCAAACCTTTGGCCATAATTAGCTAATGATTTGGAGCAAATGAATGTTGATTGTGACTTCAAGGTAATACTCATTATGAGGACCCTGAGCCAGAGCTAAATGTAGTAGGAAAAGAGCACTTGTTTTCCTGCTCAACTCCAGGTGGAAAAAAGTACAAAATAAAAAGGCAATGCTCTTTTGACAGAAAAGCTTGAGCTATGCCACTGCTCACCGTGAAAATTCACTCTTTGCATCAATTTCCGTATGAGCAGCACAGCATTGATTATAACCCCGAAACATTACAATTGTAACGGGTTTCAGCTGCAGCTGCATAGCCAGCACAAGTGTGCTTAAGGTTTTACAGTGAAGATGAGTGATTTTAAACGGCAGTTCCGTGATCACAAGCAGGTGCTGTGTATTTCTCTCCCTATTTACAACTTACATTTATATTTTTATAGATAGATTTCTATATACTCCAACTCCTTAAAAATACAAACGAGCCGTGCTGTGCCATATGCTATACTCTTTCGGTGGTGTTCTGGCTACTCGCCTCAGTGACAGGCAGTGCCGAGGCCCTGACCAAACGCCCTCCTTGTTTTTACTTTACGTCCCCCCCCGGCCGGGGCCGGGCTCACGGGGGCCGTGAGGCGGGAAGTGGTGGCCGGGCCGCCGCCGCTTTCCCCGGTGCGCGGCCGCCCCTGGTGGCCGCGGCCCGCCCGCTTCGTGCCAGGTTCGCCTCAGGAGGCGCCGCCGCACGGTCGGGGAGAGGCTCAGGCTGTTCTCTCGGGGCGAAGAGCAGAAGCGCTCAGACCCCTCGGCCCCGCCGACGGGACGGGAGGAGCCCCCAGAGCCCATGAGGGGAATGAGAAGATGGAGGGCGGGCGGGAACGGTCTCTGTGACAACCGGTGGCGGGAACCCCTGCGCATGCGTGGGCAGCGTGAGGGCCCTGTCAATGTCCCGCCGGCCGGGCCTGCGCATGCGCACATCGCCCGCAGCGAACCGAGCGACACGGCTGGCGCCCCGCGCATGCGCTCCGGCCGCGCACCGGGGCTCCCCACCGTGGCGGTGGGGCGCGGGCAGGGCCGCCAGCCCGGGCCGCGGCGGACAGGTCGGTGGGCACGGCAGGGCCGCGGCGGCGGGACCTGCCCGGGCTGGGGTGGGCGGGCGGGAAAGAAGCACAAGGGCGGCGGGCGGGCAGGAGCGACGTCATGACGCCGGCGCTGTCAGCGCGACGCGGCGCCACCTGGTGGCGGGGAGGCGGTGGCGGTGGACCCGGGGGCTGGCCTCATCCCAGGCTTTACGTCACTGGTATTGCGTCATCCGTGACGTCATTCCGTGAGGCGCGGACCCTGCGTGGGGCTGAGGGGAGCCCAAGCCGCAGCCCTCGGGGCCCGCGCGGGGCCGGCTGGAGCTCAGCCCCGGACAGCAGCTGGGGACAAACGGTGCTGAAGGATGAAGCTCCATCCTTGGTGTTAGTGTAGCATCAAAGGCAGAAATTCAGGCATAAAGCAGAGGCAGAGTTGTTCGGGGTAAGGAGGCGAGGGTGTTAGAGTTTTAAACAGCTGCTCCACTGACAGCTGGTAGGATTCGTTGAAGACGTTTAACGTGTCCAGCTCCAAAGCAAACTTCATTCTAGCAGTGTTACCAGGGAAAGCAATTCTGATGCATTTGTCTCTGCTTCATGAAGCAACGTGGAATTTTATCTGTTGTTTCCAGGCTCAGGGGCACAAGGAGCAGCATATTCAGAAGGGTGAAGAAGGATTCTGGACAAGAGCCTGGAGCCACAGCACAAGGGGGGATGGCTCACCACTGGCAGAGGGCAGGGTTAAAGGGGATATTGGGAGGAATTGTTCCCTGTGAGGATGGGAAAGCCCTGGCACAGGGTGCCCAGAGAAGCTATGGCTGCTCCTGGATCCCTGGCAGTGTCCAAGGCCAGGCTGGATGGGGCTTGGAGCAGTCTGGGATAGGGGAAGGTGTCCCTGCCCATGGCAGGAGGTGGGAATGAGATGAGCCTTAAGGTGTCTTCCGGCCCCAACCATTCCGTGATTCTGTGGTGTGGGCCTGCCTTGAAGGGAGGCAGTGTCAGCTGCTTTACTGACAACACTTGGTCCCTGAACCTGCAGACACACAGGCGTTTATTTTAACTATGCAGGTTTTAGATAAAGCCAAAATTACAGCTGGGCAAAACCAGTTTGACTCCAGTAAAGTCCAAAGGCAGTGACATTGGCTGTTGCTCCATCTGTTGGCTCTGTATGAACTCTCAAAAATCACAGATTGGGTACAGCCCCGGTTTTGTCTATACAAAGAGGCCCTTATGTTCTCGGCTTTTGTATCCACTTAAAATCCTGTTCTTCATCTCTTTCCTGGTCCCTCCTTTCCCCTTTGATTTTGGTGCTTGGATTAGAACACTTATCTGGACACCAGTACGGGTGTGTCAGAGGCAAACTGGAAACAGAAGGTCAAAGAATTGTTACCATAAGCTTTACATTTGGAAGAAAATGGACCTCAAGTTCTTTTGCCCCTTTGCTTGTCCTGCTGGGTCAATTTTCATTCCATGCGGAGTGTTGTGGGGTTCACTGTAGCTCTTATGTGTGATTTTAGCTGAGAAGAGAGCAAGTTATTCATTGTTACAAATTAATGAAGTGTTAGTGTAAAAGGTGCATTATCAGATCACCTGAAGAAATCTGTGATGAGTTTGGTTACCTTTTCAAAGTGAGCATCTTCCTATTTTAGAGAAATCAAGATACTTTGTTTCATTTCACTTTATATTTGGCTTCAACATAGTCACAAATCAGAAGACAGGATTTTTGGGAAAAAATCAGTAGGACTGACCTTGTTTTAAGTGAATGTGCCCTTCAGAATAACACTGTCATCTTGGAAAGGAATAGCTTGAATATTCAACATGGGAGTGTTCTTCTCTTTATTTTCACTTTTTCGTTATTCAGTTCATTTTCTTGCCACAAGTATCACTGACTGCTCCGTTCTTCATCTACAAAATAACAGAATTGGTTGACATGGTCACAGTTATCCCTGTTGGGGTGGAGTCAGGCACCTGGGAAGAGGCCACATTGTGGTTTGGAAGAATGATGGGCTGTCCAATGGTTCCCTTTTTTGACAGCTTGATCCTGCTGGCTGGTGTCTCTCCCAGCTCATTTCCTAAGGTAAAGAACAGAAAAACAGGACAGGCAGAGAGTTAATCTCTGTGGGGTGGCACTAGAAACGTAAGTGCTCAATGACAGCTGTTTGCAGCTTCATTTTGAAACTTACCTAGCTACATTTTAATAATTTTAAATGCCTTGTATTGATTTTGTCGGATTTTAATTAATCATTTTGTCCCTTGATACTCCTTTAGTAGTTTATAGGAGAATTGCTCCTCTGATAACACAGAGAGCTCTTGTTAAGTAGGTATTAGCTGAGCTGGATTTTTATAAACTGTGTTGATTTGGCTTAATTTTATGATCCCTCTTTGTTCATCAATTCCCATATAAGCCATTTCTTTATCAGCCTGGTGTTGATCTCAGTCTGCAAAACGGGTGTTTACTTCCCTAATTGTCATTTTTGAAAAATCACAGTGACTTCTGCTTGCAAATGGTCTGATTCTGTTGACAGAAACACCTTCAGCAGCTGCTTTTCAGTGTGCTTTGCATTGCTCCTAAATTGGGCTGCTTTCAGCATCATCAGGGGATGAATATTATAGAAATATTTAGTATTTGCAGGATTAACAGTTCCATGGTTTGATGTAGTGGCCTTGGTAGGTTTTTTTTCTTGGTTTTCATGTACACCAAAATGATCTTTTTTGAAAGTCCTTAACTTTTTCTGACAAGGTAATTTTACCTCCTGCTTTTAATACATTGCATTGTTTATATTCTTTATTTATATTCAGAATCCAGTTCCATCACCATGATATTATTTTACATATTGGTTTTTATTATCACTCTGATTATTTTTCTTTCTCTGAAAACCAACTGAGTTTTTATTAAGTACTGTTCTCTTTATTGACTTTTAGGGCCTCTACCGAAATGTTTTTCTTCAGTCCTTAACATCAATTTTATTATTCTCTTAAAATTAATAGCTTGTTGTTGTTATCAGTCAAACCAATTTGATTTTTTCATCACCAGCTGCTTCTCTTTGTGATTTATGTGCTACTGTGTTTGCATACAACCAGGAGTATTTGCACCTGAGTGACCGTTAGTTTTTATTTGTCTCTGCACTTCCCCTTTATCCTTCCAGAGGAGGTATAGAGTGAATTTTCTGTTCTGAGGACGTGCTGGTAGAGGGACACTTTGTTGTGTAAGTAATGATTTAAAATTCTGTCTGGATTGTGATTATTTTTTTAGTGGCTGTGAAATGCTTTGAAGTGTTTTGCCATATGAACAGGGTGCTGGCAGGGGGAGGTGTAGCTCTGGACAGAGATGTGAGGACAGAAGGGATATCAGATAGGGAAGTGGATGGTGCCAGATAGACATGGATGCTGATCCCTGCTAAGATTGCTCCTTGGAATCTCAGTATGATTTTCCTACCTATCATTCCCTTGCTTATAGAGACTTGAATTAATTTCTCATTTCCTATTTTCCACGTCTGGTTTTGTTACCCTTTTCTGGCACAGGGGAGCTGGCAGAGACCAGGACAAGAAAATTGTACCTTCTTTGGATTCCTGTTTTGCACTTAGATTCGTTTTCTCCTCACAGAACAAGCCCTGCTGTCCTCAGTGTTAAAGTTTTTGCACCTCTGCAAGCACAGAGACACTGTACAGATGCAGTGTCATGTCTTTATAAAGTAGTGATAAAGTTGTTGGTTAGTGCAGGAACCTGCAGAGAACAGGCTCTAGTGAAGAATCCCTAAAAGGATGGAAGATAATGTGCTTTTTCAGAAGTCACACCGTTCACATGTAGGTTTTTCTCCATCAGGAACCTGTAGGAAGATTTTTTGTAACAGGATTTGGTCTGGAAGAATCCCTAGGGACCTCCTTCTGGTGTGGTTGCCAGAAAAAAACACTGCAGAAATTCTTTCCTTTCGCAGTATTTGGTCTGGCTTGACTGGAAGTTTTGTCACTAACCCTCATATCTTTGGCTGCAGCTTCCACAAAAGGAGAAGGTGGTGATGAAACTTCCAATGCCAACCCAACATGGTGCATCCCATCATCCTGCTGCTGCCAGCACTCCATAATTAGCAGTCTGGGGTCATCCAGGCCCTGGCAATTAGCTAATTTCTGAAGTCTGAGGTGAAGCTGAGGTGGGGGAGAAAGGTGGCCTCCTTTGGACTCACTCCAGCAGGTCCATGTCCTTCCTGTGCTGGGGACTCCAGACAATAATTCAGGTTTTGTTGTTGCCTCACTTTCTAGTGTTAAATAATCCCATTTCCCTTAGCATTTCTTGAGAAATACAAGAGATTGCTTCCAAGGCACTTTCCTGGTTTTGAAAGTATAAAGTGAATTTTTCTTTAAAGATGAGGAATTGAGGAGATGTCCCGAGGCACCACTGTGGTGCTCGGGAGGGGAGAAGGTATTTGCTGCGTGCAAGTTGTTGAGGCCTGCCTAGTGCTGATGGACTGTTGTAGCCACGGTGATGACATATTCTTGGAGACTGAAATGGCAGGAGAATTGTTCCTGGAACAGACAGACAGTGTAAAGCAGCAAGTGAGCAGGCCCAAATGTTGTGTATTTGAGAGCTCAGAAGAGAGAATGTCAAACTGGACTGCTGGTGGAAAAACGCTTTCGGGGGTTAAAAGAGATGCTGCTCTGAAAAGTGGGAGGATAACAGATGTTTTACCTGTTTGGGTTTTTTTAAGGGTTTTATGATTTAACTAAGTAATTACAAGACAGTAAATACAAGGCATGTAATAGGTGCATATTTTTAAATCATAGAGTCACAGAATTATTTGAGTTGGAAGGGACTTGAAAGCCCATCCAGTTCCACCCCCCTGCCATGGGCAGGGACACCTTCCACTATCCCAGCTTGCTCCAAGTCCTGTCCAACCTGGTCTTGAACACTTCCAGGGATGGGGCAACCTCTGCCAGGGCCTCACCACCCTCACAGGGAAAGATTTTCATCCCCATATCCCATCTAATCCTACTCCCTGGCATGAGGAAGCCATTGCCCCTTGTCCTGTCACTCCAGGCCCTTGTCCAAAGTCCCTCTCCATCTTTTTTGTAGGCTCCCATCAGGTACCTGTTGAACTGGTAGAAACGATAATCAAGAGCAGTCAGGACAAAATATAGTAACTCCATCCTTTTCTCTCCATTTTCCAGGTTCTGTCTTTCATTCTTACTGGTCCTGCTTTGTACCATTTTGCTGATCCACGTTTACTTGAAAGGCACAGCGGGGCTGTAGATTTGGCATCTCAGTGAATAGGTAAGTGCTGCTAATTATTTTATTTGTGATTTGTTGAGTTTTAAGATCTTCCAAAATGAATTTAATATTATACTGAAAGAAATTACTTTCAAAGCCATTACCTTTTGCGCTCAATAGACTGGTGCCAAAGCTGGTTGTTAGGGGCAGCAATAGCAGCAGCTTCAGAAATACTGAGATGTTGAATAGATCAGGAACCTGTAAATGCAGGTCTAGACAGGGAGGAGTAATATAGGTAAATTCTTAGTTTTGCCTCATAGGTGTGTCTGATCTGATCTGCCTGGGACACTGAACATTGATAGCAAATGGAAAAGTGCTGATCTGTTTCCCAGTTTAATATCAGGAACTCAGCATAAATAATCCAGCAGTACAGCTGTGTCTGAGGTATTTAAAGCCATGTAGGATGTTAGATTTCGGACTTCTCCACATGCTATCTCCTCCTTAAAAGAAAAAGGTCAATTTACAGTTACAATTACACCAGTGTTCTCTCCAGGAAAAGTAAATTTATGAACTGGCTACATAAAACTTTGGTTTCTCTCTAAGAGAAAATTACTCCAAGATTCACAGCAAAATCTTCTGCAGGTCTGGGAGCCTGAGTTTAAAATAAATAAATCCATTAACATCTGTAATTGCTTATAGGAAAGGCTGACCCATGAAAGTGTGTAACCAGCATTCCTCTGCCTCTCACGTCTGCAGTCAAGCCATTTGAGAAAACAACCTCCCATGTGTTTTTCCTGCTTTTTGAGTCTTTCTGTGTCCAGAGCTTTACTGGAGTAACTGGACTACAGCTGCTGCCATTCCAAGTGAAACACTCTGGTTTAGGTTTGAAAGAAGTAGTTTTGGGAGGAATATAAAACCCCTGGTAAAATAGCCAGCACCATCATGAACTCAGGACTAGGAAGAAGAGGACAATGAAAACATGTAAGAATAGAGCTCTAGTTTTAATGTTGCCTGAGAGTTGATGGCATTTCCATCTGGATATTGTACCCAGCGCTGTTCCAGATAATGCCTGCCTAGTACTGCTGTTCTTGCTGCAGCTGAAAAGATTAGGAAACTCGTTTAAAAATACTATTTATTTAGTCTGTTTAGCTCGTGTGTGTGACAGCAGTTTGTGAAACATGGTCAGTGTTGTGGTTTATTGAGTACTCGGGAAGAATTCAGCAAGAGCAGGAGTAATGCTGAGTGAGCAACTGTGGAAGACAAGAGAGAAAAGTTGAACATGTTTAATGGAATTGTTCTCTGACTTGTCCTAAAACCCCTTCTGAAATGCCACAGCTCCATTAATTTACTTCTCAAAATGAGGTTGGGCTCTCCTCTCTGGAACTGTAGTGTCTCAAAGCAGAGTTTAACACTCCAGAGTCACTGCTTGAGCTGAAGGATGGGGTTTTTTCCTGCTGCATTTGCAGGTCTTGTGCTATGTAAGTAGGAATGTGTATAACAAAAATCCAGAGCTCCAAGACAAAAGCCTACCCCATATCCAATACCTGTTTTAAAATCTTTCCTCTCCTTTGCTAATGTGGCTTGGGCATATCTGTAGTACGATTACAGGGACAGTGTTTGGGGTCAATATGTGCTGTTTCTAATCTTAGTATTTCATGTAAATTCTCTTCTCCTTCAGCAGTTTACACCTTGTCCCACGGTGCATCTGCCTGGACCATCCTGCATGACCACCTGCTTTTGTTTCTCTGTTTAAGGGCTTTCATAAGTGTCTCTCTGAAGCTCTGTAGCTTATCATGATGATCTTACACATGCTCTGCACCAACTGAGGTGCCTAACTTATGGTCCAGAGTCTTCTGAAGAACCAGCTTGTGAAAGCAGGTGAGGTCCTTGGAGAGAAAACATGCTTTGCTGAAAGTGAATTAAGTGTGGAAGAATGAACTGTTGGAAGTGCCCACTCTGTCTGGTGACCTCATTGGAGCCTGGAGAATGGACATCTCTGAGGTGCTGGAAGGGCTGATGCAAATCTGAACTGAGTCTGGTGTTTCCCCCTGCCCTCCAATCCTCACAGTGTTCTTAGGCCACAGTGTTACTGGAAAGCCAATGGATGAACAGGACAATGATTTTAAGGAGTTGTGGGCAAACATTTTGAGTAGGGCAAAGAAAAAGGCTGGGGATGCTGAGGCAACAAAGAGAGTTCAGGATAGGCCAAAGAGCACCACAACACAAAGCAAATTAAGAAGAGGCAAATCTGCTGCTAAGAGCCAAACCCATCATCACTTACCAGCAGTGAAGGAGATAAACTTGCCTCAAGATTTGGGTCCAAAGGATCAAATGTTGGTACACGAAGAAGATGGCGATGCTGCAGCCTGCAGTGGTGAGACTGCACAGGGGGATGGAGCAAGAAGCCCTCTCCCTGCCAGCCAGCTGAGCACAGAGAGCACTGAGTGTAGCCAGAGGCCTCTGACAGGTGAGTGAACTGAAATAGTTCAAACAGAAGATAGGCAAGGACTGAAAGGACTCTGTAGCTCAGTGAAGGTCTTGAGAAATCCATCTGGAGGGGACACAGTAGCACTGTTGGAAGCAGGCTTGCCCCTTACAGGGGTTTAATCTAGGAGTGTGTTCTGTGCTGCAGGCAGGCAGAAGATATCCCTCAATAAGGTGAAGCCTCAGCACAATGTGATTTCTTGGCCAGTCATTATTCACTGATTTTTGCAGTATCAGAGCTGAGAAAAACACTCTCAGATCATCTTGAAGCAAGCTCAGAGTATAGTGTGGTGCTTTTTTACTCAGTGCTTCATTGTATGGTGACATATTGTCACTGGATGTTGTCAAGGGTAAAAAAAAAACATGAATGAGTTAAGAAAGGTGTTGGATTAATTCATAAAGGATTAGTCCTTCAGTAGCTGTTAAACATGATGACCAGAATGTAGTCACCAGTGATGGAAGTCCTTATACTGATAAATTAGGTCAGTCAGGATTGGGACATTGTGTGGTTGGAATGCTGGGAAAGCAGGACTGTGGGACTGCCTTCCATGTCCCTGCTGGAGACCTTCATGCAAGACTTCCTTAATATTCCTCCCTGTAAAAAGGATACAAAGGTATCTAAACACCCCTATAGCACAGAAGCTGGATGTTGTTATTGTGGTTATCAGGTATAAAGTCATGTAATAGTTACACAAATTGTTCACTTCTCTAAGAACGGCTGTGCAGAACTGGGCCTGGCCCAGGCTGCTGTCGGGGAAGGGCCTCCCAGCAGCTCTCCGTGTGTGTTTAAAGCTGCCTGGTAAAACTGGTGTTTTCTCCCCCTCTAGCAAATCCTCTGAGTGGCTGTTCCCAGACTACCTTACCCCTCCTTCCCGCTACTCCTCCAGGAACCTGCTCTTCACCCACCCCAAAGGTGCGGGTGGCAGAGCTGGTGGTGGAGAGAATGCAGCAGTTTAAGAGGGTGGCACCTGAGCAGCTGAAACACAGCTTGGATGGGAGCGTGCCAAAGGCTGCAGCCAGCGGGGATTTCCCTGCCAGGAGCCAGGAGCAGAACCCTCCTGAGGATGGTACGTTTCTCCTCTTGGCTCTGGTGTGTGCAGAATGAGTGGCTGGTGAGAATGGTTGCCTGAGGAGCAGTCCTGGATCCCAGGGCTTTGTTCCTGGCTGGCCTAGTGGCTTGGTGCAAATCACTCCAGATCCCTGAGAAGACATTGTTAAAGGATTATCCATACTTTTTCTCAACTCTTCTCTAAGACTGAACTAACCTCATGTAAATTCTAGAAGAATAATTGTCTTTTGGAAACAGGTTGAAATTCCAACAGTATCAGTGAATGTGATCATCCTTCCCTTGGGACAGTGTTAGGCAGCTCCTAGGTATCCTCCATGTTTGGTACATCTCCAGACACTCTCTAAGGTGATATGTTCTGTGTTGATAAATGTAATTCACAGCAATTTTACTCTGGTTGGTTCTTTACAGATCAAGTCCCTATTGGTTCTGTATGGACATGAAAATCTGCTGTGTTATACATTTTTATGTATAAAATTCCATATTCTCCCCAGAAACTTCAGCCAAAACTGTCCCTTCACTGTCTCTGACATGTGATGCATTGTGAGCAAATTGTCACCTCCTGCTCCTGGGCTGGTACAGTCTTGGAGTGTTGGAAAGGAGCAGGTTGTACCTTTCCTGGTGAGAGATCAGATGTGAAGATGCAAGAGAAAGCTTGCAATTAATTTTTGTATGTCTAGTTTAATAAGCTAATAATGACAAGTGTAACAGTTTCTCACCTTCCATAAGGATTTAGTTTTCCATCTTAGATCATTTCTGCCTTTTTTGCCAGATACCCACCATCTCCCATCTGTGGAACACGACAGTGCTCTGGCTTTGGCTCTTCAGCAGGAATCCAAGGACGAAGCCCTGGCAAGCCTGGAGGATGCAGGCTTGTTCTTCTGTCAGATCTGCCAGAAGGATCTCACAGCCATGAACACGCTGCGACGAGAGCAGCACGTCAACAGGTGAAGCACCAGCCAGATCTGTCTTTTCTGTCCAGTCCCCCATAGACTCCTCACTCAGCCCAGCCATGGAAGAATGTGGGATTCTGCTTAATGGCCTTGACCTTAATGGCTTGAATTAACAAATCATTTTGATGTGAAAGCAGAGGCTGATTGTCTTGCCCTGCAGGGCTTCTGCATGTGTGTGGCTGGGCCAAATCTTCTTTCATCAGCGGTGTGGCAGAGGAGCTGCCATTGTAAAGGAACTTGGTGATCTTAAAGGTCTTTTCCAACCTTAATGATTCCATTAGTGATGAGTCCCTAATGCAAATTTTGAGATCTACTGATTTCAGCCAACAAAGTCTTTGCTCTGTTTTGCTAAAATTCATCTAAGGACATGCAGTATGTCACTGTATTTTAGCTGTTTTCTGCAGGAAATGTGACACTACTCAGAGAGATGACTCAATTGAAATTACTGCCCTTCATTTAACAATTTCCTTAGTGGTAAATATCAAACACAATATATTATGTACAGACAGCTCTTTGGAATGAGCTCTTTGTGCTCTTCTGTTGACAAAGTATCAGAAACAACACATCTGAATGATTGTAAATTCTTACAAGCACTTCCAGAAGGCAGGAGTGATGTAAATTGTCCAGTCCTACATCATGGTACCGAGTGGCTCCCATTGATCAGGCTTGTTTGCACCTGCAGCTTTCCAAGTGTTACTGTTGTTTCTGTTTTCAGACATTTTGTGCTGCTTGAGAGGACAGAAGCTGTAAAACAGTGACAGTGTTTGACAGCTAGAAATGCTTTTTGGAAAGTCAGGCTTTCTGAACTATAAACATGTAATCGTATGTTGAGATTACAAGGTTATATTACCCAGGGATTTTTTGATACCAGCCTTCATCCCAAGAGTGAAGCTGTAGGTGGATAGATGCACCGACACACCAGTAATCACCAGTGCTGAATGGTCTCTTAGCACAGCCCTGTGTGTGTCATTACCTAATCAGGGAGTGACTTTTGTAATAGGTCCTGCAGATCCAGGATTTCACACCCTGAATCTCTTTGGAGAGAACAGAAAGAGAACAAGTACAAATTTTTACATAGTAATGGCCTGCCAGAAATTATTTGAAGTTCATCATGCTGCACTCTGGAGTGTGGTGTCAATTCAGCTGCTCCCTTTTCTGTTGACAGGGGTTTATAAATTAGCTGGAATGTTTGAATGAGTGCAGGAAGAGGGATTAGGTGATGGACACACGTGAAGTGTGTTGTTCAAGAGAGGCTGTGGACTCCTTATTCCTAGAGGTGTTCAAGGCAAGGCTGGAGTAACCTGGTCTGGTAGAAAGTGTCCCTGCCCATGGGAGGGGGGGTGGATCAAGATGGCCTTTAAGGTCCTTTCCAACCCAAACCATTGTGGCATTCTATGATTCTAAAGTTATTCACTGCACTTGCCTTTGAGCAATACGTTTTTAATATGCCTCTGAGACCATTATCTCTATGTAACTGTTCCCTGTTGTGTTCATCACAACATGGCCACATAATGCTTGTTTCTTTAGTGGATGTTCATGGCTGTTACTGGTATTAGAAGTGATTGTGCTTTTTATTATTATTATTTTTGTTGTTGTTGTTATTATTATATTAATGACTTAAGTCCTAGCACGGACCCTTTAAAATCTCCATAGGTAAGCTTTACCATTGTCTCCCAGGTGTCTGGATGAGATGGAAGAAGCACAGATGTCATCCTCCAGCAAACCGGTGGTCCCTGAATGTCCCATCTGTGGGAAGCAGTTCCAAACCTCACAGAGCCGAGTCAGTCACCTGAAGCGCTGTGCTGTGGAGATGGATGTGCCTCCTAATCTGCTTCTTCAGGCAGTGCAGTTGCAGGTGGCCACGCTTGGTGATGCAGCTCTTCAGTGTCCCAGGTAAGCTGGTAGAAAAAAAAAAAAGATGTTTGTTGCTTACTTTGGCCTGAGAGATGTTGGAGGTGGGGATGAACAGTAAATGCAAGGCTGACTCACACACTGGGCAAGAGCACAGAGCAGGTCACGTAGAGCCATGGCCCAGTACCAGGTGAGGAGGTTGTGACAGTCAGTTGGAGAAATAATCTTAATTTCCCTCAGAAGAGGTCAGGTGGTGGATGATTTTAAAAGCCAGCAGGCAAGAGCAAAATGGGGAGTAAATAACCTTCCAGTGGTTTGTCAGAATGGTTTGTAGTCTGTGAGGCAGTTGCTCAGTAAAGCCGAATGGTGTGTTTGAGCTTATTGAGCAAACCACAGAGTAGGAGTGTGGAGCCTTCCTTGGGATCTGTGGTACCAGGACAGCCTCAGCTCCTCAGCTCATGGCTGTCCTGGGAATGTCCTTTCACCCTGAGCCAAAGAGGAAGCAGGTGTGGTGTTTTGCAGTGTGCTTGGTACAGAGCTGCTCGCTTGGATTTGAGCAGAATCTTCAGAGTGCAGCAAGTGGTACCTGAGTGAATTTGTAGAGGAGCTCATAAAGTCCTGTTGTGCAAAGGAAGGACCATTGCCTGTTCCTGTGGAAGCAGAGGGATGGGAAAGCATTTTCTGGTGATCTGGTTTTCTCCTGCTTCAACTTGTTTGTTCCCCTTTGGTAGAAAAAATCATTCAAGGTAGAGATAGCAGATGCTTACATCCCAAAATAAGACTTCTCTAAATTACTCTAAGTTCCATGAATGATGAGAAATCATTTGCTCTCTGCTAGGAAAGAAAGTACTGAATGCTTCTTATTATGCTTGACATGGGAATCTCTCTGAGTAAATGGAGCAGCTGCTCTGGAGTGCTCAGTGTTTGTTGTTTCTGATCCAGTCACATTAACTGGGGCTTCCTGCTGCATTCTTGGATTTCAGCAATCAGCCCAGCAGGGCAAAGCGGAAAGGCCCCTCCAACGAGGACTTGAGGAAAACACAGAAGAGGGCCAAAATGGAGCTTAAGGATGAAGATTTGCAGGTTGCCATGGCAATGTCACGCTCTCTGTTGGAGCAAGAAAAGCAGGAACAAGCAAAATCAGTTACAAATGTGAAACCGGTGGCTGCTTTCCCAATCAAATGGAAGCCAGGATCAGGTATGTGTTACAGCAAGTTAGTGTCTGAGGCTGTGTTATGCAGGAGTAACGTGGCTGCTCTCCACCAAAACTTCCCTGTTGGATACAGGAGGGATGACAGCCCTGTTTCTGGTTTATTTAAGCTGTCAGAGCTTCAACAATATGCAGTATCCACACGCAGTTAAGGAAGGCTGCAGAATGTCCATGGGTTTTGGGAATCTTGTGCTTTTTTTCACTGGTTTGTTATTTTGAATCTGTAAAATAGTCTTAAGCTGTTGTTTCTTGTAAACTGTGGAAGTGAGGAGAAATAACATGAAAATATGATTGTTATTTCTCCTGCAGTAGATTTTTTCCTATTCTTCCTGCTGCAGCCTGGATTAATGCAGCTTTTTCAGTGTTATCTCGTATCATTTTGTCCTTTCTGCAGTGCTGTGTATGTCCAGTACATGCTGCTGAGCAGGTGCCTCGCTATGTCGGAGTGCAGAAGGGCTTAGAAAGGCAGACAACTGCCAAGGGAGAGGGTTGAGAGCTGTACAGAGGGGAGACTTGACTCTTCATAACCCTGCTCAGGTCTCCTCCTGTCCATAGGTACTCCCAGTTGGATCTGGGGTTGGGCATTAGTAAGGCAAAGGTAGTAAGACACAGGATTTCCTAATGAAGGCTGCCTAGTGTTTGTGTGAGCTGTGGTTTGATGTCATCCATGACCAGAACACAAGATAAGGAGTCCTTCATGGGTGTGTTGGTGGTTTTTCCTCCCTTTGTTGTGCAGCACTGCCATACAGTGTTGGAGGTTAGGATTTTTCTTTTTTTCCTTTTTCTTTCTCTCAGGGAATTTTGTCCCATCTGTTGCCTAAGACATGATAAGGACCGGTGCTTAAGAGACAAAAGAAGTGGCCAGGGTAGAAGGAGGGGTGCAGCTGGCTACTCTCTTAGCTGAGGGGTTTTCTCTTGGGAAGGGCAGAGATACCCGAGATTTTGGCTGGGGGGTGAGGGGCTGGGCTCAGCTCCTGGCTCGTTCTCGGGATCGGAGGGGAACGGTCGAGTTCAACTCGGGGAGAATTCGCTGCCACCGCAGAGTCCAGCCCTGTACTGCTTCTTCCTTACCGTGGGTGAGCCTCTGCTCGTAAGAGCAGCCATTGAATTGGGACCTTATTAACCCCCGATCTGACTGGAAAGGACCCTCACCATCTACTCGGGTGCCTCAGGGGAAAAACCCGGGACCCCGAACCCCACCCTCTTCCCGGAGGGCGCGTCTCCCGGCTGCGTGCAGCAGCTGCTACGGAGAAGCCCGGCTGCTGCCGCCCAGCCCCACTGCTTTCTGCTGCTGCTGCTGCCCAGCCCCACTGCTTTCTGCTGCTGCCGCCTCGGGCTTTTTTGCTACAGCACCCCGTGTCTGCCCGACTTCCCCCGCAGCTCCTGCTACGGCATATATATGTAAAGAACTGTTATTCCTTTCCCCATATCTTTGCCTGAAAGCCTCGTAATTTCAAAGTTACAATAATTTAGAGGGAAGGGGAGGTCACCATTCCAAAGGAGGTTCCCGCTTTCCTTGGCAGACACCTATCTTTCAAACCAAGATATACAGGCAGCGTTCCATAGGGCTGGGAGGCTGCACGGCTACCAGTGCTTTCCATAATGATCAGATTTAGTGGACATGGGAAGGCCCCCAGAATGCAGCAAAGCAGTGTGAGGAGTCACTCTTCTCCAGAGTTCATTTCTCCCATAAGGGCTATCTGAGGTTTTGGACTACCTGCACAATCTTAAGAGTTGTGTTCTCATGCCTTTTGGTCATCACTGATTATAGTGCTGAAGAAACTGCTGTGTTGATCTCCTCTGCCCTGTGTGTTCAGCTGTTTATTTATTTGGATTCCTTTTCTTTTTAAAGAGAAAAAAAGGCGTAGAAAAGGTGCCAGTGCCCCTCCACCACTGCTGCTCCAGGACCCAGAGAAGGCCCACAAGAGGATCCAGGAGCGAGTAGCTATGATGCTGACAGAAGAGGTGGAATTCCCTCCCACCCCTCAGCTGCCCATTAGTAGGATTTTGGAGGATGAATCTGGAAAAGCAGCCTGGCTCATGCCACTGTCCAAAGCCAGGGACTGCTTTTTATGGAAGATCAGTGCTCTGACAGGACCCTGTGACCCTGGATCATTCTACACTGCAGACTTAACCCCTCCAATTGAACCCTGGAAGCCTGTGCAGGTGGGGTGCTCTGTTGTCCTTGCTCTGATATATGTGTGCCCTAGTTCTTGATACTTGCTCTCTATCCCTTCTGTTTCCTCATTTGGAATGTAAACCAGTGATCCCCTCTCTCTGCACATTCGCTGCCTGTGACCTTTTCTCTCCTGGTCTTACACAGTCAGGTTTGAGGATCTTGAACGGTCAGGTTGGAGGATCTTGAGCTTTCATTTCTGCCTTTTGGAAAGGAGAAGAAGGCTCATGTTACCATGGTGTTTGAGCTTTCAGAAAATGAAAGGGATGGAAACAGAGTACTGAGTAAAGGGACCCCATCCTGCTCATTATGCTGTTAGTTTGTCCATAGTTACAGCAGCCTGACTCTTGTTTTTGTACTTTGCACTTCTCTCTGGTCATTTCTATTGTGAGTGTTGCCCATGTTGCACTCAGCAAGGATTGGGGGAAAAGTTTAAACTGAAACTTGATATTTGCTAGCACAGAGAAGGTGGGAGTGCCTGGAGTTGTACAGCAAAGCGTTTGCACTCAGCCTTTCCCTGTGCATCCCACTGCCTCCTGGTGCATGTGAGCTTTGATCCAGGTCTCAGTTCCACTCTTTCATTTTGTTTCCACCTGGATCTGCCTCTTCCAGTGCTCTGTATTTTTATAAAAAGTGCCCACAGAAACAGACAAAGCTCTTTCAGTCTCTTTTCTCCGAGGAGGATATCCCTTCTCTTTCTTCCCTTTTTCTTCTATTGAAGTATTTGCTGCTCCTGTTCAGAAACTACTGTGCATATGTAGGTGCTTTATTTAATACTTCTTCCCTAGCCAAAGCCCAGTGTTTCTCTGGCTTGTTGCAGGTTGAGGCTGGAGAGGAGGGACTCCCTTCTAGGAAGTTTTGAGCTTTCATTCAAGCCAAAAACTGCCAGAGAAGTTTAAAAATAAAAAGCAGGAATGTCTTTAAAATCATGGCAGGAGTGTGTTTTTCCTCTGATTCTTTCCATTCACAGAAATGGCTGGACCATTTTTACTTAGAAATAAACAAGCAAAATTATTTTTTGGGAAACGAAGACCAAACCTGGAAAATACCCACTCCAAGGTGAAAGTTTGATTTAGTTACATGTAACTGCAAAAGCATTTCAGAACTCGGAACAGAAGCCCCTGGAGAGCTTCAGCTGTGACTTTTGCCAGGAACTCCAGCTACAATGAAGTATTTAGATGTTGGATTGGGAGCATTTCCCCCATCCTTTCTCCCTGCTTGGCAGCTGCCTGCACAGACATGCTCCTGGAGAAACCAACTTTTCTGCATTTTCTGTTCTAGTTTTCTTTCTTCTGTTCAGAGCTGTCTTATCTCTGGAGAGCCCTTCATAAAACTGCAGAGAACTGTTCCTCAGAATCCCCTGTACCTGGGCAATGCTCTGTGATCCTTCACAGGTGTTTCAGGAGTATGAAGTAGAGACCATACTCTGAGCTCTGCAAACACACAAAACAAGACCTAATTTATTGGTGTCTTTTTTTCCTCCTCATTTGATCAGAATAAGCCAGAGAACCTCCAGCCACCAGTGGGGTCTCACCAGCCAGAAGTATCCCAGCAAACTCATCCTGACCTCAGTTCTCAGGAACCCATTTGCACAAAGGTTGGAGGCCAAACTTCTGATGAATCCAAAGCAGGCCCCAGAGGAGATGGGCAGCTTTTATCCCCAAGCCAGAAGGACATTCAGACCCTGCAGGACCTCGTGGAGTTGGCCAGGGAAGGACTCACCCTTACTCAATGGAACCTTGACACTGGCCATGTTCAGGCAGCAGAGCAGCCAGGTGAGTTCTGGCAGCTTTGTGAGCCCTGCCCCTGGTTCCTTGAGCTACACAGAGCCAGACTTAGGCTGGGCTGAGTCAGAGAGCCATGGAAGCACCCACAGGTTGTTGGTGTTTATCCAAGAGGTGATGTTGTGGGGGCACTTTTTCCTCCTGTAAGATTTAGATACAATCAACCTGATATTTCTGAAAGTATTCTTAAATCCCAGCTTTTAAGAGAACTCCTGGACTGCAGATACTAAATTTTATTTTAAAATTAAAGATATCAAAGTATTTTCTGCTAGGAAAGAGCCTGGATATGTTCAACAGTTAGAACAAAATCTTCATTTCTTGTTATCTTGGGCACACACAAGAGCTGGAGAGGGACTTTTCACAAGGATATATAGGACAAGGGGGATTGGCTTCAAACCAAAGGAGCATTTATTTAGATTAGATAGTAGGAAGAAATTTTTCCCTGTGAGGGTGGTGAGGCCCTGGCACAGGGTGCCCAGAGCAGCTGTGGCTGCCCCTGGATCCCTGGAAGTGTCCAAGGCCAGGTTGGACGGGGCTTGGAGCAAGCTGGGATAGTGGAAGGTGTCCCTGCCCATGGCAGGGGGTGGGACTGGATGGGCTTTAAAGTCCTTTCCAACTCAAACCAGTCTGTGATTCTGTGGTTCTGCCTGGACAGCCTTTCTGTTATTTGCACTGTCTTTTCAGGTCTTGAGACAGTCGGATGAGAGAGATGCACAAGAGGGATGATTTTGTGTTGGACATCAATTACACAAACCTGAAGTTAATCTATGCCTACACAGGGTTGAAAAAATACAACACCTGGAATTCCTTTGTGGGCAACTCTAATGTCCCCAGTCACAGTTGCATATGGTGCACAACTGCATATTTCAAGGGCAGTGGTGCCCCTTAAAATGCTCTGGCTCTTCAGCAGAGTCTGTTGTGTCTCCTGTTCATCCGTGAACGAGAACATGGTTACTAAGCTCACCTGTCTGCATTTGCACTTGGATATAATATTCCTCACTTCCCCTGCTAAACTGCAGCATATGGTCCCTGGCCCTTTAATGTATATAAATAACAGTGGAATGGTGCTTAGGAACCCTCAGCCTGGCACAACCCAGAGCCAAACCTTGCAAAAAGGCATGAGGGAGAGAATGAGCCTTTAGCCCAGCCAGCCTGGTCATAGCAGCTGTCACAGCAAGGATCCTGTTAGGAGCTCTTAGATCATTCTGTCTCACAAGGAAGTTGTATGTGATTTGTGATGTGCGTTTTCTTCCCTGAGGAGAAGAACTGACTCCCAGCGATCCTCCACATAGTGGCTTTGTGCCCCCATCCAAGGAGAAGAACCTTCTCAGGAGCAGCAGTAAAACAGTAAGGATAACCATTTTTTCCACTCTTTATAGATTCATCTATAATAATGAAAAAAAGCTGTTGCATTTGTGCAATTCAAAAAAGTGTGGAATATTTCCCATTCCTTTCTGTGGAAACAAAGTGGTGCTTAAGGTTCACAGTGACTGAGGATTCATCATGGGCACAGGTGAGATCAGCACACCTGGGGTGTTCCATCCATGCCCACAAGAGCCTGGGGATCTTTCAGTACTTGTCTTACCTGATGAGAGATGATTTAAATGCCAGGGAACAGAAGGCCAAGCTGAGCAGGTTAGAGAATTGTGTTGTAGCACTGAGAGTGTTTGGGGGTAGGAACCAGGGATGCAGCTGCAGCATGTTATGCAATACACTGCTTTAATGCCCAGGAGAAAACTGGCTGCAGCCCAGGAGAGACAGAGCTGCTGGTGCTCCCTCTGGGCTCACACACCACCCAGAGCTCCTTCCTGTTCTGGCACCTTTCTCCCCACTCTGTCCTGCAGTGGGAGAGGGAATTCTTGCAAGGACTGGTTGGCTTGTACTAAGTCCTGGCATAAAAGCCTGGTAGGTGATGTGGAATGCTGCAAGAGCCATGGAAGATGAGCAGATTTTGCAGCTAATTGAGCTTTTAAAGGGTTTGGTATAGAAAACCCCCAGTTGTGGGAACACAGAGGATCTTGTTTGAAAATCAGTGTGTGCTCTGTGGTGACGGAGAAACACAGCCTAGTAAGTCATAGATGATTTTTTTATCAAGCCTGTATTGTTCTGTAGATCTCACCCCACATACCACAGAGGATGTGGTATGAAAGTATAATCAGTTTTATTCAATTGAAGTTCACACAAAACAAAACTAATTCATTTTCTTACCAAGGTCATTCACTTTATCTGATAAAACTTACTATCTATTGTTTGATAGTAAATAATCATGCCATGAAAGGAAGTACATTTTGGTGCTGGATAAATTTTGATGCTCTGACAACATACTTTCATATTGTACTTGAAGGATTAAGATCCTCCTAAAAGGAGACAATTCCTTGAGGTGGGAATCAGTATTAAACTTGAGCATCCCAGCTACTTGGTACAGAAACTCTAGGTATTCTTGGGGTGTATTAAAAAAAATTATCCTCAGCAGGAAAGTCTTGTTTTGTTTTTCTATTAAACCAGAGGCCTTTAGCAGTACAGAAACTGTTCTCACACTGTTGTTGAAACTCAGTTGCTCCCAGCAAAACCAGTAGGGTCACTTTTTCAGAGTCTGTTTGATTCCATTATAGTTTTCCTGAGCAAGTGAAGTGTTGTTGAAGAGCTGGATTGCCAATGGGAGAGATCTGTGCTTTGGGTGAGCACAGTGTAACCATGTAGAGCAAATGCACCCATTGCATTGGTAACACATCCCCTGTGCTGAAGACCCTTGGTCACATCAGTGGGCTCCAGTCTCAGTGGCCTCCTCAGTGTTCTGGTGTGTTCTCCAACACACAACTTGTACCTGCTCAGAGCTGTCTTCTGGCCAGTTTCTTTGCCTTGCACAGAGAATGGAGCAGCCAGGAGGTTTCTGGCCTTGTTTAATTTCCCTATTCTTGATTGATAATTTTAGCATCAGCAGGAAAGCTGTTCTGGGCTCGCTGCCTGGAGCGTCACATTGGGAGTCTGTGTTTGCTGGCGGCCCCAGAGCTGCCTCGCAGGTAGCCCACCTGCCAAGAATAAGAAAGCAAGAAGAATCAGTTTAGTTTCCAGACTGAGTTTCCTGTCTTCCCTTTGGAGGTCAGTCCACAGCACTGCCACAGCAGGCAGAATGTTCCCTAGCCCACCTATGAAGACTGGGAGAAGCATTCCAGTGTGTGCTGCTAATTCCTGCTGGCTGGAGCGAGTTGAAAGGTTGGCTCTCCACAGCCCACTGCTAATGTAGAAACCTGCTAAGAAAATAAAGAGTTGTGTTGTTCCAGGTGGAACTGCATCTCCTGCAGATGTTTCCTGGAATAAAACTTGCAATTCCTCAGCTCTGCAGTAGGTTTGAAAAGCACAAGGTCAGTGATGAGGGTGTTAACCATAAACTGGTTTCCATGTGCTGTCAGGCAGTCTCTCAACCCAGCCATGAGCTGAGGGTGTTTCACACTTCCCTGAAGCACTCCAGGGCCACCACCAGAGCTGCAACACTAGGAGGGATCTGAGTCTTGAGGAGATTGCCTGGGAGCAGCTCCAGAGGAGCTGTCTTGCCATCCTTGCTCTCTTTGGCAGCATACCCCAAGCCTGACCTTGCCATCACCATAACCAGCCACAGATAACTCAGCCCTCCCCAAAATTCTAGCAAGGGGTTCTGGAATGATAATAAAAGTTGTGTTTCTTTTTTAAAATGGAGTGGAATTTTCAAAAGAGGTTTCAGTAGCATGCTCATAAATTCCTTTGAACTGGATGCCTACATTAGTTTTATTCTGTCGGGGCGCCTTGTTGCAGAGCTGCTCTTCTCAGCTGTCATTGCCAGACAGTGAAAAGAGGTAAGAAAGGCTCATTACCCCCTCCTGAGTCATCCTCTTTCCTTTTACCCTAATTATAATGAATTGAGTTCAAGTCTGTGGAAATGGAAGTTACAGTTGCTTCAAATTGTGGTGGGAAGCAGTAGATGATGAGGACAGCTATAGGCTGTGGGTAGACCACAGCAGGAAACACGTGGTGAGATCTGAGGGTGATAATGTGTTGTGACACAAGTACAGCAGAATACAACACAACTGCCCTTTCTCCACAATGAGCAGGCTGTGAAAAAGTAGAGGAAAAACAAAGCAGGAATGTCAGACTTATCTGCTTGTCCTGTGGAAGACCTGAAGTTCATAAAGCTGGTGATTATCTTCAGGAGGCAGAGGTGGTGTTTCCAGGCTGGGGCCCCCAGCACAGCAGTGCTGATAAACTGGGTTACTCCCTTCTTCTTTTTCAGGGAAAGTGTTTGATAGCTGTAACCTAACACCTGTCTTTGTGTTCCTTCTGTGTCCTAGTCCTCTCTCAGGTTGCTGGCTCAAGATTTCGGTGCCATGGTCAACAACCCCCACCTGAGTGATGTCCAGTTCCAGGTGGACAGTGGGGACATCCTCTATGCCCACCTCTTCGTGTTGTACGCGCGGTGTCCGGCGGCGGCTCAGGCTGTGAGTGCTGCTGGCATTCCTTCTGCTCCTGGGTAGGAGAGCCCAGGCTGTCCCCTCCCACAGCCAGCCAGTGCCCCAAACCAGCACAGAGCACTGCTGGGCTTAATGGCAACTGCCTCAGGACCTGCAGTGGTTTTTCAGCTTAGGGAAACCGGAATAAATCTTGACAAAGTGGTGAAAGATGTGCTGCTTTATCCAGGGAGGCTATGGGGAGTCAAGGATCCTTGCATTGCACCCATGAGCAATGAGGGAAGCTTCCCAAGTGCTTCTCACTCTTGAATTTTTGTCCCTGTGCAAGCACAGACTGCCTTGTCCATCTTGGTGTGTCCTGCCTGTCAGCCAGGCTGGGAAATGTGAGCAGGGAGTAAGGAAGATTCTGGGAAGTACTTTAAAAAAATCTGCACAGAGGTTTTGTCGCTCTTGCTTTGGAGGTACCTGCACTGCCTGTGCTTTTTGCAAGGCTGGTGAAGGAGTTCTTATGCTCCCAGAGCATTTTAGGTTGAATAGCTCCCAGCCTGCTCCTATGCAGCTTCCAGGTAAATTCAAAACAGACCAGAGGAAGCTCATGCAGAGGTGTAGATAACTCTGGAAATTCTGCTCTGGGAAGTAATTTGATTGCAAAACTAAGTGGAGAACTCTAAGGTCACCTTTGATACGTGTGACTAAGGCAAGTAGTTAAACAGTTAACAGCTACAGGTCAGGAAGGACATGGCCTCTTCCACAGGGAGCTCTTGTAACTGCTTCACCTTGGCATCCTGGCCCCAGGGTAGGGCATGGGCAAATGGAAGGAGCTGATGGGAACAAGGATGAATGTAGGTGTTGTGTTGCTTTATTAGCAAACAGACTTTGCTTTCTCTGCCCCAGGTACACAGCGAGGGGTTGGTGGTGGAGGAGGATGGGGCTGCGCCGACGCACCGGGTGCTGTTGAGCGACGTGTCTGCTGAGGCTGTGGCTGCCTTCCTGCGGTACCTCTATGCTGCTGACACCAACTTCCCTGCTGGGCTGCGGCCCCAGCTACGGGCTCTGGCTGCCAGGTGTGTACCCTGAGCATGTTTTGGATCCCCTCAGGCTTTCAGCCACACAGACCCCAGTTTGAGATCTTCCGTTGCAGTTTTAGCGGCTTACAAATTCCATGGTGCTCTGCTACATCTTAAATGAAACTTGCACGTAAGGACATCCTGCCCTCAGCTTTTCCACCTGTTTGAGAGTTTCTATGTTCACTATATGCTCAGCAGACTTTGGCTGAGAGTTTTGTCTCAGGATGGCTGTTGGCAGCTGATGTTGAAGATGATGAACACAACTTCTATATGTGATTCTCACTTCATCTGAACAACACTTACAGAATGTATTGGATGCTCAGACTTTAATGTGTTGTGTCAGCCATGCTCCAGTTGTGGTCCTAGCCATGTCCTAAGAGCTTGAAACAGGAGCAGTTGCTGAGGTATGCCAGGGACATGGTTGGGGCTTGCCAAGTGTATGTAGAGAGGTGCCCTGTCATTCCAAAAAGCCAGGAATATTGCACATGGCAGATATTATCCAGCCTCAGCCACTCCATGGGACTTTCCCATTGCCAAAGGGATTTAGTGTAGTCAGTCTCAAGCACAGAAAAGGAAGAATGTGCCTGATACTTTCATGTGAGTGACAGCTGGAAAAGGGTATTTGGAATTTTAGGAGTACACTGGATTTTGTACGTCTTAGGAAACTCAACTCAGCATCCTCACGTGAATTCCTTACAAAGCTCACAAAAGTGATCTGACAGCCAAATGGTGAAGAAATACTGGAGGAGGAAATACTAATTATGTCGTTACTATAATTGTTACTATTGTATTCTTGCAGATTTGGTGTGAGGGAACTGATGGCAGAGTGTGAAAACAACAATGGAGAGAGCCAGGTGTCCTCCGGAGTGGATTCAGAAGATGATCTTATCTCTGTGAGGGATGAAGAAGATTGTGAGGACAGAGCTGAGAACTTCCAAGACCTCTTGAATTCAGTGTGGGTGGGTGAAGATGAGGAAGAAGTAGCTATGCTGAACCCTGAGTGCCAGAAGGAAGATGATAGTGAGGTAGGAGAACAAGAGCTGGAGGAAATCTATGAGTTTGCTGCAACTCAGAGAAAGATGGCTCAGGGTGAAAGAGAGGTGAGCAAGGGAACATGCTGCAGCATCAGCAGTGACACCGAGGCAGCCCGAGGTACAAACCAGCAATCTGAGGAGGAAGAGGTAAAGAGAGCTGAATCTGCTTCAGTAAGCAACAGCCTCAAAGGTCTGAGGGATGGCAACAGTGTGGAAAGATCTGAATGTCACTTGTCTGCACAAGAAGAGAAGATGCAGAATATAAATAGGTGCAAGAGCATGAATGATCCAGAGGCCACTATAGTGCCTCACCACAGTGAACCTCAGAAATGGGATGGAGCAGCCCATGGTGCTAATGAAGGAGGGGCTGTTGAGGGGTGTAAGGATGTGAAGGATTCCAAGTCACCTCAGGTCTCACATGACAAGGCAGATCACCGTGAAGAGCAGTTTCCTGGTTTCCAGGGTGATACTGATATAAATGACAGCTATGAACGTTTGTTTTCTGCCTCTCAGGGGGATCACTGTGAGCCTTCCCCAGTGAAAGAAGTTACCAAAGAATCAGGAAAGTCCCCTAGTGAAAAACATGTTGGTCTCAATGATTCTCTTCTGTTCAGCAAGTCACAAAAAGGCTGCTCTCCGTGTAAGAATGGCTTTTGTGTCCCTTATGTGTCTCTTTTTCCTGCTCTTGGCTCTTCACCTGCATCTCCAAAATCAGAGGGAAACTTTGCCAGGGAACATATGTCAACACCAAAGCAAAACAAAAAGGAAAAATCATTCCCATCTGATGAAATACACTCCCAGAAAGCCAAGGAGCCTGGTGCTGCATCAAGAAACGAGATCACAGTTTCTCCAGCTGAGCTTCCTCACAGCGAATCAAACAAGCACGCACATGTTCCAGTGTTGTCATCACCAGGCAGGACTCAGGATGCTGCAGCTCAGGGGATCAAGGAGGGTGATGTTATTGTTTTATCTTCTTCTGATGATGAAATGGAGTTACAACAAGGCAAGAAGTTGCTAGAATCTGACTCTGCTCTGAAGAAAACGGAAATCCCTGGGCTCCTGAGGTGTACAGACATAGAACAAAGTCCTGAGATACCAAAACCTGACCATAACTCATCAGTCCCTGAAACAGAGCAGAGATCAACCCAGGTCTCATGTGGCAATACAGACACAGTGTGTGTAAGTGGTGATGTAAAGGTGTCCCCTGAATTTCCTCGCAGCAGACAAACAGGTGCTTGTACAGAAATCAAACAGAGTCCAAACCCGAGCCCTGGGAAAAGGCTCAGTCATGAATTGTCTCCAGGCACAGACTGCTTCTGGTTCGTGCCAGGAACACCAGTTCTGAGCAAAAGCAGAAGCTTCCCAACACAGACTCAGGTCACAAGTATTAATTCTGTAAAGGGTCCAGAATCTAAACTCAGCACAAAGAATGTAGCAGCAGGTAATAGTAACCATGAAATGACTGGAAAGTTAATAAAAGATCATGAAACAATGTTGTCAGACGAACATTTGCCTAGGGAGAACTCATCCAATGGGAGGAGCCCACCCCACAGCCCAGCTGCAGAATCCTTTTCCAAGAACTCCCTTCCAGTTTCTCCAGTGGATCCAGTTCTCTTCTCCCCTGGCCACACCAACACAGAAAGCAAATGTGCCAATATCTCAGGTTTACCCACACTGGGGCCTCCGTTCCAGGAGCAGCCACTGGAAGATAAAACAAACATCAGTGTGGTTGAGCTGGAGGACAGTGACAGGGAAGTAAGTCTGCCTTCTCTGGGGAGCAGTGTCCTGCTGTGTGAGGAGCCCCCAATCCCTGTTGATGACTGCTGGCATGTTGAGTATCTGTCACCAGTCAGAGGTGACGGCCACGACTCTGGCCAGGTCAGCCATGCAAAGACCAGCATGGCCAGCAGCCCCAGCCCTGACTCTTGGCATGAGCAGGAGGAGAGCCCAGTCCAAGTGCAGGGAATTAAGGGCAGCACCCCTCTCCAAGGAAGTCCTGCTTGCAGGAGAACAACTTTGCACTGCCCTGAGAAGAGCCCTATTGAGCCATGTTCATCAGTGGGCAGCAGAGCCAGTTACCTGGACTCCAAAATCTGGGATGACTGGAATGGAGAAGAGAAGGAAGATGAACTTCCAGAGATTCTTCCTCTGTCTCAGAGGTTGGCAGCTGCAGCAGGGGCCTGTCAGTCAGATCCTGTCAAGACTCCTGGTGAGAGCTTGTATCTATACTACACTTATTAGGCTACATTCAACTGGTTTTATTTTAATGCTTATCTTAACCTGTAGTTCACTTGACACACTGAAAGAGTCTTTGGGCCTTCTGATGCAAAACAGTTGGCAGGGCCAGGCACAAAGAAGGTGCAGTCATTTGCTGTGGGAAGGAGCCTGTCTAAATGTGGGATTCCTGGAGAGTAGCCACATGTGTTTCAGTGTCACCAGTCCATTGGTAGTGACAGTACTCCTTGCAGAAGCTGTGGGAAAAGCCAAGCAAAACAGAACAAAACACAGGCTCCAGCCTGCTTGCCAGCAGATTGATGTAATTGATGCCACTGTATCCAGTTAAATATATTATTAAACATGCCATACTAAATTATTAGTTTAAGGGGTGATTAGAACATGATGTGTGAGACTGGCTGTGCTTGACAGTATCAGTAAACTGGTATCATTAAATCAGTATCTAACTCCAGACCCCAGTAGCTTGATTTGCTCAGCTTTTTTATGCATCAAGTCTCTGTTATGAAATGTCCTTCCTGGGAGAAGGACCACTGCACAGAATTCAGTAAACATGGTTGTAACTGCTTTCTAAATGTTGCCTGTTCTAACAAAGCCCCGACTGGCCTCATTTTCAGATGTGACATATGTCCCAGTTTAAACTGTTTTCTGAGGTAAAGTCAATGAAAACCAAGTATCCTAATTAAGGGGGGGGAAAAAAAGTGTTGACTGTTCCGTCCAATGTGAAGCTGAGTAATAACTAAAACAGATTGTAAGGAAGTAGTTGCTATTAAACAATTACTAGATAATATTAGATTTCTGCCACTAAGAGGAGAAGTTAGCAGCCATTTAAAGTCCTTTCTGTACTGATTCTCATCACAGTAATTTCATTCTGCTGCAGAACCTTCCTGTCAAGAGAACAACGGGTCCCCCAGCACTCCAGTGACACCCATGCCAGCTTACTCCATCATGGAGACCCCACAGCTGAAGAAGGAGCTGAGCAGGTGAGCATTACCTCCCCCAGGATGGCTCTTTACAAGAGGAACCTGCTGGCAGGTAGTGTAAAAGAAGGGGAACCATGGTGAAGCTCCAGCCAGTGCTTTCTGAGGTCACATCACACTTTTCCAGCTGCACTTCCTGGCCTGAACCTCTTGCTGAGCTGTGACAGTGGAAGGTGCAGCATTACTGTAACCTAAACTCCCACGTTTCCCTTTCAGATTCGGTGTCCGTGCTCTCCCAAAACGCCAGATGGTGTTGAAGCTGAAGGAGATATTCCAGTACACTCACCAGGACAGGGACTCTGACTTTGAGGATGAAATCCCCTATTCCCAGCCCCTCCCACAGAAGTCCCCAGCCAAACAGCTGAGGCAGCCGAAGGCAGGCC
Organism: Aphelocoma coerulescens; assembly: GCF_041296385.1. NCBI lineage: Eukaryota > Metazoa > Chordata > Aves > Passeriformes > Corvidae > Aphelocoma > Aphelocoma coerulescens. The sequence continues at coordinate 3,127,576 of NC_091028.1, forward strand.
AGGCTGCGGGCAGGAATCGCGCCCCAAGGGCTGTGGGCAAGAGGAAGCAGCCTGCCAAGGCTTCTGCAGTGCTCCCTAGGGGTAAGGCTGATGGTGCATCCCATGGAACAGGCTGTGCCACACCCAAGGAGGGAACTAACGTGCCACATCACCCAGAAGGTGCCAAAGAGCAGGAAAGGCCACCTGTGTCCCTGGCAGCTGATGGCAAGGATCTCCCGGCATCCCAGGAGTCAGCAGATTCTTCAGTGGATGGAAGTGACATCTCCTTTGGTTCACAGAGGTGAGGCAGTGAAATCCTAGACAAAACACTCAGTGGTGCAGGGCAGAGGTGAGGTAGGAATGAGGTAAACAGAGGTGAGTGTCCCAGTGGCCTACAGTGGCCCTGCCTCCTCCTTGAGTGTGTCACGTGGAGGTCAGCACACTCCTACAAAAGAAACAGGCTTTGGATTTCAGTCTAATTCCCACTGAACTATTCTCAGGACACAAAAGGGCTGCTTATGAGCAAGGCCCAAATCTGGTATGCCTGGTCTGCAGGTCAGTGACATGGAGCACTCGGTGCTGCCTGAGAACCTGGAGCTGGAGTTAAGAGAGGACGGCACAGCACCCCTTGGCTGAGCCTGCCAGGAGGGAAGGGCCAGGAGCCAGAAATTCCATACAGCTCTGGGCTGGGTGAGCAGGACCAGCACTGTCCTGGCTGGGATGGGCAGTTTGCAGAAGCCCTGCCATGTTCTGCCTCATTCATTTTGTAGGTGCTGGTAGTGCAGGGTCTGTGATCCCGCAGAGGGAGCTCATAGTTCTTCATCATAAGGGATTTGGGGAGCTCTGGTCTTGTCCTTGTTGGCCTGTTCTTTCCTTGACCTCTGGTCTGTTTCATCCTGCTTTTAGTTCCTTTGTGAATGGATTTGAAACCTGTGCTTTTGCATCTGAGGAGGAGGAAGAGGAGTTTCCAGCATCTCAAGCAGCAGCTCGGGAAGAGGAAAAGCTGGAGGCAATAAGGTGGTACATCCGCTCAAACACGGCCCTGTACAACAGGATTCTTTTCTATGAGCCCATCGAGCTGGCTGATCTGCACACAGAGCTCAAACAGAATGGCATTAAAATTTCCAAGGCAAAGCTGCTGAACTTTCTGGATTCTCAGTGCATCACATCTACCATGGCCAAAGCCCGGAAAGAGAAGGAACAGAAAAGGAAGGGGAGCAGAAAACAGAGAAGGCGATACCAAGTGAAGCCCACTCCTACCCCCTGAAAATTCTGTACATGGAGGCCTTGCTGCCAAGCTGGAAAGCCCATTCCCAGCTGGTGCTCCAGCAGCAGGTGATGGATGGAGCCCTATTGCTCCTCATGGCCTGATCCCCGGTGAACGGGCCTGAGCTGCACTCCCATTGCCCAGCCCTCTGCTCCGATTGCACAAACCCCCCATGGCTGCCCTGCCCTCAGCACACAGCTCACCTGGAACCTCTTTCCACCTGATTTGACTCTTGTGCCTTTTCTTTCCATTTTTTCTAATAGATTTTAGGTCCCCAACTTTTCTTTGTGCTGGTGCTTCCTTCAGTGACACTTGCCAGGACCTATTCCCTTGATCTGGGCTGTGAGATGCTTCACCCTTCACATTCCAGGATTCAATCCACTCTGTCAAGCACTGCCTGTTTACACTCCTGTGACTTCAGTATTTACTTCTTCAGCACAGTTTGCACTGCTGATTTTTAAGGCAGGGAATGCTGTGGAAATACATAAAAGGCCTTTTTTCTATAATTGCTTCACTTGACAATCTCAACTAAAACTCCTAAATCTGTGTTTCTGAAATGGCTGCAGAACAGGGCAGGGGTTTGTTCTGTTCCCTTTGCGACACCTGCCAAAAGCACCCCTGACACCCGAAGCCTCAGGAAAGCCCTTTCAATTGGAAAATCCAGTGGGATGTGTCCATCTGCCCACGGGATCTGTGTTCAAACCCCTCTGCTCCGTTTCCTGAGCACCCTTTTCCCTGCTCGGGCTGGCCTGAGTGTGTCCCCAGCAGAGATGTCTTCAAGATAATATTTAAGTGAGCACTGGAACTTGTCAGCACTTCTCACAGCTTGAGCTAAACCCACTGCTTGGAACAGTCCCACTTCCAAACTGGACTGGTCCCAGTTGTAAAGTGTCTGGGACTCCTGGGGAAGTCTTGGACCCTAAATTGTCATATTTTATATATTGACCTTCACAATAACAACTGACTTTTGTCTGTTCTGGCAGTTCTGAGTGTGCAAAGGCTCACTGAACAAAATGGACACAACACAAAAAGAGGGCAGATTTCTGATATCTTTATGTATGTGGGACATACAATTTTTTTTATACAGTATTTGTTTTTGATTTGATACAATAAAAAATTTAAATCCTGTCCATTCTCATATGGAACAGTAAACAAACACATCAATGTATAAAAAACATGAACTTTATTGAACTAGACTACTCTTCCCAGCTTCAACTAGAGTGAGAACATGACTGGGAAGCCTATGCCTAAAGAAAACATCAACTATTTTTAAACTTGAACTCTTCGAAACACTTCAACTGGGGGTGGAGAAGACTTCTTGGAAACCTATTTCCTAATAACAAAGGGGTTCCTAACACCTATGGGCAGGAATGTCCCAGTGCCCGGGCTCAGCACTGGTCACACATTCCCGGCCATGTCCGCCAAGCCCAGAGATGAGCTGGGGCTGGGGAGTCGGAGGAGAGGCGAGAGGTGGAGTCTGCTCTTCTGAGTGCCAGCGTTCCTTCGCCTCCTCCCTCTGGGCCCTGGCCTCTGCCGGGAGCTCTGGAGCAGAGACGTCTTCATCAGGGCCTGGTTCTCCAGCAGCAGCTGCAGCAGCTCCTCGGAGCAGCCGCGGCCCTGGCAGCACGGCCGTGCAGAGGCCCGGGCGCTCTGGCTCTTCTCCTGCAACACCCAGCACAGGGAGCCCGATGGAGGGGCAGAGGGGCCTCGGGGCTGAGCCCTCGGGCGCTGCCCTCGGCCCCTCCTGCACAGCGAGCCTGGGCCCGGCTGGGCTGCCCCGGGCAGAGGCTGCAGCAAGAGCAGCTCCGGGGCTCAGCCGGGCCCGTTCCTGCCCAGCGCTGGGCTCAGCCCCCGCTCCGCCGAAGCCTTGGCCAAGGGGCTGCCCCAGAGGCCCGGCACCCGCGGGGCCTGCCCAGCTCTGCTGCCCCACGGGGGCTCTCGGGCCTCGCCCCACACCCTCCTGGCCCAAGGCCTTGGCGGCCCCGGCACCGGCCCACCTGCCTCAGCCCCTCCCTCACCTCTCCCCGGCGTCTCCTGAGCCCTCTGACAAGGACCCAGCCCAGGTAAAAGCCCCTGAGAATCAGGGCCGCGGCTGCGCAGATCCACGGCAGCGCCTCCAGGACCAGCGCGGTGTCGCTCCTTGGCACCACGGCCTCCTGCTCCTCCAGGGCCTGGGGAAGCGCATCCCAGCTCCCTGTGTCCCCAGCAGCGTGGCTGGAAGGGTCCAGTGGCTGCACCAAGAGCAGCAGCACCGAGAGCGGCAGCAGCGGCAAGAGCCCCTGGCTGAGCATGGTGCTGCTGACGGACGAGCTGCCACCGCTGAACAGGCCCTGGATGTCCTTCCCAGCCGACTTCTGCCTGGGCTCTGGGCACGGCGACGGGCTGGGGACACTTATCAACACTGTCCCCAAAGGCTGTGATGTCACAAAATCAACTGGGGTGGAAGAGCTCTGTGAGATCACTGAGTCCAACCTGGAACCCGTCTCCACAATGGCAACCAGACCAGAGCTTTGAGTTCCTTGCCCAGGCTTTGCTTGGACACCTCCTACCACAGTTAATCCACCACCCACCTGGGCAGCCCATTCCAGTATCTGATCACACTTTATGGGAAGAAATTCTTCCTGATGTCCAACCCAAACCTCCCCTGATTTTGGTTGTGAAATGCTTCAACCTTCTCATTCCTGGATTCAATCCACTCTCTCAAGCAGTGCCTATTTACACCCCTCTCACTTCCATCTTCACTTCTTCAGCACAGCTTGTCCTGCTGATTTTGAAGGCAGGGGATGTTCTGGAAATACAATGCCTTTATTTTTAACTTGGTTCACTTTGTAATTGCTACTAAAATTCCTAAATCTGTGTTTCTGAGCAGCTGCAGAACAGGGCCCTGTGGGATCATTGAGCCCAGCCTGTCACCCACCACCACCATGGCAACCAGACTGACCATAGTAGCCCTGTGCTAGCCACGGGCTGCTAGTGACAAGGGGCCTTGTCACTGAGCTCCACATCCAGTCTGTCCTAAAATACCTCCCTCATTGGTGACTCCTCCACCCCCCTGGGCAGCCCATTTCAATATCTAATCACCCTTTCTGGGTAGAAATTCTTTCTAGTGTCCAGTCTAAACCTCCACTGGTGCAAGTGTGGAGGGTCTGTGGCATACAATCCAGCTGGCCTTGGATGGTTGGGATGCTGGGGAAGGGAAATGGCCCTTTTCCTCTCACACCTTCCTCACCAAGGGCTGCAAGCAATGACTGTTTTGAGAAGGACAGGGCTTGCCTAAACTGGCCTTCCAGTTGATGCTGTTCCCTCACTGTACTTCTCAAGTACACACCTCACATGTGGAAAAGCTTCAGTCCTACTAACTAATCTTAATATGGGAATATGAATATCCCTTCCCAGTATTTTTGTTCTGGTTTTAGGTAAGACTTATATTCACAATCAAAGATTTTGTGATCAATTATTACATCTTTACCTTCACTGAATGCAGCATCCCAGTTCAGTGGACATAAATTTTAATCATTCAAATCACATCGTTTCTTAAAACACTTTACTATGTTAGGAAAAAAGAGTTGAATTTTAATGTCACATCTTTGCTGTCAGGGTTTGGAGTTGACTACATTGTAGACGCTTGCCTTGATGCCTCCTTATTGCTGAAGTTGACAAAGTGTAATTCTGAAAGTTTTCTTAGATTATGAGAAAGGGATTTAAAACATTTTGAAGCCTTCAAGACCACGAGGACATGTCTGAAAAACACTGCAAATTATCTGAATCCTATCTCATTCTCCTGCTTCATTAACCCCTGAGCAAAGCGGGCCTGCCTGAGGTAATGCTGGTGTTGCTGTCTGCCAGTGCTACTGCGTTGCCAAACAATTCGATTTGTAAATATTTCCGTGGATTTTACCTTCCTAATGCATGCTACTTTATCTTGGAAGATACACTGTCACAATTTTTTATTTCCAACTGTGTACTAAGTTACCAAAACTATTTTTATACTTCTGTTGCTTTTAATACTTCCAGTGCTGCCAAAAAAAAAAAAAAATCAACTAAAGTATTAGTTGTTTTTTTCAATTAAAGAAATGTCATTGTCATTGCACAAAGCTTCTGTCTTATGTGAGCACCATGTGAGCTTCTAAATTTGCTGTGACAATCAAATGACCAGTGGGACTGAGTTGGGATACCCCATAGTGGTTTGTGTATTGTCACATTTCCTGCCTGAAAAAACAGCCTAAATAGGTTTATTCTGAAAGGCTGTGCTGAAGATGCCTATGAAATAATTCTGCATGTGAGAAGAGAGCCGTTTTCTTACACAGGCACGGTGTGTACAGTCACCCTGTTTAATGGCATTTAATGAATGCCTCTGATCCCTCACCGTGGTCAAGACCCTTGGAGCGCCCAGTTAAACTGAAAAATATGAGAATGCTGTAAAGCCCAGAGTGGTGACTGCAGTGCCTATGCCTTGTAGTGGGCCAACAGATCCACACTTAGAGTGCCAGTGATTAGATGTGGAAGGGATAAATCTGAGAGTAATTCTCCCTGCAATTCTTCAAGGGGACTAGGGCTGCTTGGAAAGTGTGTTTCAAATGCGCTGGTTTGCTTTCCATATCGTCCCAGTATCAGATTTCTTCTGGAGGCATTGCATGTCAGATGTCTAATGGAGCACCGAGTGCCTGGCAGAGGTGGCGCAGCCTTTGGCAGAGCCATCCCTGTGATTACCCGGGGAAGATGTGGACTCCAAATCCCTGCGAATGCTCAAGACCAGATTGCATGGGGCTTGGAGCAACCTGGTCTAGTGGAAGGCATCCCTGCCCATGGCATGGGGTGGAATGGGATGGGTTTTAAGGTCCCTTCCAACCCAAACCATGTGTGATTGCTAAGAATTTAAACTCATGCCCCAGCACAATCCCACTGCTCCCTTCCCAACACTTTCAAGACTAGGTGGCTCCAGCCCCTGACAGTGCCCAGGTCGGGCACCCATCTCCTGGAAGCACATGAAGCCCAGGTACAGATTTCCAGAGTTCTGCTCTGGTGTCCTCTGGAAATTTTCTTCTCCTCAGAAAGCGCTGGCTGCCATCGTGTCTTGCTCACTGAGCCTCTGCAGCGAAGGCTCCGTGTTCCCCCCGGGGTGGGCATTCCCTTCCCGCCTGAAGCCCTACAAAAGTCCCCTAATTAGGGAAACCGTCCGGCGGCCGTGGCGGCTCGCCCAGCACACGGGGGCACGGCTCGGGACGGCGCGGGCAGCAGGTGATGGGCACCGAGCCCTCAGGCGGGCCGGGGCCGCCGCCATCCCGGGCCGCCTGCAGCGCCAGCGGCGCCGCCATTGGCCGCCATTGGCCGTCACGTGACCGCGCCTCAGGGGCCGCGGGGCCGCCGAGCGGAGCCGAGTGCGGGTGAGGGGCCGGGCCGGGACCCGGCGGGGCTGGCACGGGGACACCGGAGGGTTGGGGCGGGACCACGGCGGGGCTGGCACTGGGACACCGGAGACACCGGTGCGGCTGGATCGGGGACAGCTGCGGGGCTGGGACGGGACCCCGGTGGGGCTGGGACAGGGACGCCGGCGAGGCTGGGACCCCCGGAAGGCCCCGCCGCTGCCCCCTGACCTGGGCAGCCCCGCTTTCCTTCCCCGCTCCCGCGGGTCCGCAGCGGTTCAGGGGGCCTGGCTCAGGTACCCCCGCAGAGACGCCCCCTGCTCGGTCGGGTAAGTCCTGGCCCGGCTGACCCGCCCTGTGTCTTCCCCCCGGAGCAGGTCCCCTGAAAGGAGCTGGAAATGATTTCCCACGTGCATCAGAAGAAGGAACTGTGGTTCTCCCACCTCCGCGCCTACCGAGGGAAGACCGAGACAGTGCTGAGCAGCAGTTATGCAGGTAAGGGGATGGTACAGTCATAGAATCATTAAGGTTGGGAAAAGCTCTCTATGATCATGGAGTCTGACCATTAACCCAGCACTGTCCAGTCATCTGTGAACCTATCAGTGAGAAAAACTGCTCCAGGATTCCCAGACCCTACCAGAATGCAAGGGATTGGTGATACCAGGATGGACCACAGTCCTCCCAGTGGTCCCTAGCAGCAGCCAGTGCTGGGTCCCAGAGAAGGCAGACAGGCAGTGGTGTGTTCTTGGATGCTTTCCCAGGCCCTGGCACTCTGTGACTTCAGAAACTCCTGAAGCGGACAAGCAATGTCTCAGTATCTCACAGCTCTCTCTGTATTTTCTTGCTGTCTGAAGTTGTGCATGTTTTAGCACCTGTGACAGCTTGCAGCCAGTAGTTCCACAGCATATTCAGCTGCTTTGTGAGTTGCTGCCTTCTTTAGTTTGCTTTGAAGCTGCCTTCTAGTAGCTCACTTCATGTCACTTGTTCTTAATTCAGAGCAGATGGTACAGGAGGGATCTCCACCCACCCATGGGCCACTTGTGGTTTTATAGTCTTCTGCAATACTCCTATCAGCTGTACCCTTTATCTCCAATGCAGAAGCTGTTCTGTGCCTTTTATTATTCATGTCATGCTCTGTATCTCCCTCAGCTCTACTGGAATTTCTCTGAAATGGAGGATCCATCCCTGCCTTTGCACACAGTCAGGCTGTGGGGTTTGAGCTGCAAGGGCACAATTACATTCTCTTTATTCTCTGTTTTTCCCTAATAATCATTAACATTTGATGGGCTGTTTTGTGAGCCTAGGAGCTGCAGTTTTCACCCATCTGCTCTAACTCCAAGGACCTATTCCAGAATGGTATCAAGAACATCCTAGGCTCATCCTGGTAGAGAGGCTGTTCCCCTCTGCACTTCTTTGTTTACAGTGCAGTGAATGTCCTCTGTCATTCCCCTGTCACCTGGTTGGTCAGTATCATAAGGTTCTGACAGAGTTTATAATCAGTCTTTGTGTCTGAATAACAGAATGATAAGCACCTCCCCTTCCCCTTCCTTCCCACCTCATGAGGGTCATTCATCCTGTAGCAGCTGTTTCCTTACCAGTTTTGGTGAAGGAGGAATGTCTCTGGGAATACCTTTGGACTGCAGATCTCCCTTTTGCTAAAATTGGTGACATCTCTAAAGAGCCCCAAGGGGGGTCTCTTGAGAAAGAGATCCAAGGGTACATTTAAGGTGATATTTAGGTTTTTTCCCAATGTCTGCACTTACTCTGATTACCTGGAGCTTGACTTGGAGCTTAGCACTGGCAGTCTTGGGCATATCAGTGGCTTGAGCATCAACCCAAATTGGCATGGGCTGAGGAAGAACCACACTCTTCCTTTCTTGCTTGCTTATTAATTTTTTGCCAGTTCAGCCTTACACTTCCAGTATGAATTCCTGAGCATTGTGAACTTACTCTCACTTAAAACACCTCCAGTGAGGTCCTGTCATCATGATTTTTATCAAGCCCTTTACAGACAACAGCAACAGAACAACTTCCCAAGCTCCAATATCTGCTCAGTAAGTCAGACCCACAGGGCAAGGGCTTCATGTTCTTATGCTGTCTTTGGATATCCCCCTTCTCTTTTCCTCCAGATCCCACCTGGATGGAGTAGCTGCAGACAGATGGCTACCAAAGTTCCAGTTACTGTTGCTCTCATGGAACAATTTCAAGGAAAACTATATGAAGTGTCAATGTCACACCAAGCTACTGTAAAAGGCATCTCAGGAGTTCACTGTGAAATCACATTGTGATCAAATGTGTACTTCTATCATCTAGGCTGTAATTCTGGACTCTCCTTGCTGAGTTCTGCCATGACTCTCCTGCTCCAAGACAGCACTTCCTCATCCCAGTTCTGCATGCTCTCCCATACATCCATGAGAGCATAAAGTTGCTTTTCTTCTGCCTTTGAGACTGGCATAAGCCATGTTTGAGGTGTCTGATATTTCATCCCTTAGGGACAGGGTCTCCTTAGGGAGTGTCTCTCTGCAGCAAAAGATCAGGGATGTTGCATTTGTTCTGCTGAGGAGGACAGTTCTTTGTGGCACTTCTGTGACTCCCAATTCAGCTTTTAATAACTTTTCAGATATCCTAGAAGAGCATCCATCTTTCCCATTCAAGCGCTAAATTTTTACCTCTAATATGCCAATAATTTCGGTGGATTCAGGTTCTGTCAGAGCACACAGGGCTGTTCCCAGGGTTTGTTCCTGTGAACATACTGAGAAATGCACTGTGTAGTTTGGAGGGAAATATCAGAACTTTCTGTAAGAGTCAATCTGGTGAATTTTTAGAATTTGATCCCTTTTGATTTCCCCTGTCTAAAATTTCCTGTCTGTAACTTCTCTCCAGATTCTCATTGCAGCTGAAGATGGGATTGAGAGCAAAAAAAGAGAAGAATCCCCACCAAGGCATCCCTGGGCCAGCAAAGCCTGAGGTTTCACTTGCAGGACTCTCCAAGGAGAACAATTCCCAGAGTCCTGCACAGGACTGAGTCATCCCACACAGGTCAGAAAGGGTTCAGAGACCTCTGGAGAAGAGGCAAAGCCGAGTGATGCTGCGTGGGAAAAGTTTCAGGAAGCTGCCAGATGTTATCCAGCAGAGGAATTCCTCTGTGGGGAGACTGATGATATGTGGGGACTGTGGGAAGAGCTTCCGTGTGAGTTCCAACCTCGTCCAGCATCAGAGAATCCACACTGGAGAGAAACCCTTCTCCTGCACCGAGTGTGGGGAGCGTTTCCGGCAGCGGTCCCATCTCATCCAGCACCAGAGGATCCACACAGGAGAGAGGCCCTACGAGTGCTCCGAGTGTGGAAAGAGCTTCAGCGTGAGTTCGAAGCTGCTCCGGCACCAGGTGACCCACACCGGGGAGAAGCCCTTCAGGTGTGCTGAGTGCGGGAAGAGGTTCTCTGGGAACTCCCAGCTGGTGCAGCACCGGCGAGTGCACACCGGGGAGAGGCCCTACACGTGCAGCAGCTGCGGGAGGAGCTTCAGCGTGAGCTCGGCCCTGGCGCGGCACCGGCGCGTCCACACCGGGGAGAAGCCCTACGGCTGCGCCGAGTGCGGGAAGAGCTTCAGCCAGAGCTCCGAGCTCATGAAACACCAGCGGGTACACACCGGGGAGAAGCCCTACCAGTGCTCCGACTGCGGGAAGAGCTTCACCGTGAGCTCGGCCCTCATCCAGCACCGCCGGTTCCACACGGGCGAGCGCCCGTACGGGTGCTCCGAGTGCGGGAAGAGCTTCACGGTGAGCTCCCACCTCATCCAGCACCGCCGCTTCCACACCGGGGAGCGCCCCTTCGAGTGCACGGAGTGCGGGAAGAGCTTCCTGTGGAGGTCGGCCCTGCTGCGGCACTGGCGGGTGCACAGCGGGGAGCGGCCGTACGCTTGTGCTGACTGCGGGCACAGCTTCAGGCAGAGCGCGCACCTCACCCAGCACCGCCGCACCCACACCGGCGAGCGGCCCTACGCCTGTGCCGACTGCGGGAGGGGCTTCGCCGTGAGCTCCGCGCTCCTGCGGCACCGGCACGTCCACAGGGCGGTGGAGCCCTAGGGTCTGATCCCCGTGTCTCCGTTCGCTCCACTGACTGCCCTGCTCGCGGAGTGGGAAGGCGCTTTCTTTTAGGAGAACGAGTCCTAAAGGAGGAAAGCGCAAATAGGGGAGAGTCAGTGCGAAGAGCTGGAGGTCTGGAGAGGAGCGTGGACACAGCAGGGGAAGTTGGTGGTGTTCGGAGGGAAAGCTCTTGTGAAAGAAGTGCTTTGAAAAGGCTGGAATGTGCTTGGTGTATTTCAGAAGGTAAATGACTCTGTGCCCATATCTGGACAATTAACAGAGTGAAGCACACAGACCATCTTAGAGCCCGCAAACACTCGGTCAACAAAAGCTCCTGATCTCTGTGTTCAGAGGCGCTGAGCTCCCTCCCTCAGCCCGCGGGCTGGGGCCACAGCACAAAGAAGCCCAAGGGCGGGTGCCGTCAGCCCCCCGCGCTGGCTGTCCGTGTGTCCCTCCGGCCCTACAGGGGCTGCGGGGCGGCAGCTGCGCTGGGTGCGGCTGCTGCAGCCGCCAATAAAGCCGCCGGTGCCGCAGCGCTGCCGCCCTCCTTCCTTCGCCGCCGCCGTTTCCTCCCGTCCGGGCGCGGCGCCGCTTGCGCATGCGCGGATTTGCGCTCGGGCCGGCCCTCCGTGGGCGGGGCCTTGCGTAGCACCGGCCAGGTGAGCGCGGGGGGGCGCGGTCAGAGTGACGTCTCGGCCGCCTCCACCAATTGGCGGCTTCGGCGTGTGCGCGGCCGCGCGCGCCGGCCGCCTCCAGAGGGGGGGCCCTCGCGCGGCTTCTGGGCCGCCTTCACCAATGGCCGGCGCGTGCCGAGCGCGGCTCCTGATTGGCCGCGCGGTGACCTCTCGCCAATAAATCCCGGCCGGCCGCGCGGGGCCTTTGTCTCGGGCCGGGGCCGGCGGCGGCGGCAGCGGTGAGTGCGGGGCGCGTCCCCATGGCAGCGCGGCCGGGCCCGAGCCCGCGGGCCCTCCCCTCCCGTGGGACTCACGCTGCGGGGCTCTGGCTGCTCCCGGCGGCGGGTGGGCCGGGAAGCCCTCCCGGACCGCCTCAGAGCCCTGTTTCCCTGCCGCGGACCGCCGCGGCTGTCGCGGCTGGCATGACTGCCCTGTCCTGGCCCGGGACGCCCGGGCCCACAACTCCCGCCCGCGAGCCGTGCCCGTGCGGGGCTGCCAACCTGCCGGGCCGGCCCTTGTCAGCCCTCCCTGCTCCTGCCCTGTGTCCCCGGGGCGTGTGCCGGCACTGGGGCCTCAGAGCCCCGCAGTGGCTCTGCGCGGCTGCTCGTGAGCGACGCCCGGGGCTTCGGGGGCAAGAGCCCTGCGCTGCGTGCTCCCGGTGGTGACGGGGCCGCTTGGCTTTCCTTGGCCCCGCTGAGCTCAGAGAAGCGCTTGGAGAACGAAGGCTTGTTGCTGTCCCTCCTTTTCTGCTATTGGCAGTTGTCCTATTCAAGCCTCAGCACTGCATTGCACAGATCAGCCCTAAGTGCCCGTCACTGGCGCTGCTTGGCACGTCCTGGGCACAGCTGGCGGCGTGCTGGGACAGGCAGGGCAAGCACTGGCTCTCCCCAGAGAGGCTGTTCGGTATATCGTGTGTGTCTGTCACAATGTGTTCTTTCTCACCCGAGGTCCAACCCTGACTTGCCCCTTGGCTGTTCTCATAGCCAGGGTGACAAAATAGGTTCTTGATGGGCTGCTTGACACAAGGGCCACCACCAAAGGGCAGAACTGGACAAGGTCTTTGAGCTCACCAGGAGCTTCCTTTGGTTAGTTTGCTGAGGTACTGGGCTGCAGCTCTGGAAGACAAAAGTAGCATTTGTGTGTGCACTGCTAGAAGTGTCTCAGACTTGAATTACTGCCTAAATTTAGACTGTGTCCAGGTGAAACCTTCAACCTCCCTGGGATCAGATAATGCGGTAATTTAGTCCATGAGGCTTCATTTCCAGCAGCAGTCAGTGCCAAATCCCTCCTCAGAAGATGAGAATCTCTCCTGCTGGGATTGCCAGGTAACCTCTGGGATGATTCTTCAAGCCTCTAAGCCTGGAGTTCTGAGGTTTGTTTCCGCTGCAGTGATGGTCAGGTAGGTCCAAACATGCTCTGAGCTCTGTGTGTGGGGAAATGCCTTGAAGTTGCATAAAAGTTAAACAGCAGATATGAACTCTGTACTGCCTGGGTGTTAGTGAGTTACCAAACTTCTCCTAGAGTGCCCAAGCAGAGCCAGGGCTTCCAGTCCTCCTTCCCTGCAGCAGCAGTGTCTTCTTCCTTCAAAAGGCATGGGATTATTGGGATTAAATGTCTTCCTACCCTGAAAAGAACAGCTGTGCAGCTGGGTGAGGAGATATGTGTAGGGGCGAACTGCACACATCTAGATGAGGTAGAGGTGCTTTCTCAGGGGATTTGAACAGTCCCTGGGAAAGAGCTGTTTGGAATGCTGAGGTGTTCTGTACCAAACCTCCTCCCCACTCTCCAGCCCTGCCATCCCAGCTGGTAGCTGTTGGATTGCTCCCAGGCAGGCTCTGTCTGGGCACTGGGAGGTACATGTTTACCCTGAACAGCAGCCAGGTCCTGGATGAGCTGAGCTCCCTGCAGCAAATGAAATGACGTTCCAGCCTCTGCAGAGGAGGTGGCAGCTGCCTGAGCCTCCTCCTTGGTGTGTGGGACATGCCCCCTTTCAGAGGAGCAGAGAAACCAGGGCTGTGACCACAGACTGGGGCTTGCAGTTGCCAGTTTTTGAGTAAAAGAAACGGTGTGTGGTGGTATGAGACACAGTGGCTCTGATTGCCTTTCCTGCCAGTTCTGCAATAATCCAGCACTGGGAAGGATGGGGTTGGTTTGTGCTGACGTGTCTTGTTGGGGAGGTGTCTGTGCTAGAGACTATATCAGGAAAAATCTGAGTGTCCACATTTTCCTGCACGTGTTCTGCCCTCACCTGGGGCTACAGGGACTGGTGTTACCACTGCCCTGCCCATTGCCACGGGGAGGAACTTGTCAGGCTGAGCCCTGCAAAACACACCAGGGGAGATAAAAGTCTGAGAGTGCACCAAGGGCCTTCAATGACTTTTTGGATGCTAATCCCTGCTCCCAACAGCAGACAGTGCTCCTGGGACAGTCATCCACCATTCCCATTAGTTGTGCTTCTGTAACACTAGTAACAGGGTTGGGTGAAGTCTCCTGAGACCCCACCAGGTCCCCTGTGTGACATGGAGAACCAAGTTGCTGTGTGAACATGAGTGTGCTCAGGGGGTGGGAGTGGGGGCTCTGATGAGTGAGCAGATGTGATGATCTCAGGGCCATCTGTGTCTGGCCATTGGGAGCCTTGAGCCATTGCTGCTGTTAACCACTACTTTCTGAGGCCTGACCTGCTATGTTCCTTTGGACTGGATTTGATGTCAGCCTCCAGGCCTCTCTCAAGGGATCAGTGGTGTTCAGGTGCTCTGTAGCTCTGCTCTCACCTGCTGCTTTGTACTGGTGGCTGTTGCAGGTGTGTGGGGACAGCACACCTCAGTCCCAGGACTCCAGCTTTCTGGGAGTATAAGATAAATTTGAACTAGTTTGTCTAGTTTCAGTTTGGAATTTGCAGCTCTTGAGGAGGTCCTGGCCTGCCATGAGCAGAGCAAGCAGGCAGGGTGTCACAGAGCTGGTGATCTGCCTTGGCAGGAGGCCAGTGGGCTCTTCCTCCTGTACCCACAACAGGCTCCTGACTGAGCTCAGGTGGGTCATTTGCCTCTGTGCTTTGGTGTCCCTTCCCCACAGTGGGCATTTCCCAGCATCTGAAGCTGTGTGAGGAGTGAAGATGTGTCCTTGAGTTGAGCTGCCTAGCGAGTGATCACATAGGCAGTACGGCACCTGAAGCTGGTTTCTGCCCTGACCTTTATCCTGGGGTGGAGAGGCTGCACCATGCCACGTCAAGGGAGGGATGATGAGAATGTAGGGCTGCCACCCCAAATGACCCTGAACGACTTCTGTCCCAGCCCTGGGCTCCTGGTGTCACAAAATAAGGCATTTGATCAGTCTTCCCTTGGGGAAGACTCTGTCCCAGGGAACATAAAGACTGTGTGATCACAGGGAAAATCTTCACCTGGTGATGAGTCCCCCAGACCAGGTGCTGTGTCTGAGCTGGGGGGAGCCTTGTGCTGCCCCTGATGATGGGGCTCAAGCCCCAGTTCCTGATTGGAGTGTGGAGAGCACTGAGGGTGGCTGTGAAACAGGGCTTAGAAACTCTGGGGTGAGGAACTGGAAAGCAATTGATTTGTAACTGGTGTGCTCGTGTGAGCTGGGGCCCAGCTGCTGCTGTGCCAGTGCTGGCCCTGTGCTGACAAGCTCGAGGCAGCTGCTTGTTGGTTCTCCCAATCCCCAGCCTGGGCTGAGCAGTGAATCCATGGTGCAGCCTGGCAAGGGGGACTGAACTGAAGTGGGGGAGCATGAGGATGGTTCTCTTGGTGAGTGAAGAGCCAGCATCAGCTTAGCTCCTTGGTCCCAGTGCTCTCCCAAGGCTGCCTGTAAGGTGGTGGTGTTGCTCTGCACAAAGCTGATTACAGGTCCATTTTATAAATGAGATGCCTGGATTTCTGTGCTCAGCCAATGTAATCCATGTGTGTCTTGGTCCTGCCTCTGGGTAAGGCTTATGCATCTTGTTACATTAAAGGAGATTTTATTTCCTTTTGCAAAAGAGGAGGGGAAACCCGATTACTTGTGGGATTTGAAGTAAACTGTCAGGCAGGAGAGGAAGGTGTGAGTGGGAGCAGGAGCTGTCTGCAGCTCACTCTGCTTGGAGAGTGGCTCAGGAAAGGCAGAGCAGTGAAATCTGCCCCTGCTTTGGAAGTTCCTCTATTCTGTCACAGGGAATGTTCTTGTTTCCCCTGTGAGCTCCCTGACTTCAGCACTCAGCTGGCCTAATTCACTGCTTTCTTCCAGGGAAGCTTTGTACTGCTGTGGAAATGTAGCTTGTTCTTCCTCCTGAGTGAAGGAGAGGGGCTTCCCTTTCCAGTTACTCTGCTTGGAGTGTGACATTGGGGAAATATTTGGTAGCACCAGGGGAAAGCAGCCAGCTCGCAAGTCCAGTGCAGGTTCCCAGCATGGAGGTCTCATCTTCAGCCGGGAGCCATCCTGAACTGGGAAATGGAATGCAGGCTGCTGTGCTGTAGGTCTCCTCTGAGGTTAATGTTTTGTGAACTGGGTGTCAGTGTTGAGGCTCACCCGAGGTAGCTGAACTGAACAGGCAAATCTGCTTCCTTGGAAGTGCCTGGTGTGAGGTGGAAACAGCCAGAGGCTGCTCCTCACTGCCCTGCCTGGTGGAGCTGCTCAGAGAGCTCCTTGCTGGACTGTTCAGCATTTCGCACCCATCCCTTTGCTATGGCAGCTTCCCCTGAAAACCCCTCTCTGATTTTGCTTTTCAGACTGATCCCCAGCAGTGATCCCAATGCCATCAGCTGTGGAGAGCCCGGAGGGGGGAGAGGAGGACATCTTGCGCTATGAGGAAATAGAAGGTGACCCTGTCAGGTGAGTTCTGTCCTACGCAATGGGACAGACACAACCTTGGGCAGGGCAGGAGATCTTCCAGGTAAAGGAGTGATCCTTCTCATCTGAAAGAAGTGAGGGACCCCAATAAGTGATTAATCAAATACATGTGCTGTGAAATCTCTGTAGTCATACTGTACTGTAAGGGTGGAAGGGATGGGAAAGAAGGATCTGGCAGGGCTGACAACACACAGGTTTTTTTAGTCTCTACTATCAAAGTCACATTTCAGAAACACTTCAACTATTTGGCAGTTGTGTTTGTGTCTTCCTGGCCAAGGGGAGCCAGTTTTCCATGGCTTACTGGACAGGCTCATGTGATAGCAGCTTCTTGTTTTGAAAACTGACTCGAGAGGTGAACTCAGCTGTGGTGAGCTCTTGCCTTCGCAGAATACCCAGGTCTAGGCAAGGACATTTTCTAGGAAGTTACTTTAAAAAACAAATTCACACACATGTTCTAAAAGCCAAGGTTTCAGACTTGGAAAACAGGAAGGGTGACTAGGGTCACCTAGAAGACCTAGACAGGTTGGTCAACTTCTTTGACTTGACAGGCTCAGCTTCATGCAGAGTTAATGTTTCCTGGCTCTCCTGGCACACGCAGTGGGTCTGGCGTGTTCAAAGTCTCTCTTAGAGCTAACACAAATGTGCTACCTGTAGCAAACTAGTGATAAAATCCATAAGGTATGCTTTGACATGATTTGAGTGAGTGTATGTGTTGATACTGTACCAGTGTCCTGATAGTGTACCTGGTTGTAGCCAGGTGGGGGTTGGTCTCTTCTCCCAGGCAACCACTGACAGAACAAGAGGATAAGGCAGTCTTAAGCTGCACCAGGAGAAGTTTAGGTTAGACATCAGGAAAAACTTCTTCCCTGAAACAGTGATTGGGCTCTGGAATCATCTGCCCAGGGAAGTGGTGGAGTCACTGTCCCTGGATGTGTTTAAAAAAAGACTGGACATGGCACCAAGTGCCATGGTTTAATTGATGAGGAGGTGTTAGGTCATAGGTTGGACTTGATGATTTCAAAGGTCTTTTCCAAACTAGTTCTTTCTGTGATTCTGTGTCCAGGTAGGTGCAGTACCTGTAGCCTAAAACCACAGATTTTAATGTTTTGGGTCCTTTTTAAAACAAGACACCTTGTGGAAACTTGCAAAACCAGTGTAATTCAGGAGAAGGGAACTTTTTAAGGGTGTTCTTGCCCTCTTTTGCCATTCAGCTCTTATCTCTTCTCCAGCAGTTGATATCCAAGTTGGGAAAGCTGGGGACCTGCCTATGCATGCATTTGCTCCCACCTGAGCCTTCTTTCTTCTCCAGCAGAAGATACCAAGGCCCCCATGCCCTTGAGCCTGCCCTGATAGTTGCTCCCCATATGCTTGTGTAGCGTTGTTGGGCTCGCATGGATGAGAAGCAGAAGTCATGGTGCAGGGATCAGAGGGTCCTTGGCACTTGCTTCAGCATCCTGGGCCAGAGCCCCTGGTAAGCCCCAGCCTGCTTGGAGTGGCAAGTATGGTTGGCACATGGGCTGCTGCCACCCTGCTGCTTCCTCCAGCAGGTGCCAGGTCCACCTGTGGGGTGGCCTGAGGGTCCCAGCTTGTATATTCTCTGAACTGGGATGGTAGAGAGTGGGAGATCCCTCCAAACACAGCAGGGATAAACTCATTGCTGTGTGTGGCAGTGGGGTGAAAGGAGCTCTCCTGTTTGCCTGCAGCCCCATGGACCTTTCGGAGCTGCTGAAGGAGGGGACAAAGGAATCGCACGACCGTGCTGAGAACACTCAGTTTGTCAAGGACTTCCTGAAGGGGCGGATCAAGAAGGAGCTCTTCAAGGTGAGTGTTGCTCTGCTCCCCATCTCTTTGATGTACCCAGTGACTGATGCAGACTCAAGGCAGAGCCCCACAGCCCTGGGGGTGTTATGGTGGTAGATAGAGCAGAGCCTTTGCTCCTTCCAGCAGTGCCTGCTGGTTTTGTGCCAGGCCTGGGGGTTTCCTCTTGTTTACCCCAATTCCATGCAGGAGGAGTCATGAGATGAGCTGTGCCCATCTAGTGACCAGCTTCTCACATGAGCTGTGCTCTGTCCATAGCTGGCCACCGTGGCCCTGCACTTCACCTACTCTGCTCTGGAAGAGGAGATGGATCGCAACAAGAACAACCCAGTCTTTGCTCCTCTGTATTTCCCCGTAGAGCTTCACCGGAGAGAAGCGTTGGCCAAAGACCTCAAATATTTCTATGGAGAAGACTGGAAAGAAAAGATCCAGTGTTCAGAGGCAACTCAGCAGTATGTGGACAGAATCCATCATGTGGGACAACACGAGCCAGAGCTTCTGGTGGCTCACGCTTACACACGCTACATGGGGGACCTCTCAGGTGGCCAGGTGCTGAAGAAGGTAGCCCAGAGGGCCCTGAAGTTGCCCAGTACTGAGGAAGGGATCCAATTCTACGTGTTTGACAACATTTCCAATGCACAGAAGTTCAAGCAGCTTTATAGGGCAAGAATGAATGCTCTGGACTTTGACAAGAACACCAAGGAAAGGATCGTGGAAGAGGCCAACAAAGCCTTCAGATTTAACATGCAGGTACTAAACAAATCCCTTGAGCTCCTGTATGTGTAGGTGCTGCAGCTTTTAGGTCTGGCCCAGGTTAATTCAGGCACACCACTCACCCAGGCAGTGGTCTGGGGCTGAGACCACCACAGCCCCTCCTTGAGGGGTTGGGATTCTAGTTGAACTAGCTCTTTCACTAGCTTCTGGAGCTGCTGTCAGGCAGGAATTCCTCCCATTCTCCAACATCACAGCCAAGCCCTTTGATTAAGGCAAAATTAGTATGACTTCAAGATTCCCATGGGCTGCGTGGCTGTGAAGCAGGGAGGGGAGCAGAGCTCTTGGGCCAAGACAGCCTCAAACTTTGAGTGTGTTGCATCACCCTGGTGACAATTCATCTCCTGGCTCAGGTCTGACTTGTTGCTCTGTGGTCAAAAATGTCTGGAGCCTCCTGTTCCTCCCATAGCATTTGCCTCTCATCAAACCTGACTGAGCTGCTGCTTGCCCCAGGGGATGAACACAGATTTAGCTACTAGATGGAAGTTTTAATCTTGTGTTTGTAGCAGGTCAGTGTGATTTAAACTGGCCAGAAACATGGTGAGGTGTGGTTGGCTCCTTTGTCAGGATCCTTATGGAATCCCATGGCAGTGAGAGCAGCTGCCTGACCACTGCAGGAGCTCTAAGGGTCTGCAGCAGGGAGGGGAGAGCCTGTTGCCTCACACTCCCACCCACAGCAGGCTGGGAGGTGAGCAGCAGGGTGGTGCTGCCTCGCTCCTGACTGACTGGATGCTCTTGGGATGGGCTGTGCCTTCCTGGAGCTGCAGTGTGTGCCAGGTGTCACCACAGGTTTGCAGTGGATGCCCTGAAAGGTGTCTGGGGACAGGGAAGGAGTGGTGCTTGCTCGTTCTCCAGATGATTCCAGGGGTCTGGCTGAGAGCTGCCTGGCTCTGCCTGCTTCACGTGCTCACTGTTACCCCTTGCAGGTGTTTGATGAGCTGGACAAGATCGGCAGGTCGCTGGCAGAAGAAGCCCAAGATGGAGGCTTTCCAGTCCATGACGGAAAAGGAGACATCCGCAAATGCCCCTACTATGCAGACAAACTGGGTAGGTGGTGGCAACGAGAGAGCTGCCATGGGCGTGTGGCACAGGATGGGCAGTGCTAACAGTACTTTCTGTGTCCTGCAGGCACGGCAGGCCCTGGCTGCCCCTTCCATGCTGCTGTGGGCCTGGCCAGGCAGCCCCTGGTGCAGCTGGTGCTGGCAGCCTGCGTGGCCGTGGCAGCAGGAGCTGCAGCCTGGTACATCCTGTGACAGGAACAGTGTGGCTCTGCTCGGGGGCAAGGGGAGAGATGTGCCCTGCCTGTTTTCAGACCTTTCTCTTGCTGGTGGTGAGTTGGCTGCAGAGTGGGAGTAAGGAAATAAACAGGAATCCTGCGGGACTGTCCAAGCCTCCTCACACACCGCTGTAACACAACGTCTTTAGCTGACTAGTGCACAGGACTGGCTGGTGCGAGGGGGTGAGGATTCCACTGCAGCACTGCCCTGCCCAGGCTGGGGCAGCTTTTAAGGCTAGAGATGTCCTGTCCTGTCCTGGCAATGGCTTCACATGCTTGGCTTTTCATCTCCATCCCTGGACCAGTGTCTGGAGGGGGTTTCCCACCCTGGGTTGCAACTGCAGAATGTCATCAGCATTTCAAGCGACGAGCACTTGCCTTCCTACCCTGAGAAGCTGAGGCTGTGCCATGGGGCTGTTATCGCAAAGGAGTGTCCTGTGTGGAGGGATGTCCTAGGAACTGTCTGACTCCTGTTGGAGGGAGCTCCCTGGGGCTGGGGGCAGGACCACGGTGGGGTATGGAGGTGACAGATGTATATTGTGCAACTTTGGGGTTGAGGGTTGGTTGTTGGTTATTTTTCCTTGACTGGAATAAAAAGTTGCAATGCTGTAGCTGGGGAAAGCCAAAGGCGTATCACTGTGAGAACGGGGAGGGGGCTAATGGGGGGTGTGCAGAGTCCCACACTGTTTCACTTGTCTCTGACTCATGCAGGCCCTGAGGAAGTCCTGCCCTAGCACCCCACGGTCCCTGCTGTTCCCCCTGGGGTTTCCTTGTGTGGACGCCCACTGCCCTGCTCAGAGGACACAGGGTTTGGGGCTTGCCTGGGTTGAGGGGGTTCCTTGGTGGGTAGGGAAGTTGCTGCTCTTCCTCCTGTGCTTGTTACTGCTGTACCCCCACCCTGCCCTCATCCTCAGCTCCCCTGCAGGCACATCTGCTGTGAATTTTGAGCAGGAGCAAAGAAAAGATGTACACGAGTACAGGGTCTGTTATTTATTTACATAAAAACACAGACTAGTGCCACAGTTCCACCCCTGAGCAAACAGCAGCTGCCTGTGCAGGCCAGGCTGTGTTTGCAGACCTGTGTACTGAGAGACCCCCCCCCACTGTGCTCTGGGAGCTGCAGGGGCAGGGGAGGGAGGAGCAGTCCCAAGAGGCTGAACTTGGCTCCCAGGTCCTCTTGCCCCTGCTGTGGGAGTGCTGCTGGCAGCTCCTGTCGCTGCCTGCTTGCCCCTTCCTTCTGCCCCAAATGAGTGAGCTAAAAACACCCCCTACACTCACATGCAAGGAGGACCCTACAGACCCTGCCGGGCCCAGGATGTGGCTCCAGAGCTGCGGCCTGGTAACAAACTCCTCTACTCTACGTGCCGGGCAGCCAGGACATGCCGGGTGCAGTTTTGGCTCTCAGGTTGCCAGTGGAGGCGAGGGCTGCTTGGGGCTGTCCCTGCCCCCAGAGCCGCGGTGGGGCTGGGAGGAGGCGCATGCAGCTGGAGTGGCCACCGGGCAGGACGGAGGTGCTGATCAGGGTGCAGTGCTGCTGCCGGGCCCCTCTCCGTGCTCAGAGGCAGCTCTGCCTCTTCTCGGGAAGGGGCTTTGCCACAGGGCTGGAGGGGGCCATGAACCACACAGAAACCTGGTGTGTGGCACTGCCCTCTGTCTCTTGCCACTGAGCCCCTTTCTAAAAGTGCCACAAAGGCTGTGCTGCATCCCCTGAGGGCACCATGGGCTGCTTGGGTTCCCCTCCTGGGCTCATCCTGCAGCCAGGCACCCCCTGCACTGTGGGACTGGGGTGGGCGCCTCCAGCAGCTGTTGCCCTTCCCAGGGTTGCTCCAGGTGCGAGGGGCCTCGCTCACACCCCGGAGCATAATGGGGTGCAGAGTGATGCCCCCCACTCCTGTGCACTGCAGGGCATCCCCCACACAGCGTCCGGGGCCTGGGCCCACCTCCCCTGTGCACCAGTGTCACCAATCCAACTATTCCCAGTGAGAAGCAGAGCTGGGGGCAGGTGGTGGCAGCTCTGCGCGGGAGGGAGCCGGGGATAACACATACACAGCACCGGCGGGGGAAGCGAGGAGTGATGCACACGCGGAGACGGACGGCAGCGGGACAGCGCCGGTGGCATTCCAGTGGCTCCAGGGTGCCGTTAGCACGTGCGCTTGTACGTGTAGATATAGGCCTTGCAGTTGGGACACGTGTGTGTCACGTCCTTGAAGTCATCAAACAGGCAGGGGATCAGGCAGCAGCAGAGATCACACCTAGAGCACAGGGAGAGGCAGAGATGCTGAGCTGGGGCAGCTCCTGAGCACAGGGATCATTCTGGGCCATGGGCAAGAGATGTGAGTAATTGTAGGGGCTGTCACCCCAGGAACCCCTCTGCTGCTCCAGTGCCACCTCTGTCCCCACCATGCCCAGCCAAGGCCACCAGCACTGGGCTACCAGGACCAGGCTGAGCACCCACCACGAGGCCCCAGCTCTGCTTGCAGCACCTACCCCACGAAGCAGCAGAAGAAGCCAAGAAGGAAGCTCATGAGCCCAATCTCGTAGGAGATCTTGGTGGTGATGGCTTGCTGGCAGTGGGGACACACCGTCTGCACGGGGGCACCCTGGAAGATCTCCCCCTGCAGCACTGTGACTGTGGTGGCAGCTCCCGGTGGGACGAGCACTGTGGCTGTGTGGCCACCAGGAGAGGGGTAGGGGCCTGGGGCAGGGTAGTAGCCCATGGGGGGGTGAGGGCCTGGGGGTGGGTAGTATCCTGCTGTGAATGAGAAACATGAACAAGTGAGCACCTTTGGACATGGCAGGAGAGGCCAGATCCTTACAGGAGAGGCCCCCACCCTGCTGTAACACCACCCTTTGAGTACAGACTTGGGGCCAACCCTGCTACAGGCACTGTATGCCCCCCCCCCATCCCAAGGAGCCTCACTGCAAACCCCAAATGGCAGCCCCAATCCCCTCTTGTGTCCCCCCATTCCCCGCAGCACCAGGAAATACGTGCTGCTGTGTCCCCCAACCCCTTGCAGGACTCACCTGGTGGCACATAGGGCCCAGAGCCATCCGTGGGCATGTGAGGGGGCACGAACCCTGGCTGCGAGGGTGGCTCATATGGGGGAGGTCCAAACTCAGGAGGGGGGATGGGAACCCCCTGGGGCTGTCCCACCACTGGGGTGACGCCCTCTGAAAGAAAACACAGAGTCAGCAGCCAAGGAGGCAGCAGAGCTGAGGGGAAGATGGTGTCCTGGCTGTGTGGTCAGGGCATCAACCCCAAGAGGGAAGGGAGACAAGAGGTGGGGGGCACCCCCTTAAGCCCCATCCTCTGGGCCACAAGAAGCCCAAATTCGCTCCACAGCAGGGAGCAGTGCCAGGCTTTGAGCTGGGAGTGCTTCCTGCTCTTGTCACTGCCCCTAGGGCCCCTCCTGCCTCCCCCAAGGGTGACATGGGGACAAATGGAGCCAAGCTGTGAGGAGAGGCCACAGCCAGGGCAGTCCCAGGGAACCTACACTGCCTTGGGTCCTGTCTGTTTGGCAATGTCACCCCTGAGCAGCTGGGACACCCCCCAGTACCTGGTGCAGAGGGTGGGCCGTGCTTCTCTTCTATCAGCGGTGCTGAGGGGCCCCCCGGATAGGGTGGGGGTGGGTCGTTGGACATGGCTCCAGGCAGCCCTGCAGGGACAGAAGCCTTTAGGTGACACCAGCCTTTGGTGCCACAGGCACATGGAGCTGCATGGTGCTTGGGGACGGAGCTGACAGGTAATCGGGGAGGCCAGGGCTGGTGCCACCACTGCACTGACCTCAGCTTCCTCCCCAGGCAGAACCAGGGGTACAGCCCCAAAGCTGGACAGGCTGTGACCAGGCAGCAACTCCAAGGTGTAAAATCTTCCTCCATGGGCCTTCCCTGTAAAGCCCACCTGGTGCACAGCAGCTTATCAGGGCAGCTCTGGACTGCATGGCCACACTCCAGGGCCATGCTGGGCTGGGACGTGCTGTGCCAAGAGCCTTGGCTGCATCACTGGGGTACCACAGGTGGGGAAGAGCTGCCCACAGCCCCACACCTCCACCCTCAGTGACACAATGCTGTGCTCCAAGGGATGGCAGGACCACCACCCCGAGCCTGAAGCACAGACTCTGGGATAGAGGGTACAAACCCACAGAGCATTTCTAAATAAATCTCTAAATAAATCCAGTGAGTTAAGGTAAGGCCATATTTAACAGCTGGAGCTGTTATTTCACATGGGGTACAATTTACCTGTCCTCTTCCCCGCAGCAACAGCTCAGAGGCCTTGACAGCTGAGAGAAGCAGCTCCTCTGAGCAGCGTAGTTTGGAAGGCAGCCTCTTCCACTGTGTAAATCTGTGTAAAAGAAGATGGCAAGTCAATTACAGAGATGGAGAGGAGTCACAGCTGCAGCACTGTCCTGGCCACCCTGCCTCTCCCTGGGGCAGGAGCCTCCCCATGTGCCCCCTCAATGGCAGGCATGAGGCTCTGTGTCCTTGGCACGTGGCAAAGCCCCACTGGCACACTGAGATCCAAGGAAGTGCAACAACACCAAGAAACCCGATTGCCCTTTTTCCACTGGCTCAGTTATAGCTGGTAGGATGTGACTAAATTGGAAAATACAAGTGAGAGGCTGCTCACTCAGTGCTTGGGACAGCTGCCATCAGGCATGGGACAGGGTGACACTGCTGTCAGAGCCCAGGGAGCAGTGCTGGGAGCTCCATCCTTCACCCCAACAGGCCAGGAGCAAATGTAGCCCTGCTTGTCCTGCTTGCCGGCACCAGTGTCACGTGCTGGGCAGCCTGCCCAGAGCACGCCAACCTCCCCAGCACGGCACAGCATGCACAGGCACCAGGCCAGGCAGCCAGTGCTGCCCCAGGCCTGCATTGCAGGTGTGCCCACAGAGGTGCCTGTGGGGCTCAGCCACCTCCACCCGCAGCTGCCGGGTCAAGCAGAGCCAAAGACTTGGCAAGCAAGGCAGGAAGACCCATCCCTCTCACCTGCTTGGGTTTGCTTTATTCTACTCCTTTTTTCCCAGTTCACGCTCCCTGCCACCGAGCAGCCTCCTGCAAGGTAACAGGAAATCTAATCAGTCCCTGGAGGAGCACCATCACTTGTTGCTGCTCACAGAGGAGCACGCTGATCCCCCCAGAAGCCGAGCAGATTCCTGACAGGCACAGGGTCTCCCCCAGGAAGTCCGTATTTCCTGACTAGAATTTCTCCCCCAAGGTCTGAAGTGGTGTTGCAGCCACATAGCTTCAAAGAATAACACCAGGGCAGCTGGGGGTCATCTTCCTCCTGCTTTTCACTCCAATTTCTTCCTGAACAGCCCAGGGAAGCAGAGTTGCCATGGCACAGAGCATTTCCAGGCACACTGCAGAGCCTGCCTTCTCCTTCAGTGACCTACAAAGCTACAAACTGGGCCGGTGTTTCTTTTAGCTCAGTGGGGATGTGAAGAAAAGGAGGATTTATTCTTCTCAAAGTAGCCAACCACCCCACCCTGCACATCCAGGAGCCTCAGACTTTCCCATCCCCATGCCTGCAGGGGTTCTGGATGAGGCCAGCCCAACCAGAGTCCTTACCTAGGGACACCAGCCTGCCAGGGAGCTTTCCTGGCCCTCACAGGCCAACTGAACCCACAGCTCTTCTAACATAATAGATCTCCTCCCATTCCCATTCCCACTCAGATGCTGCTTTCCCATAATGTAACATCTTTCAACACTCCCCAGCCTCACTCCCCCCATCAAAGCAGCTGGCAAGAAAACACAGGAGAGGAGGAGTCCTCCACCAGCCACTCCACCAACACCCATCAGATGAAGCAACAGCCCCAGGGTGAGCCAGCCCATGAGGGAATGGCAGCCACGAGGGTGACAGCCCATGGATCCCAGAGCCACACGTGCACTGGGATGAAGGAAGCTGTGGGATGCAGGGCTGTTCTGCTCGTGCTTGGCAGGCTCAGTTGCTCCTAATGCAATATTCTGCTTATTAAGAGAGATCTGTAAAGAGCAAGATGTTGGCTGTGTGCCCTTCCCAGGAGGAAAAGAAAGCCTGTTGCTTTTAAGCCTCTTAGAAGCTGTTTCTCCTGTGCTTTCTTTCATCCTAATGTGAGCAGCACAAAACCCAGCCCACTTCCAATGGAGAGCTCTGTGGGAAACCAGACGGCACTCGGCTTCCCCTTGGCACTGGGCAGGAGCTACCCCAGCACACCCCTCACCACCCTGGCACTGACAGCCCTGCAGTATTCCAAGATTACCAGGTTTAAGTTCAAGATCTGATGGAATCGCCAATGTCTTGTGCAGGTCCTTTGGAGCAAGGACACACTGCAAGATCCTAAGACTCAAAAGGAACTGGTTATCATAGAAGGATGGAGATAGGAGATGCTATTTCCAGCTAAAAATGCAGATTAGCTCTTCTCAACTGGAAGAACAGCTTTTACCGGTTTCCTCTGCAAACTAACTACAGAGGGTAAATCCACTATGGAATCAGAATCATTACAAGCACTGCTTCTGTCAAACACAGAAGACAGGCAAAGGACCCCCATGCACCCAGGGAATCAATATTTGCTAAAGAAAATGAAAAGATTCCCATTAACCTGCTGGGGCACAGCAGTGTGACAGACACAACCAGGACAGCGCAGCTCCACCGCAGCCCCAAGCAGAAAGGGCTTGGCCCACCCTGGCTATGGCCTCAATCCGTGTGTCCTCCCCAGCTCTGTGCTCCCTGATCTCATTCCAGGCAGCTTCTGGGTGAGAAGAACAAAACCATCCTAGGTCCCCTGTCCAGATCAGAGGTGTAACTCTCAGCCCCAAGAGGTCTGTCTGAGGCTTCTCACACAGCGAGCGCAGCCAAAGTGCCGTGGGGCAGCACATAACCCTGCCTGTGGAAACACAGTGCTTTAGTCTAATCTGCCTCCTTCCTGGGCTCAGCAACTCTGGATCCAGTTAATGAGGGACTGTAGAATCCTAGAATGGTTTGGGTTGGAAAGGACTTTAAAGCCCATCTCATTCCAACAGCCTGCCATAGGCAGGGACACCTTCCACCAGACCAGGCTGCTCCAAGCCCTGTCCAACCTGGCCTTGGACACTGCCAGGGATCCAGGGGCAGCCACAGCTGCTCTGGGCACCCTGTGCCAGGGCCTGCCCACCCTCCCAGGGAACAATTCCTTCCCAATTTCCAATCTAAACCTGCCCTCTGTCAGGGTGAAGCCATTTCCCCTTGTCCTGTCATTCCAGGCCCTTGTCCAAAGGGCATCAATCAATACCCTGAAGCCCCTGGTTCCCATTACTGACATGTTCAAAACTGATAGAAAGCAGCTTCCAGCAGTGATGAGAGAAGCTGATATATCAGGGTCCAGTGTCCTATGCTGGCTGTATTTCCCTCTGTTACATCACTGCAGAAACAGTTTGGGATTCAAACACTGCAAGAGGAAAGGTCTGCACATCCCACCTGCTTTCCAAACAGGTAAGGTGGGCACCACTTGTGAAAAACAACTGGTGTGCAGTGGGACCAGGGAATATTGTGCCACCAGAACAGGTCCTAACACCAGAAAATAGATAATGCCACACAGAGGACAGCCACAGATGAATTCCTTCACTGCCTGGAGACACAAAGATTAGGTCTGCTAATTCTTCCCTGACAGCAACTGTTTGTGCTTCAAGCTGCTTCCTCCTGGATGAAATCTCTACAGGTGAGACAAACCTGGCAAGGACAGAGCAGATGCTGGCAGGTCCAACTCACGTGCAAGCCCTGATGGTGCAGTGCTGGCCCTGGCAGCTCTGAGTCAGCCTCACAGCCCCACTGAGATCCATCCCACAGGCCAAAACAGCCTGTGCTGTCCTTGCTCCTGCAGCACTTATAACTGAGACCCACAGCAGCTCAGCTTTGTTTTCTCTATGGGAGCAGTGGCTCCAGCCACTGAGACAGGAAGCAGCCTTTGTTCATACTGAACCACATTCAGTGACATGAACACTTCAATAGCTGCTGCTGCACATTTTTGGAGCTCTTCCTCCACAAAAAAAAACCAAAACAAAACCTTCCAATATTTAAAAAAAGGAAAAACCACACTAAAATTCAATGAATAAATAAGAGAAAATATACAAGCACTTTCAGCTTCACTGCACATCAAAGAGATGCAGATTCCAATTTCCAGGCTTTTGGAAATACAGCTTTAAAAGCCAAGAGTTCTGAAGACGCTGGGCCCTCACTGAGCCCAGCACCCTTCCTTTAAAAACAGGAACAGCATTGTGGCCAACACCATCCCAGTTTTCCTGACCCCAGGAAAGATACCCGTGTCCCACAGGCTATGTGCTCCAGAAACTGGGAAATACTGAGACTACCAAGGGCATGGGCACAAAAGGCAGATCAGATGCTGGCAAAATGTCATTTGAGCCAAAGTCTGTTACTCTTCAAAAGGGGCTTTAGGGGCAGCAAGAAGGGAGAACCGAGCAGGGTGTGCTAAGGGGGGGCAGAGCCATATCCTGACTGTGGCAATCCCAATCACCCTCCTCCACAATGGCATTTCTGAGCAGCAGCCTGGAGCTGCATGTTCCCTGTGTTACACCTGTACCCAGAGCTCACAGGGATGTTGCCCTCTCCCCGTGCTGTGCCCGGAGCTCACAGGGCTTTGCCCTCTCCGTGCTCATGCCCGCTCACACACAGTTCACAGGGATGTGGCTCAGCTCCCACCACATGCAATCCCACCGGACAGCTCTTACCTCCAAAGGAAAGACAGCAAAAATCTCTGCTGAACACGCAGTTATCAGTGGTTATTTCTGCCTGGTTTTTATGCAGAACAACAAAAAGATGTTTTCCCTGCAAACGGGCCAAAGCTCCCCCTCAGCTTTGCCTCTTCCCATGCGCATTTGCTGCCTCCAGCCTGCACACCACCTCCCCAGAACCAGGAGGGGAGGAATAAACAGCACAGAGTGCTTCAGCCTCCTTCAGAAAGAGGATGTCCTGGCAATCCTTGACCATGTACCCGCTCCTTTACCCGCTGTTAACCTTGGCAGCACCTCCTCAACTCCTCATCCCGGTCCTGGACAAGGCAGCAAGAGGGCGCATGTCTGCAACGCTCCGCAGGCGCCGATGGAAACGGAAACCCAAGTGAAGGACTGAAGGAAAGGTCTGTTCTTTTTCTGAGCAACTCAGCTGTGTTTTCCCAAGTCCAAGTCACTGCCAGAGAGCGCAAACCCACTGTTCAGGAACATTCAGGCTGCTCCCAGAACAGCAGATTTCTCCCACACTTCTGCACTAGGATTTCAGCTGCAGAAAACTGCTTTTTCCAGGAGGGTCAGGCTGTTCCTTCAGTGCAGGCACAGAAAGCTCAGCTGGCAAGGCAGGCCAGCAGCTCTCCTTTAAAACAAAGGAATGCTGCAGAAGAAGGTTTTCACCATTCAAACCAGGAATGTCAGACAGCCAAAGCTCCCTGCTCTGCTCTCCAGTATGTGAATCTCCAGAGGAGCATCCCCATTGCAGTTGTTTACCTGGGGACCTTGGACATACCGTTTGACCTTCTGTGTGCCACCGTCACCCAGGAGACAAATCACCTCAGAGCAGGATCCTTGCTGTATCCAAAGCAAGATCTCTCAGGGCATTAAATCCAAAGCACAATCAGATAATCTCCACAGCGCAGCCCCGGCTCAGCTGTCCTTGGCCAGAGATTCAAATTACCACTTCCAGCAGCTCCTCCGCATGGATATCAGGAAAACCAGACACAAAATCCTCCCTGCTTAAGACAAGCAGGCTTTATCTGCAACACCCACAAAGGGTTACATGCAGGAGGAGCGCTTGCAGGACCTGCTGCTGCCTCTGGGATTCTCTCCAGTGCTATTCACCTCCGGATGGGCTGACCAAGCGCTCTTGGCTCTTCACACTGGAGCTGCAGAAAAAGCCTTGCCAGGACCTGGTTAACCTGAATATTTAAAGAAAAACCAGCCAAAATGAAAAGAACAAACTGGGGTAGTTCTTTCTGTCTGCTGTTGGCTCCCAAGACGTGGTACACGGCTGTGGGAAGCAT
The DNA here is from genome assembly GCF_041296385.1 of Aphelocoma coerulescens. Classification (NCBI taxonomy): domain Eukaryota; kingdom Metazoa; phylum Chordata; class Aves; order Passeriformes; family Corvidae; genus Aphelocoma; species Aphelocoma coerulescens. Next base: position 3,157,645 of record NC_091028.1, read on the forward strand.
CACGTGCTGGCAGAGCTCACGGTGACATCCAGGAGCCAGGAGGGGCTGCAAGGGAGGAGAGGTCACAACCCCACACTTCAAAACTGGACTCCAGCCCTTCCACATGTCAGGACACTGGGGAAGGCTCAGATGTACACAGAGCACTCTGCACCACCAGGGCAGCTGAATTTGGCCCCCAAAAGCCAGTTTTCTAAACACGGAGCAAGCAGGGAGCACACTGCAGCCAGGCTGCCCCCAGGCTGCTACTGGCCCTAGAAAACCCACTCTCCCACTCAGGAAGTGCTCACTGTTCAGACTCTTCCAGCTGGTGTCCTGACTGCAAAACACCAGGTGTGCTCATGGATGTGATTAAAAAAACATTAAAGGTAAACCTGAGCTCCTCTGCATCCTACCAATGTGCTCCAGAGAGATGAGAAAAGGAGGGTGATGCAAGCCAAATCCCTGGGGAAGCAGAGAGCTTTTCTGTGAGACTTTCACTGGAGTTCACAAAGAATCCAAGCTAGCACTTGATAACATCCATGGGAAAGCATCCAGTGATACCAGCAGCTGTTGCCTCCAGTCCTCTGTATCTACTTAATTTTCCCCGGGAGGATACATCCTGCATTACATCATCCCTTTGATATCAGATAATATCAGTGATAACACAACCTGCCAGAATCTCAAGCAACTAAACCCAACATCTACTCCAACAATGTGTTTTAAGGTAGCATCAAACACAACTGTGCCACAAGAATAGCTGTTCATTTAAACAAGCAAACAAAAATACCCCAGCTCAAGAAGCTTAACAGCAAGCAAAAGCCTCAGGAGGTTGGGAGAAGCTCCACAGCTGCTAAGGACAATCACAGATCCGAGCTCACCTCTGACGGCAGCCCAGAACAGAGGCTTAAGGATGACTTAGGAAGGGATCAAAGGCAGAGATGTCAGTCCCTCCCACTCCCAGCACTCGTGGTTTTGGAGACTGGGCAGCCTGGAGATTCTCCATGGAGCATTCCCAGTCACCAAGTGCTGCCACAGCCAGAGCAGCAAGTTCTGCTCTTCAGTTACCTACACAAAAAAGCATCTCCTGCTGTCAGCATCTGCTGCCTCCCATTTGAGGGACACCAGCACAGAGAAGGCGACTATACGAGTACCCACTATGTCTCACAGCAAAACCCAGGGTTTTATAGATTCCCTTTCCAGCACTAAACTAAAAATATTTTATTTCTTTATGCACTCATTCTTTCACCTCTCCCTCCATCTATAGAATTTTTTGAGAGAAAGTCAAATAACACAGCTACATCATTGCTGAATCAAACTGAGTAGACGTGTGACGTCCATTAAATGACACAGTGAGCTCCAAGGGAGGAGGAAATTAGAATCAGAGATGATCAGCACTTTTGCATTCCAGTTTCAGAATTAATCAGAGCCCAAGAGCACATTCAGAATTCCCGTGCAGATTTTGCAGCACAATGAAATAATCTTGAATATATTGGTGGTGATTCCAGATCCATTTTCAAGTGCTGTACAAAACATATGCCATGGTACTGATGTTCCCTTATCCAAGGAGAGCACCAGCTTGCTGCAGGACTGGCTCCAGTCTCCAACATTAGCATTTCCCATGCTCACAGATCCCCCTGCCTCGGCGCCAGAGAAGCTGCTGACATTCAGATTTAACAGTTACAATGTCACCTTGCACTTTTTTTGAGGACTAGTGTGAAGTGCTCTGTGTCACTCAATTTTATGTAAGGCCAAGGCTCACTCTCTGCAAAGGAGTGTGGTTTGGGGCTCAGCAGGATCATGTGTGTAAGGCCTGAGATCTCTTCTGAGTCCCACTGCCAACAAGGAGGACCCACATGCATCCAGAGATGTGCACTGAAAGAACTTTTCCATGCTGAAGCTCCTCGTATTACCACACTCACTTTCTTGCTCCCACAGAACTTCCCAGTTCCAGACTGGGACTTCTCTTGGAGTTGCCTAGGGCCACCAGCATGGGGCTGGACTGTCCCATGGCATTTGGACAGGAGGAGAGTACCTGGCACTGCCCTGCTCCCAAGCCCAACTCATGTGAGCTGCTCAAAGACAGATGACAATGTCCCAGAAGGGAAAACCCTTGGATTAATCAACAGTCACTGAGTGTGCCCAGTGCTGGGCACCCCGAGTCACACACAGCTCCTGCCATCCCCAAGTCTCCCTCCAGTTCCCACCAGGCTCAGCTAGTCCACACTAACTTCCAGGTCCAGTGAAGTCATTTTCACTCCAGGCATGACTGTAGTTTCAATTTGCAGCACCAGTTCCTGCCAACTCTTTCGTAACCCCTTCCCCAAAGCTCCTACTGAAAATCTAGGACAGAGCTGGACTCTGAGCAGCCCTAACACACACAACACCTCTCCTCAGGTCCCTGCTCTAGGCTCTTCCAAACCCTTTCTCTGTCACAGCAACACCTCACTGCTTTGCTGCTCCATGAAAAGCATCGCTGGTCAGAGGGTTTGGAACAGTCCAGAGGCTGGGTCACTGCTCCCACAGCAGAGGATGGGACTGGGGAAGATTCAAGCCCATAATAGCAGGATGCCCTCAGGGCAGGTAAATAGCTCAGCTGCTCAAATCCTCTCCTGAGCCTGAGGAAGACGGAGCAGCTGCCACAGTTACTGCACTAAACAAACTGGGAACTATTTTCTCTCACATCAAAACAGCCCAGCAGGCAGCTCCGAACTGAGCTCCCACCATGCTAAACCATCCTGAATCATGGCAAGGAGAGTCTGAAAGGCTAAATTAACACTCCCTGTGGCAGCCACGAGCTCTGGGGGAAACCTTTGTTCCCAAAACACAAATATGCTCAGATGACATCTCTGTGGAAGACCTGCAACAAGCCCAGGGAAAGAGCTGATATTTAACACCAGTGGAAAGGGTCTCTAGTCCCCCCTTGCTCAAAGACCGTGAAGATTTTGGAGGAGCTGAGTGGTTCCAGCAGTGCAGGTGGGAAGGACAAGCTGATGCTTCAGCACAGGCCCAGACTCCTGCCAGCACTTCCTGATATAGCACAAAGCAGAATAAAGGCATTAAGTTAATTAGGAGACAAACCAAAAATGCCTCTAAGAAAAGGGCAGCATGCACACACCAGCAGCAGCTTTTTATCCAGTGCTCAGCTAAAAACACAAGCCCAGAAGAGTGGGCAGCAGCCAAAATCCCATCCCCACTGCATTCCTCTACTCCATATTCCAGGCTTTATCCTCCCCTCCAACACATGGATCCAGCTCCCCTTTTGCCATGAGCTGGGTGACTGGGACCCCTGAGGACCTCAAAAGCACCCCAGGTTGGAGTCACTGCAGCAGGGATATAGCATTGGCTCTAGTCCATGATTTCTTCCCAAAATGGAGCTGCACTGAATCCCATGGGTTCCTTTCCCTCCTTCAAAAGGGTGCCCTGCTTCTCATTTGGAGAAATAATCAATACAATCTAACAGGCTGCTTTTCATTCATCCCCAGCCAGAAATCTAATCTCCTGTTAACAGCACAGCCCTGAACACACCGTTTATCTGCAGCGGGTACCAGCACGCGTGGATTTTACAGCTGTACAGAGTGGGGCTGCCTGCATCACAACGACTTAATTTATTCTCAGAAAGGCTAATTTAATCTGGCAGTGAATGTTCTCAAAGCCTCCTCACACAGAGCAGCTTTTCTCTTGGTTGGCTTAACAACAATATAGCATATCCAAAAACGTGGAGGGATGCTAAGGAAGAACACTGCCCCTGTGTTTTGAGCCCTCTAGTCTGAGAAATTTCTCTTGGTAACTACAGGCTTTCAGAAAACAGAGTCCCTCTGGTTTTTTAAAAAGCCAACTGTACTTTCAAGGCAAAATATACAACAGTTTAGGCTATTTCCCCCTCACGTACAACCGTGTCTTGACAGAAAGAGCTGGGCTCTTAATAAAACTAGAACCCAGCAAAGATTGTTTAGCTTTAGACAATTCACTCACTTCCAACTGCATATCAAGAGCAGCAGCCAGCACACCTGGCTGGGGGTGCTCCCTGCCACAGCAGGTGACTTTCCCCAGCCTGCACTACAGATAAATAAACTGCAGAACAAATCCAAAAGCTTTTTGTTTTAAAAGGCTGGGTAACTGCACCATGAAGTATTTCAGAGAGCATCCTTCAGCTTCCCAGCCTCTGCCATCTGCAGGGGGGCAATAAATAAGCCATCAGAAAGTTTTTTTGTTGTTTTTAAATTCTGTGTGGTATTTTCCCTTTACCTGTGACAGAGGTAGCATGTACCCACAGCCAGGCTAAGCCACCTGATCCTGCATGGACATGGCATCATGTGCTGGTCCTCACCTGGATCTACCCCCTGCCCAGTAGATCACTGGAAAGCCAAGCACAGCTCCTTGGAGTCAGAGGGGCTCCAACAAGGCAGATTTAAGCTTTACAATAGACAGAACTGTAGAGTCCTCCACACTCAGGACTGTCACCACCATCCTGCTGGGAAAGAAAAGCTGCTGCTGTGCAAAGCCTGGATCATGTCAGAGAGGGTTCCTTTGCTATGAGGGCAAGAACATGCCCCAGATGACATCCAACAATTTAGGGCGAATTAGCAATGTGGGAACAAGGCAAAAATCAGAGGGAAGCAGAGCATTTATGCAGGCCACAGGAGAAATAAAGAAGAAAACAACACAACACTCCCCTTGTTCCTATCTGTCAGGATTTGCTGTCCCAAGAATAGCCTATTCAGAAACCAGGAAACTCAGAGAGCAGCAGGGAAGGGCTGAGTCATGGCCATTTGGAGAAAAAAAGAAACAACCCACAACAAACCAACCCAAAAGGGAAGGAGAGAAAACATGGGACAACAGCTGTTCTGGATCGTGGAGATATGAACCAGTCAAACCAGAACATATTAGTCAATCTTTATTTTCAAAAGCTCTGCAAACACATGGTACTGCCATAAAAAGCAGTTGACCCTCCCTTTGCTACTGGGAAGCAAATTGTTGTACCAGGGAAAGTTGCTGGTGCTTCCCGGCACCAGCCCCTGGGCACAACACCCCCTCAGCCATGCACAGCTGCCAGGACAAACTGCTCCCAGTTTGTGCCCTGATTTTTGTTCCTCTGCAGCATTAGCATCCAAATATCCCAAAGATTTACAGGCTGGACAAGTCCTTTCCCTTTGGAAAAGCACATCCATCTCAGGGATGCTATTAGCAGAGGGTGAGGAGCCATTTCCCTTCCCCACAGTGGAAGAGAAGAAGACTTGGATGGGTTTCCCACAACTCTGTGGACAGATGAGCCAAAGCCAAGTGCTCCCATCTCACATCCAGCCTCAGCACTGCCTGTCTGGCCCCCAGAAAGGCCAGGCTGAAGTTAGGTTTTGCTCAAGTCTTCCCACAAGACAGTCTTTCTTCTGTGACCTAAATGAAATCAATTGTACAATAATTCTCCCCAGGACAGTAATCCTGCTCACTCACCCATCATCTGAAAGATTACACCTGCTCTCCAGCTGTGGGGCTCTGGGAGGAAGGGATTTCTGAGCAACGAGGGACTTATTTTTCATAAAATTCCTTGATGATCTCTCACAGATCAGGGAAGGGCAGGGGGGGTGTCTATCTTTTCAATCAAACAACTATGCTTCAAAACATATTTGGAAAAACACCTTTTAATTCATTTTATCTTGCCCTGTGAGGTACTGTCAGATCGAAGTTGCAAAGGCAGGAAGTGGGAAGCCCCTCAGAGCTGCTGCCTGTGGGGAGTGGGTCAAGACAAAGCCTCCTGTCCCCAGATTGGCAGATCACCTGTGCTCAGGTGTAACTGCTCACCTTTCCCAGCTCTGGGAATGGCTGGGAAAACCACAACCCCTTCATATGTAGGCCCAACCTTGACACTAACTCCAGAATGACAGCTCAAGGAAACTGTCCCAAAGCAAACAGGCTCTCACAGTTCAGATTGTGAGTAAAATTCTTTTTCTCTGTGACCACACAATGCAAGGACTAAATAAAGATGAAATACAGCTACAGCATGGGCTGATGCGCATGCATCACAGTAAGATGGGATGGATGGAATTTAGGATTGTAAAACAGAATGCAGGATGAACAGTAAATGTGTAAGCTTAAAGCAAGAATACTTCTTCCAAAAACATCTTTCAAAACTGTTAATAGGGAGCCAGGCTGCTAGGGCAAGGTAGGGAAGATTTTTTTTCCTAAATGCAGAGACTGGCTATCGAAGAAGGTTCAGGAACATACACAAGAGGGAAAGTTCGGGGCAGTGGGACCCCCATCTCAGCACAAATGCTTTATCCTAAAATCTGTAGGAGAATTGGGTAATAGTCTATTTTCTTATGTACAAAGAAGGCAAAGGATAGAACTATTACTAATGCACAGTAACTTTACTAATCACAGTAAGTAACAAATAAATTACTTAATTTGCACAGAAAGCCACAGCTCAGCTCTTCATTCTCTGATGATCTCAGGTTCCACCATGCCAGGTGGTACAAAGTCAAACATGCACTGCCAGCAGCTGCTCTGCACAGTTCCTAAGACATTAATCACATTGCCACCTTTTGGGGCTATTTATTTTATTTTCTTACTCTAAATGCAGGCCTGCTAAGAGAGCCCAGATTAAAGACAGCTGCACTGAAGTGCCTCATGTGGAGATGTGCTGCATGAAGCACTTTGCTCCTGCCTCCATCCTCCACCCAGATCAATGACCAGAACAGAGCTGCTCTCAAACAGCTGTTTCTCACCACCACAAATTCACAAATTTGAGACTGCAGCCACAAGGCAGCTCAGAATGAATGGGCCCAAAGCAAAACTGTAACAGCAGCCGAGAGTCTCCCTGAGCATTTCACACCAGAAATAAAAACTGAGCTCCCCCTGCCTCAGAGACTTTATTCTGGTGAGAAAATGGATCGTGGTTTCCTATGGCAGCTGCTCCAATTGCATTCCTTTTGATCAGAGGAGACAGGTCCTATGCAGAGCATGTAAAGATCTGACACTGCTCATGAAAGTGGCACGGCTTCTCTCCAGCTGTGAGATGGATACCCAGTGCTGTTTGGGAACAGCAGGAAAACAGCAAGGTGAACATCACATCCCAAGGCAGAAGTTTCTCATCGTGTGTTTTTTGAAGGAAAAAGTGTACATAGACTTCTGTGTTTGCACACTTGTGTGCTCAGGTGCCTTGCTCTGAAACCTTCAGGAGAGTGGACTGGCTCCAGGCTGGAGTCCTCTGCCTGTGTAAGAGCTGCAAAATCAGGTCCTGGAAGCAAAACCAACCAAAAACCTCCAGCGCTTTGCAGAACTACTGAAGTTCCCGCTACAAACCATCACTGTTCTTGTATCAGGGAAAAGGGAAGAGTAGTGCACAATTCAAGTCCTTTTAAGACATCACTGACTGCTGCTAAGAGCCACCAGGCACATCAGCATCTATTTGCTGTTTCCCAACTCTCCTGTCCGCCCGCTGTTCAGCAGCTTTGCACGGACCACTCTGGGAGAACACCTTCTAAGAAGTTGGCACACGTGTCTAGAAACTCAGATATATTCAGTCCTGCTGCCTTTGTCATTATTTTAATCTCCATATTATGCAAATGCTATTTATTGCCTGTCTGGCTCACCTGGCAGCCACCAACCTTTCCTGGAAAGGTACAGGAAAACTTTCACATGGTACATTCAGCACATGTACAGAGCCCTGGTAATAGTGGCAGGAGTGAAGCACCAGCCCCATTGCAGACCCCACAAAATCCACTATTTAAAAAAATTTAGTTTCTTTCAATCCAGGATATTCTCTCCCGATTAAAGCAATCATAAGAAATCAAATGTAGGGGTTTATAATGTACCACAAACGGACATAGAACATTAAATTTCATACTTCTCTTTACCCACAAGCAGAAAACAAGTCTTGGATCAGAGCAGATACTAACAAGTTTGTGTATTTCCTTCCAAAACCACTCATCCTCATACTGGAAGATCAACCACATCCTTTAAACACACGCATTTATCTGCTAAATTCACATCTGAAAAGGAAAAAAAAAAATTCTTTTATATAATAAAATTACTTTCATCCCTTCTTTGCTGTGTTAGTAAGACCAGCAATGGCAACACTTCTGCAGGTACCAACGCTGTGACAAGGACCCAAGCTCCCCCCAAAACATACAGATGTTGTCGACAGGCTTTAGTCTGGCCCCTGGCTGAACATTCCTCAGCTACAGGAGCACCTTAGCTGTGCTCCCAGAACGTTTTTGCAACCTGTGCTTCATCCAGAAGGAAAGCAGTGCCCATTGTGTGGCTTCCCAGGCACAGAAAGAGCTGATTAGGAAGCGACCTTCAAAAACACACTCATAAACCAACACCAGGTGCTGAGAGACATTCTCTCTCCCTTCGTAACTGCAGCTGAGACAGAGCAGAACAGCAACACAAGCAAGTGAGTTTCAGAACCGAATTTGAGGTGCAAGACCTGTTGAGGGAACACAAGAAGCTCAGCATGGTCTTCCATCTTATTAGGAAGGGCTCAGGTTCTGAAATCAGAGAAGCTCCCTCATTGTTACCTGTCCCTGTCACACCTGTGGCAGGATGTTTTGGTACTCGGTAGGAACACACACATCCCCATTCCCAGCACCAACCTGAGTCAGCCCTAAGCAGACACGGCCACCGCAGCTCCACCACCCCTATAAGAACAGCTGGGCACGACTGACCACGTTTGCTCCACTTGGCATCGCTTGGGGACATCTGGGGACACTGCTCCATCCCCCTGCCCTTGTTACAGCCATGAAGTCACTGCCTGCCTACCTCCAAGCAGGAATTAGCTCCTCACGTAACACCTAAGGAGAACAGAGCAGGTACATCGCTAAACACTTCCGTGGATTTCCTGGGGCACATGGATGTCACCACAACGTTGAGACAGAGAAGCCTTTGGGAGAGGGAAGTTTGCAGCCTGTGCTTTCTACATGAGCTTGTTTAGCTCCTAAACATGAATGAATGACATACTGTGGTTATATACCACGCTATGTCTACGTAACACTCACTGTAGTTTTCCCTGCTGCCTACTCTGGTCACACTGTGAAATCAGCAGGGCCCCTGCCAAAATTAAAGCCCCATTTTAAGTACTTTGGGTGAAGGGAACAAACAGGAGGCTCTTGTGCATGTTTCTCAGACAGTTCTACATACAGCCCAAACCCACTAGAATTAGAATTTAAAACATTTCTACTTAAAATCATTGTGCCTGACCTTGTCTCTACCACCTGATATTTCAGGCTCAGCCTGGAATGTGACAACTGCCAGTCCCCTTCTCAGTTCTCACTGGTGCAAGGAGACCACCTCAGAGCAGCTTTTCCTTGGGCCAAGGGGCACAAACCTACACTTGCAGAGACCTGGAGAAGTTTAACCTTGAGCATGGCTCACGTGGAGGATCCAGAGGAGATTGGCATGGCAGTGTCCATCCCAGCCTGCATATTCCCACTCCTCTGCAGAGCCCTGGAGCTCTCCCCAGGATCCCAACCTCATTCCTCTGTTTAGCAGCAACCACCACTCCCTGTGCTTTTCCTAAAGCAATCAAAGACTGCCTTACAGCTATTACCCTTTGCCTCTCCAGTCCCCTTGGGAGGGAGAACCCAGATCTCACCATTTTAATGGTTAAAAACCTCCCAACTTCCCACTAATGTTTATTCCTTGGTGTTTGTTGCTGTGCCACATTATACATTAACTAAAGGAGCTCTCCTTACTTCACAGTGCCAATATGCCAGTATCATCCCCACCATCATAATTTCTCTTCCTATTTATGAAGACATCTCAGCTTCTTTCAGCTTCTCTAAAATGGGCTCATCCTCCCTTATCACTGGGCGAGCTCGTCTCTGACGAGCAGAGATAACAGGAAACACACATATTCGTTCCTAGGCCTGCTTCCCTGCTCTCCCAGGATCTGTCTGGATCGCATTTGCTCCTCTCTCAGCTGTGCCCTCCCTGCAGCCCCCGTCGTCCTCCCCGCCAGCTCACGACCTCGGCCGGGCAGCAGCGCTCGCCTTACACCGGGAAGTCTTTTCCCAAGTACACGACCTCGCTTTCCACCCGATTAAATTTCATCCCAGCCCTCCCGTCCCAACCCTTCCCGGCACTGCTGAGGGCACAGAGCTGAAGCTTTGTAAGATTTTAGCAGTACCCTGCGACAATTTGTCAGCGTTAAAGGCCCGTCCGAGGCCAGGGCTGCGTCTCGCTCCTCTCCCGGCCCATGTCCCCATCCAGCCGTACCTCTTCTCCCCGGCTCCGTAGCGAACGCTCCAGCCACGGCTGAGCACCGAGCCCTTCCCTCGGCCTGCCTCCTCCTCACACAGTTAAACAGGGGTTGATTTCCATCCCTTTTCTTCCCAGCAGCGTGGTACTGGTCTTCTCCTGCCTACGTCCCCGCCTACGCTCAGTGTCCCCTCAGCGCCGAGCGTCCTCCCGTGCTCGGTATCCCCCTCCGGTTCTCAGTGTCCCCCCCGGTGCTCGGTGTCACCCCCCGGTTCTCAGTGTCTCCCTCCGGTATGTCCAGCCGGCCCCGCTGCCGGGGAGGCCGCCGCGGCCTGTCCGGGGCTGAGGGGGCCCGAGCCGCCTTCCAGCCGCGGCCCCGCAGCCCCCCGAGTCCCGCCGGCTCCCGTGCCCGACCCCCACCGCCCCCAGGCACCTACCGGCTCCCGGCGGCGGCTCCGGCACCTGGCGGCGGCGAGCGGGGCGGGCCGGACTGGGCGGGCGGTGCCGCGGCGGGGCGGGCCTGGGCCGCGCTGGGCCAGCCGGGGGCCGGGCCGGGCCGGGCCTCCTCCCGCTCTACTGGACAGCTCCGGGGAGCCACAGAATTAGGGAATCACAGCGCAGTTTGGATTGGAAGGGGTCTTGAAGATCATCCAGTTCCACCCCCTGCCATGGGCGGCAACACCTTCCACCAGACCAGGCTGCTCCAAGCCCCATCCAGCCTGGCCTTGGACACTGCTAGGGATCCAGGGGCAGCCACAGCTTCTCTGGGCACCCTGTGCCAGGGCCTCACCACTCAGACAGGGAAGAGTTTCTTCCATATATCTAACCTTAATTTCCCCCTCTTGCAGTTCGAAGCCATTCCCTGTTATTCTGTCACTCCATGCCCTTGCCCAAAGTCCCTCTCCAGCTCTTTTGGAGCCCCTTTAGGTACTGGAAGGGGCTCTGAGGTCTCCCTGGAGCCGCCCCTTCCCCGTGCTGCCTTCCCTACCAGGTATCCCAGCTGATGCCCCACATGATGCCCTGCTCTGGCAGATGTCCTGCCCCACACAGTGACATGCCCATGCCATAGATTCTGCTGCCCCAGCACCAGGGAGCCTGCAGAACCACGATGGCACCTTTCTGGCTCCAGTGGTCTCAGCTGCACTGCAAGGACTAATTAAAAGAGCAGTATTCTAACACAGCCACAGGTGGTTTCAGTCACTTCTCACCTGCCCCTAGTGCTCCAGAGATACTTGCTCTGAGATTTAGGTGTGTTGGGTCCCATCCTGCCCTGGCAGCTCTGCCTGGGGTTACTCTGGGCTGGAGCACACAGCTCCCACTTCCCAGGCAGGAACAGCCATATCCCTTGCAGGCTCCTCTTCTCTATTCCCTGCGTGACAGTGAGTGGCCAAGCTGCAGGTGAGAGCAGGACAGGCAGGCTGTCCCCACATCAAGGCACGATCTTGTGGGAGACATTGCCACAGCACCAAGTTCAAGTTTAGACTCTGAGTGGGAAATGCTGTAGGTAACATCAGAAATATCTGCCTCGCTCACACCTTGCAGCACAAGATTGGGTTGTGGTAGTCTTGTGCCCCCCTGTCTTCTCCACAGGCAGTATGGGGCTGGCACGCAGCAATTCCAGCACTTCTTCATCCCTTGTGGAACCTGGCAGCCCCAGGACAGTCCCACCTCACATGTTGTGACCTTGGCTTTGAGCACAACCACAGAGCAAAGGGAAAAGGCAACAGTACTTTGCCAGGATGGTGAAACTGAAGCTGGGACGCTTGTCCCCTGTGGACATCTTTCACTTCAGTTTGGGGGAACTCCATGGGCACCACTGTGGGCTGACCTGATGTGGCTGCTGCTGTGGGTCCCAGGGGCTGCCCAGGCTCTCCCCTCCTGGAGCAGGGTGGAAGGGCTGATTTCTCTTCTGGTCCCAGCAGAGGTGTGGCAGGAGCTGTACCATGGCACTCTCTGTGAGGTGCCTACTGGCGAGGTGCAGCAGGCTCCAGGTGCCAGGCTCCTTTGCTTGGCAATGCCTCTTGGCTCCAGCATGGCTGGGGCTCTTCTCTCTCCCCAAAACCTCTGGGGCTGTTTTGTTTCAGAGCTCTGGCTGCGAGCTCAGTCCTGAGGCCTTGCAGTGGTGGCCCACAAAGCCCCACACAGGCTGGGCTGACTGCTGGAGCAGCACGAGTCCATAGGGACCCGTGTCAGCAACAGAGAGCTTGGTCGGCACTGACATCTGTGTCATGCCAGGCCACTGCCAGGTTGTGCCAGGTGAATGGCAGGGCCACACTCAGCCCGAGTCCCCAGGCCACTGCAGCCCCCTTGTCCCTCTGCCTCATGCCCTGACATGGCTGGGGGGGACGTGGTCACTGTCCTCTGTGGCACCCCAGTGCTGGCTGTGCCCAGGGCCTGGCAGCAGTGCCGGGGGGTCTCCACAGCTATAAATCCACCCAGGTTTGGACGCAGCTTTGGTGGGGGCCTGCAGGAGCTGGCCATGCCCAGAGCAAATCTTTGGTGTCTGTTTTCAGCCAGCTCAGGGACCTGGAGAACGTGGCTGCCCATCTGAAGAAGGTGCTGGGTGAGATAAAGCAGCTGCAGTATGTAGAAGGGGCCCAACTGCCCATGGTCTCAGGAGGTGCTGCCCAAAGGCCTGGGGGCTGCAACCCCACATCCCACTAGCCAGGGACACGTTGGGGCATCTCTCAGGATGTCCTCACTAGCCACTCTCTGGAGCCACCCATAAACACACCTCCCTGCCTTGCCTGGGTTCTGCAGCCACCCTGGTTCACCCAGGGCCACATGTCCTCCCCAGGGGCTGGGTTTTGGCAGGGAGGTGCTGGGCCAGCTGCAGGAGCAGTGCATGAGGCTGCAGGAAGCTGTGGAGCAGCTGTGGGGTGACACCGAGGACACCCAGGTGAGCACAGTCCCCAGGCACAGCTCAGGAGCCACTTCTGCCACGGCTGGTGCCTGAACCAGGCTGGGTACAGGCTTGCCTAGATTTGGCACATCCCCACTCAGAAGCAGCTCGGCGTGCCAGGATTTTGTGGCCAAGCCATGCTGGCGGAGCTGGGGACAAACAATGGTGGGTGGCTCCAAGGAGGCTGAGGGGAGGGCAAGGGGACATAGGGTGAAGCCTGCATGGGATGGTGAAGCACCCAGGCATGAACAAGGTGCCGATGGAGCAGGGCTTGGGTGTTGTGAACAAGCACTGGCACTGGGGTGGTGGCAGGGCTGGGGTCTGCAGGTGATGACTGTCTCCCTGTACTACGTGTTTCTGCTTCTCCCCCTTCAGCAATGCAGATGCCCCATCTCTGCTCCTGGCACACCACAGGGATGTGCTGCATCCCCAAGTACTCACGCAGGTGCCTGTCCTGAGTGTCCCCTGGGCCACTGGCCCTGCCACATGGGCAGTGCTGCTGCTGAGCACTCCCCAGGGAGCTGCTGGGGGTGTCATGCCCCACACAAGACTGTTTGTCCTTGTGCATTGCAGGTGCAGGTGCCAAAGCCAGGCTCCTGGGGGGCTGCTGCCAAGCTCACAGGTGTGTGGGCTGGCCAGGGGGCTGTGAAATGGCACGGGGGGCTGGGGAGGGGCAGGTGCACCAAGGCTGTGCTGCCTGGCCTGGGGGGACTGGTGGAATTGGGGTCACACTGCCCTGGCAGCCACTCACTGCAGTGTGGTAACACCACAGGCCATACAGATGCTCCCTCCTCTGTTGCCTCCTCTCCGCAGTCCGTGTGCTCCTGGGGACACACTGGGCATCCCCCGGGATTAAGCAGCCAGAGTCTGACACTTTTGGGCTGTGCCATGTCCCCATCAGCTCTCTGACCAGTCAGATGTCCAGGTCCCTGCTCTGGCACTTGATTTTCCAATCCTATGGCTCCTGGTGGCCCTGGGACAGTCACAGGCAGGTTCCCCTCCTCACCACCCAGGTCTCCATGTGGCTTCACCTTTGTTTCTCAGGCAGTTGTCTCTCTTCAAGGCTGGGGACAAATCCCTTCCCTGTGCTGCACCCCCGCACCTCACAGACCATCCCCACTCCCAGCAGGATTCCACACTGGCCTTGATGTACTCACCAGAGCTGGGACAAAAGGTGAACAGCCCTGGCTCACTCCAGGGCCCACCAGCTTGGCCCATTCCACCTCAGTGGGGCAGGACTGAGGGTGGCAGCTCCAGCACAACTTCATGCAGGGAAGCTCACGAGGACCAGCCCCAGCTCCAGCCCTTGCTCCCAGACCCTGCCCAGGCTGTTCAACAGGCACCCTGGGTGAAATCACCCCTCCTAAAATGTTTATTTTAGCAACACTAGTAAGAGACTGAAATTTATTATTGACTGGGGAGTGCAGGGATGCAGGGGCACAGCATCACTGGGAAAGGGTCTGGCAGGGACAGCCACCTCCAAGGGACCTGGGGAAGAGGGGACAGGAGCCAGGTAACAGCAAGGCACCCAGGACCTGTGGGTGTCAGAGGGGATCCTGAGGACTCAGCACAGCCCTGCCTGGGGGGGTCTCACACCACAGCTGATGTGGCAGAGCTGGGCTGCTGGGGCTGAGCCCTGGATGCACCTGGCCAAAAGCAGCTGGCAGTCCCTGCATGGGTGGAAGTGGGTGTTTGGAGAAGCTGGAGATGCAGCCAGCCCTCCTAGGATGCACTGAGCCACTGGGAGAGGGGCTCCTGAAACGCTCCAGGCTCAGGGCAGCTTTGCCCGCGTCCCGCTGCTGCTGCAAACGAAGCAAAGACACGGGGTTCAAAGCAGAAGAGCGTGTATTGCAAGCGGCTGCGGCGCATCCCGAGAGACTTCCAGCCGCCAGGAGAAAAGAACAGAGGGGTTAAAAACGATCCCAGTCTCTAGGGTTACACTGTGTCATGCAAAACAGCCCTGGGGCAAACCCCATCCTGCCAGTTTGAGGGGAGGGTGTGCTGGCCCAGCCGGACCACCAGTGCTCACCCCCTGCTCCCCATCCGGGGCTGGGCAAGGGGCCGGACACCTCCCCAAGGCCCGGTGTCCCCTAGCCCTGCTCACCAGCGAGGACGGTGTGTGCGGGGTGGAGGCTGTGGTGGTGCAGGAACAGCCCTTGCTCTCTCCACCCCTTACAAAAAACAAGCCTTGTGGGGTGTCCACCCCCCACCCAGTCGATCGGGGCCAAGGGATGGGGGGAATCACTCAGGCAACAGCCCATTCTGCCTGGTGGGGTGGCCCAGGGGACCCTGAGGAAGGGACCTCCTCTGTAAATGTCACTGGCATGCAAACTCCGGTGTCCCAAGAGAGGAGGGGGTGCTCCCTCCCCGAGAGTCTGGCAGCGTCAGGGTCCCAGGCAGAGGCCAGCACCGGTCCCACGCAGCCTCCCGCTGTCTCTGGGGAGCTCCATTCAGCTCAAGAACAAGTAAAAACTACTTCAAACCAAACCCATGCAAGGCAGCTATTTGCTCATGTGTCTTGGCGGCTGCCAGACGCCCTGGCAGCAGAGTTCCTCTCCTCTTTGGGGAGGGGGAGAGAAAATATATATATATATTTATATGCAGGGGTCCCCGCCGCGTCTGCTCTCCACTGCGGCCTCATCTCTCTGCCTCCATGGTCACGTTGGCCTTCTGTTCTGCGCTGGCCTGCTGGGAGACGGCGGCTGGCCAGCCTGCAGGCTGGGCCGGCGCGGCTGGAGTCCACATGCTCTGCTGCTGCCCGGGCGGCGAAGCCGTGGGCCAGGCGGGGTTGAAGGCCCCGTGCTGGGGTAGCGGCGGGGCCGGGGGCGGTGGGGAGGTCGCCATGGAGGCCACGGGGCTACTGCTGTTGAAGCTTTCGGAAGCCTTGAGGCGGGAGAACATGGTGAGGGCATCGGGGAAGTTGGGCGGTGTGGCCGGCGTGTTGGCGGGAGTGCACATCTGTGGGAAGGAGATACGGGGTCAGGGGAGTCCCCACCTTCTGCCTCCCACCAGGGCATGGCATGAGACGCCTTTGCCCCCCCTGCTGTGGCATATGGAGCCCCCAGATCTGCACTCTGCTGACTATGCTGCCCACGAGCAGCTCTATGTAAAGGTCTGAAGGCTCATGCTGTGGTAAGAGCTCCTGGCAGACGGCCCAGACAGGACCCCTTGTACCCAGCCAAATCAGGGAACCCCTCTGCTCCACAACCCACTGTTGCCACCCTGGGCCTGCAGCTTCCTGGCTCTGTGGGCACAAGGCTCAGGCTCACCTCCCACCCCCCTGGACACTGGGCATGCTCTGGCCCTGCTGGACACTTGCTTTGCATACTCCAAATCCCCAGTTGTCCCGGAGAGTCAAACAAGGCCACAGCAGCCAGTAAATCCTTAAGACACATCTGCCCAAGCAGATTACGGGGTGCCAGGCCACGGGAGTTAAGGGACCGAGTCTGGGGACAGCTGGAAGAGAGCAGAGGCAGGCAGCACCCATGTGTGGGTGTTTACACACTTCCAGACACTCTGCACTCCACACCAAAGCCACACTCGGCGATGCTCCAGGAATTTGCTCGCTTCAGCGAGCACACAAGGACCTGTGTGTGTGGCTGCTGCAGGATGGGAAGCACCATGTATCTGTGAGTGTGTTTACACAGGTCAGTGCTTCAGGCTCCTCCAGGCTCTCTCTGCCAGGCTGGGGCTGGTGTGGACTACTGGCTATGCCCAAAACATCCTCCCTCAGACTATCCCTTTTGGAAGAGTAGCCCCAAACCATCTGCAGGGCTCTGCTGTCCCACTGCATAGGACAGGCTATGCCACCAGCTGCTCTCCAGGAAAACCTTCCTTGGCAGGCAGCTCTGGCAGTGCCCAGCCAGACCTCCCTGCCTGCACTCCTGGAGTTAGGAAGCAGTTGGAGCTGGACATGAGCACCAGCCTGAAGCGCCCGCCAGCTGGTGCTGTGCCCTGGGAGAGCATTAGGGAGCTGGGAAAGCACTTACCATCTGATGGTGGTGGCTGTAGGGGATGTTTGTTTCTTGGAAAAAAGCACTGAGAGCAGTCTGAAAGGGAGAAAAAAGGGAAGATGACGTTATCACCAGCATGCAAACTGGGCACCCACCAGCATGCAGACTGGGCACCCACCTCATCCCTGCACACTACTAGACACCAAAGATGGTCAAGGCCCTGGGGGGCCTTGAGGGCACAGGTGCTCCCTGTCCCCAAGCAGGGACCTGCGCCTGCCATCTGCTCACACCAGGGCAGGTGGTAACCACGTGCCTTTGGGACCACCATCTTTGCAAGAAGCAGCTACTGCTGGGGCAGAGGCACAATTTCACAATTCACAATGATGCTCTGAAACCACTGTATGCTGGGAAACAAAGAAAACCAAATCCAACCCCAGAAGGAACCAGCTGAAGGCACGTCCTCAACAGGACACGATCACAGTCCACATATTCCCACCAGGAGATCCCCAGGGCAGGGGCTGCAGCAGGTGCCCACCCCATATGCCAGAACATTTCCAATTCAGTTGCAGACAGAGCACAGTGATGACTGACATTGTTTTGTAGCTTCCAGTTAAAACCAGTAATAGTAAATACGTCACATGCCACAGGCATGTGAGAGGACAAGAAGGGTTGCAGGTAGGGAAGGCCAGGGAAACAGGATGGTCAGGAGGGCAGACACCCAACTCAGGTCTGGAAGGAGCAGAGGCAGTAGATGTTTGGGGGGGGTGCACAGCACTGAGCTGATGCAGAAACGGTGAAAAGCTCTTTACTCAGAGGGTGGTGGGGCCCTGGCACAGGTTGCCCGGTGGCTGCCCCATCCTTGAAGTGTCCAAGGCCAGGTTTGATGGGGCTTGGAGCAACCTGGGATAGTGGAAGGTGTCCCTGCCCATGGCAGGGGGGGTGGAATGAGATGACCTGAAAGATCCCTCCCAACCCAAACCATTCTGTGATTCCATGGTGGTGACTCCTGTTCTGTGCCAGGCTTCAACTGAGTCAGGGCTAGAAAAAACAATGTTTTGATTCAGTTGCAGATGAGACTTGATGGAAATGTAAGAGAACTGATTTGGATTCAGTTCTGGTTGAAGGAAAAGCCCCCTTCAGTCCCATTCAGGCCTCTCCCCAGGGCCTGCAGGTCTCCACTCTGGGGTGTGAGGTATGGGGCTGTGGCCAGGTGCTGCCACACTGCCTGAGACTTTGCTCCCTTCCTGAAAGCCAAGGATTTGGATTACCCAAGTTGCTGGGGAAAAAAAGACAAAAAGGCCTGGAAAAAGCACAGGGAGGTTGTACCAAACCCTGCCCAACTGCAGCAGCCACAGTCCTGCCACCACACACACTCCTCATCCCAGTGTCCACATGCTCCTGTGTCATTCCCAGAGCCAGGATGAACGACAGAAGTCAGCTCAGCTCACTGATCCAACGGGAAAACTAGTTTTGCCCCAAACATCCAGGCTGGCAGGCCCTGGGAAGGCAAAGGGGTTTATGGTTTCCTGGCTAAACAGCAGAAAACTGTTGGCACGACCAGGTGGCAGCCAGAGCAATGTCTGCAAACAATGATCCAGACCTGGGGGGGTGGGGGGGAAAAGTAATTCCTGCTGCAGAGTCTGGCAGCTCCCAGACCTCAGGGGGAGCGTGCAATAGCTGGGCTGGCAAGGCTCTTCCCTGCAATAGCTGCATTTAGTAACACAGCACCTGAACTCTGCACCCGGCCACGCTGCGAGCTCAGAGCCCTCAGCTCCTGCAGGCAGGATCCACCGGATCCCAGCGATGGCCATACAGGAGGAATAGGGTCTGTGGCCCTGGAGAGAGCTCTGGACAGGACAGCACATGGCTCTGAATTAAGGATATGTCTGACAGAGACACAGACACTTCTGAGGCAGTGACACCCCCCCATCACGCTACCCTTCGTCCCGGGTGAGGTCCGACGTCAACACCCACAGGCCCTAATGCTGACAGATCGTGATAAGAGAGGGGGTAACAGCAAATGGGAAACACAGGCAGAGGTGTGGGCACAGCCAGATACCATAAACTGATTAAATCTGCTCTGTGCTCTTGTTTTCCGAGTGGCCTCATATCTGGGACTGTGCCACTGGCAGACAGGGGCAAAGAAGGTCCCTGCTGTCCCCCAGAGCTTCCCACCAATCCCTGCCAGCGCTGGGATGAAAGCTGAGACTGGGCAGAGGAAGCACTCCACCAGGGCAGGCCCCTCTGCCTAAAACAGTGTCTCCTCCCCTCTGTCTGCCCCTTTCCAGGCACAGCAAAAACAACCCCTGTGCCCAGCACAAAGCCCACGACCTGCAGTCACCTCCCAAGGGACCTGCAGAGCCCCAGCCCAGCAAGCAAGGGGCCCGTGCTCCCCTTGGTGCCATGGGGGGCCAGGGACACACAGGTAACCAAAGCTGCTGATGCCACCTGGTCTCCAGACAGCGTCACAAGTGCCACGGTGACTGGTGCAACAGCAAAGCCAATTAAGGCTCTTCTGCTGGAGAAGGAGCCCGAGCCCAGCTCAGCTCTGACCCTGAACCAAAAGCCCCATTACCTGTGTCACCCTGGTGTGAGTGGGAGCAGGGCAGCCCCACCCCCACGGCCAGGCCACACTCAGAGGTGACTGGGCCATTGTGCCCCCTCCCAGGATGCAAAACCAGGAGCTTCACAGGAGAGGGATCCCACAGGGACCCTCTGCCAGGGTGCCAAGAGGCACCTGTGGTGACCCAGTCAGAGAGAGGGTGGCTGGAGATGTCAGCCCTGCCAGCACGGGGCAGCAAGCAGCAGGGGCAGTCCTGAGGGCACCCTGTCCTTGAACCACCAGGAAGGGGCTTCATGAAACATAAATACATAAAAGGAAGTGAAACCCAGCCATGGACAGAGTGAGTGAAGCCAAACACCTGCTCCTCCCCTTGTTCCCCACACACAACCTCTCTACACTGAACGGAGGCTCTTAGCACCAGGAAAAGGAAGGAATGGGTGGGTTTTTTTAAAAGCAGTTTCTTCTTATCCTTCCCAAGCAGCCCCAAGGGCAATGAGCACATAAAGCCAAATAATACCTTTCTACCTGAGAAGAAGTCTGATCCATTGCCCAGCCTCATGTGAGACTCTGCAAACTCTGAAATGTCTGCCTCATAACCTGCTGGGTTCCAGCTGCTCTCCCTGGCTTCTCCCAAAAAGCCAGGCCCTGGAAGCCAAGTGCCAGCCTTCACCCAGTGACACTCCAAGTTGTTTTCTTGGGCATGTAAACCTCCCCCTGGGATCAGCCATGGCACTGCTCCAGCTGCTGGAGGGCTGGGCTGGCAGTGCCATTTCGGCTGGCACCCACGGCAGCCATCCCTGGAAGCATGGAAGGGCCCAGAGAGCTCCAAGAGCTGCAAACTAAACTGGGCACAACAGGAGAAAGCCTGCCCAGGGTCCCTAAGAAACAGGAGTGGAGTCACAGTGAGTGGGAGAGGCAATCCACACCCTACCCATGAACTGCCCTGCTCCCCAGGGATAGATGGGATGAAAAAAAAAAATGGCTCCCACGTCAACCCCCTGAGTATGGGACAGACCCTGATCAGCTCACACCACATCCAAAGGTGACTGTATCCCAAATGGTTTCCTGACCTCCCGCCCTTCTCACTGTCCTGGATCATGTTCCTTCCACCCTGGAAAAACTCTTGAGTCTATCAGGACTGGAAAGACACGCACAGAGCAAACCCTCTCTGCAGGGTTCTTCTTCCTTCACACCTCCTTCATCTTCCTACACACAATGGCCCCTGAGCAGCCAGCCTCAAAGCAGCCCAAGCCCAGGGAAGTGGTCCCAAAACACCAGCATCCAAAAGCTGTCTGTGTTTCACAGCAGCCTCCCTCTCCCTCCTGCCGGTGACAAACACCCCAGGGGCTGTCACAGGCAGCAAGTGGGACACTTGCCCACATAGGAAAGATCCTGGCCAGGGCAGATGGACACCAGGAGTGCCCTGGCCAGGAGAGAGGCACAGAACTGGGACAACCCAACTCTTCCTGTGTGTCACTGGGCCACTGAGCTAGCCTGGTTCCCCTATGCAGAACACCTCTCCCCGTGGCGGTCTTACAGACAGAAGCAGAATCCTCAGGTACAAGCAGGCTGATCCAATTCACACCGTGCCCCTGGAGCAGCGCTTTGACTCCAAGGAGACAGTTAATTTATGCTGCCTTCCCTCGTACTGAACTTGCCTGAACTCCCCCGATTTATAATCACTGAAGATGCAGACCAGCCAGCAAACGGCTGCTGCACTGGAATAACAAAAGCCTCGGGAGTATCCCAGAAAGGAGGTGAAAGCGAGCTGGAGTGGACGGGAGGTGATCCCTCCCCAGCGTGGCTCCCAGAAGGAGCCGTGCCCAGCGGCCATTTTGCAAAGGGAATTATCTGACCGTTGCACCAAAAGTGAGTGGGAACATGGTAACGGCAGCGTTTGTTTACAGCCCAGCTTCCTCTGAGTCATGTGAGTGCCCAGCCGGCAGGAGACGGCTGTTCGTACTTGTGCAACTCGCCAAACGGTGGCAAAGTTCTGCAAAAAAGCCTTTTGAAAGACACGTTAAAACTTCTGTCATCCCTCCCCTGCTCTTTTGCGACACGCACGGAGGTGGTGGAAGAGGATCCCGCCTGTCCCAGAGGGCCACTGTCAGGCTGTGTTAGTAAACAAACGCCGGAGCACATTACACATGCAACACATCCCACGCCAGCGGTGCTCCCGTTCACCGGGCACGGCGGTGGGGATCGCCGGCCCGGTCTTCCGCACATCCCTGCGAGCCCACCCCGCGCTCCCCGGCCACGCGCGGCTCGCTCTGGGATCCTCCTGGCCTGTGATAGAGCATCTGGGAACGCTGTGCCCGCACGCCGATGGACGGCTCCCGTGCCGGGTCCATCCGGTCGCTGTTCCGTTACGGAACGAGCCCGGGACAACCCGGCCAGCAGCAACCGAGCCACCTGGGCGGGAGGAGAGGTGCTCCAGCCACGGGGGTGGCACAAACGGAGCCTCCTGCTCCCCGGCCTGACTCAGACCCGCTCCCGCAGCACAGCACGGCACAGATACTTCAATTACCGAGGTTCCATTAGCGTCAAATCCATCAGCTCCAGCCTAGGGAGCTGCAGAAGGAAAGGAAAAATCCTATTTAGAAAGCAATTTGCTGGCGATAGCCACCGCACTCCTCTTTGCTCCCTGCACTTCAGGTCCGGGGATCTCCGCAGGAGCTGAACACCCTGAAAGGCACCGGGGAGCTCCCCCGGCACCCCCCGCCCCACGCGCGGCGTTAACCCCTGTCAATGTCACGCAGTATCCCACCCGCGAGCGAGAGGAAAAGGCGTCTGGAGCCAAAAAAGCCTTGACCTACAAAGTCTCCTCTCCCACGGCTGCCCGAGAACTCAAATACTCCGGGGCAGGGCCGTGGGAAAGGCTGCGCTGGGGTTTTCCAGCCCACGGCCACGCGAGAGGGCTGGGGCGGAGGCGGGGGGAAACAGGAGGAGGGTTCGGCGGATTCGGCGCCCCCGGCCCGGCCGCGGTCCGGCGTGGGGCCCCGGCGGGCTGCGGGCCCCTCTCTGCGCACCCCCCGCGCAACGTGGCCGCCCGATCCCCCGCCCCGCGTGGCGCCCACGCTCCCTCGGGCACCCCCGGGGGCCCGGCCCGCGCCCCGCCGCCGCCGCGCGTGGGCGGGCGGGGGGGGCAGCGGCGCGTCCGTGGGGCCGGGCACCGATCCACGCTGCTCGAACCCCCCCCTCCCCCCCCCCCCGGATGCCCCCACGCGGGGACCCGCCCGGGGCCGGTACCGGGGCGGCGGCCTCACCTCGAACTGCCAGTGGGCCGCCTGCAGCAGCTGCTTGGCCTGGTCGGCAGCGCATCCGGCCGCCAGCACGAACTGGTTGATCATCACCTGGTGCTTGAGTTCGTCCATGGCCCCGGCGCCGGCCCCCGCCGCCCTCAGGGCGCCGCCAGCACGGCGGGGCCGGCGGCTCACGCCAATGTTTACCGGGCACTGACTCACGGCGCCCGCCCAGCCCCGCCCACGGCCGCCCGGGGCGGGGCGGCGCGGCCCGGCCCGCGTGGCGCCACTGGGACTTGTAGTTCCCGCTCACCACGCCGTCCCGCCGCCCTGCCCCCGCCCGGACCACAACTCCCAGCAGGCCGCGCTTTGTTTGCGGAGCGCTCGGCGCGCGTTGAGTGACGCCCGGGGCCGGCCAACCGCGGCCCGCGGCTCGGTAGTACCTGACCGTATATGGTCAACAACGGCGCGGCCCCCAATGGCAGCGCGGCGGGGGCGGGCAGCGCTCGGGGCGGGGCCGGGGCGGGGCCGCGCGGTCACGCGGGCGCGGGCGGTGTTTACAGTCCGCCGCGTGCGGTTTCCTGTTGACGTGAGGGAGCGGCGGGGCCGCGCCGGGCCGGGGGGAGCGGGACCGGGACCGGGGCCGCGGCCGCCCTCCGGCACCGTGTAACCCCCGCGGGCTCTGCCGTGTGTCCCCCCCAGCCTACGGGGGTTTGCTGGAGACCCCTTGGCTCGTAGCTGCTGCTCCGCGGCCCTGGAGGAGGTGGAGCAGCAGCCCCCTGGCCCCCGCGCCCTCCATCGGCGCTAATAAACCGCGGGCCGGTTGCCCATCCCCTCCTGGTCCCGTTTTTCCTTCAGCCCCAGCGCGTCTGTGCGTTACTGAGGCGGCTGCCGGGAGCTAAATGGAGAGGCGGCAGCAAGGGAAGGTTCTGGAAGGTGCCCGGAGGCTCCCGGCCCCGTGAAAGGCTCCTTTGAGAGCGCGGCGTTGCCACAGCAGATGAAAGCTGGCGGACAATGGTGTTGCTAAGGATAAGCAGGCACGGACACGCGGTAGAGTGGCCGGGGGTAATAACACCAGGGAAAAGATGAAGGGAACTGCCGGCTCCAGCCGGCTCCAGCTGCCTCCACCTTTCCTGAGCGGTTCTGGGCTGTTTCCTGCAGTTTGGAGGGGTTTAGCCTGGCCATGAGTGGTTTGTTCACTAACACCTCTATCCCTGGCTGGCATTTTGCAGGTGTTTCCGTGCCGTGAGGATTAGGTGGCTGAAGCTCAAGCAGGTAATCCACTTGATCTGTAGGGTTTGCAGCCTCCACGGTGTGCACAGGAATTGCTCTGGTAGCTAGTTCAGAGCTAGTCCCCATTTACCACATGTTCTTCAGTAACCACTCAGGAGTTACACAACCATTCAGCCTCTCCAAACCTTGGAGAACTGGAGAATTTCAGGGCCAGGAGGTTTTCCTTCTCTTTAGATATATGTCACTGCCTAAATCCAAGTGAGAGAGAAGCTCTACGTGGCAGTGGGACATATCAAGAGGTGACCGCTCGTTTCTTACAAGGTCAAGACAACCCCCAGAGAGAAGTGGCAAAGGGAGATTTGTAGCCATCAAGGTGTAAATATAGCTGGAAAAACAAATCTCCTGAATGATTATTTTAAGCAGAAAGAGCCAGGCATGTTTAGAAACCTTGCAATTTGGTGTTTGGAGGGAGAAGGGTTGGGCCTGGCCCAGCAGGGCTTTCAGGAAGGGGTGTAAGCCCTTTGGAGCAGGGCAGTGTTTAGGGAGGCAAAGTTCATGGGTTCACCACTCCTTCTGGTGAGCTGTAACTCTGTGTTTTGTCTCCAGGGCTTCTGAACCTTGTTGTTCTACACGTACCTGACAAACACAGCCAGTGGCACTGGGAACAACTGAGACAAAGCAACTTGCTTCACTGGGTAATAAACCCCCAAGCAGCTGGACTTTGGATGAGCTGCTCTGGTGACCTGGAGCTTTGCAGGGAAACATATTTCCTTGTTTACACGGGTGTGCTCGTAGCTGCCTCCCCAGCAGACATGTCCAAGGAGACTCCTGAAGGGCAGCTGGGGGTGGCTGGAGAAACGTGGCAGTGGGAGGGTGGGTGTCCCTCTGGCCCATCTGCCTCCTCCAGGCTGCAGCTCTGTGGAATCTTCTTCCCTGGGTTCAAAGGATCCCTCCTCTTTCCTGCTGCTCTTCTCCAGGTTGTGCTGGAGAATGGCTCCAGCATCATCTTTTCCTGGATGGGTTTTGCTGAGCTGGAAGGCAGTGCAGGAGCTGAGGTCTCCTCACCACCTCTGGGGCTCTGCAGGCTCTCCTGGTGAGAGAGGGACCCCAGGAAGGGTTACCACCCCAGGCTCTCCTGGTGGCAGGAGCCCTGGCCCAGTTTCACCCTGGTTCTCCCCAGTTTGACCACTCACCGCACACCATGATGGCACTCAGGGTCTCAGCTCCCCTGAACCTAGTGGAAGTGTTTTCATCCCTTTCTCACAGAGGGTGTCCCATCTTCAGGGCTTTCCTCTCTCATGGTGCAAGCAGCCCCTGGGGCTGGTAGTACCAAAAATGGGGACAAATACATCTCAGGGAACCCAGAGGTGAAGGTGCAAAACCCGCTCACGTGGCACCACCAGGGTTTGTGGGGCTGTTGCTGCTTCTTGCAGCTGCCACAGTGCCCCGGGCTGGGGGGGAGTGCTGCTCCTCCAGCCCACGGGGCCCATCTGAGGTGGGACCCTGGCGTGGGCTGGCAGGGCAGCCCTGCTCCCTGCCCCTGGCCATCCATTCTCCTTCCCCGTGCTGCTGGCAGTGGCCCCCGATAGGATGGAGGAGGCCGTGGTGCAATATCCTGCCTTTTTGTGGGCCAGCGCCTGCATCCCGCGGGCCGGGCTGGGGTGAAAGCGCTGCTGCCCTTCAGCTCCGCTCGCTCTGGGCCCTGGGATTTGGGGCGGAAGGGCTGATCCCGGTCCTGGCACACTGCTGCCATTGTCGTTGTCTGTCACACACGTCTCACGGAGCAGGGCCCTCCGGCAGAGATTCTCCAGCAAAAGCCCCTGCCCTCCCAGCTGGCAGCAACCCCCATGGGGCCGACGGCTTCCTCTGAGCGCTCTGGAGAGCCGGGCGGCCCGGGAGGGACCTTCCCGCTGGTGGAGGTTTTGCACGAACAAAAGACCTCCTGCCGCAGCTTCCCGGGCAGAGCCAACACCCCGCGGCTGTGGGACCTGGCTCTTCCCTGCTTAACCCATGTGGCACCGAGCTCCTATGAGCAGCGCGGGCAGCTGCTCAGGGAATGTGGGTTTGGAGTGAAATGATCTTGAAGGTCCCTTCCAACCCAAACCATTTTAGGGTTCCATGATTCTATCCCCAGAAAAGCTTAGGGAACAGCTCTGGAGCTGTTTGAGCTGGGGAAGGGCAGGATGCTCTCAGTTCTCAGGATGTGGGAGGAAAGGGAGAGGGACCCTCATCTGCTGTCTCTATGCAAATTCCCCTCCTCGCCCGCCTCATGGTACTAACACTGCTCTGCTTTGCCCCCAGGCTGTGGCCAGCTGGCCACCAGCTGGCAACCAGTTCTCAGGATGGCACAGGGAGATGGACCCACTGATCCTTGCTGTGCCCAGTCTGCTCCAGCGCTGAGCCCCAAATCAGCTGCTGGCCTGCAGAGTGAGGCCTTGGGGTTGTGGATTCATCCTGCTCACTTTGGGGCTGCTGGTGGCACACAAGCTGTTCACATCATCCCACAGCTGCCAGGGCACTGCCCAGAGCTTGTTCCTATGGCTGTGCAGGCAGGGAGCACTGGACACACTCTGGGCCAGCACACATGTCACTGTGATGGTCAGCAGACTCCATCCCTCCCTGTCCATGCAACTTCTGGTATGAGAAACCCTTGCACAGAGAGGCTGCTTGAGCAAGAGGCACCGTCCCTCCAGGTGCCAGCAGGATCCTGGGGACACAGCAGAGAGTTCCCAGGCATGATTACTGCCAAGACACTGCCAGGCAGAGCCGGGGGCTCCCCTGTGCCGGGTGCAGGGTACCTGACTCTTGTGGTTAGCTGGCAGGACTTACTGCTCGTTCCATATTTTTTCCCTGTTGTCCTTCCCAGCCCTGCTGCACAACAGGATGCAGAAGAGCAAGGTCTGGCCCTGCTCTGTCCTCACCCCCAGCATCCCGTGCCTCTTACAGCCCCTCTGGCTGCACTGGTGTGGCCACAACAGCTGCAAAGATAATAACTGTCCGGAAGCACGTTTCCCCTCGGGATTGTTTGCTTATTCCCGCTGGGTGTGTTTTAGTTTGTGTTTACAGCCAGCAAATTCCACCCACTGCCTGCTATCACAGAATGCTCCCGTGTTGGCAGGCTCTGCTCCCTGCTCCATCCTATTTCCCTGAATCCCAGCCCTCCTCCCTGCTCCCAAGGCCAATTGAAGGGATTTCACATGTGCCACCTCAGCTCCTTCATGTCTCCCAGCAATTCCCAACTCCACTGCTGGGAATTTGGGTCCCCAGTACCGTTGCAGCATATGTGTAGGAAGGTACTTCCCATTACAGGGAGCGACTTTTCCCTGTTCCTCGGTGCCAGAGGGGACAGGGCTTGGTCTTGGGACATTGGTGGCTTTTTTGTGCCTTTTCTTCCACGCCATCCTCCTGACTCTTGTGTCCCACATGTCAGGCAGCCTGTGGCCATTCCCTATTCTCACATCCAAACCTCAGACATCTCCATTCGCTTTCTTGTGTGGATTACCTCTAAGGGGAAAAACCCAGAAAGGAGATGCCTTCCCCATGGGAGGCTGATCACCTCCTTTCCTGCTGGCTTTGAGCCTCAGCCAGTAGCAGGTCCCACCTCTGGGAACTGCCCTGGATAATTCTCCCTGGGCATCCCTGTGCACACCTGGACAGCCCTGGGCATCTGTGTGCAGACTGTGTCTCTCTGGGAATCTCTCCTGTGCTTCCCTGTGCAAGATGTGTCCCTGGGAATGCCCCCTGCACATCCCTTTGTAGAGCATGACCTTGGGCATTCTCCCTGTGCATCCCTGTGCAAGGTGTGTCCTTGGGCAGCCATCCTCCCTCCCTGTACAGGACGTGTACTCGAGTATCCTCTCTGTGCATCCCTGGGTAAGCTCCCAAGGGCTTCTCCATCTAAGCTGTGCCCCCTAGTGATCTCCGTGTCCGGTGTCCGGGTCCCTCCCCTACGGAGTGCCCCATGCCCATCCCTGGGCCCACTCCAGTACCCATCCTTGTTGCCATCCTTGTTCCCTATTCCCATCCCCGTTCCCGCCTCAGCGCCTTCTGCCGGCGGACCTCACGCCGCGCCCCGGGGGAGGCCGTGGGACGCCACCCCACCATTGGTTGGTGCCGCCTCCCCCCCGCGCCGCTGTTGGTAGGCGCCGTCGCGGTGGCTGCCGGGAGCTGTAGTCCCGGGGCGGGTGGACTCGCTGTCCCGGCGTGCCTCGCGCCGCCGCCGTGGGTACGGGTCCCGGTGCCGGTGCCGCCGCCGCTCTGCGCCCCCGGGCCGCCCGCCCTGTCCGCGGCCGCCATGGGCTCCCTGCTCAGCCGGCGCATCGCGGGCGTGGAGGACATCGACATCCAGGCCAACTCGGCCTACCGCTACCCGCCCAAGTCCGGTGAGGGCCGCGGGGACGGGGGGAGTGGGACAGGCCGTGCCGGGCCCGGTGCCACCCGGGCCGAGCGGGGAGGCCGGGGAAGGGGCTGCGGGAGTGCCTGTCACCGGCCCGGGCTGGCTCCGGCTCTGCCCGCGGCCCAGCCCGCCCGCGCTGGCGGAGAGGCCGTGAATGGATGTCCGTGGGCACGGCTGTGGCACAGGGCCGTGAGGGTATCTCCGTGCCCTGGATCCAGGGCTCAGCTGTCCCGCTGTCCGTGCCCGCCTGGCGCCGTCACCGCCCGTGATCCCGGGGGTCACTGAGGGTACACAAGGATCGCTCCCCACGATGGAATGTGGCCTCAGCAAATTGTTGGTCACTGGCGAGTGCGGCTGGTGCTGCTGGTAAAGGGGAAGCGACGGCGGAGTTCATTGGGGACACGGAACAGAATTGGGTCTGGTTGAGTATAGAATGGCAACATTCCCGCATGACAATCCTCTTTTAACTCCTTAAAATGGCAGTGGTTCTCACCTAGGAGCTGTTGGGCTGAGACAGCCTACCGGGTGTCTGTTTTCCAAAGGGAATTGTTCTGAAGGCTTAGAGATTTGTCGGTGCCACTTGTATGCAGTTGGGATGAGCCCACGACTCACCTTGTCTTGGGCCGGCTTTTGAGTTTGGCCAGGTTTAACTTGTTTGAAGAGTTTTGCTTATTCTTCTCAGAAAACAAGTGGTCAGGGAAATTCAGGTACTTCCCCCCCCCCCCCCCCCCCGCATTTTCTGTTTGGTTACAATTTTTTCTAGGCTTCAGTTCTGCTAGGGCTTTTCCAGACAGGCTGAAGAATTTGCAGAGCAGCGGTTTGGGTCCCCTCACTCTCAGATACAAAGACTTTTTTGTATGTGAAGAGATTCAAGTCCTGTGTGTGTCCATGACCTGCTGGCTGTGACATCCTCGGGGCTGTGTGATGGAGGGGGCCAGGACCCCTGTTCAGTTAGGAGGGGGTGCAGGATCATCTCAAATAGAGTCCTATTATCATTACACCTTGTCTTGTTGCAGGGTGGCCTTCAGCAGGAATGGTGATGTGGAGGAAGTGGAAGGGGGGAACCTGCCCAGAAAAATCCAACAGCTGTGTTGGCTCTCTTAGAAAATATAACCTGCTTTTTTTAGGGGGTTGGGAGCTAGTTTTTTGGGCAGCTGGGAAAGGCAAGTGTCACAGCTTGGCTGCAGTAGGATCTGCGTGTGACAGCATTTTAGATAAGGAGTGGATTAATTATAACCACCATATGCAATAGACATTAAACTTCTTTCAGATCATGATCCTGTTGTTCCTGTGCTGTTGAACTGGAAGTTAATGGTGTGTTGGGTTTTGGGCTTGTCAAGGTAATCCCATCATACACCTGAGGTTGGGTTTGTGTGTTACCATGCTCCCTGGAAGGGGATCTGTTGAGCATAATGCTACCAAAGTGTTCCATGTGTGATACCTCCCTTGTAAAACTGAACAGCCAATGCTTTCATCCAGCTGGTTAAATAAAAATATTGCTATTTCCTACAAAGGCTCTGGATGCAATTAGAGGCTTGTTAATTAATTCTCTGTGGCATTTTCTTGTGCTCTTTCTGAAAGCTGGCGTTAAGCCAGGGCTTTCTCTTCATCTTTGGGTTTATTTAACAAAGATCCTCTTGACTTTGGGGAGAGAGAAGAGCTGTTCAAGCTCTAGGCAGAAGAAGAAATGGTGGTTCAAAAGCCAGAACAGTGAGGGCTGTTAGGATGGCAGCTCCCGTCCCTCCTTCAAGTGGAGCATGTTCAGAGGGACAAAGGTGTCCTTTGAGATCCTGCCATCTTCAGAGTGATTGTCTTGGAGATGGAACGGTTGGTACCAAACCTGACAGTGAAGATGACTGGAAGTGAGTTGAGTACAGTTTTGATTTCAGGAAGCAAGCTGGAAGTAGTACAAAATGTTCTTGGGTCAAATGATTGCTAATTATTTCTAACTCAGCACTGCTGCTGTGAGCTCTGACTGGAAGAAGCCGGTTTTCCACGGGCTGTGTTGGGTGTGTGAATGTGTGTGCTGGAGAGTGAGCCTGACACGCACTCCTGGCTCTGACAGTACCCCTGAAAAGACTGCAACGAGTGGTGAGAGAGCGTTACCTGAGGCCACTCATCCTGTGTGCACCACCGAGGGCTGTCCTTCACTTTTCCATTCTGTCCCTCCTTGTCTCTGGTTTCAGCAGATCTTGACTTACTACAAATATCTGGTCAGCTGCTGTCCATGGTTGGCATCAGTTTGAAGGATGAGGGTTTGTGTTCTGGAGCAAATACCCCCTCACAAGAACACATTGTGCAAGGAAATAAACCCTAAATACAGGTATTCTGGCTGTAATTTCAGCTGCATATCAACCTGCCTGTGGAGAGGGACACGGTGACTGTGCCAGGTGATTACAAGTGATGGTGCCTTTTTGATTCACAGCTGGTTGCAAAGGCAGAAGTGAATATTCCCTTCTCCTTTATTGGCTTTTGGTGTGGTTATTGCTGGGTCAGTCATGTGCTCTGGGGAGGATGGAGCAGATTGCTGAGGAATCCACCTTGGTCTGCATGAGCCAGTCCTCAGTGAAGCAGCTTGTTTAACAGCTTTGTTGGAAATTGTGTGCAGTTTTGTTGTCAAAAATCCTCTGAAAATGCCCTGCTTATTCCTCCAAGGCTCTGGGTGGGTATCATCTACATTTTTCCTTCTGCATCTGGATGACTGAGTCTGCTGTAAGGTGATACCCAGTTCCCCTCTCTGACCCCTCTTTGCTGGTACTTTTTAACCAAAATTTCTTGCTTTATGGAGCCTGTGCTGGCATTGTGCCTGCCTGACCAGTTGGGAGGAAGGCCCAGTTTGTACAGAAGAGTAAGTGCCTCTGTGAAACAGGCTAAAAATGGGTAGTTTTTTCCCATTTAGCAGGGAACAGTTGTGATCTCTGTGGTGCTTCAGTGCTTGGAACAGCGAAAGGATCCCCCGTACCCCTGTTGCTTTAGAACCAGTGAGCGATGCACCAGTGCTTCCCACAGCTCTGCTCCTGTTCCTCTGAGCTCCTCTGCAGCATGGAGCATGTGCCCTTGGGATGGCTCTTCTCCTCTGGAGTAGGCTCTTGGAAGAGAATTCCCTGGAGATTTCTGGGAGGAAAAAAAGGAAGCAGATTGCTCCTCTCTGAAGCTGAACTGCTTTGTTGTTTGGGAATGAGGCTTTAATCAAAGAAAGAGCGGTTTTAAACAGGAGAAGAGTATCCAGAGTCACACCCAGTGGACTGTGTTGCCGTGTACCATGACAGTGTCACTGTCCCTGTATTTCACACAATGCTGCTGGTTCAGGCTGTGTCTGGGACTGTGCTGTCAGTCTGCCATGGTGGTGACTGTCTGGCTGAGTAATTAAAGAGAACTCAATTTCTATCACTTCACTGTTAATTGTATTAATGGTGAGAAGCCTAAATGGACACCTAATTGCTTTCTGTTAATGAATGTTGTACGACAGAGCCCATGTTTTGATGGGATGACAGTTGTGCTCGTGGCTCTTGTAGGATGTGTCCCTTCCCAGCGTGTCTCTTGTGCATCACATCCCTGTGTTGCATGGATGTGGGATTGGAGTGCTGGCTTAGGGAGAGGTATTTATGGCTGGAGCAGTCTAGTGCTTAATGCTGGTGCAATTATAATAATAAACCCCCATCACTATGTTGTACTAAATACAAAGTATTTCGGTGTCATTTGATGCCTTGGAGGGGCCTTGGGTTCCAGTTTGGTTTTGCATGGGACAACCTAAGGAGTCAGACTTGGCTGTTCTGGGTTTCCCAGTGGTCAGAGTTTTTCCAGACACTGTAAAGTTTTCCACCACAACAATTTCTCTTACAACCACTGCTTGGGCTTCATCTACCTCAGCAGTGTCACTTGGTCATGTTCTCTTTTATCTGATGCTCCTCTGTGCTTTGTGCTGATTTACTCTGGGGAAGTAAAGCCACAGTTTTTCTTTGTTCTGGCATTTTTATCCTATTCCATCCTTTTTTATTTATGTGTGATTCTTTCCTGGTCAGTGTGTCACTGCATTTTCCTGGAGGATTTCTGTTTGTAGCAGTTCTGGGGAAGGTTAATCCAAGGATTTTTTGCTTTTCTTTTTTTTTCCTGCCAAAGAGGGTGGCACTTAGCATCCTCCTTGTGCCCTTAACTACAGAGCTCTGTGTAAAGCTGGCCTTGGAACACCTGCTTAAGGTAGTTTTATAGTCTGGGGGTACGTATGGGAACAGGGTTCAAGAGGCATGATAGCCTGGCTAAAGTCCTAAACCTGTCTTTGTAATGGGTTTGGAAATGGAACCTAGGATTCTACTGCATAGAAAATATATGTACTCCTGTTAGAGACACTGAAAATCCTAAATGTCACAGTGACTGGAAAAGAAGATGCCTCATATTTTCCATCTGGAAGTTTCCTTTTCGTTTTAGTCCCTGGTGTGATATTTAAGAAATGCTTTCTTAAAATGTTTTGCCTCCATCTTGGGCAAACTCCGAGCTGGTCGGGGTAGTGGTTGAGAGGATTAATGTATAACTTTAGTCCTACCTTGAGAGCTCTGAACTTCGGGTGTCATTGTAGCAAATTTCTGTAGCAGGTTTCTGAAAGCTTGCAACAGAATATCTTTTTTTAGCTGCTGAAAACTGTGTTATAAATTTGTGGAGACAGTTTGCTGCCGTTCTGGTTTGTTTGTCTGTTGAAACCTCGTGTGTGTGGCAGCTTTTCTGTGTGCAGCAGCAGTGGCAGAGCCTCGGGGGTTGTTCTGCTCACCAGTGTGCTCCCCTCTGAGCACCTCAGAGTGATTTTCCCTGTGCTCCTTGTGCCTGGCACTGTGTTTCTTGTTTGCTTGTGAAGAAAGTGCCTCAGGGGAAAAAAAAAACCCTCTCCTTCACATTGCAGGAGGTGACTTAGCAGGAAGATGAAGGGAGTTCAGTCTGAATGTGGAACTGAGGCAATGATTCCAGCTACTGTGTGTATTTGTGAGAAATCCAAATAATTTGGTAGAGATCCCAAAAGTAGTTCTTAGTGAAGCAGTGGAAAGTGTGGCAGGTGCCTTGAACGTGCTGGTTTTGTGTCTGGGCGTTGTTCCAGTCGAACAAGAGAGATCTTTTCATCCTTGGAGATGCTCTCAAACCATGTCCTGGGCTGATCCCGCAGCGTGGGCAGCAGGAGAGGGGGAGATTCTGCCCCTCTGCCCCTGTCAGGTGGGACCCCACGTGCAGAGCTGCCTCCAGCCCTGGAGCCCAGCACAGGAAGGACGTGGAGCTGCTGGAGCGAGTCCAGAGGAGGCACCAGGATGAGCAGAGGGATGGAGCAGCTCTGCTGGGAGGAATGGCTGGGAGAATTGGGATTGTTCAGCCTGGAGAAGAGAAGCTTTGGGGTGACCTCACTGTGGCCTTCCAACATCTGGAGGGAATTCAGAGGAAAGATGGGGCAAGACTATTTACAAGAGCCTGGAGTGACGAGACAAGGGGGAATGGCTTCATACTGACAGAGCATGGGGTTAGATTGGATATTAGGAATAAATTCTTCCCTGTGAGGGTAGAGAAGCCCTGGCACAGGTTGCCCAGAGCAGCTGTGGCTGCCCCATCCCTGGAAGTGCCCAAGGCCAGGTTGGACAGGGCTTGGAGCAATCTGGTGTCATGGAACATGTCCATGGCAGGGAACTGGAACTCTGTGATCTTTAAGGTCCTTTCCAGCCCAGGCCATTCTATGATTCTATAATTCTGTCTCACTCACTGGATAAGAGGGAGTTCTCCAACTCTGATCCCAGATAACCAGCTGCTGTGGTACTGAGACATCCTGCACAAGCATTGTCTTCACAGTTGATCAAATAAAATGTTCCAAAACATAATCCTACTTGACCCACATAAAATGTAAAATCTATTCATAAACTCCAGTGTTCATCATGGTTTTTTGAACCTCAGTGCAAGCACAAACCACCGTGGTGTATCTCAGGTGGAGAGGCAGTGTCAGGCTGGCTATGCTTGGAGATTTTTATACATATTAATTTTTTAATTTGTTGCTTCTGGGAGGAGTGGGAAAAGGTTCCCTGTCATTTGGAGCACCTGTATTTGTGTCCAGGAAATGACTGGATGTGGCACTCAGTGCTCTGGTCTAGTTGACAAGGTAGTGGTTGGTCACAGGTTGGACTTGATAATCTTGGAGGGTTTTTCCAACCTAAATGATTCTGTTTTGTGTTATTGTGATTCTGTAGGACAGATTCTAAGTAGATGCTGGACCTGTACTGAAGGTGATTGTTGTATCTGGAAAGAAGGATGTGTTTCAGTACTACAAACATCTGGGTGCTTGTAAGCTGAGCTCAGCAATAGCTGAGCCCTACCGTCATCATTAAGGCACTGCCATCTGTGCAGAGTGAAAAGAGCCTTTCTTGAAGCATAAAGGGAAAGAGCCTTAATGGAAAAAACAGGGCCATTCATGAAAACCCTTCCATTTCAGAGTAAATCCTGCTTGCTCCTAGCTAGAGGGACTGCAAATCCCTCCAGAATGCCTCCATAGCCATTCAGATGATTAGTTACTGCTTCTGGAATGACTCATTTAAACACAAATTTATGCTATCTATGCGCTGCACCCAGAGAAGCAAATGTACATTTGGCTCAGTCCTCTCATCCCCCACTCTGAAACTTGAAGGGAATTGGCTTGGATGGAGCCTTTTACTTTAGTTCCCTCTTGATACTTACTTCTCTGAAATTGTAACACTGTGAAGTTCATATTTGAGAGTGTTTTCCTGAAAGCTTTCTAGGAGGGAGCTACATCTGTGATGCTCTCACACACCTGAATCAATTCTGTTCATTTTGCAGTCAATCCCATGCTCCAGAATCCCAGTTGCCTTGCACATGCTTTGTGTCCTGAAATTTGCACTGCAGTGCATCACCTTAAAGATGAATGAAACAATTCGTGGTGAAACTTTCAGAGCTGAAGTTCACTTTAGTCAGTCCCTGTTTTCTCTCCCAGACATCCATGTTTCTGCATTTAGAGCTGTCAGTGTTTTTAATTAGATCAGCATCAAGATGTACAGTCTCCAGCACTCGCAGTAAAGGTTTGGTGTGGTTCTTGCTTGGGATATGGGAGTGAAAGAGGGAAGGAAGGGCAAACTTTGCCTAACAGGAGGCCCTCTGGCTGTGCTGAATTATGCAGTAGGAGGAAGCCTCATCCTTCTCTGAGCAGGCCCATGGTGTTTGTGGGACTGGGCTTCACACTGGGAAGTGGAAAAAACAGGAAGAATTCACCAGAATGGAGCAATACTGGAAAGAGCTGACTTTTCCTGCTCCCTCTCCCTTCTCTGGAAAACAAGTTGAAATGGAATTATCTCCACTGTAATGATTTATTCTAGGTTTTTGTTTCATTTGGTTTTTTTTTGCTCTTCTCCCACTGTTGGCAGTGGCCCTACAGTGGTACTACAGGGAAGGGGTGAATAAGCAAGTATTTTCTGTGTCTTGTGGCTCTTTTATACTTGTGGATTTAAAACTGCACAGACTTCTCTGGGAAGGAAGTCATTTAGAGATTTTTTTTTCATTCCCTTGTGTTTTTTGTTTCTAGGAAACTACTTTGCAAGTCACTTCTTTATGGGAGGCGAGAAGTTTGACACCCCTCACCCCGAGGGTTACCTTTTTGGTGAGAACATGGACTTAAACTTCCTGGGGAATAGACCAGTTCAGGCAAGTTCCTACATTCTGTCTTACTCTTTTTTTGTTTCCTGCCTGTTTTGGAAGATCTTGTGTGGTTTGTGGAAGAGGATGGCACAGACATAAGAGGTCCTCACTGCTTGGGGAATGTCATTCCAGTGTGTTCAGATGCAAATTGAGTTTTCCAGAGAAGCTGAATTCACCTTTGAGGCTTATTTTCACTCAGGACAGAAGGAATTAGTGGTGGGGGAAGAAGAACAGGGACTCAGGAGCACAAAATTTGGGACTAATTCTGCCTGCCTGCCTGAGCAAGTGTAAAACATGCTGCAGAGAAGGCTGGGAAGCAGAGCCTGAACTTCCCAAGGCTGCTGGGCATGTTGGATGGCTTCCAGCCAGTGTTCAACACATGCTGTTTTCTGTGTAAATGAGTGGCCTGACTGGGTGTAGGGCAGTGTTAAGACAGACCTTGATATTTTGTGAATTTTATGCCTAGGTGAGCTGCTCAGAAAGTCCCTCCTTCTCTCTTTTAGTTTTCCTAACTGGAACATAAAGGTATTTTTGGGCCCACAGGTGTCTATGGGACTGTGAAAAGCTGCTTGCT
The DNA here is from genome assembly GCF_041296385.1 of Aphelocoma coerulescens. Classification (NCBI taxonomy): domain Eukaryota; kingdom Metazoa; phylum Chordata; class Aves; order Passeriformes; family Corvidae; genus Aphelocoma; species Aphelocoma coerulescens. The sequence continues at coordinate 3,194,346 of NC_091028.1, forward strand.
CAAGTGATTGGCTTGTTCTTGTAAAGGGAATAATGCTGTTGTGAGGGAAAGACAGGAATTTTATGCAAGTGTTATGTTTTGGATTTCTCTTGCATCTTGGAACTGCTTAAAAAGAACCAAAAGGTAACAGAGTAGGAGTCATTTAGAGATGTTTTCTGAGTGCTGGAGAGGAAAGGGAAGAGCTGCTTGCTTTGTCCACTGTTTTCCTAGTTGTTCCTGCATGAAAATGAGAAGTTGAAGTCATGGTTCTCCTCATTAGAAAAGCTGTGACCATTGATTAATTAATTAATGTTTGTAGTGCTCAGTGGCAGTTTGGGATCACACTGGTTTTACAGGTGGGGAAACGGAGGCAATTTTGAATTGGAACAGTGACAAGCATGTTCTGCTTTTTGAGTTTCTCCTCAGGCTGTGCCATTGGTCATTTTAGAACCACACTCAGTTCACAGGACTCTGCAGGGTAGGACAAGGAGGAATCTGGAAAGCTCTTGTTGAAGCAGAAAGTGCAATTGGGCAACAGAATTAGGAAAGAGGGACTTGAGCTGGAAATCTGTGTTTGTATAAGTGCTGGGCAGGCCTGGGGGTGCTCACCACATCCCCTGTGCCATGTCTGCACACAGGGCCCTCCCTGTAGAGGCTAACCTAGCAGAGTTAAATTACCTGCATGTCTCAGCCTGGATTTCCTTGCTGACATCCCAGCACTGGGTTTCATCATTTCTCTGGAGGAGAGTGGGTGAGATGCCATTAACGCCGTGGGACATTTGCCAAGTAGGTTTAAGAGAAGGAGGCTGTTGTGGAATATAGTTTGCCTATGTAAAGTTAAAGCCCTTTGGCAGCTCTGATTAATCTTCAAGGAAAAAAAAAAAAACACTCAAACACAGAGTGGCAACACTGTTTTCTGGACATGGGCCCAGTTCTTGCTTTGGAGTAACTGAGGCCTTGCCTCATTTCTAAGGAAACGTTTGTTGGTGGTCCCTGGTGCCCAGCAGGCAGGTCTGCAGCTGTACAGGTTGTGATCACCACAATAAGCAGTTTGCATTTCTCACTGGAGATCCTGTGCCCACTAAGGAGAATTACAGTCTGAAGCATTATTGTCCCTATTTAAAGGACAGTCTGTGAGAGAAGGTTTCTTGACTGTAGAATAGAATGAGGCCCCCTATCCCTGTCTCTTTTCTTTTCCAGAACATTTGGCCCATTGTTTCAGAATAAAAAGAGTTTCCCCCAGTAATCCAGGGTTTCAGCATGCTGATTAGCAGTCAGCTCACTGCTTGCATGCTGTAATACACATGAAAGAGCTGCATTTCTTCTGCTCAAGCTGGAGGTGGTTTCTTTAGTGGAAATAAAAGCTTGGGAGAGCAAGGCTTTCCTGACTGAGAATTCAGAGTGGAGAGAAAGACCTTATGAAAATGCCCTTTCTTAAAGTGTGTATTTCCAGTATGAGCTGTTGCTGGGCCTGGGCAGGATTTTCACCCTGAAACATGCTTGATTTATCTGTAAATAAAATTTGCTATTGCTGTTCCTTGTGGCTGCTGTACTGAGTACCCTGAAAGCTACATGCTTCTTGATTTGGGTAATTTGTATGTTAGGTAACATGCTGCTACCTTTTAATAGTGTAATAACAGGAGAATTATTTGCATTTTTGTTCCAGTTTCCCTATATAACTCCAGCTCCACATGAGCCAGTGAAGACACTGAGGAGTTTGGTGAACATCCGCAAAGACTCTCTCCGACTTGTGAGGTACTGCCATTACCTGAACCTTTCATTTTGCTCAACCCAGTGCTCTGTCAGCCAGAGCCAAACTGTATTGGTAACGTTTTGGAGAATGGCTGATATCCAGATCCTTGTTGCTAGGTATGTCCAGAGGTTTCTGTGTTCCTTGTGAGCTTTCAAGTGGTTTATTATACTCCTTATCCAAACAATCTGTGTTTCCAAACAGGACCAGTGATGTGTCTGTTTCTGCAGGACAGACTGGAGTGGTAAACAAAGCCATGAAATCATTAGCATGAGCGGAAGATACTAGGTCAATAAACTTTACAGACAGATTCCTTCCTGCATTCCTGTGCAAGGAGAAGCCAGAAAGGAGCTGATTCTGGTGCGAGTCACGGGCCAGGAAGACTGATGGGTCTTGAGTGAAACTTCCTCAGGTTTCTCCTGCTGCCAAGATAAAGTTTGGTGCTAGTGTTATGCATTTGTTTAGATGGCTGTGTGTGCGTGGGAGAAGGACACTCATGGGCTGTTACCTTTCACTGCTCCATGCTGAGATCGGAACCAGCAGAGCTGGCTTGAAGCACTGGCTCATGCTCAGACCTGCAGCTGTCCCCTTTCCAACAGATGGCTGAGGTACAGGGCCCAGCATTCAGTGCTTTGTTTGGGTCTGAGCACTGGGCAGATGTCCAGGCAGAGCATTTCCCAATGATCCTGGCTGGAGTCGCTCTGGATTGTGTGTCTCGGGGCTGGAGCACAGGCAGGGGTCCAGCTGCAGCTCTGAGCCAAGGTGGCTCTGAGCATGTGGTGTAACGTGAGCACTTTGAGTCATAACCAAAACCCCTCAGTTTGTTTTTATGTGAAAACAGACAAGGTTGTTTTGTTTTGTTTTTTTTTTTTTTAAATGAGCAAAACCTGTGGTTTCAAAGCTGGTTGAACTTCCAAATAAGTAAGCATTGGTAAACTGCTCTGAAAGCTCTTTGGTTTTTCAGCTTAAGGGTGAAGTACTTCTTTAGGAAAAAAGAGAAGGAGCATAAGCCTAGTGGGAAGTGGCTTTTTCCCTGGGAGAGGCCTGGCTGTGAATGGGGCAGTTGGTGTGGTTTAGTAGATATAGTTCTGTCATTCTGCTTTCTGTGGTCACACATCCCATTTCCCCAAGCAGAGTTGCAGCTCTGGACTATTTGGAATGTAGTCTCCATGCACCTTGACAGTGTCTAGGTTTGCATCCATCTAATTCCTGGTACTATGAGTTCTTTTTCTGCCTCATGAGCTTTCACTCATGTGCTCAGTGCTGCTGTGTCAGCGCTGATGACAGTGCTGCCAACATGACTCTAATTTTGCACTGATGTAGACCCAAAATGAGTTTTTAATTGGCAGTCCCCAAGGGTACATTCTGTCTTGTGCTTTTCTACTCTTCTGGCCTAGAGGCTTTGCCTTCCTCCCTCTGTGCACGTAAAGGACACTTTGTGCCCTCTCCAGCCTGGCTTATTCACAACCAGTGGTTGAGGTTTGCACATTCTTTCCAGAACTAGTTAATTTACCACCTCCTCCACCAGCTATAGTGATACGGGGCCAAGTGTCCAGGTGTAAAGTTCTAAGTGTATGTTTTGATGGTAATGTCCCCACAAGCTTTTTGTTTTTCAGAGAATCACAGAATGGTTTGGGTTGGAAGGGACCTTAAAGACCATCTCATTCCCCACCCCCACCATAGGCAGGGACACCTTCCACTATCCCAGGTTGCTCCAAGCCCTGTCCAAGTTGGCCTTGGACCCTTCCAGGGAGGGGGAGCCACAGCTGCTCTGGGCAACCTGTGCCAGGGCCTCCCCACCCTCACAGGGAACAATTTCTTCCTAATGTCTAATCTAACCCTGCCGTCTGGCAGTGGGAAGCCATTCCCCCTTGTACTGTTACTCCAGGCCCCTGTCCAAAGTCCCTCTCCAGCTCTCCTGGAGCCCCTTTAGGCACTGGAAGGGCTCTAAGTTCTCCCTGGAGCCTTCTCTTCTCCTGGTTGAACAACACCAACTCTCTCAGCTTGTCCTCACAGGAGAGGTGCCATGGAGGAATATGAGGAAATGTCCACTCCGGCCTTCCTGCCCAGCTCTGACCAGACAAAATTCTGAGTTTTGCCAGATCCTGAATTTTTACAGGATAAATAATAAACCTGTGGATATTGGTGTTGAAGTTCTGAGTCTTCAGTGTCACGTGTGAGTGTTTGATTTCTGGCAGGAGGAGACTGTGAACCTCAGAGGAGGGTAGCAGAAATTTTGCTGTTAACCACTAACAGGGAAAGACTTCCTTCTATCTGTCTCATGTCCCACATTTGGCCTTGGATTGGAAGCTTTATTTGGGTGCTGCAGTACCTGGTGTGCTGGTACTGGCTGTTCCCTCTTATCCTGAAAGCTGCAGGAGGAAGATCAACTCAGAAGACAATGTGTGTTCTTGCACCCTGGGACAACTTCTCTGCTTCAGCATCTGGGCTTCATGGGATAGCATCATGGAACAAAAGGATTGAGGGAATCAGCAACTGTAGTGGTTTGGGAATGTGTCGGAAGCATCAGGAGTATCATGGAGAGTTGTGATACCACTGAGTGTTTTGGATAAGGGCCTGAGTGGGGGCTGGGGGAGGACAGGTGTGTTGCAGGGAATGAGAGAAAGGAAATCCATCTCTTCCCTCTCCAGCACGTGGGGATAACCTTGGTCCGTGGAGCTGTTCATCATCCTGTGGCGGAGGTGGTGAGGGCCTGGGACTGCCTGCTCTGCAGCCCTGGGTGGTGTTAAATCGGACAGATCTTTGCAGAAACCCCAAATAGGAGAACCCCTCTGTTTGGTGATGCTCTCCCTTGTGAAAGTCTGTGCTGAGAGAAGTGTCACTAGTTCTACTCTCATTTAGTGCCTGCTCAAATGCTGGGTAAATGCAGATCTCACAGCACTCAGTCAAGGGATATTTAACATTTATCCTGCATGTCTAACTATGTTGGTCAGACTTTTGAATCTCCTCAAAGGATGAAATTGGGTTCAGCTCAATGTAGTTCTGTAAAACTGTCATGGCTGCTGTTAATTATATGTTTATCTTTTAATTCTTTAACAGACAAAATAAAAGCTCCAGCCTTTCCATTGTTTTATCCAGGAGTGATGTCAGACCAGGTGGCCTCAGCTCCCTTGGTCATCCTGCTTTTCCTTTTGCATCAAAATGTTGGATCAGCTATTTGTTCTCAAAGGTGGTCAGTCTCTTTCCTCTGTACCTGTGATTGTGAAGGCTCTGTGCTGCACCTCTGTGCATGACCCAAAGGCACACCCAGCAAAGTCACTGGTTCCCAGATTTGTGCATGCATCTGTGGCCATTGCACATGGACACTGTCTGTAGGGCTTGGCTAAATGGGCACTGTAAAATCCAAGTGCACCTGGAGACAGAAGAGCTCTTGAAGCACCTGAACCACTCCTGAACCACCTCCTTGTCTTGCCACGTCTCCTGCAAAGAAAGAGGAATGTAAAATTTGTGATTTTTGTCTTGCTACTTCCCTGATGTTACATGCCACCATTCCTGCGCCTTAAGGTGGGACATGAGATGTCTCTGCCTCTCAAAGTGTGCACCAAAGTAGTCTTTGCTTGTACCTTGGGCCAGCTACCATCCGTGCAGTCTTTTCTCACCTGAACTCTTTGCTCTGGCAGATCACAGAATCCCAGACTGGTTTGGGTTGGAAGGGACCTCAAAGCTCATCTCCTTCCACCCTTGTGCCATGGGCAGGGACACCTTCCCCTATCCCAGGGTGCTCCAAGCCCTGTCCAACCTGGCCTTGGGCACTTCCAGGGATGGGTCAGCCACAGCTTCTCTGGGCACCCTGTGCCAGGGCCTCCCCACCCTCACAGGAAAAATTTCTTCCTAATTTGTAATCTAATCCTGCCCTCTGGCAGCATGAAGCCATTCCCCGTTGTCTTGTCACTTCAGGCTCTTGTAAATAATCTCTCTCCATCTTTTTGTACCCTTCAGGTACTGGAAGGGTGTGGATGATTTTCTGTGCCTCCAGCAGCAGGGATGTTACAGCAGGAGGGCACAGCCTTGCTGTGACTGCCACCGTTTTGGCACTTGTACCTTGCCCTCTGCTCCAGTGGTGCTGTTCCAGGCAGAAAAGGTTCAGACTCTCCTACTTCCCAGTAGATGCATCCTTCAGAAACCTTCCCTCCAGGCACTGCAGTGGCCCCTCAGTGGTTTCCCAGGGCAACAGATCTAGTCTAGTCTAGGTTTAACCCCTTATCTCCTTAGAAGAATGGAAGCACATTCTGAGTGCCATGGTGCAGGTTGAACGTGGGAGCAGGAGGGTGATCTGGGTTGCTTTTTGTGACTTCCCTGAGAAGAAAAAGCCGGCAGTGGTTGTGCCACTGATATGTTGTTTGTGTGTGAGCTGCCCCATGCCCAGGTGTCCCCGTTGTTACCTGGTACTATCACAGGTATCTCAGTCTGTGCTGTAGCTCTCACATATGCTGGGCATCTCTATTTACTACCTACCTGTGCGTGAGGTGAGTCTTTGAAGGAGCCTCCGCCTGCAAGAGGTGCTGGTTCTCCCACCCTGCTGCTTCTGGAAGAAGTGGCAAGTCTATCATAGCCTGGATCCTTCTTTTCCAACCTCAGATCCACGGAGTGCAGCACAGCAAGAGGTGACTAGTGCTGCTGCTCTCTTGGACACACACACCACTTGTGAATGGATTGTTGCCATCTGTGTTCTTGGGTCAGTCCAGCACAAAATGTTGATGGTCCCCGTGTTTTTTAGGCAAACCTACCCTTCTCCCCAGTGTTTCTTCTTTGCAGCCTTCAAGTGTTATGATTTTACTCATTAAATGCAACAGCTTGTGTGAAAATACCATCTTGCTCTGTACTGTATATTGTGTCCAGGTTTCTGCAGATGTTAAGACTCCAGTTCTTGGGATTTGGCTTTTTTTTAGACTGGTATGTTGGGTGTTTTTAGCTTGATTTGCTGCTCTGACCTAGGTGAACCTCTGACAAAAGCCTCTCCAAGCCCTTCGGACAGGGATGTGGGTGTGTGCTGTAGTGGCTCACTAAGGTTACATTAGTACACCTGTTGGGTATTTGATTATACTGCTCTTAAATTTTATTTTGCACCTTCTGTATTAAATTACTGAAACTGAGCATTTCATTCTTGTTCAGTGTGATGTTAAATAAAATTCATGCTGGAACTCTCTTAATTAGGCAGAAGTTGTTATATGTCAGTGAGCTTGGTAAATAAGGATTCCCTTGACAATTTTTAGATTGAATAATGGAGGTATGTCTGACCCATTTCTGAGTATTTTTGACAGTACAGCATATTCATTAAGGCTGTTTAGTGAGAGGAGAGGCTGATACTGTGAAGACAGAGATGATGCCAAGCTTTTGCTGAATAGTTCAGCTGCTTGGCTTTTACCCAGCCATCATGGCAATTAAGGTATTACTGATAAATAAGTGAGGCTGGAGCTGGGTGACAAGTCAGTGCTGTTACACCTCTCAAAGGCAGCCTTGCTGCCCTCATCATTCCAACACAGTGCCTGAGCTCACAGTCACACCTGTGGTCATGGGATTTGAATTTGTGGAGAATCTGCTGCTGCCCTGGCAGTGAATCACATCCATTTGCCTGTCACTTTGCTCTTCAAGGCAGGGAGAGCTTGGTCAGCTCAGGAGAAGAGGAGACTGAGGGCAGAGCTCAGTGGGGGCTGCAGCTCCTCCCAAGGGGCAGCTCTGATCTCTGCTCCCTGTGCCAGGGACAGCACCCAGGGAACAGCTGGAGCTGGGCCAGGGCAGGGTCAGGTTGGAGATCAGGGAAAGGTTCTTCCTTAGAGGGTGCTGGGCACTGAACAGGTTTGGGAATGGGCACGGCCCCGAGGTTGCCAGAGCTCCAGGAGCGTTTGGACAATGCTCAGGCACAGGGTGGGGTTGTTGGGGTGTCTGTGCAGGGCCAGGAGTTGGGCTAGATGATCCTTGGGGGTGCCTTCTCACTCAGGATATTTTGTCATTCTGTAACTTTCTTTTGGTGTGTTGTGTTGGCTGCTTGCTCCAACACCTGCTGGTTTCTGTGGCCACTCATGGCATGCCTTAAGTCCCCATGGCCGTAGCTCACTGCCCTAGAGCTGGCTTCATACCTCTTCTTCACTGGATTTGGGAGAAGGAGTAAGCCTGGCAGTGGTGATCACACAGTGGGATCCAGCTGTGCAGGAGCCTGTAGCCAAGTTAGGGTTCACTTTTACATTAATTGAAATAACTTCTAAGCTCATTCTGTTGGTTTTCATGTGTCTGTTTGCAATTGGATGTGTTAGTTTTTATTCATACAATAAATGCATGCGAGCTCCAGTCCCTTACAGTACCAGAGGTTTAGTTGATCATTTGTACATTTAAAGGTGTTTGAAGTGCTTATATCTGGATGCTTTCTGAGCTAAATATCATCTTCTGTGTGATACTGGAGGTACCTTTTGTTCAGCTTCAGGAGTTCTTTGTGTTACAGAAACCTTGGTTTTTTTGCCTGTCACACACCATTTCATTGCAGAGTTAAAAGAATTACACTTTAGATTTTTCAAGCCCATGCAGGATTTCTTTAGCCCAAATACTGAGCCTAATGGGAAAATTAAAAGGAAGTAGAATGTTTCTTCTCCTCAGCATTTGACATTCAGGTTCTCCCTTTCTTGGCTCATTCTGTGTCCAGGCACTGTAAGGCTGGATGAGATCCCTCAACACCATCATTAGTTCACTTTTATAACTTCAGTCAGATCTTGGAAGAACCTTCCTCAGGGGAAAGAATGGAAATCTGAGAAGCCCAAGGTAGAAGCCTTGCCTGCCCAGAACACCAAGGCTGGACTACTCTTGTCTTTATTTCCAGAGTGATCTTGTTGATACCTTATAAATATATGTTCTAACCTCTGGCACTGTCTTTCAGGTATAAAGATGATGTTGACAGCCCTACCGAGGAGAATGGGAAGCAGAAGGTCCTGTACAGCCTAGAGTTCACCTTTGATGCAGATGCCCGTGTTGCCATCACAATCTACTGCCAGGCTACAGAGGAGTTTGTTGGTGGCATGGCCGTGTAAGTCCTGGGTTTGTGGGCATGTGGAGGGGCACAGGAGCTGGGATGATGAGCTGTCAAACATCTCTCATTAATCACCCCTGAGGCAGTGCTGCCACAGATGGTAGAGTGGGAAATTTCTTCTTTTTCTGATAACTTTGAATATTACTTTCAATTCCCTCACATAGCCAATATCTTCTCCCCTTTTTGGTTTGTTTTCAGGGTGTAGGGATGACATTCTGTGAGCAACAAAGGAGAGGAACTCACAGCTGTATGTTTTGTCAGCCAGGTGTTCTATGAAATTAAAAAGCCAACCACCTTGCCCTTCAAATACTACCTGTTTTTTTCCCAGATCACCCAGTTCAGTGCCTTTGTGTGTTCCCTGTGACAGGAGCATCTGGGCCACCGAAGTAAAGCTCAGTCTGACATTAACAGAGTGAGTCTGTGGAATTGAGGCCCACCCAAAGTCTATTTTGGGATAAATGCCCACTTCAACACAGGCTGTTGGGAGATGAGAGAAGATTTACTTCCTGAAATCCTGTCTGTATTTTTCCTGACAGGTGCACATTAGTCTTTAGTTAGCTCTGGAAAGAATGACCAAAATGTCATCTGTGGGAACTTTCTCATATCCTGATAGTACATCCCTCCAGATTTTAAAACCTTTTAATCTAAATCAGCACATTTAAGCCATTCCAGTCAACACTATATCCCACACGACTGTGAATAATTTCCTCTCTATGATCAGAGCAAAGGTGGCTGGAATCTGCTCTGCCTGGTGTGAGTTGGGTACACGTGAGCTGCTGGTATGATATGGTGCACTTCCAATGGCCATGGGACAAAGAATTCCTTTGACTCCAGGGGTAAAGGAAGATTCAGGCTGCAGAAGCTCTTGGCTTCCTCTAGTAGAGGCTTTTGGCTGATCAGAGGCTCCTGGATGTAGTGCTGATGGCTTCTGCAGTGATGCTCTGGAGCTGGGGCTAAACCTTGCCTTGGTTGAAGGGACCTGCAGAGGCTTCAGCAGGAAGAAATATCTATGACAAACCGTAACAGGGCTTATTTGTTTTATGCAAAGTATAAACATCCCACTAATGATCAATGAATAGTGTATTTTTAGAAACGAAGGAGGCTCAATTGTCCAATCCAGATATGCATTCCTTCAAACTGAAGGATATCCTGATCCAGAATTTTTGTTTAGGCCCCTTTCCCTTCTTCTGTTGAAGCCTATGGCTGCCTTTATTTTGGGGAGGTAATAAATGAGCTCCTTTTTAAAGTGCTTGAAAATTATCTCTCAATGAACTCTGAAAACACTTTCTGTTTAGATCCAGCTTTTCCTGAGCAGAGCTGAATGCAGCAGGATGCCTTAGAAATCCTGATAAAGTTTCCGTGTTCTGTCTCTTAGGTCCTTAGGTTTCCTGTGAATTTAGTGCTAGTGAAGGTGTTGGAATGGCAGCCTTGGAGATTGAAGTCCTCTTTCCCTAACACAGGTACAACATGGAGAGGTGGCCAGTGTCCCTTGTGCTGCCCTGCAGTGTTCCTTGGTTTTTGACCTAAGAAGGAAACCATCCATGGGCTAATGGGGAGAACTGAGGGCCTCTATGGCCAGGGTGGATGTATTTACGTTGCTAGACTTAAGCCATGGGTTAAATCAGCAAGGCTCAGTTTAAATCATTGATTTTAATCTTGATTTCCCCTGTTGGCTTGCCCTTAAGGAGAATTTCATTGTCACTGGTCAGTAGCAAGGAAACATCTGCATTTACAGCATGGTGAGCTTCATATCAAACCTTGTGCTGTATTTTTTATGCTACAGTCTGTAAAGAATATCCATATAGTTTAAAATCTATTTTTCAGACTCCCACTTTGGCATTTTATGCCAAAATGGCAATAACCTAAAGTTATTCTAAAAAGAAAAACTTGGAATTTTTTTTTTTAGCCCGCCATGCTTGAACCATGCTGTGTTGGGCTGGAATTGTACCTGAGTGACCCAAGATGAGCAGTGTTTGTTTTTGTTGGTTAAACTGCTCATGTTGGACTCTTAAGAGACTCTCTTGTCAAGTTGTGCCTTGAAGAATAATTGCTTAATAGAATTGTTTTAGTTACCAAATATAACCAACTGTTTCTGGACAGAGTGTGTTTTCAGTCCTCTGTAACTAGTAGCTCTCCTCTTGGTTGGTTGGAGGAAGAAAACACAGTTTTTGGTTCAATTAAGAACACTTTAAAATGAAATTTAGTGCCATGCACTGAGCCAGTGACTGTCACCAGTGCTGTTGTTTGTCCTTTAAAACTTGAGCAGCAAACATGAGCTACCCAATTGCTTTTAAATTAAATTTGAACAATTCCTAGGTGAGTTTCTGAACATGAACAGAGCTTCAGAGAATTTTTTTTTAATGTGAATTTTTTTAATCCACCCTGTCCATGGTTCAGTGAGAGAAGGATCTCTGTTAGATGGCAGAGCTGAAGCCTGTGTTCATGAACCTTCCTCTGCATGAAACCAGGATCGGCAGTGATTTCCCCACTAATGAAAAATTAGCCAATGATTCTGTACTGTCCTGCTGGGGTGGCAGCAGTCCCTGGTGCACTAAACCTTCTGAAAGGTCAGAGCACCCACATTCAGCTCGTTCTTCCACTTCTGGCCTTTAATAAATCTTACTTTCATTTCTCCATAATGCAGGAATGATGAACTGCCTGTTTCTGCTCTGGGGTGCTTGAACAATGAATGTTATATAAATGTGGGTGCAGGGGTTGCACCAGAAGCCGGGAACTTTTTGGAAGGCACGATCCTGATTTCATGCAGATGTGTAGGGGGGAAGTCAGATACAAATATAGACTTTATAAGCTGCTTTAATTCAACCCAGGCTATTTTTCCATGTGGAAGTGGCTCCTGAAGCACGTCTTGGGGCCAGTGCAGCTGCCCAAGTAGGCATCTCTGCTTCTCTGGATTTGCTGGCTGCTAGTAAAAACCTTTTGAAGCTCTGATTTCAGCTTTGCAAAGCAGTTCTATAAGGGCAGTGCTGTAATTACTTTGATTTATTCTTTTCAAATTCTAGTGGAAAAAAAAAATCTGGGCTGCATTCTTGGAGCTCTGAGTGGAGTGAGTGCATTTTCAGTGCACTAATAGGAATGCAGCTTTCCCCTGCCTGGGCTGGTGGATTTTCCTTTTCCTCAATCTCTTTCGGTGCTAACAGCTGCATTCATGGAACAAGCATGTGCAAAAGCTGTCCTGTGTATAAATTCAAAACTTCTTCTATTGCACTTGATTGGGATGAAGATGCTCTTTAAAACAAAGCACCTTTTTTTTTTTCCACTCTCCTAAATCAATGCTAAATCCTAAAATGGGAGAAACTTTCTGGCCCCCTGTGAAAAGCAGGAATTTTCTCCCAGCTCTCAGCCTGCAGCATGGCTCCTTAGAAGCACTAAACAAGTTATTCCTGCTTCTCTGCTGGAACAGCCACTGATCCCGATGGTATCAGCGCTCCTGCAAAACTCCTGCTAGGAAAAGGTTATGGTCATACAGTTTGGGGTGAGAGGAGGGAGGGGAGGGAAGGGAAGGTGGCTCTCCCTGAGCAGTGGCTTTGCTTGTTGTGGAGCCTCTGGTCACTTGAGAGCCACAGCGCTGTATCTTGGGCCTGCCTTTGGGATTAGCTGGTTTCCATGACCAAAGGGAAACCTTTCTGCAAGCCAGGGAGCTTCCTCCTGGAGTTATTTGGGCTCCATTTAAAAGCTGGTGGCTTTATCAGTCCTGTCCTAGCCTGTCTCAAAGTATGTTCAGCAGACTTTCCCAGGTAATTGTGCTGGGAGATATGCTCAGCTGCACTGTTCCTAGCCAAGATCCTGGGAACACGTAGCTCCCAACAGCTGCCTGCCTCTTGTCCTGAACTGTTGAACTCACAGGGAGCTGTGTCATCACTTTTGTGGGACCACAGATTACCAGCAAAGTCTGGTGGAAGGTGATTGTGTTGATGATTATAAAGGTGTGTTCACCTCTGCAGCCCCATGCTCAGGGGAAGGTACCCTGCACTCTCTGGTGCTAGTGCAGATATCTGTAGAAGCCTTTTGGATGAAGGAGGAATTTAAATCTGGAGAGGACTGCTCCTCTCACCTTTGAAATGTCTTTTGCTTGGTTCCTTTGTGGTGAGAATTCACTCTAAAGATTAAACACATCAGTTCCCAGAGGATGAGCTGATGCATCAGCCCAAGGGTAACAGAGATCTACCTATGCCTGAGTCTCTTTAGTGGCAAGGAATTAACACTGACCTGCCTCTGAACAGCTCAAGAGCCCCAGTATCTTCAGTTTTGTTTATTTTTCTGGCTGTGTCCTTTTTCTTTAGTTTTGGAAATCGGGAGGAACATAGAGGTGTGTGAGCTGTACCTCAGCTACTCACTAGTGATTGCCCATAATGTAATTTCCCTCCAGATAAAGGAGGAGGACTCTGCATTGCGTTTCCATTGCAGGGCTGGCAGCAGCTCATAGAGAATAGTTAAAGAACTCCTGTTTGTAGCCTGCCTTCTCCTGCAGTAACTGGTTCCATGTGTTTGTACCTTAGATACCCTTGGTTTGTGACACAAGTTTTTGGAGCAGGCTGCAGAGATACTCGTATTCTCTTTTTATGAGTGCTCTCTGAATGCATCCCTGCCTTGTCTGGCAAAATCCTGGATGTGCACACTATTAGCCTCTTCCTGGGAGGGCTCCTGGGACTTTTCCAACTGTAGGTGTCCTGCTGACTAGCAGGAAGGATTGCGCAGTTCAAACATGACAGCAGCGGTTGTTTCCTCAGGGGAAGAAGAGAAACCAAGCCTCTAGCTGGAAGCACTTAAAAGAGCCAGTTCTGAAGGCATGAGCAATCCAGGCAGATCAGGAACACATGATAAATATGACGTGAGAGGTTTGAGTCTTGCAGCCTATTCTTATGAAAGAGATCTTCCTTTTTGGACAGAAAAGATTCTCTCCCGTATCCCAGTGCTCTTGCCAAGTTCTATTTTCTCAATATAAAGAGAAAACAGAATGAAAATAGGTCAGTCCAGCTCTGCAATCCTTGCCCTTTCCGGGGCTGTGCTGTTTGTGTTGCTGATGTGCAAATGGATATATTAAAAAAATAAACCCCATTTCCTTGTTTGTTTTGTAATGCCTGCTACACTCATCCCAAACCTTCTCCCATGGTCTTCTGAGCTGATGGGGGACGTGACACTGCAATGATTCCCTGCTCTGTCTGCGTGTGGAAGTTTGAGGAGTTGGGTCACAAAATGAAATGCAACGGGTAGCTCAGCGCACGGCTGTTTTCATTCAAGCTTGCACAGGAGACAGAGGCACTCAGATATTCCTTTGGTTATTTAATAGCCTCTGTCTGTTCAGGGCCTTTGAAAGGTGCTCTTGCTGCTTTTGGCCATGGTGATTAATACGAATTCTTTGTGCAGAGGTTTCTTCTGTGTGAAGAAATCAGAGGCAAGTGCTGGGTTTTGCTAGAAACAAGCCTTTACAGCTTTGATCCAGGCACACACCAGTCCCCAAGGGAACACTGGAGTGTGCAGAGTTCACAGGCTGGAGAGCCAAATTCTATAGATTTCAGCCAGCAGACAAACCCTCTGTCTGTCTTAAGAGTTGTGGCCTTTGTGCCTCTCTGTGTAGCTGTTGTGTGAGCTTTGAAGCCTGGCTGGAGCCAGGAGCGTGGTGCTGCCAGCAGCTGGAGGCAGAGCTCTGCAGGAGCTGGAGGGGGATGTGGGCACTGGGGTTTCAGCTGCATGCAGACGGGGTTGTCTTTGCCTGGCTTGGAGTGGAAACTCGGTCCTGAAGGAAGCAGGAGAGATGGAGAAGACTCTCAGAGACTGCAGTGCAGTGTCTTAGCACGTGGTTAACCTCCATACTCCTTGTGGGAGCCTCTCTGGGGTGGATTTTTTCTAATTCTGACTGAGACCCAGGGCTATGGCCTTCCTGTGGTTTGGTAGTGTTTCTTTTATCAGTAAAAGTCACTTGGAGTTGAAACATTTGTTCAACTTCCCTCTTCCCCAAAAGCTGACCTGTGGGATCCTGCCTCAAAATGAAACGGGAGTGGGCAAGTGGGAGAGAGAGGAGGAGAGGATACTTGTTCCACATCATCTCCTGTCCCCTTTGACCACCAGCAGAACTTGACTGGCTTCTTCCTCATCACCTGTAACAGGACATGGAGCCTGCCAGGCAGTCACAGCCTGTGGCAGTGGCAGAATTGTTTCCTGAGTACCATCTGAAGCTCTCCTTGTCCTTGGTTCACTGCAGATTGCTATGAAATTTATAGCTGCTACTAAAGAAAGAGGATTCTTGTTTTGTCCACAGGCTCTTCAAAGCACAGATTCTTTCAGCCATTTCTAATCAAAAGTGTTACCTAGGGGCAGCATTGCTCTGTGCATCTTGCTTTTCCTGAGGAATGGGGTCTGGACAGTGCTCTGTGTAAGTCAGGCAGCCTGGCAAGGATCCTTGTGTGGCACTTCTCAGTCCAGGGTCCCAGTGTGCTTGTGGGAACAGGAACTGTCCTTTGACTGCCCGAGACAGCCCCAGTACCAGGCACAGCTGAGTGTGAGCACAGCAGTGAAGAAATCTGCAGGAGCTGGGACTGCTGCCCTGCTGAGAACTTCCCCAGGCACAGACCAGGGATGAGGGAGAGGGGGAAACACCCCAGTGAGCGCGAGCAACAAAAGTTTAACTCTGCTTAGCCAAACTCTAGCATGACACTTTTGTCTTGGGAGCTACTTAGGGTCTGCAGGTGCCACAAACTGAGTTTCTCCATGCAGGCAGGGAATGCTTCTTAGCTGATAAAGGAACAGTGAGACTGGGGAATAATCTTAGTTTGTTCCTGTTCTCTCAAAAATCACTGGAATATATTCACAGGGCCTCTCAGAATGCAGGTTCTCTGATACACAGCTGGCGTTGGGGTGGAAGGGTTTGACACAAGGGAAGAAGGAGTCAGTGCAAAGTGTAAAGTTTGCTTTTTGTGAGTAAAGGTGTGTCATAGAGCTCATGGAAGGAGATGGGCTGCATGAATCTTGATGACAGAGCTGGGGGCTGTTGCTGCAGCCAGCAGTGGGGTACCTCAGGTTGCTTGTGATTCTTGTGCTGTCAGGGGTACCTGAGCAAACAAACAGGTTTCGAATAATGTGACTGAGGATTTCTGTTTGGTCCTAACTTTATAGGACAGAGCCTCCTCACTTCTCCACTGTCCTGAGCTGCCAGTGGTCACAAGGTGGTTTTGTCCTCCTCTGGATGGAGGCCTGGCCCAGTGCAGTCTGAGCAACAGCAGCCCGAACATTCAGCTTCCAGTTCTCATGCGGAGAGAGGCAGTGTGTTGCTTGTCTGCTGTCTTTTATTCTTTGATATATGCTCTCTTTTTCTGTAACACATCTGCACAGCTCTACGGAGCTTCTCTGCTATTGTTTGCTGTGAGTCCCCAGCAGCACAGGCAGGGAATAGATGACTGAATACAGCAGATGCCATCCAAAGGGGCAGGGGATGGGTAGAGGCCCCTTAGACCCTGGTATGCAGGATATCTGCTTTGAACCAGCTTGTCAAGTTTTCCTCCTGTGTAGCACAGGGAGTGTTGTCTTGTGCAGAGAACCTGAGCATCACCTTGAAATGGTGATCCATTTCTCTGAGTCAATCAGGGGTCATCAGACTTCCAGGGAATTCACCAGCCCACTGGCTGCTGACTGGAGGTGTCCAGAGTTATCTGGATGTTCAGATCCAAGTCTGATGTGTTTTGGCAATGGGCGCCAGGCAGTCTCACAATCCGAGGCATAAAGCTCAGCTGGGGAAGCCTCCTTAATAATTTTGTCCTACTCTTCAGCTCAGAAAATCTTTGTGCCTGGTTTATTTCTTTTCCTAGGGATGGTGAGAGCAGCAAGTCAATGTGAGTGTTATTCTGCCATATCTTCCTCGGAACAGTGTTACTTGTTTTCCTGTTGTAGCCTAGTTTGGGTTTCTGGTGCTGTAAATGCAGGTCCTCCAGCATTCCTGGCACTCAGCAGCAGCATGTTTACACCCCTTTTCCAGCTCCACTCTCTCCTCTGCATTTTATTTCCAGTAAGTTCCTGACTTGCTGTCACCTTAGATAAGTCACTCTTCCATCCCCTGCTTTTCCAGCTGTGGAGGGAGAGTTGTGCCTCTCTGCAGAGCTGGGAAGCTTTGAGACTGCCACAAAAGGAGCTAGATACAGGCTTGCTCTATTCATTGTGCTTGACAACTCAGTAAATAAAACTTCACTCAATTGCTCGCTCTGTAATTCACATATAAAAGACCTGTCATTCTGATCTCTCCCACACCATGCTTGAAATGCAAAGGATGGAGTGAGACCTTCTAGTAAAGCAGCACAATTTCAGCACAAGTACAGAATGGGCTCTGAGGGTATTGTCATAAATAACTTAATGCACCTGCCCTGGCAGGAAGAGCAGATTGCACGTGGTGAACCTGCCCTCTGTCATGACCTTCCAGCATTTAACGTGGATCTTGTGACACTTGGCCTTCTGGATCCTCAGAGGGTGCAGGAACTGTTGTACCTTTCCAGAGAAAGGCAGAGGTTTTTCTTGTAGAGCTGGAGCCTGTCTTGTCACTGTGCTGAGGGAGGATGTTCCTGCAGTGTCTCTTGGGCAGGGGATCTCTCACTTTCTCTCCAGTTTGTCAGTGTGCTCTGAACACAGTTGGTAATTTGACAATACAGGCTTTAGTGGTAAAGGCAGCTTCAGATGTTCCCACCCTGCTTTGGGGTTCACTGCCTCCTCTCCTGTGCCAGAACTGGGAGAGGCTGTCACATCTGGCTCAAGACATTGCCCTCTAGAAAGGAGGAGTGGGTAGGGCAATGTCTCCTGGGGAAGATAGCACCAAGTGGGCTCAGGGTGCAGAAGATGGTGGATGGCAGCTGTGGTCCCATTCCAGATGTTCATCCCAGCCTGGCAGTGCTGGTGTTTCAGTGACAAGCCTTAAGACAGTGGAAGAATTGTGACTCTTGTCTGGGTGGCTGATGTGGAGGAGGGCTGGTATCTCTCAGGTGGTGTTGGTAGCCCTGCAACACCTCTGGGGAAGCACAGGAGGAACTGAGGAGTGGATTGGAATGTCTTAGCAGGATGGTGGAAGCCAAGCAGCGTTTCCCACTGCAGAGCTGTCCTATGAGGCACGGGAGAGCTTTCAGCACCATGCTGAGTTGTGTGTTCCCACTGTTAGGTCATAGCTTGTTCTTCCTGGGTTTCCTGCAGAAATCAGGACTGTGCTGGGCTTAAAGCCAGCGTTGCCTAGGCCATGGATTTAGGGAGCAGGCCTTTGCCAAGCTGCTACGCCCCCCTGTACTCCAACACCCAGGCAGGTCAGTATGGACATGATCAGACCTTGCCTGTCTGCGCTGCTTTCTCTTTCCTGTGCTCACCTTCTTGCTTTGACCTTTCCCTTCCCTCTTTGTGTCCCCACTGAATGGCTGCCAGCCCCTGCCAGCTCTGCCCTTAGAGCTGCCACTTGTGATTCCTGAAAGGCCGACGGGCGGGCGTGAGTGAGAGCCGAGCAGGGAGCAGTCGTTTGTTACAGCGAGTTTTCTTTCTCCCCCTTCCTTCAGATACAGCACAAAGAATCCCTCTCTGCAGTCCGAGACGGTTCATTACAAGAGAGGGGTAAGCCAGCAATTCTCCCTGCCTTCCTTCAAGATTGATTTCTCAGAGTGGAAGGATGATGAGGTAAGTGTCTTCTCAGTGTCCCCTTCTTTCCACACCCTGTTGTCCCAGAAGCACTGGCCTCTGTTTAGTGCCATGAAGTTATGGCTGGAAGACGCTTTCTCCCAGCTCCTGCAGTGTGTTTTGTGGGTACTGCCCTGGGAGGAGCAGTATGGGAACTTGGCAGGCAGATCAGGCCAACTGGGAGAAAATCCAGAGAAGTGACTTTTGATATCACTGATCAGCTGAGTTAGGAGGGAGGCTGCAGAGACTGACACTGGAGCTTGTCATGGAAAACCTGCTTTCCTCAGCCTTCTTCTCCCTGCCAGCCAAAGAGCTTGTGGGAACAAATGTCTGTTGTGATGTCTGTTTTTGTGGATTTTAGTTTGAAGATTTTGGGGTTTTTTGGGTGGTCCTCTAGTACAGTGGTCTCCAAAGTGAGGTGCATGCAATACAATTCATTGGGGTGTGGGAAGAACTTCGGAAATACATGTATGTAACCCGTAGATGATGAAAAACCCACATGTATTGGGAATATGTGCTCAAAACACGTTACTGATGGGATGAATAGTCAGAATAGTTTGGAGACCACTGCTCTGAAAGAGTCCTGTTGTGTTAAAGGGCCACATCCTGCACTATTATCTGTAGCAGTACAGTGTTGTGAGGGGATATTCTCCTTCTGGGGCAGATGTACACTGGTGCATCAATGCTGAATAAGGGAATGTTTTTCTCTTCTTAATTTAACCCATAACTGCAAACAGACCAGGGCTTGGTTTTAATTAAGCTTTGTGGCTTTTCTACATACCAAGATTTGTGGAGTTGTGTTAATTTTGGTATCTTTGGTATCTGCAAAATTCTAACATGGGCAGCAACCCTCAGGTTTCTGAACCTTAAAGCTTTGACCCAAGGGCTTCCCCTGTGCATGGCACAGGGAAGGAAAGCCTTGGTCTTTCCCCTTCTCTGTGCAGAACTGTGATAAGAGATTTCAAAGGCAGAGTAGTTGTTCTGTAGCTGCTGCTAATATATTTGTTCTGTGGATCCCTCTCCCAGCAAATGCACACTGATAATGGTGTTCATTTCCTGACCCAAGCCTGTGCAAGTGTATTGCATATGTGAACCCTGGTAGATAACTCTACCTATTGAAAACAAAAAAAAAATAGAAAAGAAAAGAAGAAAAAAGAAAAAAATAGGGGGGAAAAAAGTAATCTTTCATGTATTTGAAAGATTGAATAGCTATTGTCCTGAAGTTACAGTTACAACTATAATCAGTCCCGTGCCTTAACAAATGCCATGGTGGTTACCAAGAGCCTGCAGAGTCTGGTCTCCTGATGTCTTGGCTTCTCTGCCAATAGATGATTTCACAAGTTCAGCCTACAAAAGCCTGGAAGAGCTGCTTTTCAATCCCTTCTGTTGTCTGAGAGAGCTCAGATCCCTTTCTTCTTAAAGAATTGAGAAGCTTAATTTTCACTTTTGTTCCTGTCAGCAAGGTTTTAGCTCAAGTACTAAAGTCATATCCCTCTGACAGCTTAAAGGAAAAGTGGGTTTCCAGCTCTCTTTGCTTGTTCTGCTGCATCCTCTGTTTCCTCTTTTTTCATTGGTGTTACTGGAGCTGGAAAAAATGTGGAACAAGCACTGTGATTCCAAAGAGTTTCCCCTCCCATGTCAGCTCTGTGTTACATATTGGTCCTTGTCCTAAATCTTCCTAACTGGCCACCAAAATGCAGCACTTTTATCTGAGACAGCTGGCAGTGTCTTAGCTGTTTACAGTTGACATTTCAGATTTCTTTCCAGCTTTGTTATTGGTCTTGTTCAAAACCCCCAGATTTATTTCATATTTTTGCTTAGTGTAATACTCGGATATGACGTAGATCTTGGCTGGGGAGGAAGGGAAACTGATGTTTTGTTGGGTTGTTCTGTAAAAGGCTTTATAAAAGTTTATTTTATCTTCTTTATTTACTGATTTGCTTGGAAATTATAGAGTATGGCTTGTGTTGAGTCCGTTGTGTTCAGGACCCTAAAAATGAATGTGAAATGGTGCCTTAAAGAGGCCTTTTGTTTGAGAACACCAGAGTTTATATGGTAAAGCAACTTCGATTCTGTGATGTGACTTTGCCTTCAAATGGTTTCTCTTTTGATGGACTGGAGCAAATCAGGCTGCAAATGATGTTGGGGCTGTGGCCCCAAAGCACTGTCTGAACCATGCTGCAGCACTTGGAATTGGGTCTCAGTTTTCATGGAGAAACTGAAAACAGACTACCTGGAGCATCATGGTGAAATGACATCTTTTTTTTCAGTCTTGGCAAGAGATGAGACGAAAACGTCCAAGTCAGTAATTAACAAAACCAGCAGAAATCCAGTCCCTGAGCCACTTCCATTCCTGGCATAGGACAGTGTTTATAAGGTTGCCGTTTCCTTGTATTTCTAAGATGACACGGAGCTTTTGATGTGCTTTAATGAAGTGTAAGGCAAAGGGAGAAATTGAGACTGTTTCCCTTGCACTCAAATTTTCACTCTCACCAGTTAGAAGGTCAGGGACCTGCATTTCATAACAGGCCAAGAGATGGAAATCAGTCTGGTGTTTCCTTAAAGTGTTGTGTGAGCTTGAAGTTTTGCAGATTTTCCTCTTAAGTCTTCAGGAACTTCATACCAGAGCCAGGGTCTCTTTGTGGTGTTGGGAGCACAATGTGCTGCTGTGCTAAAGCCAATATATCATGTCCTACAAATCATTCAGAAGACTTTTAGGATACATGAATTAATGAGAATTAAATACCATTTGAAATTCAAACCGAGATCCTTTGCCTTGCTATCCTCAGCTGGTGGTTAGTGCCACATCAATGTGTGTGTGTTGTAGTTGACTCCCTTTTAAAGTTGGTGCCTGGAATTTTAAATCCTCCTGCTCTGTCATGTCCTTTTGGGACCAGGGACTGGGGACCTGTCAGAAGGGCCCTTCATTGATCTAACATGATCTGCAGTGTTGTCTTCAGGCAAGTCTGGTGTGAATTGTGTAACCTCAGCTCATTTCTTTCCCTCAGCTGAACTTTGACTTGGACCGTGGCGTGTTCCCTGTGGTCATCCGAGCAGTGGTGGATGAAGGGGATGGTAAGAGTTGATGCTCTGCTCCCATGGTCTTCTCCTGGCTCTCTCTAAGCTTATGTGACCCCTTCAGGACTGGCTTCCTTGGGGACCCTTTGCAGAATAAAAATATTTCAGGAGTTCACCATAACTTCCCTTTATTAAAAGGGCCAAGCTAACCACATAAAAAACATACTTTAAAAAATAGCCTCCATTTTTTACAGGAAAAATGGCCAGCTATTTAGTGTGGGAATAGTGTTTAGGAGAGCTCCTGGCTCTGGCACCAGTGCCAGGCACACAAATTAGAGCAAATGACTTCCTTGCTTGTTGGGTTTTTCTTTTGGAGTTTATCGGTCAAGGAGGGGGAAGTTGTTTTTTTCTCTCTCTTGAAGGGGTAAATTGTCTTCCTAAAAGCCTGGAAATCAGCAGAGAAAAGGAAATGGCTTTAAAATACTCAGGCCCCTCTTCAAGCAAATGCAGCTTCATTCAGCAGTTTGAAATTGTGCTTTTTCTGAGGATGTTGAATGGTTACTATGAAAGAGCATAACCTTTGAGGAGAAATAATTGTTGATTATTTAAAAATAATAACTAATCATAATTAGTAATTATGATTAATTGGTGATTATTTTTAAAGCACACTGCTATTTTGGAGAGGGTAGTCCAGTGAATATTTAGATTATTACTTTTAGATTAAACTCATCTTACATGGTATTTCCCTTAGGGGGTGTGTGTTTTTGGGCTCATTTGGAGTGTCAGCAATGAAAAAGACACAAAGAAAGTCACATTTTCTTTGAAATTGGGGGGTTTTATGGTCAGCAGGATCAGCATTTCACTTCTGTCACATTCTGCACAAAATTTAAGATAATTAGAAAAGAAAAAATCCATTGTTGATCACATTGTTCAGGTCAGTCACTTGCTCAGTTTCTTACGTTGTAGATGTGAAAAGGCCCAGAAACTCATTACGTTGTTTTACAGTCTTCCAAGCAGACAGAAATAGAACTGAATAAGCCAATTTAAAGTGTGACTAACAAAGCACAGTGCAACATAAAGGAAATTGCTTCTAAAGAGCATCTGTTTTTAGTGATTTCAGGCACTGTTAGTAATATCGACATATATGTGTATTTCTTGACCATAAATATAAAACACCTTCCTCTGTTGATGGAACTTCTGGCAAGGTATTTGTTCTCTCTAATGTTGGGCATGTCTAGAAGGATCAAAAATAGAACAGGAGGCAGTATGGGAAGCATACATTTATGCACATACCATGCCCAATCTTAGCCAATAGTGAACTCCCATCTATTTTAATAACCTAGAAAACGAGCTGCTTTTAAATCCCCTCCTGGAAAGAATATCAGCACAAAAATGTGTGACACTTGAGCGAGATTTGAGGAAATTGTTGTGTATTTTGATTCCTTTTTTAACTGATGGGACTGGAAGGAGTTGGCCTGGTGTGTTTGGAGCACCTGGAAAATTGCAGTTGGCCTGGAACCGCTTGTGTTAAATAAGGTTGAATGGTAAATTAAAATAGCAGTCAGGGAGATGCTGGTTTGGGCTGAGCTCTGCCATGGCTTGCAGTGTTAGCCCTGTCCCGTTGCTGCCAGTGGGATTGTTCCCAGGGAGAGGCACCGAACAGGAAGGAAAGGTGCTGCACAGAGCAGGTCACACCACTCTGGCCACACACACACACTCCTGGAATGCACAGAGGGTGTGAATTCTGTTACCTCTTCCCTGTCTGTTCAGACCGAGAGAAGGGACCTGAATTTCTTTTATTTTACTATGAGAGATAGAGCAGTCTTGCTCTTGGCTGGCAGTGGGAGGAGCAAGCAGATGAATTCCCAGTTTTAACCCCTTTTTCTGCATTTCGTTGTGTTCCTGATTCCACCCAAATTGCCACGACCAGCCTCAGTTACCCAGCAAATCTGCAGGCAAATCTCCCCTCTCTCACATACGGCTGTTTCCAAACATGGTCTGTGTGCCATAGTCCAGGGTATGGTTCCTCTGTTGTCTCTGCTGTTCTGGGAGCCCAAAGGAAGCGTGGAGTTCCTTTCCCTTTTAGACAGCACAGGAGTTGCTTCCTTGAGCTGCACCTTCCAGGCAGAGCTGCCCACCAGATCTCCTGCCTCTGCTGAGCACAGCCCTCATCACTCCAAGCAGGATGAGGTGCTTCCATGCCTTCCATTCCCTCTGTGTCTCCTCCACAAACTCTGTCTCCCATTTCCATATGATGAGTCTGAACAGGGCTCAGGAAAAGAATCCAACCAGCTGGAGCTGAACAGAATCTCAGAGTCCTGAGTGAGAGAGACTGGGATTGTACCTCGCCTCCTCTTCTCTCTGCTGAGGCAGCCAGGAATGCAGTACTGAAACCTCTGACAGCCCCTTCCCATTGCTATGGGATTAAGAGGGAACCCTCAAGTTTGGAAGAGGGAAAATGCTTGTCTTTGGGGAAAGAACTGGACAGAGATGTTTCAGTGGCTGAAGTTGGTATGAGAAATAAATGTTTCATAAGCATGTCTGACTAGACTGAAATAAAGTGATAAGTAACAGGGCTGGAAGTGCTGCCAATTGCTGTTAAACCAGATAGCTCTGTAATAAATTCAGGTAATTAAACCCAGGAATTTGAGGCCATGGGAGAATTGCACCAAGTGCTTTGTTTTATTGTCCCTTTCCAACCTCTGCAAACGAAGTGGGATAGTTTGGAGCACCCGGGACAATGAAGGCATGGTTCTGTAGGGCCCACCACAGAGTCCAGCAAGGTTTTATTCTTGCCCTGTTCTGAACCAACCTGATGACAAGATAAGTTCTAAATGCAGGAGAAGGTGAAAATAGAACAGATAGCAGCTGAGAAATTGTCAATGGACTAAAATTCAACTCGGGGTACTTTTATGCTTGTGCTGTTTCAAAGGTTTAACCAGGTCTGCCCTTTCTCTTTTTGCAGTAGTGGTTGAGGTCACTGGTCATGCCCATGTTCTTCTGGCTGCATTTGAAAAGGTAAATGAGGTGGTTTTTTTTATCCCTCTGTCCCTGTTCTTGTGTATGTAAACATTTCCACAGGTCATTAGTTTATATTTACATAAGACTTGGCACAGCAGAGTCCTGGCCCGTGACTGGGCTTCCTGGGTGCTGCTGTAGTACAAAGAATCATTTACAGCAGCTCCTGTGCAACCTGTAATTATCATTTGTACCTGAGCTGGTCACTCAGGGAATGGCAGGGGTGTTTCCTGTGTGTGGAGAGGGTGTGTTCCCATGGAGGGTGGAAGGTGTTGGCCTTGGCTGCTGCCATGCAGTTTTCCAGGGCCTCATGATTTTTGCAGAACTGGATCTGCTGTGTCCAGACTCTGCTGCACCATTGTTAGGCCTGAGTTTACACACAGGACCAAGCCCTCTTGGAAGGACTGGGATGCATCTGTAAAGACTGAGCTCCACTGCTTTTGAGTGGTGTGTTTGATGTAACTGACCCCTGCCTACATGGTAAGGCTAAGCTGTGTGCACAAGCCTTGATAACAAACTCTCTTCCCATGGTAACTGGACCCTGAAAACAGTTGCAATATCCATAACTGGGCCTGTCCATAGCATAACCCTGTTGTGTGTGGTTATGGTAATACTGCAGACACGTTTCCTGGGCAGGTGATACTTGGAGTGACATGCTGACGTGAGGCAAGAGGTGCTGCAGCAGAGCTGGAAATGTAGAGGGGAGCAGCATCAGTGCTGTGCTGTTGGAAATTCCCCACTTCCCAGCTGGCAGGTGGCTGACTTCTGTATCTCAATCTGCCTGGTTCCTGCCAGGTCCTAATTCTGTTCCTCTGAGGTAGATAATGTGGATGGTGACAAGCTGAGTCAGAGGGCATGGGAAGCACAGTCAGTCCTAAGGCAGCCATATGGCTGGAAGATGCTCTAAGTGTTCTAGGTTGCTTTTTTGTTGGACTTGGTCTGTGAAGAAAATGAGTTTTCCCCTTTTAGAAAGGCTGCTCTGAGCATTGGCTTTGTAGGTAGCTTTACTCCTGGCAATTGGACATCTGTCAGAAATGAGATGGAATCAGCTGCAGCACCCCTAGGATCAGGGCAGGGATATAATTGTAGTTTCCTCTGGCTGATGTGAGAGAACAACACAATGGAATCCTTCAGTCATAGTTCAGCCACTTCTTACCTCATCTTCCACTGAATGCTTAAAACAAGATTAAAATCTCCCTTTTAATAAAAAGTCACAAGGCAAAGTACATGGTGAGTTCTTCATCCTCTCTGTTTGGTTAAAATATATTCCCCATCCTTAGAGTAATTGCAGCTTTTGAAGTGTAGGTCCATAAATCCAGGGGAGGTCCTGGATAAATGAGCGCTGCTGATCCCCAGAGCTTGTTCAGAGGGAAGACAGACCAGCAGGACTTGGTAACTTGCTCTTTGTATGTATCTTTAAGATCAGAAGGATAACCTTGATCCTGTGTGTAATCTGACCTTGCAGCTCCTCCAAAGGCAGAAACTTGTTTGCATGAAAGCAGGACTGTTTTGTCTGGGGTGCAATGTTGTTGTCCCTTCCTTCTGAGACTCCTTCAGCAAACAGATGCAGATCTGCAGCTGTTCACAGGACCTACTGGAGCATCCCCTGAGTCTCCTTTGCTGCTCTCTAGGCTGTGGCAGGGGAGTTGGTTTCTTTCAGTTTAGTGGCCCTTGTGGATGATGTGGAAAGTAGAACTGGCACACTACTCCCATCATTAATTTTGGCACCAGGCATGCACAGAATTGTTCCAGCTGTGCCTGCTGCCACTGAGCCAATGAAAGGCTTGCAGCTCTGAGGATGTGGAGCACGTGGGACTTGTTTCTGACTCCATCCAGTGGGCAAACCTTGTTCTCAGCCTCATGGCAGCCCCCTTGCTCTGTCAGGGCGCTGGCCTCGAGTGACTCTGTCCCTTGATGTTATTTAGGGTGTTAACAAATATCCCCTGCCAAGTCTTGCTGGACTGGCTGAAGAAGTGTCTGCACCCAGATGGACTGCTTGCAACCTGAAAGCATCCAGTGTGCCAGGGGAGTTTTGTGTGTGCTCTGACCCACTTCAGCCAGGTTTAACTTGAGCCAAGTCTACCTGGCTCTGCACTGGAGCAGACCAGTAGCGCTTTGATACCCTGTTCCACTAACTCTGCTGGGAGGGACTGCCATCCAGGCTGTCCTGCTGATACACACCCCACCCTCCCCTTAGCTAGCAGATGCATCTCTGAAATGAGTCAATTCTGATTTGTATACTGCAGCTATTTAATGCTTTTTTTTTCCTGCTAGCACGTTGATGGCAGTTTTTCTGTGAAACCGCTTAAACAGAAGCAGATAGTAAGTACCTGTTTCCTGTCTACTCTTGGTTAAAGACTTTCTGGTGTCCCACAGCTGCCTGGCTGTACCCAGTGGGAAGGTTTGGTGTTCACTGAGAGCCTGAGATCTCACCTCCTTAGCTCAGATATCACAAGCAAAGGCAGCGGGGTGCTGGCAACCCTTAATTTTGCCGTTTCATCCCCCATCCTGGTGTGGTGCGATGTGCAGAAGCTGAGTAGTGCCTTATCAAGACTGGGGTTGCATCCAGTCCTGCATAGCCAGAAATACATCAGCAACTGCAAACTGCTACAATTGCCAAGAATTTCAGCTTCTAAAAAGAAATCTGGTAGTGATTCTGCTCCAAGGATCAGCTTGAAATGCCTTTAACAAAGAGATGAAATTTTGGTGGTCGATCCTCTCTCAGCTTTAGCTGTGTGCTGTGTTTTAGCTTCAAATGAGGTTTCACTTTGTCTGCTTACTTGATAGCTAGGGATTTCTGATTTGAATTAAGTACCTTTTACTACAAAGAAGGCCATTAAGTACTTTAGTAAGACACTCTTTGCTCTAAGATGTTCATTCCAGTCCCCGGGTCAGAAAAGAGCTACAAGCACTATCAGTAATCATAGCTCAAGATGGCATTTGGTGATTCTCTGTCTGCCTCACCAAGGCTGTGCAGAGACTCATGCCTTGTCCTCAGACTTGCTCATGAAAAGCCACTAATTTATCCCACTGGTGGGGTTTTTTTTTTGGGGGGGGGGAAGTTAATTTTTTTATGTTTAAACCTCTGCTTACATGGTGTAAGTCAGTGTTGGGTTACTGTACACTCTAAGGTAATGTGTGCACCCTTCTCCACTCAGCACTCCAGACTCCCAAAATGGAGGGTTTTGCTGGGAATGGTGCTGTCCAGGGAAGTTCCACCCTACTGCAGGATGGTTAGCTGACTCCTGCAGTGAAACAGTGTGTGCTTGTCTGTCTTCACTGGCAAAGCATGTCACCTTCCCACTCAGTGTTTGGCTGTGGGTACTTCTATTTTGTTGGCAGTCTGTAAAATGTAATGCTTGTAAGTTCTCTCCTGTGGCTTTTGAAATAGAAGGAAGCTCTTGTTAGAAAAACACACAGCACCACTGAAACAGCATCCTCACCCTTACAAGCACAGAGCAGAGCTGTAGAGTCTATGTCTGGAGTAAACCATCTGTATAACACTGTATATTCTTTGCCACCCCTGCTTTTCTTTTGCATTTCCCTCCCTGCCATTGCCAGGGTTGTGGGTACCTTTTGTGGGTATTGATCAGGAAGCAGCAGTGCATGAGCTGAACTGCTCTGTGCTGAGATCAGTTGAAGTCTAAGCACCAACCTGTCTGAAGAAAGTCAGCATGGATGAATATAAACAGATGGATCAGCGGAAAAACATGACCTGGACTTGGCCAGTGGCTCCATGTGCATCTGCGGAGGCTGTAAATAGCAACGGAAGCCTTTGGAAGGATGATGTGGTGTCAGGGATGGGTTGGAGAAGCATGAAGGTGAAGCATTGTGTACAACCACCTACTCCTTCTTAATTACTCCCACTCTGAAAACCTGGAGTTCTTCCTAGTAAGAGCTTTGTTGCACTGCTCACCCTTTCCCTACTGGGACAGAAGCTCCTCAGGATTTTTTGAGGGAAGCAGTCAAAAGGAACGCAGGCTCCTACAGAGACTTGGGCCTCTTTCTTCCTGACCTCTTCTATGCTTTGGGCTGACAACTTCTGCACTCACTGCCACTCATCATGATCCTCTGAAGAGTCAGGATGCTGGAACAAGGCTCTCTTTGAAATGCCAAGTTACAAAAGAACATCTCCCACATAATTGTTCCCAAACTTCCTGGGTGAGTTGTGAGCCGCTGCAGAGGGGTTTGCTCAGCAGTCCAACTGCTGATCTCATTGCCATGAAATGCAGGCCTAGAACAGATTGTCTGTGAGCTGCACACTGAGTTACACAGGGAGACTCTGGAATTAGTTTGTTGTCAGTGCTGTGTCCCAGCTCAGAGCACTTCTGAGCTGGCAAATGGGCTGGATACAGCCAGCTCCTGCCCCCACATTGGCACGTGTCATCTTCTGCAGCACTGGAATCCCATGGCAAAGCCACTCCTCTTCTGAGCAGTGACAAGAGGAGAGGAGAGAGGCCAGTTAGACATGGAAATGACAGAGGTCCTGGGATTGGCAAGCTCTTTTTAGCAGTGGGGTGCTGGTGCCTTGGCTTCTCTGCGTGTTGTGAGCTGGACATGGCAGGAGATGGCAGGAAAGCATTTCCTCCCCGTGTTTGTGGGATTTGCCTGTTTGGTACCTTGCAACCCTTTTACCTGTCGCAAGGGTTTCTGTGGAGGAACACATCCTGCTCTGGGGAAGCTGCTGTGTAGCACCAGATCACAGAATCACAGAATCATTTAGGTTGGAAAAGAGCAGCAAGATCATCAAGTCCAACCTGTGACTGATCACCACCATGCCACGCAGCCCACTCGTTCTTTGAACACCTCCAGGGATGGTGACTCTACCACCTCCCTGGGCAGCCTCTTCCAATGTCTAACAACCCCTTCCATGAAAAAATGAGCCTCCCCTGGTGTTACAGATCCCTCTGCAGAGCCTTCCTGCAATCCAGCAGATAAACACTCCCACCAAACTTAGTGTTGTCTGTGAACTTACTGAGGGTACACTTGATCCCCTCACCCGGATCATCAATAAAGATGTTTAACAGGACTGAATCCTGACTGCCTCAGTGCTGTAATTCAGCTGCTTGGGGAGGGGTTGCAGGCACCTGCCAGTTTGCAGAAGTCGTGGCTTGGAGTTATCCCAGGTTGGGGCTCTGAGCAACTTCCACCTGTGCCTCAAGCACCTTCTGCCACCACACCCCCAATTTAGAGATGCCACCAAGGGCCTGGGAATGGCAGTAAATGACACTGCACTAACGTAGAGTTATTTTTTGAGTGCTTCTCATGCTTAGGGACATGGTTTGTCTGTTCTCAGTAGCTTAACCTTATGCTCCCAGGGGATGAACAGGGAGGTGATGTGCTGCCACTGGCATGCCAGTAAGGAGCTGCTGGCACAGCCCATCTGCCGAGGTTGCAAAAATGGGTGGAAGTTCATCTTGGTTAAAGTTAAGCAGGACCTCACAGAGGAGAGGATGGTGGAAGGCTGATTTCCTCTGGATTATTTGAGCTATGGGTGTGTTTTCCCTCTAGATGTCTGGGACAAGCAGAGTACTTGTTTTTTAGATTATTTTGGTAGCCCAGCTAGCCATTTTTGTTACTCTGCTCAGACCAGGCAGGATGGGCTCTACTTTTTGAGCAAGGAGAACCTCATTCTTCCCAGCTGTCCTTTGCAATATTTGTTTCTGTTAACTTTTTCATATCACTATAAGGGTGAGCTCTGGGTGTAGCATGGACATTTGACAAAGGGAGGGAGGGAAGGTGGTCATAAACCAGCAAGGATAGAGCAGCTGTCACTCCAACTTTGGTGTTCTCCCCTAGGTTGACCGGGTGAGCTACCTGCTTCAGGAGATCTATGGCATCGAGAACAAAAACAACCAGGAGACCAAGGTAAAGGTGCCCAGGAGGCTCCCCTGGCTGGGGGTTTCCAGCCTGCACCTTCTGCTTTTGTTCTTTACGATGGGGATTGTCAGGGCAATGTAGAGGTGCTTCCCAGAGCCAAGTCTGTGTCATTCCTGCAGGCACCAAAGAAGCCCAGGGATGACAGATCATCCCTGGTGTCAGGCCCAAACAGTCAGTGGAGTTGTGCTGAGGTAATTTTGGGCAGCATGAGGCTCTTGAGGATGTTCCCATGGCTGGGACTGCTAGGAAAGAAGGGCATCAGTGCCCCAGGGGTGTGTCAGAGCACTGATTTTTAGGGCTTGTACAGAGCCAGTGTTGCTGCCTCTCTGCAGACAAGGCGGTCATGCCTGGTGTCTGTGCTTTGCTCTCATGGCTCCTTCATGTTCTGGTTGGGGGTTCTGCATGTTCCTGTAGTGTCTCAGAGAACTGAGCTCTCTGGGGTTTGCCAGTGTCCAGAGACATTCCTCTTGCATTCCTCTTGCATTCCTCTTGCACTCCCCAGCAGGAGGGAGCACAGCACCCATAAGGGATGTGTATGCAAATGCTATAACCAGAAACGTTTCCCATCTTGAGGCAGGAGCTGCTGCTGGATCCCAGCCTGCTGCACAGCCCTGCACAGGTTGTGTGACTGCTCTATTCTTCCTTTAGCCTTTGTAGAGCTGCCCTTTGCTGCCACCTGGGCTGTGGACTGGGCCACCCAGTGCTGGCCTCGGGATCACACTGCTCCAGGGTGTGGAGTCCATGATTAGCAATCCCTGGAGTAGCCACAGAGCAAGACAAGCAGGATTTCCTCTCCAGTGTCCTGCCCAGAGCCTCCTGTGATCCCTGTCTGCCTGTGCCAACATGTAGCACCTGAAGAGGCAGGAGGGAGAAATCTTTTCTAAAATTTTTCTTGCACAGGATCTATTTAACAGGATTCTCTTTGGGCCTTCCAGGGTCTTGTGATGATTCTCTTGATCCAGCAATGTTTGTGGCCCATCAGACAAGTGGCCTGGGGCCATTTTTGTTCTTCCTTATTCAGCAAACCACGTGAGCGGGACAGCAAAGAGCCTGCTCTCCCTCCAAAAAAAGGCTGGTTGAGGATGTGGCAGCAGCACAATTGCTGTTTACAGTGAGGTTGCCCATGGTCTGGCACGTGTTAGCCCCAGTGACCAAAGGGGCCCCAGGTGAAGGTGAAGGGTGACCCATCCTGGGTCATCGTAGTGGGCTCTGACACAACTTCTGTGACATCACTGGGGAGACTGTGGAGTTTTCTGGTGTCAGTCTTATGGCTGGAGAGTGAGTTTCTCCTCCCAGCTTGATCAGTGGCTGTGATCCAATTTATGGGGCTCTGAGAAAGATGAGTTTGAAGCACGTTCATATTGAATGGGTCCACACTTTTACCGGGGTAGCTGTGGGCAGGTGAGCATCCTGGGCTGGTTCTCCTGCAGCTGCATCAGAGCTTGTGCCAGCACAGGAGATGCAGGAGAACCACTCACTTCCTCAGGGACCTGTGGACGCTGGGCTAGACATGGCTGGAATGACAGGCAGCACACAGCTCCTTTTGGGGCTGCTCTCTCTGTGGGGAAGAAAGGCTGGAGTTGCCAGAGTTCACTTCCCTATTGACCCTGGAGCCACCAGGATGGGAGGCAGGAACTTGTTCCTGGTCAGCCTCAGTCAAGGGGATCCCTGCCCCAAAACAGGTCCCCTCTGGACAGAACATGGCTCTGGGGAAGGACAACTCTGCCATGAATTCACAGTGCAGTGCCCTGAGAGGAAGGAGTGTGAGCAGGGCTGTGTGAGCTACAGCTTGCTCTCCTTGAGAAACCCCTGCTGAGAGCTGCAAAAAGAGAATTTCCACAGACTTCTGGGTGGGAAATTACCGCAGGCTCCTTTCCCTTGCCAGTTTGGCATAGCCCCCACCATTCCCATGCCAACCTCTTGCCTCTCCTTGCAGCCTTCAGACGACGAGAACAGTGACAACAGCAACGAGTGTGTGGTTTGCCTGTCGGACCTGCGGGACACCCTCATCCTGCCCTGCCGCCACCTCTGCCTCTGCAACTCCTGCGCCGACACCCTGCGCTACCAGGCCAACAACTGCCCCATCTGCAGGCTCCGTGAGTCCCCCATGCCCCTTCCCGAGCTCCTGATAAGGCAGTGCAGGCTGGGAGAAGGAGCCTCTTTTATGTCCCCCTCCCCAAGGCTCAGCATTGCACGTGCTGCTGCTCTCACTGGCATCTGAAGATTCTCAGCACCTAAAATAAATGTCCTCAGACAGGAGAGGAGAATGGCTCTCTGTCCAGTGCCTCCCTGGCCACTCGCCCTCTTCCTGGGGTGGATCTGAAGGTGCAGGTGCTCTGGGCTGTGCCATGTCAGCACTTGTTGTGTTTTGGTGAAGATGATGGAAAATCCCCCAAAGGGAGGGGATGGAGAAGCTTTATCCTGAGACTGTCTGGCTGAGAGAGCAGCCAGCTCCACTGGAGGGCTGTCCAAGTACATAGCATGATTTTTTTTCCTTCTGACAACCTTACCCAGATTTCACCAGGAGGCAGAGATGTGATAACAGTCACTTTGGAGTCCTTTGCTCTACCAGGAGTTAGGAGGATTTGCTTAACCCCTGCATTGCTCAGCTCCCAAAAGATGGAAAAAATTAAATACATGTTTTGATACTCAGGCAGCATTTGCTGAATTCTGTGTTTTTTCTCAAAAGCACAGAGGCACAGGAGGTCCTTGAGAAATTTGTGTTTTTGCTGGAAGAGGCAGAGTGTGTATTTTACCCTCTGGTCTCTGATGTATTTGATTGTTTCTAACTGACAATTCTCAGGAAAAGAAATAAAGAGCCTAAGACAGATGTTCAGCCTGAGAAATTAAATCCAGAGAGTCCAAACATGGCAAAGAGCAGTAACCAAAAGCAAGATCCCACCAGAGGAAGTGCCAGACAGCCTTCACTATAAGTAGCACACCATAAAACACAGGAACAGCATTGTCTCATCTGCAGGCTGCAGGGGAGTGGGTTGTATTTGTTTGGAAAATGCCCCCATCTCAGACTTCCTGGGAATCTGCTTCTGGGGAGTGCAGAGGCAGAAAGGATAGATTGGTACCTCTATTCTCTGGCTCTAGGCTGATCTTGAAGGGGCTGATTGTAACAAGAACTAGGGAGATGCCTGGCAAGTTCCCACAGCTGCATCAGAACAGATGTCTGGCTCGTTTGTATGCGCCCTTGGCACAGGGGAACAAACAATATTAAAGATCTGCAAGATAGAAGAGATCTGCAGGGAGTGGAGATCAAAGCTGTGGTGGTGGGAGGACTGAGAGGTGGCTGTGCTGGAGACAGGAGTACAGCCACTAATCCTCCAGCTGGAGCCTTTCACCACCACAGCTGGACTCCAGGGCTGAGGTTTGTGGGGCCTGAAGGAACCCAGAGGGGTTTTAACGAGTCCCCCACCCAACCTGTAGCATGCAGTGCACTCCTGAGGCCGAGCTCATGTTTTTCTTACTGTGGTGTTGTGACCTACCCTTTAGGGGAACTTTTCTGAGCCTCTGCACTTGTACAGTACCTGAAGTACCCTGTCCATGACTGTACTGGGGCAGGCAGTGCCTGTTCTCCACAAGGGCTCTGTGTACTCAGACTTTTTCAGCCAGCAGATCCCTTCCCTGTGTAGATCAATGGACTGGAAGCCTGACCCCATCACTTGGCTTTGGGGTGCTCCATGGCCCAGCTCCCCATGCGCAGGGGAGCTCCCTCATGCCAACAGTGTGTCTGTGGCAAGGTGAGGAGCTCTGGCACGGCCTGGCCCTGCTGGGCTGGGCAGTCACCACCTCCTGTTCTCTCCTAGCCTTCCGTGCCCTGCTGCAGATCCGGGCAGTGAGGAAGAAGCCAGGGGCTCTGTCGCCGGTCTCGTTCAGCCCTGTCCTGGCACAGAGTGTAGACCATGATGAGCACTCTGTAAGTACCTGGTGACCCCTGTACAAAGCCTGGGCGCTGGTCTCAGCCTGAGCAAGCAGCTGGTGGGTGCATGAGCTGTTTGGCCTGATGGCTGGGGGCCCTGGAACCTCAGGAGGTTTGGTCAGACCCCCCACCGAGGGCTTCCCAAGCAGTGTCGCCTTTCTTATCAACCTGCTAGACTGCCATGGGTTAGTAACACAACTGGATTGGAGGAAACAAAGCCACAGAAACCTCAGGATGAGAAGGTTTCTTGTTGCCTGGCCCAACAGAAAAGGGGCAGACTCTGGGCATGGCAGGGTGGGAGCTGGGAAAACAGGGCAGAGGGGTTCCAGCTGGACTTGCACACACATCTGTGTGGCAGCACACGGATGAAATGCACTTGGCACTGGGGTTCCCAGCGTGGGAGCAGAAAGGCCTCCTTGTGGCAGCTTCCCTGGATGTCTTGGCATGCATCTGAGGGAGTGTGGGATGGGAAGTGTTGTGGTGGCCTCAGGGCCCAGTTGCATGTCCCCAGTGTGGTGAGGGCAGCAACTCATTGTTGCACAGCTGGCTCTGCTGAGACACCAAGATTAGAGTGAGGAGAAGGAGAACTGCATCTAAACCATCCTACAGGCTTTCATGGGAACAGATACTGTCACAGAAAAAGGCTGGGTTTATCCATCTGCCCTCTGCTGCCTTCAGCTAGGGCTGAGGAATAGGGTGGTGGAGAAGCCCCAAGGGTTGTGGTGAAGCAGAGCGTGGTGTATGGAGGACACGGGTGCTGTCACCTGCAGCAAGGTGAGGAGATGCTGTGTGTCTCTTCCTGTCACTAACCTCAAGAAACAACTTCTTTAAAACATGGTTTTCTCTTGACAGCGCCCCTTTAAACCCCTTAAGGTGAGCTCTGTCTCCCTGCCCAACAGGAAGCCTAGAAGGGAAGTAAGAACAGTAAGTGGACTTGGCTGGTTGCACTTGACAGTTCTCTGCCAGCAGCATCACCTGCACGTGACAGTGTTACACACGAGGGCTTGCTGACATGCTGGGTTTGGCCTGTGCCCCTGCCAGGCTGTGACACTCCACGTCCTTCACATTGGCAGTGAGATGCTTACACCCTGCACAGAAGATCACTGACATCCCTGGTTTGCCTGTGGAGGAACAAGCAAGGAGGAAGCAGCTTGGCATAGGGGTCTGATGCTGACTCTCGGGGACTGTCCTCTGGCTGATTTATGGTTCCTGGCCAAGATGTTTTACAGCTTCATAGGAATGTGGGCAAGCTGCAGTCCCCACAGCTCACCTAAAAGCTTCCTTGCACTTACCTCATCCCCTTGGCAGTTTGGTGTGGGCACATCTTGGTGCAGTTTCTGGTGCTGAGATGTAGAGGTGCAGTTGGAGCTGGTCTTGGATTCAGGAGCACTGGCTGTGACAGGCTGGTTTGCTTTTATGGAAACAGGAAGGATGGAGCTTGTCTTGGTTAGGACCCTCTGAGTTGGTTTGGGAGTGTGTAACTGGACTGCTATGCTGGGGACAGCATGAATGGCAATTGTGGGGGTCCAGGAGGTGGGAATGGGAAAGGTGAGGGAGCCCCCAGGCCAGGAAGGCTGCTTGTGCCCTCTTTGTTTACTCCCATCAAATGCAGCCATGGCTGTCATCTCTGTCAAGGAGGTTGCAGTTTTCTTTTGCTCAAGCCAGCTCAGATGCTCAGCCTTGTAGGAATGTGGCTTGCTGGGCTTGTCAGGTCTGGAGAAAACCTGGTGCTGGGTTCAGGTTTGAACCCATTCTGGCATGACCTGGCTCTCTGCAAGCCTCCCACAGGGACTAGCAGTGTTCCTGAGTGTGTGGTGTGAGTGTCCCAGAAGGGAGTGGTGTCTCAGTGAAGGTGTTGTAGCTACCGGCTGGGAAATCCTCCTCCAGCCTCTGAGCTGTGCCATGCAACCTGAGCTTTCACCACAGCACCCCAAATGGGCAGCCTTTGAACCCTCAGGGCCTGGTCTGCACAGCCAGGAGAAAAAGTCCCAAACATGAATCAAAGGGGGTTTGTCTCCCTGACTTTTCTGTCCACAAAATAGCACAGCTGAGCTGCTGTCTGCAGATGAAAGGTTTTTTGGAGATGGCTTTTGGCCCCACCGCCTACAGCTGGCAGCAGCTGAGAACCCATTCCTTGTTTAGCTAAGCTGATTATCTTCAAAGCTCATAACCATCACAGGACCAATACTGGGATGTGGGTTGGTGATTGACCCCAGGTGCCACTCATTCTTCCTTCCCCATCAGACCTAAGTCCTCCAGTGACCACAGGTGAGTCAGTTCAGCACTCAGCTCACACCAAATTAGTGGCTGTGTTGGAACAGGCTGCTGGGCAGGCTCATCTGCAGCTGTGTGACTGGGACATGGGGCACACAGAAGCTGTGGAGGTTCATGGCCAGGCTTAGCAGCACCATGCCATCCTCTGTACAACTTAGAACCACCTCCTTGAGGACACGGGGCTGAAACAGCTCAGTTTAATGTAGCCTAGACTGTTGCAGTGTCGCCTCTTGATTTGCATCAGGCTGGGCTGAGCTGCCTGTGGCCTCCTGGGTTGCACATAAACCCCATTTGTCCCTGTGTCCACAGTCTTTATGCTCAGGAGGATTTTTGGAGTTAAACTGGTTGATTTAATAGCTTTGCAAGGGTCTCTTTGACTGGCAGCTTTGTGATTTACAGAGG
The DNA here is from genome assembly GCF_041296385.1 of Aphelocoma coerulescens. Taxonomy (NCBI): domain Eukaryota; kingdom Metazoa; phylum Chordata; class Aves; order Passeriformes; family Corvidae; genus Aphelocoma; species Aphelocoma coerulescens. The sequence goes on from NC_091028.1 coordinate 3,231,282, forward strand.
GAATGGGAATTGCTGTGGTTTTCCTTCCTCCTTATGGGTTCAGTGGTTCTGTGATCCCTTTCCTGCCTTTTAGCAGAGGTGACTGTGCAGGGAGCCAGTGTTAACAGCTGAGAGGACACAGGAGAAGTGGAATTGGGGTAGGCTTCAAGAACCATCTCACATGCTCCCCTCCTTCAGCTCTGGCTTGTTGACACTGGTAGTGCTGTGAAACAGCTGCGGTTCCATGGCTGGGAGCACAACTGGGATGTGCCTTGAGCTGGAAGGGTCTCTGATCCACTGGAGGAGCTTTCAGGGGACAAAATCCAAACATACTTTATAGCAGCTTTTTAGGAGCCTGCTTTCTCACCCTCCTTGCCCAGCTCTTGAAAGCACTGCTCTGGGAATTTGCCTGGAGCATCACCAGCATTACAGCCCTGAGGGGAATGTGTGGCTGTTGCTGGGGAGGGAGCCAAGGTGTCCTGGAGAGGTGGCTGTGGGGATGAGCTGCCTGGGGGGGGGCAGGGGGCTTCCAACCTGGTGATATTTTCCTAACATCCCCCCTCTTTCTCACCCACAGAGCTCTGACAACATCCCCCCAGGCTACGAGCCCATTTCCCTGCTGGAAGCGCTGAACGGCCTTCGCTCGGTGTCCCCCTCCATCCCCTCGGCCCCTCTGTATGATGAGATCAGCTTCTCCGGGGTGGTGGACGGGATGCCTCCCGCCAGCCGCCCGCTTGTGGGCATGGACAGAGCCCTGGAGGGTGGCCACCAAAAGGGCAAGCGCAGCAAGTCTCCAGACAGGTCAGCAGGGCACAGGGTCCACTCCTTTTGCAAGCCCTGACGCTTGGTGGCCACACGCACTGGGAGCCAGGAGAGGGCTCTGGCTGGTCCCATCACAGCTAACTCAGAATTTTAGGAGGCCAGCAGGTACTTGTGCCAGGGAGAGAACTGGGACATTGTCCCTGTGTTCAACCTGAGGTTACAGCTCTGTCACCAAAAGAAAGAGGATTTTTAACAAGGAGAATTTAATCATAGAATCACAGAATGGTTTGGGTTGGAAAGGGCCATAAAGCTCACCTCGTTCCAACCCACTGCTGTGGACAGAGACAATTTCCACTATCCCAGGTTGCTCCAAGCCCTGTCCAACCTGGCCTTGGACATTTCCAGGGATAGGGCAGCCACAGCTTCTGTGGGCACCCTGTGCCAGGGCCTCATCACCCCCACAGTAAAGACTTTGGATGGAAATGTCTCCTTCCCAATGCACTTAGTCCTTGAATTTACATTTGATGTCCAGACCTTACTGGGTTTCAGCTTTCCATGGAGCTCCTCAGTAGCAAAGGAATGGGGAGAGGAGTGACCTGAATTTCAGAGCACAAAGTGCTGCACTGAGATCCTGTAGTTCTTGTCTGAAGGCTCCTCTGTTGGCCCTCTGATGGAGGGTTTAGGTGAGGATACAGGGCTGTTCAGATCAGATCAGATCAGACTGGGTTTGTTCCTGGCACTCCTCACTGTGCTCCAGCCCAGATTTTCACCTGGGAAGGGAGCCCTGAAAGTGTGAGGAGCAGCGTGGGACCTGGGCCTCTTGTTGCTGTGCCAAAGTTTGGCACCACTTGGCTCTGTCCCACCTTGCTGCTGCTGCTCTCCATGTAGCCAATACCGAAGGCTCTGGTGAATTCAGCTCCCTAGTCTGAGCTCCTGCCCATGAGAGTTGGCTTGTGCTGCCCCCAAGTCCTCCAGGCCCCAGGGTGCTGGCAGCTCCCTGCAAATGGAGTTTCTCTTGCTGCAGCACACTACGGTCCCCCTCATCCCCAATCCATGAGGAGGATGAGGAGAAGCTCTCCGAGGACTCTGACTCACAGGCGGTGCTGAGCGGGGGTGAGCTGGTCCTGAGGGAGACCAGCTCTCCAGAGGTAAGTGTGTGCTCTGCTGGGGGGGCTTCTGAGCCAGAGCTCCTCTTGGGGGGGCTTCTGGGACATGGGAAGTGACTGCTGAAGGGCCATTGCCCAGAGCCAAGAGTCTTGGCCTATTTTATTTACCCCTAGGGCTCCGTGGGGAAGGAGGTAGCCACTCCCTGTGCTCCTGACACCTCTTTGGGAGTGGAAAACCACTCAGCTGGAGCCGTGGCAGAGCTGACCTTCCCCAGCATCCTGGGCGAGCCCAGCAGTGTTTGGGGCAGGGGTGGGAGCTGGGCCTTAGGAGCTTCCAGTGCCCACTTCTGGTAAGACCCCTCCATCCCAGCCTTTGGTGCTACAGCACTGGGGGCAGCCCCCTGCTCCTGCCCTGGAACAAGCCCTGGCCCCACCTGAGCTCCCTGGAGAAAGCCAGAGCAGGAGAATGGCACAGCAAAGGCCTCCAGCTGCAGAAGTAACCTGTGCTGTCCCTCCTTACAGAGCGTGGCAGGGGAAGAGATGGAGGAGGCCTCATCGGTGCAGCAGGGTAGGTGTGGGTGCAGCCAGACCTCGGCTCAGTGTTCAGTGCTGTTGTGGTGGGACAGGGACAATTGGGGAATGAACAAATGAGCTCTGAAACATCCAGCCCCCTAAGTCCATCTCTGAGGCTCTGTGCTTCACCAGGGAAGGGTGCTGGGGTCTTTTCTTGGAGGCGAGGGAGCAAAATCCACAGATCTCCCTGGTTTATTAGCCAAGCATCTCACCTTGCTCTGAGCTTTACTGAAGTAGAGCTTTCCATGCCATGGGCTCTCCTTGCACCACTGAGAACACCACTGAGGTCCTGGTGAGAGCATCCACAGTACTGGGCACACAGGATGGGTCTCTGGGTCTTTGGGATGGGTCTCTGGTGCTCAGTCAGCACCCAGAGGGGACAAGGATGGGGTGAGAGAGAGTGATGGGCACGTTTTGGGCCACGAGGCTGCACGTGAAGAGGTGGCCCTTTGGCACTGTGACCTGGGCCAATCTGACTGGCACTCCTGGGACATCAGCTGGGCTGGAGGGACCTGGGGAGCTTCCTCACATGGACCTCGACCCACCCTGGCCGTGAGCCCGCTCGGTGCTGTGCTGGGGGCTGAGGGGCCGCGCTCTCGGCTGGTTCCAGGTAGCCGCCCGCCCTCGGTGGAAGATGTGCTGCAGGACGGCGGCTGCGGCGAGAGCCGGAGCCTGACGCGGTCCGAGAGCGATGCCCCGGTCGATGTCTTCCTGCCAGGTAACGGCCGTGCCGTTGGGGCCGGAGCTGCCACAGTGGCTCCAGGGCCAGGGGGGTTTGTGGAGCTGTGCCCCGCAGCCTTGGGATGGGACTGGAACGCTCCTGCCTGGTGCACGGGCTCCCGCTTCCTCCCAGTGGGCAGAGCGAGTTGTGGGCAAGGGGGGCTTACACAGAGGTAACTTGGCCCCCCTTCTCTCTCCTCCTCCCTCACCCTTGTGTCTCTGTCCTTCCCCTCCTTTCTTCTCTTGGGCTGCAACCACTCCATGGCACAGTTCTGTGTGACAAAAGGCCTCCTGTGCGCTCCCAAATGTGCTCCTGCTTTTGGGTGAGGGAGGGGAACCATCTGGGCCAGCTGCTGGGGGACTGGGGCAGTGTTGTCACGGCGGGGAGGGTCCCGGTGTGCCGTGCTCCGAGCACACCCATGGGACACTGCACTGTCCTCACCTCTGACTGTTGTCATTGCAGCCTGTTTTCTTCCGTAGAGTCGCAGTCTGTTCTGAGTTACCTCTCTAATGTCTCCTTCCCTCTCTGTCTGCCTTCCTCCCTCCTGTCTTGGGCAGCACTGGGTCCTGATTCCTGCTCTGTTGGTATAGAGGAGTAAGCTGGTACGTCTTCTCATTCTTCTTATGCATCCCTATTGTGTGGGGCAGCAAGGCCCTCCTGGGAATGCTGGCAGAGAGCGGGGATGGGGCTGGTCCTGGCCATCGGGGCAGGGAAGGAGGGGCAGCAAACCAGCCAGGCTGCACTGCTGGCTCTGTCCTCGCTCCCTTCCCATTCCGGGCACAGCATCCCTGCTGCCCCTGGGTGCCAGGACGCCAAGCAGGGCAGCAGAAACCCCTCCGCACTGGCTTCTGCTGTGCGTGGGCTCTCCTGCCTCCTGGGCACCAAGAACATCCAGGCCCCTGCTGGCTTCTCCCAGGCTGTGGCAGATAGTGTCCCCCCTTAGTGTCCTGTGTCCCCCCTGTGACGCTGAGCCCGCATCTGAGGGCATGAAGCATTGGCTCCAGCCCTATCTCCTGTGGTCAGTCCAGGCTAGGAGGGATGGCTGAGCACCCTGCCAGGGCTCTTTGACGCCAGGGCTCCATTACTGAGGCTGAACTCGCTTTTCCTCACCCAGGCTCATCCGACTTCACCAAGACGCTCCCCGTCCGCGGCACCGGCAGCCCCACGCAGCCCCTTCTCTTCGAGCAGACCCGTCTGCACCTGGAGGACGAGCAGAGCCTCTCGTGAGCGGGGCCGGACCCTGCCCGTGCCGCCGGACCCCGCCAGGCTCTCTCGGGGACGCAGTGTGGGGTCTCGCACCGACACGGTTTCGGCACAGCCCGTGCATGTTTCCTGGCGGTGGGTAGGGGCTGGTGTCGTCTTTTTACGTGGGAGGTGTCTGTGGGGGCCGGGGCGGGGCGTTTGGGGTTCGAGTCGGCCGATGAAGGACACTACCGATGTATATTTTGTACTTACCGAGCACAGCCCTTTGCTGTCACTGCCCCTGTACATAATAGCTGTGGTCCTCCCTGCCTTGCCGGGGCGCCGGGCTCCGCGGGAGCGGGGGAGCGCGGGGGTCAGCCCCAGCCCAGCCCGAGGCAGGGGGTCGTGGAGGTCAGCCCCGTCCCAGCCCGCTCGGGGTGACCCCCGCGCCCCCCGTTCCCGCAGAGCCCGGCGCTGCCCACGCCGTGTGCCTTGTTCTGCTTCTGCGGGGGGTCCCGGGGCACATCCCCCCCACCTCCCCGTCTATGTTTGTAGTAATAAACCCGTGGAGCAGCCACGCGAGTCCGTGTGCACCGGGGGAGCCGGGGCGGAGCCGGGGGGGAGCCGGGGGGCTCCGGCCGCGTCTACGCCGGGCGGGGCGGGGCGGAGGGGCTGGGGGGGCCCAGGATGGAGGGGCGGGGCCCGAGAGCGGGGGGGGACAATGGGCTAAGGGCCCGGGGTGGGGGCGGGGCTAATGCGGGAGGGGCGGGGCCAGCGCGGGGGGCGGAGACCGACGTGAGGGGGCGGGGCCGGGGCACGGGAGGCGGGCTCGTGCGTTCCCGCCCCCGCCTCCTTCCCGGCGTCCTCTGCGGCGCCCCTCCTTTCCCCCGCGCTTCGCTGTGATTGGCCGCGCGCGCCGTCGGCCCCCGCGCGCGCCGCTGCCCTAATAAGGCGAGCTGCGCGCGCAGCCGTTCCCGCCCCTCATTGACCGCCCGCGGGGGGCCCCGCCTCTGGCGCGCGCGGGGATTGGCGGGCGCCGCCGAGAGCCCATTGGCCCTGCGGCGCGCGGCGCGCTCCCATTGGCTGAGGCGGGCGGCGGTCCCGCCCCCGAGGCGCCGTGGGCGCGGCGCGTGCGCGGAGCGGGTGGCGGTGGCGCGAGGCGATGGCGGCCGTAGGGACGATGGCGGCCATGGGCCCGCTGCCCGCCATGGGCGCGCTGCCGCCTCTGCCCACGCTCGGCGTGCCCGGCGTGCCCGAGCTGAAGCCGCTTACGCGGTACGAGGCGATGCGGCTCGGCCCGGGTTGGAGCCACTCGTGCCACGCCATGCTGTACGCGCCCAACCCGGGCATGCTGTTCGGCCGCATCCCGCTGCGCTACGCCGTGCTGGTGAGGGGCGGGCGAGGCCGCGCCGGGCCGAGGCTGGGACCAGGGCGGGGGCGGGGGGGCCCTCGGGCTGGGTCGGGGCGGACTGGGCTGGGTCGGGCCGCGGGCTCCGGGGGCGGCGGGCTGAGGGGCGGTGGCTCCGCGGTAGTTCCCGTGCAGCGTGGTAGTATCAGGCTGGGCCCGAGCCCGGGGGGGAGCCCCCGGGCCCGCGGGTTTGTGCGGCCGGATCGGAGAGCCCCGGCGGCCGGGGCCGCTGTCGGTGAATGGTCGTGGATGCGCCGGAGCTGGTTAGGGCCGCGACGGAGCGGCCGCGACGCCTCCCGCGCTCCTCCGGCTCCTCCGGAGGCCTCCGTGACGCCCCCTCGCCCCCCGCCGGGGGCCGCGCCGTGCCCCATTAACACCCTGCGCCTCTATTGCAGATGCAGATGCGATTTGACGGACTGCTGGGCTTTCCCGGGGGGTTCGTGGATCGCCGTTACTGGTCCCTGGAGGACGGTCTGAATCGGGTGCTGGGCTTGGGTTTAGGCTGTGTGCGCCTGACGGAAGCTGACTATCTGTGCTCGCACCTGACAGAGGGGCCACATCGCGTGGTGGCACACTTCTACGCCAGGCAGCTCACCCTGGAGGAGCTGCACACCATCGAGATCAGCGCGGTGCATTCCCGAGACCACGGGATGGAGGTGGGACACCCGGGAGGGGTGTGCGAGCTCTCAGTTAGCCCAGGGAAGGCACCGCTTCCCTCCTGGGTCTGCCGGGCTGCCCTGGCCAGCCCGGCCGGGGAATGCACCGCAGGTAGAGCTGCCGGCGGCAGGTGCCCGCACCGCCCGTGGCATCGGCGTTAGGAACTGTGGCCGGGGTTGTGCCGCAGGCTCTGGAGCATAGCGAGCTCGGGCTCCAGCCTTTCCCGGTGTCCACCCACGCAGGGACGAGCCCCGTGTTACCACTCGGCCTCAGGATGCAGGCGAGGGCCATTTGCAGCTGGGGGGGGATCTCCCCCTGCCCTGGGCTGAGTGCCCTGGACTGGACCGTGACCTCGGTGTGGTGATGTCGCTGTGACCCGAGTTCCTCCCGTGTGGGAGGCACCTTCCTCCTCCCGGGCAGCCAAGTGCGGCTGATGGCCGGGGCAGAGCGTGAGAGCCAGGGCCTCCCCGCGCGCCCACGGGGCGCTCGGTGGGTGTCGGCAGCCGTGTGAGCAGAGGCAGAGGGCTCTGGGTTGTGGCCTGGTTGAGGGGGACTCGTGGGTCAGTCGTGGTGTCCCCACGCAGGGCAGGGCTGGAGGGGAAAGTGGGACTCCTTCCCATAGTGGCCTGGGTCAGTCGTGGTGTTCCCATGCAGGGCAGGGCTGGAGGGGAAAGTGGGACTCCTTCCCATAGTGGCCTGGGGCAGCGGGATCCCCCCAAAGGGGCAGAAGGGGGAGCAGAGCCAGGGCTGGGCTGAGGGGATGGGCAGGGAGAGCAGGGGCCTTGGTGGGGTTTGGGAAGGGGCAGTGAAGGGGCTCAGTGGGGCTGAGGGCAGGCAAGGGCAGGGGCTGGTGTGGGAGGGAGGGGCAGGACCTGGCACAGGGGCAGGACAAGCCTGGGCCGAGGGCTGGCGGGCACTGGGTGAGGGTGTGGGGCAGAGGGGGGTGCAGGGTGGGGGGGCTGGTGCTGCCGTGGCTCCTGCTGAGCTGTGCCTGTGCTGTTGCAGGTTATGGGCATGGTCCGTGTCCCACTCTACACGCAGAAGGATCGCATGGGCGGGCTGCCCAACTTCCTGGCCAACTCCTTCGTAGGAACCGCCAAGTTCCAGCTCCTGTTTGCCCTGAAGATCCTGAACATGGTGCCGGAGGAGAAGCTGGCCGAGGCGGTGGCTGCCACGCAGAGGCCGAAGAAGGCGGCCATCGACCAGGCTGGAGGGGCAGCAGGACACCTGCATGTCCACAAGGCAGGCAATGAGCTGGCTAAAGCGGGCAACGAGCTGGCAGAGAGGGCAGAGCACCTGGGTGCAGCACAGGCGGGGGCCGAGCAGCAGCTCGTGGGGCTGGAGGGCCATGCCCTGGCAGAGCAGCTGGCGGGGGCCGAGGCGCTGGAGCAGCCAGGGGGGCTGGGCGCTGATGCTGTGGCAGAGCAGTCGCTGACAGAGGCGATGGAGTGATGCCGCTCTGTTGGCATTCAATTAAAAGTGGGTGAGCTGAGAGACTTCTAACTTTCCGACCCGTGGCTGGCTGCAGTGGCTGCCCACGCGATCCCACTGCTCAGCCAGGAGGGGTTGGGTTTGTCTAAAGCAGGGAAAAGCGATTTTATTTTTATGGCCATTAAACTCTTAAGCGAGCTTCCCAGATCAACCTGCACAGCCCCTGCAGGGAGTTCATGTGCTTATGCGAGGGCACCAGAGCCTTAGAGTTATGCTTTGATTTCAGGGACACACTGCTGCTGTCAGGTCCCTCTTTCATTTGTAAGGAACAAAACATCTAATTTTTTAAATGCCCTGTCTTGATGTGGCTGTGTTGGCACCGGGCACAGCTGAGGCCTGGGGCTTCTGGTCAAGCACCTCTGCCCATGTTATTGGCCGGGCTCCTGCTTGGGGTGCTGGCACAATGGGGCAGCCATGCCATGAATTCCCTCTGGGGCACTGGGGATGCTCATGTGGGTCCCTACCTGGAGATCTGTGGGAGCAGGAAAGTGGAATAAATGGCTTTGCTGAAAGTTTGTGGTCGTTCTTGAGGGCTGGTGCAGAGCCTGCAGTGACCCAGCGCTGGGGATGTGCAGGGTGGGGGAGCACAGAGGTCAGGGGTGAAGGGCTGGAGCTGCTGGTGGCAGGAGAGGTGTGGGCTGGCTCAGGTGCTGCACCACTACAGCCCTTGAGATTTTGGGCTGCTCCAGAATGCCTTGGGCTCCCTAGGGCTCCAGGCAGGGGCTTGGAGCAGCTTGCCCCAGGTGCAGGAGCACCTCCAGGCACTAGCTGTGCCTGAGGGGCCTTGGTCCTGGCTGAAATGGGGGCACCCAGCGAGGAGCGCAGTGCTGCAGCTGCACAAGGCCCCGGTCCATTTCAGCTGAGCCTTAGGAAAATCCACCCTTCCTGCAGCCCTGTTGGAAGGACAGGCTCAGCCCTGGAGGAGCTGCTTTCCCTTTCCTGTCCCTTCTCTGCCTGCTCCAAGCTCATCCCTGCCTTGGAGCGGCAGCAGCTCCTCCAGGATCCCCCCCCAGCCCTGTAGAAAAGGGTCTGTGGTCACCCCACAGCGGGGCAGAGCACAAGGCCAGGGCTGGAGCATGAGCAGCTGATCAGAGGCAGATTCTCTGCAGGGACAGACAACTCAAAAAAGAGGTTTGGTTTAATCGAAGACGTTCAGCAAGAGGTTCTTCAATAAATAATGGGCTACGGTGGGGATGACACCTCAGGACAGGGTGGTAGGAGGGCACACAGACCAGCCACAGCTCCCTTGGGATGTGCTCCAATAGTGGAGCTGGGTTGTGTAAGGGACAGGGGAGAAAGTGGGGACACACATACACATCAGTCCCAGGCAATCAGGAGAGGAGTTTCATTCTGGTCCAGAGAAAGCAAGTGCTGAGAAAAACCACAGGCTTGGCCTGCTAAAGAAACTCTATACCAACAGAGGTGTTAAGTAAAAAGTGGATAAGCAAAAATACCCCAAACTAAAACATAACAACTGAGGCTAGAAGGGTGTCAGGGGCCCTGGGGAAGCATTGGGGCTGGGGGAGGAGCTGCCTGCCCAGTGCCACTGGCACTGCTGAACCAGAGGGGAGCCAGAGACAGCATATGGGATGGAAGAGATGCCCTCACTCCCAAGGCAGCCCTGGCATTTTGGGGCTTGAAAGTTTCAAAGGCTGGGCTTTCCATCAATGCCCTGTTTGACTCCTCATAAACACCTCTTTACCTTGTCTTTGAACTGCAGGACCAGCACCTCCCAGAACACCCTGGTGATGCTCCCAGACACCAAACGTGCCAGCCCCTGAGGCCTCCTGCTCTCCAGCCTGGCACTAGTCACAGCAGCTCATCTCCTGCATCCTTTTATTACTGAGCTCCCACCCAAGGGCTTAGACACAAACAGGGCTTTCTCTGGCCATCCAGGCTGCAAGGTCAGAATGTGCTTGTTGGCTCTTCTAAGGCCCAGCCTGAGCCGTGTGGCACCCCCAGGTCCTGCCCACCCCTTGCCAGCACTGGCCGTGCCAGCCCATCCAGGCCCTGCGCCTGCTCTGGCAGGGATCCCTCCGGTGCTGAGCATGGAAGAGCCTTGGTCAGGGAAGGGGATTTACCATGGGAATATAGCAGGGCCCCTGGCCTGGCTGCAGCTCTGGGGCTTCCACACAGGCTGGACATGAGCTACTCAGTCCAGCCAGACGGTCCTGCAGCCAGGACACATTGGGCAGCCACTGAGAGACTGCCCAGACCACAGCCCAAAGCACAATGCTGAGCAGCTGTGGAACTTCCTCAGTAAGGAAAAGCTGTTGTGCTTGTACACATCCCATCCCTCAAGGCCCTGCGAAGTCCAGCCTCGTGCCAAGGAAGGGGAGAAGGGCTCTGGACCAGACTCTTACACTCCCAGCTCCCCTCCCCTGCTACATTCCAACTTGGACAAAGGCAGAAAGATCTATACAGTATAATACATATATATTTCACTATGAAATAGCAATTTCATTCCCTGCCTTCTACTTTATGCATCCTGAATTATATGCTGCTT